>NC_092532.1:16553968-17181468 GCF_037038585.1 Patagioenas fasciata
ATAAGGTTATTTGTGGAGACATCGGGCTGTTTGCTAGTTAAACGACAGCATTGTTGTATTTCTTATTTTAAAACTCAAGTGGAACTAAATAGTTGTGGTCTCAGAGCCAATTGGGGCAGAGTCTGGAACAGATCTGTTCTGTGTATTTTGGAGTGCAACCTCAACCTGTTTTCTTCTGGGTTTACTAACAGGGAATTTGGAATATTTTTGCAAGTGGGCTAAAGTTAAGCAGTGTGGGTGTTTTTTAAAGTGTACATATCTATATATGTGTATATATAGATTTTTTTTTTTTTAAGAAAAGCATGAATGAATCTCTGCCTCGGCAAAATACAAACACTTGTTGAAACCTACAAAATGTTAAGGTTCTTTTACAGGATGATGTCCTGCTGAAAAGGGATAATTAAGCTTTTGCACTGCACTAAGTGCTGTATATTACACTCCTCAGAAAGAAAAGAAAATAGTTTTAACAGAATTTCAGTTACTTGCAGGCAGAAAACTTCAAATAAATTGACGTCTGAGCTTGCAGCAGCTCCCATGTGAGCCTGAAGGGAGGGCGCTGGTGTGCTCTGTCCTCCTTGGAAGTGAAGAAACCAAGATGTTCTCCACAAAAGGGCCTCTCCTTGGCGGCAACCTTTTCACTGACCCCATTTCTATATTGATTCTGCTCCTGGGTTGAAAGTCAGGATAAGACAAGGCCAGGGAAGAGGTTTAGTCAAAGAGCAAGGTATTCAAGTGAGATGCTGATTCCTAAGAGGTTATGATGGAGAGAACAGTTTATGTGGGAACATTTGTCTCACTATTGTCCTATAGGACAAAACCTTTTTTTGCTGTGTCTGGACTGTCTTCAACAAGTTAATGACACTGAATAGTTAAAAAAACCCCAATCAACTAACCAAAAAACCTGCTAAACTAAAACAAAACAGCGATCATTTGTGGAGCCTCTGAGTATCAAGTGAGACCTTCCTTTCTATTATTATAGACACTTTTCAGTGCAGAGTCATAGTAAATAACTTGTGCTTTCCTGGTATTAGTCAGTGGAACATTGGAAACAAACATCTCAGATAATTCTATTCCCATCGTGTTAGCCATATTCAGAGCTGTGCTTCTGCAGGTTTGCGCAGCAACTGAATGATGTTATTGTATGACACTGCCATTTTAGCTGAGCACATTTATTTGTTTATTTTTAAATAGCCATTCAAACTATTTGCTGCTTTCATATTTTATTCCCCTGTGGACTCTGCAGTGATTTGCACATTTCCCTTTTTCTGTGTAGAAGTCATTCAAGCTGAAAGTATATAGTCTAGTCTTATCTTTCATTGTCTTTTCAAAACCATAAAATAAAAGCAGTTTAAAAAATTATGTCCAAGGAACTGTATGTTTTTAAACAGCGTTGTTCTACCTGTATGACTAGATTCCTGGCAGACATTAGAACTAGACTGGAAGAAACAAGTTACCTGTTGCTTTGGAGCTGTTCAAAAGAAACAATTACATAAGGCTGAGCTGAATGAGAACGCACTATATACTGTTCAAATAGATTAAAATCTGATTGTCATACGGCATCTGGCTCATATTGCTGAAGGCTCTTAGAGGCCGGGTTATTGGCACACAGCAGAGGATGTCCAGCTCTGACCACAGTACAATGGTTATAAATAAGCACTGCACATAATATTGTCTGACACTGTGCAGCATGGAATTCATTTACACTGTGGTCAGTGATACAAAAGGAAAAGAACTTCCGAAGAGCTGATAAGCAATGCTAAATCAGAAAGCTTTTCTGGTAAAGTGTGGGTGATATGACAAGAAGAAAAGATTAAAAGCTTTATCTGTTGCTTGGGAGAAAATGCTGCCTTTCGAAAGGAGGGGAGACGTGAAATGAAGTTAGTACTACGTGTGAAAATACATAGAAAAATCAATGTAGGTGACATCTGGAAAAATATTCAGAAACACAAATTTGAGGAAAAAGGCTTTATTACATGTGTGCATAATGTAAAATAGTACAAATGTTTGCTAGAGCTACAGTTCAAATTTAAAATATTCTGTATTAAAAAATACAGAAGAAAATCCTTGGAGAAATACCTGCATTTTCTTCCATGTAGAATTATGGCTAATTTAAAATAAAGACTTGTGAAATAGGAAAATGACTGTACATTGAAGACAAGTATTTATAATATTTCAGTTTAGAAATTCTGCTTGTTTGTTAATATCATATAATCTCTTCCAGTCTGTCCAAACACAGTAGAAATTACTGGGTATTTATTGGATGGTTTGGGTAATCCAAACAACACTGAAGAATTTGGCTTTCTGCTGAAACAACTCACGTGATGCTTTTTAAAATGTTAACTACTAAGGATCTGGTACAAGCATAATTTATTATGAGCAGTAAGTTTGATACCAGCGTTTAATTAATGTGGGTTGAATTCTAAGGTTTTCTTTATGGCTTTATTTGACAATTATCAGGTAGAAATTATTATAAGACTAATGCTATTTTTAAGGTGATATATTCTACAAGCATTATTACAAAACATAAAGGTGTGCTGAGATATAAGTTTGTAGGATTCATTTGAAAAGAAACTATTTGATATCATTCCTGAATTGATTAGTTAAAATGTATTTTCTTCCCTGTAGCTTTTTGTTATTAAATAGACAAGGTTAAATTTTAATTACTAGCTTTGGATGATGGCAGAGCGGTGGACGTGATCTACCTAGACTTGAGTAAGGCATTTGACACAGTCTCCCACAGCATCCTTATAACTAAACTGAGGGAGTGCGGTCTGGATGACCGGGTAGTGAGGTGGACTGCGAACTGGCTGAAGGGAAGAAGCCAGAGAGTCGTGGTCAATGGGGTGGAGTCCAGTTGGAGGCCAGTATCTAGTGCAGTGCCTCAGGGGGCAGTACGGGGGCCAATATTATTCAATATATTCAATGATTTGGATGAGGGAATAGAGTGACTGTCAGCAAGTTTGCTGATGACACGAAGCTGGGAGGAGTGGCTGACACTGGAAGCTGTGCTGCCATCCAGAGACCTGGACAGGCTGGAGAGTTGGGCAGGGAAAAATCTAATGAAATATAACAAGGGCGAGTGTAGAGTCTTGAATCTGGGTAGGAACAACCCCAGGTTCCAGTGTAAGTTGAGGAATGACCTATTAGAGAGCAGCATAGGGGAAAGGGACCTGGGGGTCCTGGTGGACAGCAGGATGACCATGAGCCAGCGCTGGGCCCTTGTGGCCAGCAAGGCCAATGGTACCTGGGGTGTGTTAGAAGCGGTGGGTGGTTAGTAGGTTGAGAGAGGTTCTCCTTCCCCTCTACTCTGCCCTGGGGAGACCACATCTGGAATACTGTGTCCAGTTCTGGGCCCCTCAGTTCCAGAAGGACAGGGAACTGCTGGAGAGAGTCCAGTGCAGGGCAACAAAGATGCTGAAGGGAGTGGAGCATCTCCCGTGTGAGGAAAGGCTGAGGGAGCTGGGGCTCTTGAGCTTGGAGGAGACTGAGGGGTGACCTCATTCATATTTACAGATATATAAAGGCTGAGTGTCATGAGGATGGAGCCAGGCTCTTCTGGGTGACAAACAGTGATAGGACAAGGGCTAATGGGTTCAAACTGGAGCACAAAAGGTTCCACTTATATTTGAGAAGAAACTTCTTCTCAGTAAGGGTGACAGAGCACTGGCCCAGGCTGCCCAGGGAGGTTGTGGAGTCTCCTTCTCTGCAGACATTCAAACCCGCCTGGACACCTTCCTGTGGAACCTCAGCTGGGTGTTCCTGCTCCATGGGGGGATTGCACTGGATGAGTTTTTGAGTTCCCTTCCAATTCCTAACGTTCTGTGATTCTGTTTGACCTCCCAATGTATAAATGCAAAGGACAACATAATAATACTCAGTATTACCTCATTAACCTTCAAGAGTTTGTATTCTCAACTAGATTCAATATTACATTAGCAAACAAAGTTTGTTACAGGCTAATGCCATTGTGCGTAGTACTCCCTCTAACATATCCTTAATTTATGGCATTAATCATCAACGACAAAAATTTTAACCTTTTATAACCTTCTTTAAATTAATGGAAATTAAGCCTCACAGGATGTCAGATTACTTAGATCACTGTTCCTGATGGCCAGTCTGTCAAACAAACAAACATGACTTTCTGTTATGCTTCCTTTTATGAGGTAAATTCTGTGAAAATCAGGAAAATAATGTATTTTTTACCTTAATCTAGAGTACATTCTTCATATGAAATTCTCCATGGGAACTAATGCTGGAATTTTCAATCAGATTTCTGAAATAAAACCTTGTTCATCATTGTTTGCTCTCCAAAGAGGCTCTGTTAAATAGTGCGTTCTCTAAATGGAATTAGTTAACTTACTTACATTACTTACAGTACTTTAAAGGACAAAAGGAAATAGAGCAAAATCAAGAAATAGTTTTCATTTTCCATTAGATTTGTTTGTAGGCTTTTTGGCTGTGAGTATAATCCTCCCAGTATGAAGGATGGTAAAACTTGTTTATTCTTAGTTTCTTAAGACGTTGCTGTCCAAGCCCACGCGCTAATGGACAAAAAAGAAGTCACTGTTTAGATTTTCTTTACTAACAATTGTAGTTAGAGTATGAGATGGGGGGGAATGGCTTGACTTGTAACCCGTTTGAATATTTCTCAGCAGGCTCTGATGAAAACCTTTAGCAGTTTGTTCTATATGTGAAAGATAACTTTTTATACGATGTTTTTTGTGAAATACAAATCTCATCTAAAAGTAAGAGCTGAGGAAAAATTATGTGCTGCTTATAAAAAAAGGAAATGGTTAGGGTCTATTTTATGTGATCACGAGTTGCACATTGGTTTCACACCTTTTAGGTGGCAAGACGATTATAAAGCTTTTCTAAATATTATTGTGTTTCTCCTTCTTCCATCAACTCGCAGGCCTCTAACACTGGGAATTAACATTTCATTGAACTCAGCTGTGATTGCTCTGGATTCAAGTAAAATTTAATAACCCATAAACCAAAAGAAGTTTTATTTTTAACCAGATGAAGTGCATAATTTTCCTCCCTCAAGTATTGAATTGTATTGATAGTAATGAGATTAAAAACTGTTCACAGTTAATCTAAAATAAAGTATTTACAATTAAAAAAATCAATTTGAATGCAAATTGGAGTGACTCTCCATTAAAATGAAAATGCATATAAGCCTACAAATTTCACCTGCACTTATTGACTAGGGAAAGCAGTTATTGAAACAAAACTTTTCATCATAGAAACAATAATGAGGGGTAAAAAGGCTTTTAACAGCACTAGTCATCCCATCCTTTAGAGGGTTGCTGGGCATGTCTCTTTCTGTAAGGGTATCTGGCAGCTTTGAAAGCTTTGCTTGGGACACTCTGGAGGTTTTGTGCAAAGCTTGGGAGAAGTCATTATTTTTTCCTGTTCCCTCCAGATATGCACCTCGATGGAAAGGTAGTCATGCTGTAGGAAGGTGCGTCAGAGAAACTGCTTACATTTCATTTTATGACTGTGCTGTTCTAAGACTGTCTTCTTGATGCGGCACATCTATATATCACTGAGACCTGTCACAAGAGCAGGGAGAATTGACAGTCACATGTGAAAAGCAGGAAGGAAATAAAAAATCAATGAACCAGATCATGGGTTTGAACTTGGACTTTGTTGTCAGCTCCAGTAGAAGTTTAGGAAACACAATGCTAATAACGTGTTTATGTTACAAAAAAGTGGGCTTATCATATTGGTAGAAACAAACTGAAAGTCTGGTTTTGAAAGGTACTAGTTTTGTAGCTGAATATTTGTTAAACAGATACTAAGTCTTTATGAATGTTTAGCAAACAATTGAACTTCTGTTGACAAAATTGAGTTATACAGCTGAGAGAGTCTCTTACGTTAAACTCATAGATTACTGAAGGAAATAATTTACTGCTAAACTCACGGAGCATCTCGAGTGGTATTTGAACTGAGGAACTGGGCATTTTGAGTTTCAGACGAGGCATGAGACAACTAATGGGATTTCTGTGACATGCACAAAGTAATTAAGAAATGCTTAATGAAGTAATGCATTTTTTTCCTTTTCCTTTGGTGACTGGAAGTTTCCCCAGATCAATAGGTCTGAGATGAATTTCTGTGTTCTATTTTTGTATCACCCTGCTTTGCTCATGGAATTTGAGGTTCTGTAAAATGGCTATGGCAAGATTATTTTAAAAATTTGTGGCTTTGTAAAGATGTGGGTGTTTTTTTGTGGGAGTGGATGAGTTTTGGTGTGGTGGTGTGTTGGGTGTGGGTTTGTTTTTTTCCCCTTCCATCATTGCCTTGGACTGATAAGGGGCAAAGGGCAAGTAGGTAAAAATAATCCTTTTTTTCTGAATTTGGAACTGGAAGATTTTCTGATAGGAAATATCTCTGAGCAGAAGGCATTTCTGATCACGGACTTACATTCTCCAATTCTTTTCTTACTTCTTGGCTAGGATAATAATAATAAACAAACAGAATAATTCAGAAATAAAAACAATGAAAGGGAACTGCTGTATTTATCTGGTATAAGGTAAGTCATGGGACTTCGCACTCTGGTTGCCTTCTGAAGAGCTGAAAAGCCCTTGTACTGGAGAAACCTTGGTGTGACAAGTTGGTCGTAGGATGTTTTAGGATTTGAACATCAAAGATGATGTTCATGTGGGCCTCTGCAACTCCTAAACGTAACGTGGTGGCTTTTTGTGCAAAAGATGGGGATGGTAGGAACACATTGTTTCTTGTGTTCTTGCCTAACTTCTCTCTCCTTTGGAAGACAGGAAAAAAAAAGTGTGGGAATTTTTTTCCATAATAAATTTACCATCGGTGGAAATGTTTTATTTCTCACTGTAGTTGAGTCGGCTAATTAACTCTATGTAAAGGTCGTTCCTATTAAATGTGGAATGTACCAAGTACATTCTTTGGCAGAAGCAAGGTCACCTGCTCCATATGTTTGCTTTCATTGTTAATAACATGCACATTTTTTCTGAATGCCAAACTAAGCTAATGGAATTATGTGTGACAGCTAATTTTCTGAGTGATAAGGAAGTGTTTAGGGAGTAGATTTTTAATATCATGAAGGATCATGAAAATAGCAGGTTGGTAAATAGGTTTGTACTGTTGAGGAGACCTCACCAAACAGGTCAACTGAGGGAAAAATTGAATGATTAAGGTATTGAGATGAAAGGCTATATTAAAAAATAGTTTAGGGTCCTGGAGGCAATGGGAACTGCTATTTTGGGTTGATGTTCTTTTTCTAAAGAGAGAAAAATTCACAGGCAGAGGTCGACTATTATTAGAGAAAATGCACAACAAACCTGGTTGAGTGTTTCATTCTACTTTGCTCTTCCAAGTAAAACACATTTCAAAAGTAATGCACTCTCCTAGTAAATGTGATCTTACTTCATGTGGTAAAGTAGCTATCCTGCTTTTTAGTGTTTTAATTAACCACTTTTTTTTCTAAGGCTCAGAATCTCAATGATATATCTTATAGTCATGCAGTGATGACAGAACATTTTGTTTTTATAGCATGGGCAAATATTTTATTTATGTTTTATGCAAAATAATGTAGCCAACATAATTAGACAGCAATTTGTGCCTTCCAATGTAAACCTTTTAGGAGCTGTGTAGTCAGAAGCGAGTGCTAATTAGAGAGCTGTTAGCTAAACATATATGATTGGAAGCAGACTGACAGGCTATTCCAAACACCAGGCTATTTATAACTACATGCTGGTTTAAAATTATATTTTGTTTAATAGACTTTGGACAATGCATAAGAGCAGAGTTTCGTGGCTTGATCTGCACTTTAATTTCTTTAAATAAAACGAAACCTTGCAAATGTGAATGCCACACAGGCTAGCTGTGATAATTAAAAAGTATTATTAACTAGATGACTTTCTGGCTGTGTCATTTTCTAATTTCTTTAGGAGCGTGGACTCCCTGAAGAGAGTTATAAATTCAAGTATTACTTAATTATGCTTTTAACAATAAAGGGCACTTTAATCAGCAACCTCTTGAAAGCCCTTGTCTTGTAGTCATTTATTCAAACAATGAAAAAGTCAAGAGATACTTATATTACAAAGTCTTCTGAAAGTACAATGTACCTATTCAAAGGCCTTAATTTATGTTGTGGCTGTTCCTATAGCCATCTACCCTTCGATATCAACATAAAAGTATTATTTAAACTGTTTTCAGCCTAGGTATAATTTACTACAAGGATTTTTTTACTTTTTGAAGGAAAACTTAGAAGATATCTGGGCATTGTGATCTGGCTTACAGATAGGGGTGAATATGTGAATTCTGGAAATTGTCCGCTAAATAATGTCTTGTATTTCAGAAGGTGAGAAAGTAAATGTACCCTGGAGACAATTTTGAAGTTGAATGAGACAATTTTAAAGTTGAATGGGAGTTTTTATCTGGATTTGTGAACCAAGTGGAGAGAAGAACTGGCCACACAAACCCCGATTGAAAAAAAAGATGTCCTTTGTTGTGTGACTATACATTTAAATTAATCTCCTTGATATTTCTTTTCTAAACCAGAGTGTATTTTTTGCTTGTTAAATGGGCGTGAATCCAATTTAACTGCATGCAACTAATAAATTGTTTGGATTTATGCCACTATTACTGAGAGAATCTTTTGGAACTGGAATCTCTAAGTATCTTTGTAGTCCTGAACTGATTAAAGTGCTAATTAAAATTTATGCTACTGTAAGATCTACATCGTCATCTTCAGTGTCCTAGTCATATATTCCTGAGTGTGGATTTACCCTTAGAACATAAAATTTCTATTTGAGGTTTTATAAATAGCTATTTTGGTTCCTAAGCAAAAAATGCAACTTTTTCCAACACTAACTACAGAGATTATAATGTAAAATTTCATCAGTTTTTACCTTGTATTATATTAATCTCTCAAAGTGAGGAAGAGCAGGCATGCTATGTTTATAACTGGCCATCTTTAGCAGATATTAAATACTAGCGAATTAAAGAAAAGCTGCTATTTTTTCAATTCTTTTTGTATTTTTTTTCCTTCTCATTAAAGAGGCTCAGAATGTCTAAATGAATTTCCTACTAATCCCTTTATAATCCCGGAAAACTTATGAAAACTGAGAATTAAATATAATTGAATATGAACCATTACAAGAGCAATAAGTCATAAACAAACATTTATATCAATAAGCTTCAGCTATGAGGCAATTTGCATTCATCAAAATGCCATGGTATCAACAAGAAAAGCAACTAAACATTTCTACTATTACTCCTGTGCAGTAAAGAATTGTGTACGGTGTAGCTCATCTTTGGAAAATTGTAGGTGGCTACAAGTGACCTTATGAGGTTTAAAAAAGTTTCTAGATCATGGTATATACAGAAGTACAATGGAAGTATTATTGATAGAATATTCCACATGTGTTTTAGAGTCTACTTTAATTAACATATTGTCTTAAGGGATTGATACTATGCCTGTTTTTGAAAACTCATGTTTTTACAAGTTTATTACAACCTGTGACAGCCTGTGCTACTGTTTTGTGCTGTACTTAATGTCTGTTTTCACCAGCTTCATTTTCAGTTAGCTGCAGGTACCATAAGAATGATTCACTGAGAACACATAATTTGAGTTATAGATTGAGAGCTGTCATGCAAGAATGGTTTGGTGGTTCTAGGTCCTGCATCATTGGACAGCACCGTGCAGTCTTAGCGCTTCATTGTAAAAAACTGGATGGTGTACAAAGAGATTCTCTTAATCAGAAAGATTTTTGCAATTCATGATTAACGAAAAATAAAATTAATGGTAAATTATCAAGGCTGCATATATAAAACTGCATACTAATGGGCCTTTTCAATCTCTGGTGCATAAACTGGAAATCGTAGAAGGCTGAGTTTTCCCAAAACTTTGTTTTAAAATAGTTTGTTGCATTTGTTAAGTCACTTTCTGTCCTTTGGGTGTCTTAAATGGTCTTGACTGGAACCTTAGCTTTCCTCACTGAAATTAAACATATTTTTATGGTTTGGATATAACATGTTCAATATTGAAAAACAGCTTCCAATTAAAAATTTAGTAAAATAGAGGGAAAGATTACTATCTTGGCTGTTTTGACTGTTTTTTCCTTGATGGTCTCAGTTGTCTCATTAAAGTCCCGTGTATTATTTGAGCTTTGATTTTTTCTATTAGTTATCCAAAGGCTTAGTGATTAATTTTGAACTATGTTGGGTTTTTTAATGATCGGACATGAATAGTTTCTAATTTACCATTTCTATTAGAGGAAATTTAAGTATGCTAACAATAAAAAACTAGCTAAATCATCAGCAGAATTGTTTGTAAAAGGAAATTGCCATTTCTTAGACTATGTTTAGTGTTCTGACATGTCTGTGCTACATTAAAAAAGTAAACCTTATTAACTTTTTCACAAGCAATTAATTATGAAAGCAGTGGGAGTAATAGGGCTTGGTTTCCAATTCATGGTTGGATTCTCTTATCTATAAAGGCAAATCAGCAAACGCTGATTAAAGTTCTTCCTGTGGTTGGGATGTTATAACCTTTTCTCTGCTATGTAATAAAAGTTGGGTTCATACTTCAGTCTTTAATAAAACTTCTAAGAATGTAACTATATTTGAGGTGCTGATCCAGTTACCTTTCATTGAAATTGGCAGGTACATTCAGAGCTGTCGGGAGCACGGGTGAACAGATGTGCCCACATGCAGAAAGGCACATGCTCTCCGAATATGCTTTTTTTGCCTGGCTTACTTAATCTTGGGCTAAAGACAAACAGAGAGGGGGACAAAAGGCAACAAGCAATAATCTCACTGAGCAGTTGGAAATACTGAAGTCCATCTTCTAAATGAGGGAATACTCAAGTTTTAAGTTGGGCTTCTCCCCTAAGTTTCTGAAAGAGGGCTGCTCTGGTGCCAGTGTGTACGTGTGCTGATTTGAGACACCTTCCACAGAACTTCCTGGGGTTCATGATGTAAAAAAATGTTCTCTATAGTCTTTAAAAGTGGATCCAAGTGGATCAGTTTGGGCTAGGCAGGCAGTTTTGACCATCTGAATGATGACTGGATTATCTAAAAAAGGTACAAAACCCACAAATCCAGTTCTTCATCTGAATAAGCTTATGATAAAGAGAAGGGCTGAGGCTGCTGATGAAAGCGCAGCTTTGCTGCATGAGGCAGGAGTTGGTTGGCAACATCTGTTCTCTCTTCAGATACTTATTTTATTTTTGAATCACCTGTCTTCATTCTTGATTTTTGATACATGGTTTGTTTTCACCTCTTCATTAACATTTCCCTCTTCACACATTAAATGTAATTTTGTGGGTGTATTCTTGGAATTCTACCTGAGATGGCCTATTAAGCATTGTAATTAATCATGACATCATTAATAAGTCTGAACAATGCAATTACAATGCATCTGTGAGCAGTAATTAGTTCTAGAAATGCGCAGATATTAGAAACAAAATGTATTAAACCTTTTACAGATTAATTTCTTTCTGTGTGAGGAAAGGGAAGGAAGGGTTTTGTTTTACTGTTTGGAATTTGGTTTACTCTGGATTTCTTCTTCCCCAACAGACTCTGAGAAGATTTAGATATGAATTCCATGGCCAAGTGTCGAGAAAAATCAAGGAACTGAAATCTAAAGGAAGGGGTGGAGGTAGTGATTACTGAAATCAGATCTAAATAGAGGTAAATAGAAAAAGGCAATGATGCAAAACAAGATGATACCCAATATAATTTTTACATGAATGAACCAACAGTGTTTGTTCGATGTTTTTAAAGCAGCTTAAAAAGTTGTTCAGAAGTTTCTGGAAAATATGCATAGACTAAGTACTATTCATTCTGGGATGCAAAGAAATTCTGGAACAACAATTCACTTCACGACCTGTCCCCCCATGCTCCTCTGAAGTCATTCAGGTCATACGTACAGATCAAAATCCCTTTGAAGTTGTTGCATTTTGCTAAAAAATGAGGTAACAGGGAAGAGACTCCAGCATTTCTAACTAGACTTTAATAAATGGCTGATTTGTCCTGTAACACATTATGGCTGAGAAATTAAAAAACAGAGGAAGGTAACTGATGAAATAAAACTCAAGATAGCAACAGAAATGGTATCTAGGAAGAATATTTTAATTATACTTTGCTACTGGTCTATTTTTAAATATTACATTTTAACTTCTATTTCTTGCACGATTAATCCTATTCCTGATTAATTTGAAACACTGTGTCTGTGCTACTCCCATGTATTTCTCCTGGAGGGATAATGTGCTTCAGGGACAAATGTTAACTGAATGTGCCATGTTATCTTTTCTTGGCATAGCAAACAAAGAGGAAAAATAATTTATTTCCAACTTCAGAAAGCAGCTTTAGAGGATCACCCTGGCAGTGCTCTGAACTTGACTAAATGATTGTGGTAGCTTTTCCTTATTTTTACCAGCAGACAGGAGTAATGGCACTCTATTAGAGACGTGGAAACATAAAACTTATGTGGAATCTGTTCAAGCTGAAAGAACAATGCTCTCTATCACCCACGCAACACAAAGTCTCGTTCTCCCCCTTCTCCACTTCTTATTCCAGAAAATGGATATATTGATGGACTAACTGATAGTTCTAGACTTTGGCCTAAGATAATCTGACATGGGAGATGCAATGATATATTTCAATGAGATTTTTAGTGAGCTGAGCACTGCTAGAGGAACACCACATAGATCAAAGGCATTACGTTATTCTGCTGCTCTACGTCCCTGGGAGTGTGTCTGATGAGTGATAGCAGAGATGGGTATAAAGGTCCTGTGCAAGACAAAAGAGGAAAAGTGTGCGAGGCACTTGGTTTTTAAAAGAGATCAGGAGGCAAGTGAAATGTTATTAGGATCTAGTTAAGATGTGCTTCACTGTGTGTATTATATATATGTACAAATACGATCGCCATGAATTGATAGGAGTGGATTCTCCAGTAACATTTTACAGCGGAGTGCCTTAAAAAGGCCTACATGCAGCAGAACAGATACAACAATGGCTTCTATCTAGATAGGATATTTTTTCATAAAAGTGGGGTTGTTTTTTTGTTTTGGTTTTTATAATAACCTTATGAATAGCTTTGTTTTTTTTTCTCTCTGACCTTTCTATGTTTCCACGCAAACCTATAGATAAAGTGTTTATTTGAATATTTAAATACAAGAAATATGTCTGTTGAAACATATCTACTGTATAGTATCTAGTGTCTATAGTCAATATGGTCTGGTGCTATTTACTGAAGTTGTACGTGGTTGTGTCAGGGAACTTTGGATCTGTAAGCATGTAAGAACTGATACAGCTCTTGAAATTATATTCTGAGTATTATAGCCTGAGCCCCCTTTTTCCTTTGCTGCAGCTCCCTCTTGCAGGCAGAAGCTAAGAAAATGTCCATGTCTTTCTCTACTTCCTCAGGTACCTACTCTGATCGAAAGTGCTTTATTTTTAATATAATTTTGGATGACGTAGACATGGGCATGAGTGAAGGCAGACATAGGACATGTTTTGAGGGTTAGAAAAGTTAATGTACTCTCGGAATAAAGGAGATATGATTTCTTGAATCTTGCATCTAATGGTGATGAAGTACTCTTTCAGAACTACAGTATATTTAAAACATTTACACCTCCATACTGTTGAAGGCAGAAAGGTACGATAGGGCCATTTTTTTTCCAGTGGTATGATTAGCAATTTTGTTTTGTTAGGAGCAGGCTGGACTTCTGATGTGTATGAGTACCTGCCTTAGAATTTTCTCCTTGATATGCCAGCAGAGTCTTCCCTTCATTTGCTGCTGAACTATGCATAATGCCCAGAAGAATTCATTGGAAATGATGCATGAAAGGAACCTGTGCATGAAAATCATATATGCATTAAAAGAACAGATTCAAGACAGTTAATAGTTTCTAATGTGAAAAAATCCACATCAGTAAGCTCTCACTGTGCCACAAGCCTGGGACTAAATCAGAATCTTTTTCAAGGAGCATTGTAAATTATGTCCATGTGAATTAAACAAATGGATAACACCACACTGGTTTAATGGTCAGCAATTCCAAATCATACTACTATGGACAATTTTTGGTCTTTCAGTTGCTGGTCACATACAGTTAAAAAATGAGGATGGTTTTAAAAAGATACTGGCTTACTGATTTAACTAAAAGCAGCAACCTGGGTTATAGTTGCTGCAAGCCTTTTAATAAAACTCCAAAACAGAAGATACTTGCAAGATTTTATGGAATGGAAGAGCTGGAGTAGAATGTATTTTTGCCAGGGAGATGAATTTGCCAAATTAACACATTTTAGGGCTCTTTCCATCACCCATCGGTCATTCAATATTAGAATGAAAGCTTTGTATGATTTTTCACTGTAATTGGAGATTTTAACCATTGACAGCGTGTCTTGAAGAGGGATGGTTCTTGCCTGTTTTAAATAAATGGCAGATGGGCATTTTTAGGGGTAGAACTCATACACAATAAGATGATTTGTTTTGCCTGCTTTTACCTCGCTGGTGGCCATGCGAAGTTCTGCAGGGTTTCAGATCGATACAAGCTGTGTTCTCTCCTGTCCCTATTCTTTTTTAGCAAGGAGATTCATTTCCCCTCTGGGTATGTACTTAGTTTTTATTATCAGTGCATGTCAGGGCTTTTAACTAAAACTAAGATGTTTGCCCTAAAACAATGGTGAACATTTGCTACACAGCAATACATTATGTACGTTAAGACAGTTAATTTAACTTCATTATTTCACTGCTGCGTGGTTACTTTAGTGTTATGTTGGTTAACTAGGCAAAAAATTTAACTCTTTCAGCTGCCTTAAATGTAAAGGAATATTTCTGTTCAAATAAGGTATTTGCTGTCTGAAAAAGAGTTCATTCTTACTGATCTTGTCTTAAAATGTAGCAGCAATGTATAAGGGATGTGACCCATGGATTCATTTTTATATAAAAGCTATTGTTTATTATTGGTTGTGGTTAGTGGTTGATGCTTCTGTTATTTGCTTTATTATTTTATTATACCATGCATTTGTTCTTTGTTTTTCCCCTCAAATGCTATATTGAACATCCAAATATAAATGCTGTTCAAATTGGAGACATGCTTCTGATAGTTACGTCCTATTTCGTTCAGTTAAGTTTACAAGTTTACACCCTTGCACTGTTGACTGTTGCTATGACAGAGAATTCACGCAGGGTAGGTGTGGGGTTTTTCTTTCTAATTCAGTTTAGAACGAGAGATATTATTTATTTTCCTAGGAGAGAAAGCTGCAGCTGCTTCAGGTATATAGTTGAGTTGATCACGTCCACTAATCGAAGAAAGGTATTGACTTATGCTGCAGTCCTTGTTCTATTCTAAATTACAGATGACATATTTTGTAGCTGAAGTCTGATCTTATAAAAAAAAAAAAGATGAAGAACATTTGTGCTCAGAGTCCTTTTACTCAGCGTTGACAAATGGTTCAATTGGTCATTTTCAATAATGACAGTATGCATGAAAAAGTAAAGTATTTTAAGTTCACTTATGGTGAATTATGTAATAATGGCTATTGAGCTATTAATCAAGCTGGAATTGTTAGAAGTCACTGAAGGAATATCTCCAGGATGGTTTTCTGTCTCCTGCTATTTTTATGTGTGTTGTGAAAAATGAGACTTTTGCAACAATGATTGATTGGACTAGATCGATTTTGGTTAAGAGAGTCATGGGTTTCTCCCCACTTATGTTCAGGTGAGAAATCTAAGTCAGTGTCCCCAGCAGAGGACACTGTGCTTCTGCTGTTGACATTGTAGTTTTTTTATTTTGCCAAAGACCCATGGAGATAAATCAAGTAAGATATGATTTTGTACTTGGTATTCTGCATGGACACCATGACTGACATTGCAATTATAGGTTTTTGCATTGTTTATGCTTCTCCAAAAGCGTATCTGAGTGCTCTCAAGCACTAGCTGAAAAGATCTGTGCTAGGTTTAATTGCACTATATAATTATATTTACCCTTTAAGGCCTCCAAGCAGATTTGTGCTTTTCATAGCTCTAACACTGCTTGTTGTATTAGTAATTAAATACCTGATTAAATGAATAAGCTCCAAATAATTTTTGTAAAGAGTGTGATTTAGCATGGTCTTTGAGCATCTACATGAAAATATTCCTTTTTCCTTTCTCTAGTTCTTAGACAGTCTCTGATTCTGTTTTTCTGATGTCTTAACTTTCAGTTGCTGGATGTTCTCATGATTTGAGTTTCCTTGAACAGCTAGAGGATGGATGTAGCAGTGCACTGGCAGGAGGAACTGAGAGCAATGGAACTAGAAGAATCTGTACGTGCTGCAGACAAGATCAACGTGTTCTGCTGATTTGAAAGCAAAACAGCAACTTCCACCACCTTCCTCCCCAGCCCTCAGATTATGCTTCATGTTTAGATCGCCAGCAGACTATAAATCAATTCATTTTCTCAGTTTATGTGGCTTTGTACTTGTGTACGAAGGAATGCACAAGTATAGTTTATATACAAGTATACTTTAGTATATATATAGTGTGTATAGATATATACATACTTTATATATTACAAGGTATTGTATACTATATCTTTCAGCTGATTTACCAGTTTAACTTATGGGAAAAATGTCAGGGAGCAGAAGGACACACTTTATAATGGAAAGAATCAGTCAATGGTGACCGGGGAGAGTGGCAGTTAAGATTGTTTTAACTCATCCCTTCTTCTCTACAGTCTGGTGTGTGATGGAGACAGTAAGGGAACAGTAGACGTTGTCTTTTTCTTCCAATTACCAGGACCTTTTTTGTCAAAGCTGTACACCACCACCCCTGTCACTGCTTGCGCTGTCTCTGAATTTGCCATGTAACCTGCAAATATCAGCCACACAAAGGAAATTAATGTGTATGAACTACTTGTTTTAAACTGGAGGTTTGCTGGAACTTGCGAGTAGGTGTGATTTATGCACACTTTAATGAACATCCTAGGTCGATGTATTATATTTGGTCTAAGGAACGAATAGTTCAAATACGTGTCAAGGAATACAGCAAGTAGATACAATACTTAAAATAATGATTGTCTGGTCAAATTTGGTGTTCAAGATAATATATGTTTTGTGTTCAACCAGTTTCTAAGGATTATTACTCCATTTATGTGCGGATACATACTATATTAAAAATTAGGCAAACATAAAATTTGACTTCAGATGATAGCCCCCTAAGCAGAAACAATTTTATTTATTCAATATTGTAATTTTTTAAACAAAGTCTGTTTATTTCAGTAGCGTTGGAAATTTCTTAACTGCCTATGGATTATTGCCTACGTAATGTCTTTGTTGAAATTCATAAGTATATTAATCACTTACCTGGGTAATTGATTGATGATGCTACTAAGCAAAATACTTGATTTTTTCCATCTGTTATTTTCTGTAGTAAATTGAAGGGTGGTCACTCAGAACTGAGCTATAACTGTGATTTACTTTAATTTGAGTTCCACTTTGGGAGAAAAACATTCGTATTCTGTGCAGTTACTCAATGTGTTTTGGTTGATTGGTTTTAGATTAGTCATTTAATGAGAATGGAGTGTGTTTGGAGAGCAGTAATGCTGCTGTCAGTTTATAAAACTGTGCAGTTGGGGAATGAAACCAGTTTGTGAGTTCTTTTAACAGGAATGGTATTGCTACAAGCACAATTTCTTCTGATAAAATAAGAGTTAAGCGTCAAATAAAAATATGTTATTATGCCCACCTACTGGTTCTTCTAAACCTATCAGTTGCTTCAAAAAACAAACAAAAAATGAAACACCCACAAAAGAACCCCAACTGGCCAAACAAACAAAATCCCGCAAAACAAAATAACCCCAACCAACCAAACCCAAAGAAACAAACAAAACCACCCAAACAATAAAACCTTTTATGAAAAGTTTGGTTGAATAATGGAAAGGTTCCCATGTAAGAGTCAACTTTTTTTGAATCTCCATAGTCATAGTTATGTCTCTCCTTCACTGAAGTGAAGCATTTAGAGATGGATTCTTTTGTGCTTGTCCATTGGGAAGCAATATGGATGTTTTTTTTCATATGTTATCTGCAATGTAGCTGTCAAACAGGTGCAATTTTGACAAGAAAGGATGTAGTTTTAGAAATGTTGATATACTGTAAAGTTTTCATGTAGAATAAAAAATTACTAACTTCAGTATTTTCAGAGGGATTAAGCATTTTTAATGTTATTGGATAAAAATTGGAAAAGAAAATGGATACACCCTGTCTTTATAAAGGAGCAAGATGCAATTCAGACATGTTTCTTTCCTGTGTGTTAATAGTGGTGAACTTTAGTTTGCCTTAGGAGAGGTAAATTCTGTACTGGAGAGAATGATTCAGCTTCTGTGTCTATTTAGTTTTGGTATTTGTGTCAGCTGTGATTTTAAGTGGTCCCTGGGAGCTGCTATTCTGTTTAATACTTGTAACTTTTCTGTGAAGAAGAAAAGAAAAATAACAATAAGACCTGTGCTTCTTCATGAACCTGACCAACCATGTCACTTAAATAGGCCTTTGAAGTTATCAATGTGTGGATATTATATTTGAAATAATGGGAAAATTCACTATTAGCTTAACCACCTGCTGAAATCTAATTGTGTCAGAAAGTCTTTGTTAAGTGAAATAGAGGTTAAATACACAATCCTCTGTACTATGTATATTTAAGTCTTGTGATAAGTTGAACTCAGTGGGACAACTTATGCATGGAAGGACTTGTGTAATGATTGCAGGACCAGGTCATTATTTTGTGAGAGCTATGAATTATATAATCTTGTATTCTTTATTTTCCATTTTTAGCTCTATTTGCACCCAAAATTCAAAGGAAAAGGCAAAGGCAGAATTTTGAATAAGAAAACTGCACCGGGAAATTACACACAAGCCTAAAATGTGAAATATATGTGGATACATAGTGCTCACTTAACACTTTCACTATATGGTAGTAAAGGTGCTTAAAATGTCTGAATTAACCGTGATAAATTGTGTTGAATTGTATTTTTTCTTATATTTTTCCAAGAAACAATATCTGAAGAAATTATATTCTTTTGATTTACTTTGTCCTTTCAATTATACAGTAGAAGAACTTGTTTTAGAAATCAACTTAGTGCATTGCAAAGCAGTGAACTAGATCAACTGTACAGAATGCGTTCTTAATAATCAGGTAAACTGTAAATGAAATCTTAGAGACTATTGATATGTATGGCAGACTAATAGTTGATATCTGTAAAGAATGAAATGTTTTATTGTATTATGAAACAATCATAATGTTACAGCTGTTTAACTACTTCCATAATCTTTAGTTTTTCATGCTTCTTTTAATTATTAAGAAGGACATGCAAAATTGCTACAGAGCTATGTGTAAGTTTATTATCTAATCAATAAATAAAACTATAAATCAAGCAATAAAATAAGGTAAGTACCCAACATAGATAACTTTGTCTTGAAAAGATGTTCATAGAGATTGTTTGGCATCACCTGTTTGTGACTTCATTTTTCTTGGCAGTAATACTTTAAAATATATTTGTCAACAAATGTATGGTGTGGCCTTTGTTTGCATCTGTGATACAAACTCTTAATGTAGTTTGGAAGAGATTTGAATGTTTTTTCACCTCTTACACCAGTTCATACTGCGCAGATTTTCCCTGATCTGAACATGTAAGTTCTGTGTAGTTGACCTATTTCTACTAGATATTTTATTTTCACTTTTTCTTAAAACTCACAAATTTTGATCACTATTTATAGGCAAGATTATATATTTTTTCTACAGGAAAGCTAAAAAATAAATAAATAGCTAAAGCTATTCTGATGACAAAAACTAAGTATAAAAATATTTTGTGAATTAAATGACTTCCATCAAGTAAATAAAATGTATTCTGTCCGTTTGGTATAGATGTTCTGTCACCAAGATAAATGGACTAGCTATTATAAGTATCTGTGCGGCTGAAATGCGTAACAACATAATTACTTTGCCAACAAAATGCTAACCTGCTTTAATCATTCTGTTCACAGAATAATGTAAAGTGATTTAGTGGGTAGAATGGATCCACTTACAAATTGTTTTATGGTCATAATGCAGTCCCTTTGTAGAATGTAAATTGATGATGATAATTTTATGGGCAAATGATTTTTCAATTAAAATGTCCTTTCACAGGCAAAATGGGAATGTTACAAACTGTTCCAAATAACAGTATGTCAGGATGAAGGCTTACAGAGCTGTCAAATGTATCAGCGAGAGCCTCAGCTGAAAGAAATGTTATGTTAAAGATGTGATTTATTTTAGTCAAGTTTGTAATTTCCTTCCATTACATGTGCGAAGTGCTTTTATTCAGTCCTGTTGACAAAATAACCAGCGTAAGAACGTACAATAGAAACAGTAGCAACTAATATTTGTCTTGCTTAACTAAATATTTATCTATTAAAAACTCACGTTTTAGTAGTTTCAGCTAACTATACCCTGTTATCTTTATTACAATCATTACAAAGTCTCTGAGGATCAGAGTGAATCACTGTAGTTCAGTCATCTTTAATTTTAAAATTGTGATAGGGAAAGAAATATATTGCCCAACCTAACTAAACTAACTCCTTTTCAGCATAGGGAGGGTACTCTGATTATTGCTACATTGTTATTGTATTCCGAGCTGTTTATATAACATCTGTGTTATTTTACTAGGTAAAAATGACTTCAGCCTTTGATAGCATCTGTTACCGCACATAAATGCTTTTTTCTTTCTAAAACTCTTTAAAAGAGCTGTTAACTGGAAAATCATTAAAATATTATCAAATGACTCTGAGTGCTGTACATAATATCTCACTTAAGTAAGTCTGTTATCCAGAGAACCATATTTTTCCCCTTTGATGTAGCCAAAAATGTTATCTTCTTTAAATTAATTTTTTAGTCCGTAAAACTCGAATAAGTGGAGTGGCTTCCTCATCGCACAAAGAAGATGATACTTGTGACTTTATTGAATTTGTAGTAAAGATCCCCCTTCTGACAAGACATGTCTACTTCAGCTTGCTACTGCCACTTTAGTCTATTTTTCCTGTTGTTTTACCATTCATTTTTGCATTCACAAAACATATATTTTGACTAAGATACACTTTTTAACAAACTGTATAAGAACTTTACTTTTTTCTTCTTTATCAATGACTAATCATAAGTCATGCATAAAATTACCAGAAATGCAGGAGGTTCAGTTTTCTTACACTGCGCTGAGAATTGTGTGTGCGCACTAAGCTTTTTACTCATTTGTTCTAACACAACGGCATCACTGGGGACACATTAGTAAAAATGTTTATTAAATGGCGCTGTGTAAAGTAAATGTGTTTGTCAGTACTGATTTTACTCTGGTTCAGAGTTGTGCAGGAAGAGAAAACTGATTCTGAAGTTGCCATTTTGAAGTTACTCTCATGAAGATTTACTAGTTCCCCCGCCCAAGGTTTTATGGATTAAAATAAAGGTTAACAGTGGTTTTATGTCACTCCTGAACATTCATGACTTGGCACATCCCTTTTCACATGGTTATCTTAATTTTGATAAAAATTTCCATTAAAAAGAATATGTATTAAAAATGTTGAAAAATAGCATGGGGAGAAAAACTGTTTCAGAGAAAAGGTAGAAGAAGAATCCATTCGGTTGAACAACAGAGTTGGACAGATGTGGAGGTAAAGAAACAGAAAAGAAACAGAGGCAGGGAGCAGGTGTCCAGCAGTCTTGGTTTTGCATATTCTCTCAAATCCTTTGGCAGTGTCAGTAACTTTGGCTCACAACCTGGCTGCTCTTGGTTTTAAGTGAGAAAAGACAATAAGACTATTGAACTCTTAAATTTCACTTTGTTAATTGGGAACGGAGTTAGAGAAAGGAAATTATTTTGAGATTTCTGGAGGCCAGCTTTATTAAGCTGGAAGTATGAGATTTCACAGCATGTGTCCATTGTAATTGGCACATGGATATATTCTTTTTAACCTTAAGTTAAGCTTAGCCTTAAGTAAGCTTATTGCCACTCCTATGATATAAAAACTGGAACTGAAAGGGAAGAGCATTGGCAGCACATTGGGTGCAAAAGGAAATATAACAGCAACAGTGAAGGCCATCGTGGTGTGGATGTGGAGTTTTGCTCTATTTGATGTTTCATCCTGATGTCAAACACCAGCTTTTTTTATGAAGATGCTTGTAGTAACTGTCCTCAGTGGGTGCCTCTGGAGAGTTCCTGCATGTTTCTCTCAACTGAGTCTCACTAAACAGAGCTTTTGGTATCTTGAAAAACCCCAAACCTCTGTTTGTTACTCATACCAATTATCCCTCAGATGCCAAATATTTTAAAATTCTGAACATGTCCATGTCAGAGTAGGTTTTCAAGCTTTTCACATTTTACTAATCTCTTGACTTTAGGAAACAGCAGGAAACTGTTGCTAAAAACAGATGTAATTTTTATGTAATTTGTAGGAGTATCTTTTTTTCAGTGAAAACGTACAAAAAAAAAAAAAGACAAAGGGAAAACAGTCCTCTCTTTTCCTTAATATTTCACAGACAAAAGTAAGTTATTAGTTTCCTAACTGGGAGAAATTTCTGTCATCCTTCATTAGAGCATCTAAATATCGACTCTATTACTGTGTTCCCATCACGTATCTTCCTTATAAATGGAAGCCCATCAATGCTTCTCACATATATTGAACATAATAGTTCAGCCTGTTATATTTAAAAAAAAAAAGTGAACTTGGGATACTAAATTGTTTTGGTTTATAAAGTTTATGTTATGATTCCATATGACCTGATTTCTGGAGAAAAAAGATGGATATTGCTTAAAAGGTGGTCCCATATATTTTTTTCTTTTTAATGAACAAATAGGGATTCTTAGCTGCAGTATTAAAGATTCCCAGACCTTCACAACTTTTAAACACTGTTATGGGTTCTTAATTAATTTTCTTCATGATAAATACCAATTCCCTCACTCTACTACTCATTTTGTCCATTTTGATTTTAGCTAAAAATGGCTTTTCTTCATTTCTGCATCAATAGCTGGGGATCACTTTGATAGTGTGTATCTCGTAACATTTTTCCAGTGGGGGTTGTAGCTGGAGCCCTAACAAGAACAGCCATTTGTTACAGTTTCAGAAATGTCTATAAATCCTTAAGGCCTTGTCATATTAGAAGGAATTTAGCTGTGTGATTCAGGCAGGAAAGATGCAGAATCAATGATAAAAAATAAATAGGAACCAGTGGGTGGTCTAAATTGATATTGACAAGCCAACAATACAAGCTATTTCTACCTGATTACGCTGACTAGAACTCTGTAAGGACTTTGATGCAAGGTAACGGTTTTGTCACGTTCTGATAGATTTGAAGTGTATCATCTCTGGATATCTTGTGAGTTTTTTTCTTTGGTGAATGTCAGATGGGGGCCTTATGTCCCAGAAGCTATAATTCATGTTTTACCTGCAGATCTTTTTCAAGATTAAGAGACTCTTTTGTCCAAAAACCAGAAACAAAGAATGTAGACAAAATCATGCTATAATTTTAATTTACTTAACGTCGATCAAAAAAACCCCCCAAACCAATCAAAAAACTAACCATGTGTGATTTGATTAAAAATGTCACAGGTAGGTTTCTTCTTGTTTGTTTTCATTTGTTTTTTCTTTATATAATATTATAATACAATAGGAATACATGTATAAACCTATTAAAATAAATTGTTAGGCACCTCCATGATTTCATTGAAGCTGGTTAACACTAGTATAACTTTGTGAGCTTTGACTTGTTATTTCCATGTTGATAGGCACAGGACAAATGCGGTGGAAACTGGATTTTGTTAATAAGCAAGTTTTTACAGCTTTGCATGCTTAATTGGGAATACATCTGCCACAGAAGTGATGTGATATACATTATTCATTGGGAGTTTGGAAAGTATGTTCTTATCAGTGTTCTTTGCTGATGCTACTTGATCCTAATGGACAAAATCTCCATAGGTAACTTTGCGAGGCCTTAGATAACTCTAAGTTCTAGCTGGAGTTGGTTAAGTCTCTCAGAAAAACAAAGGTGGTTGTGTTTTGAAGTGCTCTTAAAAACAGTTGAAATTTACTCTGAATTTAAATTAGAATTAAATGATTATGGAAAATGCTATCAAGTTTGTATAAACTGAATTTTTTGTGTGAAACAATGAAGTCACATAAACTTCCAATGGGATCTTGGGGAACAGGCAGAGAATTCGCATCTGCAGCCTTTTTTATGACATCACGATGGAAAGGTGATTTCGTATTTCTGACACAATTTGTTCTTGCAAGCATTTCTCCGAGGGGTGTTTCTACTAAATCACATATTCCCAAGTTCTTAGTAAAGATAAGCAGAAAAGTAAAACAGAACTAATCTCTGTAACATCTGTGCAATAACCATAATAAATCATGACTATACAAAGGTGGTGACAGTCCTTTTGACATTTCCTTGTAGTAGAAGATTCTCTGCAGTTCCTTGTATTGCAATAAAAAATAGAAAAGTCATTTTGTGAGCTGAGAATAACATAAATCACACTGCCTTTGAAAAGCAGTGTCACTACAGGTCCTATGTTAACATCTCACATTGGGAGATTCAGCAGTGCTATGAAGTATTTTCTTGGTAGAAAAGAGCCTCTCCTCACATTCTCTTGTATCTTATTACTAGGAGAAGTGACTCAACAGAATAGGCGCAAGATATTCTGCATTTGTCTGCTGTCTTTATTCAGATTGTGGGCCATTTGCTGATAGAATTTAGATTTGTTTATTCTGTACAGAGTCAGGACAATTGCTTTTTCCTCTTCTGTGGTCAGTACATTCATCAAATCAGGACTGTCTTGATTACCACCAGACAGATGACAACCTCAATTTACAGCTCAGTATGTAACTGAGAAAGGTGATGTTTCTCCTCTATTTCAGTAAACTGATTGTGTGTGTGTTGTGGTTTAACCCAGCAGGTAGCTGAACACCACACAGCTGTTCACTCACTATCCTCCTGCTGGTGGGATGGCGGAGAGAAGCGGAAGAAAAAGGGTAAACCTTTTGGGTTAAGATAAACACAGTTTAATAGGGCAGAAAGGGAAGTAATAACAATAACAACCACAGAAAATAACAATAACAGAAAATGTTTTTGTGGTGTTAGAAATCCACGTTGAGTTTTCTTTTTGAATTTAGTGTATACTTCTTGTCCTTATTTGAAAAATGTTTAGTTGAATTAGCAATGTATAGAGGAAAGCAAAAAGAATGTGCAAGGGAATAGAACGGCTTCCATATGAGAAATGGTTAAATAGGCTAGAACTGTTCATTTTGGAAAAGAAATGGCTGGGACTGGTACAGAAATGGTCAGTGATATCGTGAGCAATATAGGGAATGTGGAAAGGGAATGATTGTTCCCTGTCTCTTATATGACAACTGGTGGCACCAAAATGAAGTTATCGGGAGCATTGTCAAAACAAATAAAAGGAGTGCTTCTTCACACAAGATGTAACTAAGTTTTTGAACTACCTGCAACAGGATATTATGGCTCCATGAAGAACAGTTAAACACAAATATATGATTTCTGGCTCAGTCTGGAAGCTTCTGACCTGTGAATTTCTGGAGAATGGCAAAGTGTGTACAGGACAGATAGTACAGAGTAGATGGGATGAAGGAACGTCATGGGATCATCACATACTAGGATGTGGCAGAATAACTGTAAACACAACTGTGGATGTTCTTTGATATTAAGCTAAACTGACTGACCAGAATCTCTGGCTGACTCTCTTCTGTACAATTTTGTTTTCCCAAATGATGGGAAGTGCTAAAAAATGGAGAAGAGAGTATTGTCTAATTGATGGTCTTTTTCTGTGCTATTTAAAGTATGGTCAGTCCAGAACAGGTCAGGGAAAGGGATAGTTCCAGTTGGTTTCTATTTTAGTTCATCCCACCTAAATGCAGTAGTGCATATTTTGGGATTTTGTATATGCTGCAGGAACTAGAATGTCTAGATAATTCCGTATAGTTTTTCTTTAACAAGTACCAATCTAGCAAGGACTAGCTGTGAGTGTTACTTGACGCTACTGGTGTTATAGGTTATAATATTTACTTAAAATTGAAAACACGAATACCTTTTCCTGTGGTTTCACAGTTGCTCATTTCAGTGCATTCTGTGTTTCCGCCTTAATTTTTTTTGGGGGGGAAGAAAAAAAATAAGAAGTGTCACTGCAGTGGAATCTTTTAATAATTAATTTTGAATAAGGCTTTAATGCATTTGTTACATTGGACAAACAAAACGTTTGGTGTAAAAGCAATAATATATTCTAAAAATTTTCTGTATAATAATATCAGTGTTCAATCCAAATATGAATATGTATCTTGGCCTAAGACAAGACAAAGGAGCAGGCAGTGCCTTTGTGACCATAGGGTTTCGTTTTCCCAGGACAGCAGTCCCTAGTGTGTCTCAAAAAGAAAGGTATCTAAGCCTTGTAAATGAACGTTTGCATTTCAGAACACTCTCTACTACTTCATTCAGTTTTGTATTCTGATTACTCTTTTGCCAGTGTTCATCCTCAGTAATGAATTTTTTGGAAGTATCTCCTCGTTATTAATTATTTTTTTTTATGCCCTCAGACAAAAAGGTCTCAGCGAAGGGCCAGGTTTCATTTTTGGAATAGCAACATGCTATGAATTTGGGTTAGAATTCTAAATAGAATGACTGACTTTCATCTCAACAGGAGGGACATTCTAGTGTCTACTAAGCTAACAGCTCTTAATGGAGAGGGTTTCTGCTGAGTTCCTGTTCTAAAAGGAGGGTTCCCAAGACCTAGGTGGTTTTTTTTTTATGTACCTTTTTTTTTTTTTCTGAGTAAATTGTTTATGCATTAATAGGTTATTAATAGAGCATTTTAAAATTATAATAGCAAATGAATTGAAATGTTTTGTGATAGAGAGTGTTTCATATTGTGTAATAAGAGATGTAGTCTTCTCTTAAGAGCTGTCATTGGCTTTGCAAGTGGAAGAGCAAGCTAGGGAATCAGTGCAGGAGGGGGGGAATCGTAGGAGGGCATCAGGATAACCTTTCCTTTAATGACACCTTCAGTGTTCCAGGTAGAATACTTGGCTCAATCTGAATGGTATGTGGACCTTCAAAACAGTAGGAGTGTGTTCTTTGTGTATGTTTCCTTCCTTACTCTGCTTCCAGGAGGGTGCACCGTTCCCTATGATATGTGCAGGTCATTCGAGAAAGCAACAATCTATTGCAGAAGTGTGTAGCTTATTGACACTGAAATGAAAGCAGGATGGTGCTAGTTTAAGAATTATTTATAGACATTAGAAAGACACGTGTCACTGACATTAATTCTGGTTATGATTTTTACGGATTCTGCCAGTGCTCACTAACATCACACATTTTGTTAGTGTCAGGTTTTCTAATCCTATATTTTTGGTGCACCGAGAGTTACAGATGAAACTGAGCAGTAGCAAGTGGGACAGTAACAGCAACACAAATAGTAAGAATGAAGGAATTAGTCAGTGTCTGAGTAGTCTGTGCTTGTAGAGGGAGAGTAATCAACCCAAATGTCAACATTTATTAACGCTGTTCGCATCAAAGTCTGTCAGATGAGCACTACATGCGAGTCCCTGGCTTAAAAAAAGAAGTATTGATTGAAATAAACTGTAGTTTGAGTTTCAGCATCTTTGCTCAACACATATCTAGCTTCATATTCTGTAACAAAGCCACTGAAGGCTGGCAAACTCAGTAAGGTACTTACAGAAATGTCAAATCACGATCTTCACTCGGTGAACACTTGTCTGATTCCCTCTGTTTGTTGTTAGACTTAAGGGAGTAATAACTGCAAATGGAAAAGCTACTAAGATCCTAAGCTCACACTTATGCACATGTACAAACTACTTCACATGTTGCTGTGTATTTATGCATCCATATAATGTATGTATTACATATCAGTTTCAGTGAAACTATAAGATGTGGTAAAAATATGAAATTGCTATAAACCAGTGTGTTCTAAAAATCAAATTTTTAGACATTGGAAAAAGCTTAAATGCATAGTTTTAAAAGTAAAGATAAAGGACATTTTAAAATAAAATAGTGGACTCAAGGTTGGTTATGTGATTGCATCTTTGGCAGGGCTTTAGTGATTGAATTATATGGTCAACTGAGAGAGACCAGTGCCTTAGGAAATGTATTTGTGTGTGAGACCATAGACATTCCACAAAAGCAGAATACTTTTAGACCTGTAGCTGAAACACATTGCTAACATTGCATCAGGCTTTGTTCAGCCTTTATTCATTGTTCAACCTTTCCTCTTTGCTTTATAATTTCTGGTTTACCTTTTCTGGTCAGGCTGTCTGAACATGTCTGCTTTGCCAACTAGAAGGGGCCCTTGAACCTCAAGTAGCCTCAAATGTAGTGAAGATAAATTTAAGTATTACCATTTCAAAGAGTGGTAACTGCTTGAAGAACATTATTGTCAGCTTTAAAACATTACCAAGTTTGATTCTTGTTCACTTTCTTGAAGCCAAGTTAAAGGAATAAAACTGTCTAATAAATTTTTCTCAGACTCCATTACTGTAAAAACTAAGCTTCTCTTTCCTGTGTGATTAAGAAAAGCAGTTCTCTCCAATATACAAATGCAACAGTGGATCGGTTACTTGCCAGAGATGAAGTCTGTGTGGCAGAACAAGAACTTGGATCTGTGTATCTGGCATTTGTCGTTCCTCTTTGCAGTAGATTGGTTAAGTTTCCTTAATTTTTCCTGACAGCTTGCACTAGGTAGAATAGCTTGAGCGATCTTTGAGAGAAAATTGCCAGCAGCCATTCTTAACATGCTTCACAAAGCCAAGTCGGTGACAGGGTGACACAGGAGAAGTGGGTTGCGTAGCTATTCCTTGGGTGAACCAAAGCATCCACCTTGATCTTTTGCAGCTGGGAAGTGTTGCAAAGCAAATGATTCAAGGATGTAATTTAACATGGAGTGGAGGTCTTAAGCACTATTTTTTTCTTAGCCTCCTAGTGAGTACATGGGGAGATTCTCTGTCCTCCTGTATTCAGTGTCCCATAGTACAGTCACACAATACAAGGTGGAATTTAGTTACTAAAATCAAAAGTCTCATGTTACCGTTTACAGGCTATTATCCATTTAACTTTTCATTCTCTTGCTGTAACATATACAACTTTCTAACGAAGTGCTGAGGCTTGTGGTTTTAATTAATATCTCCAGCTGCTTAGCTATTTGCATATTTCCATAGCAGGAAGGCATCTGTGTAAGTTTTATTAGGACCCAAAACATCTGAAGCACCAGTGTTATACCTTGCAGTTGAAAAGCTGTAAGGGGAAGTTCATAGGAGTTACCATTAAACTGTTACTGAATTTTATTGCTAACATTTCCCAATAAATATTGATTAGAACTAAGTGACTGTTTTCTGTTTTGTGTTTTTTTTTTTTTTTTTTCCTGCCAATCCTGTCCAGTATTGTAGAAACAGTATAGCATCCTCACTGCAAAATAAGGCAAATGGTAAAGATCATTTTTTCTCTTTTTGATAAACATTGTGGAAATTATTAGTGTTTAGCCATCTTCTGGTTAGGGATGAGGGTTCTTAAGGGCGTTAGGAAAGCTTTTCTAAACGAAAAATTTCCCAAGTTTAAGTCAGTTACCATTTATAAGTTACTGTCACAAATGATGTCTAAATTGAGAACACAGTACTGGCTGCCAGACTACTCCATCTTTCATATTTCAACTTGAGCAGAATTATGGTCTGGGTCAGCAGTGCATACAACTCACTTTTAACATTAGGTCTAGTCCCAAGTAACTTGGAAAGTGAGTTACATCAAATGATGTCAAGATTCAGGCACCTTTTTCAATTCTAAATTCTACTATTTTCCTGTTCTGGAAAAGTGGTATTGGGATAGTGCAGCAGCTGAAATAGTAGATAGGGAAATTGCACTGTCTACTTAAAACACCAGTTTATCTATGCTGTGTTTCATGTAGCACCACTGGGACATTTAAAGCTGTCACGGAGGCATCCCGAGGCTGATTTAAGGGACAACAGGGTCCAAAACAACTTTTATTAAACTGGTGAGAAACAGGGTTTTAGCACTCCAAAAGTGACTTAAATATAGGTTCGGGTGTCAGTTGAGGAAAATTATTAAGGGGCAGCAAATAGTACAACAGGCGGTCCACAGAGTGCATGCACGTGGCTTCACCCAAAACAATGCCGGAACCACCCCCGAGTCCCAGAGGAGCACACACCGCATGAACACGGTGCGGGATTATTCTTAAAGAGATACAGGTAAAGCGTACACTTGCGATTCCGCGAGGGTACATTTATAATACACCCGCAATTCTGCGAGGGTTAATTTACTTACATGTGCAAATGTGCACGGAATACTACACGTGCTTATGTGGAAGCACGGGAGGAAAATACACTTGCGATTGTGCGAGGATAAATTTATAATACACTCGCAATTGTGTGAGGAAATAATTTAAAGTACGCATGCAAATGTGCACGGAATAAAGTTACACTTGCGATTGTGCGAGGAGATAATTTAAAGTACGCGTGCAAATGTGCACGGAATATAAATACACTCGCAATTGTGTGAGGAAATAATTTTATACGTGCTTGTATTAAGCACGGGAAGTTACACATGCATATGTGCACGGAAAGGATAAATATACTCGCAATCCTGCGAGGGGTTTTACTCACACCCGTGGCGGCAAGGCAAGCGGGGTCTCCATCCCGGGGCGGGGGGCTCTCGGCGGCAGCATCTTCAGCTCGTGCTCCGAGAGACCGGCGACAACGGGCCCAGTCTCGACGAGAGAGTCCCGTTTTATACTGGCTGATCAGACCTGACTGTAGGCATTCTAGAAGCTTCTCTGTACATTTTGGCAACGGAGCTATACAGATTTTTATAGGCTCTTGGATATTCAGCTGTCCTGGAGTTCTGTAATCATGCTCATGGATCTTCTCAATGTTTAATGTATTGCATGTGCCTGAGGATGTGTTACTGTGTAATTTTCCATAATTTCTTTTTACAAGTCTGTATTTTATCTCTAATATGTTCCTGAAAGTGGAACAAAAGTCACTTCATTGCTTTATGTTTTAAAAATCTGTTGCTAGCTGGGGATTTTGAGGATTTCATGAGACGGAAGGAATATTTGGGAACATCCTTTTCCAAAAATAGGCAAAAAGGCAAGTCACCTGTGTTTCAAATATTTTATTTCTTTGTGATTGAGAGTATAGACAGCTTATGTAATGTTGCCTCATAGAGAGGAAGTTAGTGCTGGGGTCTCACCAGTGTGTTTGTGCAAGTAAAATTTCTATTGCAACAAGAACTGAAGTGTTTGGATTTTGTGGTACAAACTCTGGGTGGCTCTGTGTGTGTGTATATATATACACACACATATATATATATACACACACATACAAAGAGCTATGCCTGATATATCCTTTCACATGGTTTATGTTGGGGTTGGGTTACAGCTTTATATTCTGCCTGGAGAAGCAGAAATGCAGTTGGGTGTGTATTTATTTCCACTCTGGCTTAGTGGTGTTCTCCCACAAGATTTGTGTAACAGAAATTTAATAAAATCCAGTATATTTTGTAACACTACATGCATAAAAAATTCACAGAAAGAAGTGTTATTAAAATGGATGTTCTTAACTAAAAAAGACACTGAATATGTTCTGCTCCAAATGCCTCCTCCTGTTCTGAATGATTAGGCAAAAAGGTGCTTGTTAGTGTCTTTTTTATTGCAAACTTTACAAGTGAAAAAGATTCTTAAAGCAAAAATGCAAAATATTCAGATTAGTTCCAATTTTTCTTTGTTAGTATGTATGATATGCAGCCTAGAAGATGAATTTCAAGTTGTTTTTCTCTGAAACTGTCCAAATAATTAACATCTCTGCTGTATCTTTTAATATATTCATAACAATCAAGACTTTCAGGTTGTTTTTGTTTGTTTGTCTTACTGATAGCTAGGACTCACTGTGGCACGTTATCATTTTTTGTCTCTCACTGTTGTTATACACAAGCAGAAGGGTGTTGAGGGGCAGCGAGTATGTTGGGGGACAACTCAGTCTTCTCCAAGGTCAAAGGGTTCATTTTCTAAGCTAATTTATTTATTTTTTTAAGCATCTAAATGTAAACAAGATTTGGAACAAAAATGTATTCATTATCTTCAGTCTGGATTATGCCATATTTAAAATGGACAATACAAAAGAATTTAAATAGTGTGCATTTCAGAGTTCTGGTCTGTCAAGATGTGATGGAAAAGTGGTAGAAAGCGATAGCTAGAGCAATGAGAAGGGGATTGTACGGTACCTTAATTTGGGGGCAGGGGGGGAAGATGACATGGCTAGGTGAGGAGAGAATCCTTTTTGACAAGTGTGCAGTAAGGCAGCAAATTTGAAAATGGTTGAAGTACTATTAGTATCATCTTCGCTATGCAATCTTAAATATATCTGTACCACTCACTCCTGACATTTCTAATCCTAGAACTGTATTACAGAATATATTCAGTTTGTACATAACTGGACTGAAAGCTCACATATTTCTGTATAACAGAACCAAGTCCAAGCGGACAGCTTACTGTTAGGCAGTCACTGGAATGGAGATTGCGTTTGTGATCCTGGTACAGCCAATCTAATGTACAAGCAATGCCTTCTGATCCAGTAATGCATTCAACAGGTACTGTGCACACCAAATGTGCTAGTGCAGTGACTCTGAGAAAAAACAATATAATATTTTAGAGATGAACTGAACTGTAAGAAAGTAATTCAGATTGTAATGGTAAAGAATATTCATTTAATTGTGAAGGAGACAAAGTGTGTACTGTGTAGACAGGCATAGGCATGCAATTCTAGTACGTCTGGATGAATGTGTACATGTGAGAACTGTGTACTGGCTGTAAGTGTAGGGGCATCACTGCATTTATGCATCGCCTTATTCCCTTCATCTTAGCATTTCTGCTAAGGGTGTAGATCTGCCTCCTCTCCCCCACTAGGACTTTTAGCTTGAGCAAGAAAAGCAGAATCATATATTTTAAAACAGATCCTCTTCTGGTTTCCATTTGCTTATGTTGATTTCCCTCAGTGAAGCCACATCAATTCATGCTAGCTAAGGATGGAAGAATTAATTTTTGTATTATGTGATCATGGTACCTCATTGGAAACTCAAGTTTAAACAAAATACAATTTCTCACAACAGAGTCAGAGATCAATAAAAACCAGTCACATGAAATCTGTGATAGTGACCACTGATAATGTTGCTGCTTCAAGCTTAGCACCATCTAGAGCCATATATTTGCATCTGTCTTAAAATACCAGCTACCCAACAGAGAACGAAGGTATTTTTTGCAGTGGTAGTTCTTGCTTCATGTAAATTCAGGAAATGCAGTTGATGGAACAAAGTCATCTCAGTGGTTCTTCTGGGTTTATGAACAAGGAAAGCAAATCGGAAATTGTTTTTCACTAGATCTTTACATTCTAGTGTTGTTACTGAACTGTTGGGATTTTTTCCTTTTTGCATCAATATATGAGAATTACAGTGTTGCACTACGGTCTGTTTGAAATGTTTCTGTTCACACTTCATATCCAGAGCTATCAGTCACACTGGTTATATTCTTGGATGTGGCATCACATCCAATAGTAAACAACATTTTTTGAGTGACAGGAAAGGTTAGCTTATATGTGGATTTGATATCACATCCACTTTTTACAAAGTTTCCTTCTGACAAGCTGTAAATGAGATCGTTTTCTCGCCGATTTATGTTAGGAAAGAAAATGACATATATGTATTTGTCATAATTTTTTCTCATTTTATTGGCTTGTGAAGAAGAGACTGCTTTGTTAATAAAGGTTTAGTATGAGTTACTCAGTTTCTGGTTTAGCACCGTGCCAGGCTGGACCTTTATTTCAGTTTGTCATGTTCACAGAAAAAGTAAGTAATAACAGTACCTACAGTAATCATGGTCCTCCATAGTGTCAGAGAGAGCAGCAAGTGCAAACTCAGTGTTGAAATATCAATGGTTTCAGAGTTTGAACAGACTAATTTGAACCTGATGATAGTTTGGGGTTTTATGTATAATTCACAAATAATAAAGTTCGAATAGTGTCAGAAGTTAAAGGACGTGGACTTAGCTTTTCATCCTTATTGCATAAGGTAGGCAGACTACATCATTTGCTGCCCTTTTTAAAAAATCGTGTTTTCTTAGTATGTAAGGACATTAATTCCAGTATCTTAGTGAAGTTAGGAAAGAGCATGGCATACACAATGCAATGTAATCTTCGTGGTGCCACACTGAACATTTCTTTAGCAGTGACAAGACATTTAAAGAAGACACAGTCAGTTCCATCCCCTGCCATTTTTATACTTTGCGACTGACCCTGGCAGAGACCAAGTGCATATTTACTGTTAACTGAGTGATTTGAACACAGGACTTCTTGTCCTGGAGCAGGGTAAGAATTTGAAAGATAACAAACATTGGATGTAATAACGCACTGCTGATTTCTGTACACGATCACAAACATTCGAATTCTGAAAAATGGAATTTTGAAACAACAGTCTTGAATCTATACCTGTAAATGAGTAATAATCCATCCTAAAATTTGTTATTTGATCAAGACCCAGATTACTTTAGCAAAGTTATGTTGTTTTATGCATTCTGAACCAAAATAGATCTGCCTGAGCAACATGGGAGCATAGGCAAACTGAAAAATGAAAGGCTTTTGACTGAAGAGTTAGCAGCAAGAAGAAAATCTGAACTGGCTTGCTGGGTTCTGAAATAGATCTTCATCAGAGGCATTTCAGAGGTGCTTAGATCTTGTCAGTGATTTCCTGTACTTTTCTTCACTAGCTGAAAAACAAATATCCATTTGTATGTTAGTAGTGGAAGTCCAACAACTTATCTTTTTTCCATGGAATGGTTGAAACATGTAAGTAATGAAACCGCTAGCTATGTGGAAAAGGCATGCTGTGCATGCCTCTCGTTATCTCTTGGTAAGGGGCAAATTTTTTGCCATCTTGAAAATAAACAAGAAATAAAAAGTACTTATTTCTCTCTCACAATTGTTTTCAGTTGACAATACCAGTTGCATTCCCAGATTCTGCCCAATATATTTATTCTGTCCTTTTAATCAGGTAAATCGCTGTTGATTTCAGGAAGATATTTTTTTTTTCCTGGAATAAAATGGCGAGACCAAGTACCATATCTGTGAATCAGTGTTTAGATATGCAGCTTTAGGCAGGGGGTAGCTACATTCTGTTAAAGATAGAATGCAACTCACTGCTTAATATTTACGATGAATAAACTGTATGTGCTAAATAATGTGTTTGTGACTGTGGTACAGAGATGTTGCTGGATGATAGTACCATAATTTGATTTTAGTATTTCAGTGCACATTGCACCACTGATCTTAAAACTTTATGGAAGTGCGGATGTATTTGATAATTACGATTTGGGTGAAGATAATATTGGTCAAATTGGAGGTGTTTGGAAAAACCACTTGTTTAAAACCAGAATTCCTGCGCTGGGAGGTGCCAACATATACTACAGGGCACTGAATGCTGATCATACTGGATTGGGGAGTAAGCATGGAGTTTTAAGCTGCCTTAGCACAGCGCTTTCCAGAGCTTCATGTTCTCTATTTTAGTGGTTCAGAGATTATAGTAATGTCCTTCATTATTAAAACTCTGGTAGTTCTCATGCAGTTTTTAAAAACAAAGTTAATAACTTGAAAGAAGACTTCTTGTCTCTTGCCAACTCTCCACATGTCTGCAAATGCGAGATTGTTCCCAAATGGTCATGTATTTTCCAGTTATTTTATTTTTCCCGCGTAGTTCTTATTATTTCATGGTTTTGAGCATCTACTTCTGAATCTAATAGTGCGGCTGAATGGGACGTTAATTTGAGACATGTTTAAGATTCAAGCTCTGATGGGTGGTGATAATGATGATGTGGGTGTAGAGAAAATATTGACTCTTCCCCGTGATTACAGTTTCTGAATGAAAGTCAAATGACTCCATTTATATTAAATTAATCACAGGGAAGCAATTACTGCCTGACCTGTTGTAGTAGTGTTGCTATAAGGTCCTCACTATGGAGCCCTGTGATTTAGAAGATTATAAAGCAGTTATTCATCTTGTAAGAATGGAAGGACATACTGTAGCACAGTGAAATTAGAGAGAAGGGTATTGGTGGTTCATGCAGATGAATATACCTTGGGGGGAAGTAGTCATTAAGTAACCTGTCCTACTACTAGAATTATTTATCAATTTTCCTTGTGCTGAACAAATGCAGATCAACTGTTCTCTGGTGATTCTATGGTGGAAAGGTGAGAGATGTGGTTATTAGGTTTCTTTGCAGGATCAGGTGCAAGAATTAAAACTACTAGTAGTCTTAAATGAGGATCAGACTTCATGATTTTATTCAGAAAAGTCCCAACTGGTAGGAGGGGTTTGTCTTTTTTTGTTTTACTCCAAGGCTTCATGTTATGCTCCTGAACAAAAAGCTTAGTGGCTAAAAAATGCTAAGAGGCTGAAGCTTCTCTGGTGAAGACAAAAAGAGAGGTCACTGTGGCCACTTCTGAGTGGCAGAGATATTTTATAAGGCTAGAAGTTCATAGGCTGAGTCACTGCTTTAAGACCTACAGGACTAACACCTGTTTAAACTGACCTAGAAGGGAAGAACATTATGTGCCCTTGTGTGATGGGATTTTGCTTCAAGGTGTGGTACCGTAGTACCTTTCTGTAGAACTAACTGCTATCTTAATATATGGGTAACAAACGCATCTCCTGAGTCTTTTTTTTTTTTTTTTTTCCTGTAAGTTAAATGTCGTGAATGAGAGGCAAAATCTGATGTTACAAGTGAAGATATAATTCCTTCCCGAAATTCTTGAAAATTCTGAAAATCTTCAATGATCCAGATCTAGAATCATCTTCTGAAAAGTCATACACCTACCAATCTCTCTTGATTTTGGAGTTCAGCATTTTTTGAGGCTATTTAATTTAAAAAAAAAAAAGAAAAAAAACAGGGTTTTGTTAACATTCACTAATTTTCTAATTATATTCTCTACAGTATTGTCTTAATATTCACAAATCTATAGTCAGATTAACAAGAAACCTTTTACATCAATTTAATGTATGGTTATAGCTTTTCAAAACTTGTTTTGGGAGGGACAGGGTCATTGGAAAACTGCAATAATTGGAATTATTTTGAATTTGGGTTAAATTGCACTTTTTTTTTTTTTCTTCAGGGAAATAAGTTCTCCAGGAAAAAGTAGTTAATGGCCATTATACTTTCAGGTTAAGTTTGGCTACTTTTTTTTTTTTTTCCATACCAGTTTATTTCAATGTAGTTATTACTGACCATCGCTCTATTTTGGTAGCATCTCCACCTCTTTGCGTGGACTCAAAAACCTGATAACTGTTCAAGACAAATGATTATCTGGTTCAAAGAAACTCTTTTACCATGTGTGTAATTTATTTCAGTTGAATGAAGTATTATTAAGTTGTTTCTGCTGAACATGTTGTTTTTTAGCACTGATGCAGTTGTGTTGTATTTTGTAATCCACTAGATAGGGTCTGTTTTCCATATATTGCCTTTTTTCACATTCTGTATTTAGTACTGTTACGTATTTTCAATGTTTTTCTCTGAAACTTTGATTTATATTCTCTTATTCAATTTTAATGCACTAGGAGCATTGCAGTTGATGCAGTTGTGATGCATTGATTAGTTCTGACACGTGAGACAATATGTATATTATGTTAGAATAGGATGTTGTATTGCTAAAGCAAGTGCCAGTTATGTCTAGGAAGTATTTCCTGCTGAGCTTTTGCCTGACTTACTGTTGAAGGTACACTGATAACGAAAGTGCATGTGGAGCTGCTCCTTCCTGAAGAACGTTCCCCTTGAGGATGCTGCTCCTCGCCGTTGGCCTACTTGGTAACACTGGTGAGTCTCAGTATTTACTTTCTAAATTAGTTGTGCGTGCTCTGAGCATAAAGGTCTCAAGCTCTTTAACACTCATTTCTTCTGTGACATAGGTTGTTGTTCAAGATCTCACACAGACTCTGTCTTTATAACCAACTCTTTAATTCAGCACAGATAGTAAATGGTAGAATCATACAAGGGACTCCCAAGTCCTGTTGAGATTCATCATGGCAACTCATCTTTGCTGGGCTGCACTGATACCTTTGTCAAAGGAAACATACACATTATTTTCAGATCTTACTGAATGAAATGTCAATTTGAAACTTTCAGCTTTAATCCCGTCTCCATGAGATAGTTTGGTGTCATATCTGTGTGCCCCAGCTGTTTCAGGAAACCAGCTGAGGAAATCAATAGGTCATCAGAGCAAGCCAGCAAAACAGGGAAAAGTATTATTCTTGATGTGTTGTAAAAATCAGTCCAGTGTGGTGAAATGTGTTTCAGATCAGAAGATGTGCTTAAACAATAAACCTTTATGTATCACACATGCAGGATTTTGTTGAGGTTCTTCTGGAGCAGCGTTCTGATGGTTATCTATCCAGATAGATTTCTCAGTGCTGAAAGCTAACTTTTTTTGTAGGGAAAAGATGAAGAGAGCTTTCTCTATGTGTTTCTACTTGATGAGGTGTTAAAGTCATGCCAGGGAGTATTCAGTCTTTAACTATTCCCTCTTCTGAGTCAGAAGTTTTTGGGACTGTGAGCTGTGGATTGGTGTTCTCAGCTATATCTGTTTCTTCACGTTCTGATACTGGGCTGAGTTAATAAATTATGCGTCCATTTTTCGTGTAATAAGGGCAACAGGAAGAATCACCAAAGAGTAAGCAAAGACAGAGCAGAAAGTAAGGCAGGAGGAATGAGAGACTCCCCTGAGAACATACATCAAACACGTGGGTTGGAGCATTTGCTGATGATGAGCTGGAAGCCAGGGAAAGCAGGGAGAAATGTAGCTGTCAACAGAGCAGATAAGGTGTATAGTTGATTCAACCAAAGAGAAAATAAAATTATAGTGACCAAAAAAATATGTCTGAAGGAAGACCAAATGTAATAAATGCTTTTGACTCACAAAGCAGGAATAAAAGCTTGCTGACTTCCAGATAATGGGAACTGGAAAGGAAGATGTTGAGAGGAAATAGTCCTCAGGAATAGGAAAATTTAGGGGGGTAAAAGTGTCATGTTAAAAAATATAGTACTTAACCTTTATCCTGAATAAGCTGATTAATTCCAACCCTTATCTCTTCAAAATGATTATTTTGGGTCAAATTAATTAACTAGTTTGATAAAAAAAATTAATTCTCCAGTTGTTTTTGGTTTTGTGAGAACCGACACTTTTTATTATTGTTAGCTACTTTTATAGTTCAGTTTGGCCATCATAAAAAATTAATAACCAGTTTTTTAAAAACTTCAACTGGTAATTCCACCTGTGAGACAGAATGAGACAGGCAGATTTGAAAAATGCCAGTAAGGGAAATAGATTCTGCTACTTTTTCCTCAGGGAAATAGCATGTCTTTTCATCTTTTTCTGGAATGAATAAAACTGGACAAAAGAAATGTCAGACCCTTTGACAAATCCTCCCTCTCCCGAGGGAAATTACACAACACGGTTCTAAGCATCAGGTAACTTTTCAGGCCAAAAGAAAGGTACAACAATGCAGTAATGAATGTCGTTAGCTTGTTTTCTCTTTTGCTCTATTGCCTGATATCTAGCTACAGCTTCACCAAAATGCTTTTGTAACTGGCAACTTATTTTCCATCCAAAAGCCATGTCTTGAGGCTATTTCTCTAAGTTTCTCCAGGCAAATGGGTAATCCTGCTTCAGTGTGTCACCTGCTGCCATGGCCAGACGACACCTGGATGCCATAATGTCAGAGTAATTTTGCTTTCAGTTGATAACTCTTCCTCTTTCAAATTTATTAGTACAGAATTGATCATGAAGAATACAGCTAAACTGTCAGAAATTACTTTATTTCATCTATTTGTTTCTGAGAGGAAGCTCTCTGAATGATCACAGTATTCATATTCTATCATATTAGAAGTCATTAGATGAAACACAAAGAGTCGAGAAAAGGGAAGTCTTGATTATTGTGTGTGATTACAAGGACAGACATTTGGTTTCTGTACTTCTATTGTTTCCTGTTCTTTGGAACAAGCCCAGGTCTGAGCTTGTAATTAATTTCAGGTCTTTTCCACGTGCAGTCAGGATTCTCTCCTTGTTCCATCAGGTGTTCTCACAGTCAGCTACATCTTTGGTCTTGCAGCTCTCTGCTTTTGACAAGGGTTTCTATGCAGTAACAGCAAAATGAGAAATTGCTGCTAGTGATGCTGGCTAAAATGAGAATGATTTTCATTTTTGGTAATTTGGATTATTTCATGGAGTTGAAGAAATTGATTATAAAGATTCCATTTTTCCAGCTGTTCTGATGATTGACAATAGACCTCTATGGAGGGATAGCCAATATTTTTTTTATGGTTTTCCCACACTGAGTACACAGTGTTTTTACCTCAGAAACAGGCAACTGCGAACAGCTACAAATGATGGTATCTTATACACATCCATGAAGCAACCAAAAGGTGAATAAAGGTGAATACTGCCATTCTAATAGGGATTATTAGACAAAAACTATTGGTGTTTTTTTAATCTACATTGTGTAGAAACTTGTTTGCATTAAAAGTTATCTATGGAATATATTGCTTTAAAGAATCTTAAGATCTGTCTTGCACTGTTGTTCATTCTCCTGTCTCTTACCCACTCTGCTGCTCATACCACTTTTTCCGATGTTCCTTTTCCACTTCAGTGATATACTAAATCAAAATTGAAGTCCCTAGGTAGCTGAAATCCTTTTCTGGCACTTGCTTGGCATACAGTTCAGCAGCTTAGAGCTTATTTTAGGGTCAATATGAAATAAGAAAATGGATTCATTGTGATACTGCTTTTGTCAAGTTACTGACCTTCCATACCAATAATTTCCTAGGCCTACCTGGCAGTCCTTAATAGTACACTTTTATCCTAAGGTCCTCTGGAGACTTTCGAATGCCCCTTACTTATGGGTACACTTTTTTCTTTGATAAACAGGTAAGCATCAACATCAATGCACACAAAAGGTAGTCAAAAAATCTGTAACAAGCCTTTAAAATTTTTACTGCAAAAATATGTCCTGTTTTCCTTTGTCCTGTGAATGCCAAGTAGTAAACATTTATTTAAGTACAGTTGTGCAAAAACATATGTAAGAGCTGACTGAATAGCAGGTCTGCGTAGTTCCAAGCGCTTGCCATCGGCTCTAAGTTCTGTTAGGAGCAGCTCTATTGATGTTGGCTGCCTTTATATTCTACTCTAGGATTCTACTTTTCAAAAGAGGCATAACAAGAATGACTTCAATACAGTAATTTTGTTTGCTGTTTTTGCTTGCATCTTTTGTAGTTCTGATATTCAGTGACCCCGTGTTAAAAAATTATTCTACTCTATACCCTTCAACAAAGTAGAAACATTTAATTCTTCACTTATACTTTATTCCACATCTGGAACCTAAGTGTCTATGAACAATAAAGACTTGCCTTTGATACCAGATGTGCTTTTATTTATTTTCCAGACTTACAGAAAGAGATGTCTGGAAAGAGTTGTGAGAACAAACTGGTTTTCTGTGTTTTGGCTTAGCATCACAGTGGATTTGCTTCCTACTACATCAAATCTTTTATTGACTTAAAATGTCAAAACTTACATTAAGTTTATTTAGCAGATCAACACTGTTCTGTATACTCATGTTTACAGTTTACTATACAAATTAAGAAAATGTATTAAAACGTTTTCAAATTAATGAATTTTTAGCACACTTTGAATCTTTTCGGTAGTATTGTGATGATCCTCCATCAGATGGTGCTGTTAGGTTTTAAGATGAATCCTTAGTCTGGTTTGCACTTACAAAAACTGTCAGTGATGTGAGTCATGAAAAGTATGGTGATGCTATTAAGCAGCTTTCAGATACAGTTGTATGGAAGTGATTTTTGGTAGCATCCACTTTTATGGCATATTATGGCGCAGTGAGTATCCTTATACCCTGGCTACACTGCATGGGCACATTAGTCTGCTGTAAACAGTAGGATTTAAATGGGTCAACAAAACGCTTTCTGTGATTTTGCACTACTTTCAAAACAAAAAATTTTGGTGGTGTTCGATGCTGTCCTTGCTGGGCAAATTAGAAGCGTTGTGTAGGGATCAAGAGGTGTAGATTGGATTAATATCTAAGTGGAGGAAGAACATATCATCATCTTCCACAGTCTAATGCCTTTATCTGAGCCAGCAGTTCGTGATGCTGTGAACTGCTGGATTCAGGTGACCTTTCCCAGTGATATTCACAGCAAGAGGTAAGAATAACAAGTACACACACAAAGCTGCTCTGAAACTGCTCCCCTGCCCCACCCTTTATATTATTATTTCTATTACTACTATATTAAAGACATCTTGCAACAATGACTGCCACCAATATTCCCACAGTAATGATCTGATGACTGGTATCTCACCACTGGATGCAACTTAATTGTAGCTAAGAAGACAGAAAAAAGGCTGCCTGTGCCCTATTATGGGAAGATGCTGCTTTTTATATTCCTCCAGGATAAATTCATATTGTATTGCCACAGTGAACACACTCCATTAATACTTTATAAAGTCATTCTCTGGGAGGATACTGTATCTGAATTTTGTTCTGTAGCTGCTGCTTCAGTTCCTGTTGGATTAATTTGTTTCTGTGGGTTCTGGTCCACATCCTTCTTGTTGGATCCATAATAATCGGAGATAATCCTGAGAACAATTGCCACTGAATCAGCAGGTCTGCTCTTAGATAAAATCACATAGATTTTTAAAAACCCCTATCCTTGGCTGAAATTGATATGAATTAGGGGTAAAAAATGCATTGGTGTTTTTTTTTTTTTGTTTGGTTGGTTGGTTTTTTTTGTTTTTTTTTTTTTTTTTTTTGGTACAGTGAATATTACTTATATATATAGCTTTTCTACTTCTTTAGATGGAAGTTTGAACTACCAATATGATTTTTTTTTTTTTTAATAGGATTAGGTATTCCAGTTTAGGGAATGTTGATATATATTTCACTCACCCTCCACTTATGTTCTTTGCAGGATGAAACAACTCCAAAATGCTTTATTAATACTACACTGCTTCTGTGTGAGCATTTGGCAGTATCATCAGTGGTTACTTGATCTGCCTGGTTTTATAGGAATTTACATAAAGCAAAAAGCTTTATTATTACACTAACCTGAGTAAAGTCAATTATCTTGATATTTGTAATCTTGTTTGTATGCAGACTTTCTGAACTAAAAGAAGTCAAGAAGTCTGATAGGCTCATGCTTTTACAACTAGCATATCTAGTGAAAATTAAAACCTTGTTGGATTGCTTCTGCAATAAATTTATAAAGACTGTGTCTAAAACAATATCTGCAAGTGATAAACCAGCAGTAACACAGAACATTTGCCAGTTGTTAAAGTCAACACTTAGGAATTGCACAGTTGATCTACTGGTATCTGAGGGGAGAATGTGTACCACAATGACATCTTTTCTTTCAAGCTTTCTGCCACATTGTCTGTAGTTTGGATTATTGCATTTTATTAGTGCTTTTCCATGGCAAATCTTGATAGTTGGAGAGAGTTATCTGATGTAATCTATAGAGTCACAAATTGTGGTCTCCTGATAACGCACCAAAAAGTGTGTGAAATAAACTCCAAAGACAAGTTTGGACCTCGGTACAGGACTGACTGTGTCTTTTTAAAAAACATAAGTAGCTACTGTATAATTTTCCCAGTCAACCAAAGAGACGGGTTTATAATCCAAGTCTTGAATTGGCAGTCTGGCCTTCAGGCTCAGGGGAAAGGTCGTCTTCTTCGGTTTGCTAACCCAAGTGTATTAAAGTATGAGTATGTTCCTAAAGCTCTGTTGTTACTACTGCAGTGATCTGTTATTGTGGAATGTTACGGTAAAGTGATCTTTACTCACAGATATAAACCAAAGTAGTGATAGAGACTGAAACAACCTGTTTTCCATTCTAGGGTATGTCTCACTTCTGCCTGACTTTCTGACCATTGGTGAGCTCTAAGAATCACAAATTTGGAATAACTTTCTAATTCTCATTCTGGTTTTCATTCCTATAACTATACTGAAAAAAAATACTGGCATTTCAAAGTCTAAACTTGAGAAGAAAAATTGCCATAAGAAGATAGTGTTTTATTTTATGATTATGAAAGAAGCCCATTGAGCTTCAATAGGGTTTTACATTTTTCAATGAGTCATTGATTAGGGTGTATTCTTACCTCATTTCTGAACTAAAATGTAGGGGTAAACCACTCAAAGTGGGGATCAATGCTAATTCTGAATTTATACTTCTAAAATTCTATAAGGTTGTATGTGTCAGATTTAATAGAATTTTCAGTTTGAGTATTGTAATTTTTTTGAAAAAAAAGTACAGACTAATACATAAGTTTCACTAAGCTGTATTTTCAGTCCTTTAAAAAAAGAAATTACCAATAATTACTGAAAAATTGAATGTTGCCCATCTACAGTAAGCTACAAACTACTTCTGAAAATGCAGCAAATCCTTATGAGAAATATTTTCTTGTGCTTAACCAAGGAGTTAAAATAATGGCTACAACTGAAGGAACAACTCACATATTTATATGATATTTCAGTATAATTCAGAGATATGCACCAGGCTCTATAACCATGTAAAGTGTAACATTGTTTTGCCCAGTAAACTTTTCAGTATTATTAATGAAGAAGATATCTTCTATTTTAGTATCTTCCAGACAGAAAGTATTCTCTAGGGTGTGCTTAATTTGAAAGAAATCTTCTCTACCCTCTGCTGACAGACTTTTCTACTTATCAAGACAGTCTGATGGGGTGACCCACAATGACAAGATCTTGTCACATTCACTCTTTGCTGCGTATGTCAGAGAATGTCATTTTGGTCAAGCTGGGACAATTCCCTTAAGAAATAAAGATGGCTATCATAAAAATCTCCATGGAAATAAATTTATATTTTGATACCTAGGTGGTTCTGAGATCATCTGACCTTTTTTTCAAAATGTGTCACTTGTTTAAAATATGGTATCATTAATCCTTCATGTGCTGAAGTGGTGACAACAATGGAAGTCCAAGATCCTTACTCAGCCAGCCTTTGGCAAGATCTTAAACTGTGGGTAGTATTGGTACTGACTGGAGAGTGTGTCCAAGCTCAGTCAAACAGCAACGGGCATGGCTGAATTTGGAATCCGTTGAGGAGCAGGACACATGGAATTTTAAAATGGGTGGTGAGTTTTAGGGAAAGTGTTTCATAATGTTGAGGTTTCAAATAATAAAGTCCTGTGATTCTCAAGTGTGTATTGCTTTTTGGTTTGCTTCCTCATCCATTCTGGTACCAGCTGTTTATTTTCATTTTTATTTTTTTCTTTCGTCTGTTGACCTTGTTAAAACTAAATGAAGTCTTTCTAACTTTTTTGAAATTTTTGAAAGAATATTCAAAGAAAATGAGGCTCTAGCTGAAAACTTTTCGTTTTCCCCTTAAAAAGATAAACACCTTTCTGTGTTATCATTGATCTAGTAAGAAGTCATTAAGCTTTCAAGTATTCCTTATCTACACAATGTATTTTAGAAATAAAAGCCTTGTTGGCAAATTGCTATTAGACTTTGTTGCTATTTTTATTTTGACTGACAGAAACTTGCTCTGTATTAAAGGTGAAGATAAATTAACCAAATAGACTGTGTTAATGGCAGTCCAGGGTTCTGTGTGAAGTGTTTTTTTTCTGTGAAAAAATCCTTTAGACTATGAGCAAGATCTGTAGATGTTGTCAGTGGTGATTGAATGTGGTTTGGTTTTGGTTTTGAATTCATTTCTGGGTCAAAACCATGTGTGTATGTCGAGAAAATTTGTAGATGTTTGCAACTAGGGTACTTCAGTTAATATATCACACCAACATTTTTTTGTACAGATTGTTTAAAGATGCAGATATTATAGATCATAGTCTATTAGTAGATGGGTTATGCTCAAATTGTCGTGAAATACGTCAGGGTGTTTTCTTCTTGGAAATGTTCCTTCTTGTCAGACTAATGGTGCAACCATGATACATAGTTATAATTTACCTTTGGAAATAAAAGTTTTTCGAAGTGTCCATTCACGTTCAGACAGGGGGATGTTGCTACAAATGATTTTACAAGTTTCTACTTCTGAAAATAACAGTGGAATTCTTTAGCCAAAATAATTGGCGATAAGAAGACGAAGAATGAAGGCAGAGAAGGTCTAGCACAGTGAGAAAACTGAGACTGAAAGTGTCCATGTACCTCAATAAAGACACAAAACAGTAAGAGTATCTTTTTATTGCCAAGAAATTGTCTATTGTCAGCATACTGTTTTCTGTTTGAAAATAACACCGAGTCTTTAGAAGTGTATGCGTGAGTTGCTTGTACTAACACCTGCTTTAGGTTCTGCTGGCCATTAACAATGTTTTTGTTTTAATGGGTCAGGATTAAAAGAACAACAAAAGCCTATGTGAAAAATTAATTTACTTATTATTCAGTTCAAAGAGTGAGGCTAGTAGGTTAGACCAACTTGACAGGTTTAGCATAGGTTAAATTTGTCTAGGACTGACAGTGAAAACACTGCTATGTTTTCCATAAACACTATTATGTCTCCCTAAAAGTCCTGTGAGCCATGTTTGAGAGCGACAGGTAGGGACATGTGACGTCTTTTCAGTCACAAGGCCGCTTTGTACTATAAAGCCCGTATACTTCAAAACAGTAGGATTTGTCAGAGCTCGCTTGAGCTGGAGCATTAGCTGTTTTTTCCAGTACACGAGGAATGCACTGAAGAGAAGTAAAGAGCATAGTGGAAGTAAATACATTATCTCATAGGATGGCTGCATACTAGATTAAGAAATTTAAGATGTCTCAGATCCACACAGACATAGTAATAATACAATAATTCGCAATAAGCTACTGTTCAGGTGGTCACATTCTTTATAGTATATGATGTCTGTCAGAAAAAGGTGACATTTTTCTGTGTATGAGCTATTATGTGGATATGGGGTTGTGAGCATATCTGAATTTGCAGAACTGTTTTACTGGCTTTTTTTCATGACTTGCTTTTCTTGTTCAGAAACTTTCAGACTTCACTGAATGCAGAAGTCCATTCCAAAACCACCAGCCTGTATGGCCAAGCTTTGTGGTTTCAATTTCACATTCTATAATTCCCCACATGCAGTTAGTTTTTTTAAACACTATTAGAATGACTACAAGATTAATTGTGTAGCTGTTCTTCACTAGACAGACAAACAAGAAAATCCTAGAGGAATTCAAATATCTTGAAGACCCAATGTCTCATTTCTCATTCTTTGCAAATAGTATTCAGAATAATGCTAAAAATGACAGCAATCACAAGGTGATAGTCCTTTGTTTGGGTGGAATCGTCCAGAAAAATAAGAAGGAGAATAAGAATTAATCTTTAATTTTCAGTTTTGATATAAGAGATACAATAGTGTAACCAATTTAGCATATAAAAGCAGGTTTTATGTTTACAATAGAAAGTCAGGTAGTGTGAAAACCAACTAAAAAAAAAAAGTTAAACAAGGGTTTGTATTCAGGCTAGTTATTCAGAAATGATCTAAGGTGCATTAATACTCATTCTAAACGTGATAAAAATTCTGTATTCTGAGAGCAATATTCGGACTAACTCTTGTTTTTATAAATCAATGTATATTAATAAACATAAAAAAGATAGGAAATGCGACTATTTATTCTCTCCACACAGCACACGCTTTGGAAGTGTGATATAAATCAAACTTTCCAAGCGAACTCAGTTTATTATTATCAAAGGACCAGAAGAACGAGGTGTTCTGTGGGGAAGAAAAAAAATCCAACTTTAATCCAGCCTTTCCCCACGTCCTTCTCACACAGTTGTAAGATCAACCAGATCTAAAATGTGCGCAAAATGTCACCAACTTAAATCACTTCCAAAGAAGAAAGAGGGTCTGTCAATCAAAAAGTCATTCCTAATACAAAGAGTTGAATCATTTTTTTCTGTAAAGAGTTAAAATGCTGTTTAATGTATTACATACTTGTCTATTTTTTTTCCTTTAAAATTTGAGCTTCTAACTTAAGTTTCCTCTTAAAAGCACCACCCCAGTTTTCCTTCAGAATATGTTTGAAATATAATCAATGTCGTGTATATAAGCTTATAAAAATTCTGTGCAGGTAAATCAAATTTAAAGTCTGGGCCTGCAAAGAAGAACATTATTCCATTATCAAATAAATCACACAGTTTATGAGTCTTTTTTACTGCACTGCCAGAAGTTATTTATTGAATGATCCTGAAATACAGATGGTATTTCACTTATAGTCATAGCTACTTGAACAGGTCAAATATTTTAGTACATAACTACAGCACAAACCAAGAAAATGTGAAGGCAAAATCTAATGTTTCTTTGGTATTTAACACATAATTAGAGCTTTTTCTATTCAGTTCAAGATTGATAGTTATTGGTATCAATATCCTTTATAAATGAATGTGTTATTGCACTTTCATTCAGAAGAATTCAAATAATTTTTTGTAAAGTATGAATCCAGTCAGGGTCAGTGTTGGTGGCGCAGGTTTGGTGCTGACTGTCAAGGGTAGTTCTGTTCACTTTAACGGGTTCATATAAGCACTGAGGAAGGCAGTGAACAGCTGATAAAGCTCAACCCCATTCGTTAAAAAAACCCCAAATACCTGACATCACTGATGTTGCTGAGGGGAAATCTGATGATTCAGCAAAAAACCCTCAGTGCTCAATACAAAAAAATATTGAGTACAAATACAAACACCTTAGGTGATTACATGAAGTTTCAATATTTCCATCAAGGTACTATGGAGTTCAGTTAGCATTGGAGCTACATATTTGTGACTTCAGTTACTGTAGTGGTGATGAATTTTAGTAAATTTAGTGGCTGTAGCATCCAGGGTTTCATTCCTTGGCATACTCCAGTGCTCAGTTGTCACACTGCTTGGTTTCCTTTCAGTCTGGTAAGACTATGTACATTCCTTCCTATATAAGAATTTTCTTTGGAGTTTGGTTCACATTTGTAGGTCATCTGGTACAGTATGGTTGTAAATTTTTGGTATCTAAGCTTTAGTAAGATCTCAAAGGTCATGGGCAGGGTCACCATTTGTATTTGCGAGTCTTCTGCGTAAAGTCTGGAACTTCAGATGTCTTCAGAAAGATAAGGGCATTTTCCTTTGGTGATGGAGCAGACAGGCTCATTACTGCAGACTGACAAAGGCAGAAATTAAAATAGCCCAGTTCAGCAGAGATGGTTCTTACGATTCTTGTCACTTGTGGCCTGGGAGATTTTCAGCTGCATGCTGGACGTTAGATCAAGAGAGGAGTAATAGGTCCGTCATCCTGTCATTTTGTGGAAATGCTGTCAGAGGCCAACCAACCATTAAAAATATGATTTGACTTTCTCTATACTTTTATTTGAGGACACAAACTAGTATGTTCTATAAACATTTTTCCATGCGCACTTAAAATAATCTTTAAAAGACTTACACAAACCCTGTGGAATTATACCCTGACATGCTAGCTGCAGTGTATCTTTATGCACATTTATATAAATAAATATTTCAGTTTGTGCTGATCTACCATAAATAGATGAAACAAAAGGATGGTGCCTAGTAATAATGTTGGATAAAATGGATTTATGAATCTTTGCTAGTCATTTTTGGGATGACACCTCTGAGTTTCTCCTGAATTGCACTCGGGAATATATGCCAATAGGCAAATATTTCTGGTGAAGTAGACGGGTTTACGGATCTAGAACTGTCCTTAGATAGAGTGACTATTAAACTATTTCTGAATTGGATAGCTGACATTAGTAATTCTGAATAATTATTAGCTTGTAAATACGACAAGGCTCCAGTGACAGCAGAATTTATGTCCTGGAATCTGAACATGATTACATGTTCCATGTGTCCAAAACTGTTAGGATAAATATTGACTAAGCACTCTGAAACTGAACTAGGGAATTATAATAATTCAATTTTGATTATACTGAGTTTTTAAATGCTACCAGACCCACGATAGACAATGTTCATTGAGGCTGAACAACAATGTTGAAAAATCATCAGTAAAAAAACCACAGAAATGAACATTTTTAGCTGATGCAAACAGATGTGACACAACAGATTTGGAACTGAAAATTAACTATGGAAATGAAAATATTTGGGAACAGGAGAAGGTAGCGGAAGCAGAAATAAAATAGTAAATGTTTTAAGCTTCACGCCTTACAGGAAGCATGAAAACGAAAACAGCAAGTTTGTGTCAGGAAAGTGAAGAGGTCCATGTATTCGGACACTGCTCTGTCACTTACCAGAACAGTGAAAGAAAATAATCAAAGGAAAATGGATCAACAAGTATATCTCAAAAACAGCCAAGCACATTTGGAACATTGTAGTGTACATGCATTGTAGTGTGGTACAAATCATGATTCTAGTGAATGAGATACCTGTTTTCACTTGCCTGGAGGTTTTGAAACTGTCTGGAAAAGTACAGGGTGTTTCAAAAAGGTGGACCCAATTTCAAAGATATAGTGATTTCAAATCTTTTTGAAACACCTCATATTTCAGTCTAAAGATTATGCGTAGTTATTTAAAATCTCAGAATATAGCAGTGTAGCAGAAAGTATGAACCCCACTCAGTCACCAGAAAATTTGGTTTCTGATTTGTCTAGTGAATAGGGTTGCATTACTATGCACCTACATTGGGATTCTGACAGTTCCTCTGAAGCCTCTCTGACCACCTGGATCTTCACATGCTCTACTCTTTCTTGAAAGAGGTGAATTTGAGGGCACATGGCTGCGTTCAGAACACCTTGCCCTACCCACCTACCTACTTGCCTACTCATCCAGACCATGCTGATAATCCAATTTTTTACTTCAATTAAACAAAGTTCCCAAATGGCGTTCTGATATTTCAGGGAGGTCTGACTGGACAACTCAGCCAACATGGAAGCTCAAAAGAGACCGTGTTCATTTTCTGTTAATTGAGAGATAGGAAGAAAAGTAATCCAATTTACAGCTACAGAGACATCCACCTTCCATGTTAAGGTGAGTCTCTAAGCAAAAGGTGTGTTGTCTCTGTTCATTGAGCTGGAAAATGTAACAACTAAATAGAAAATTATCAATGCTGACGTGCTTAAAATGGTTTCTATTTGAACCGCACTTCTCTGCTGAGTGGCAGTCTGTGATTGCTAACCCCTTCAGGTATGCCTTTAGCAGTTGAGAGCAAATCGTAGGAAGGATTATCTTTGTCACAAGGCTTCTGTAGCCTGTCAGCAAGTGCTACATTCATGCAAGGTGGTAAAAATTCATGGGTTTAAATGCTACACAATTTGGAGACTATATAAAACTGCATTTAAAAAAAGAAAAGGTAAGAATAAAGACAGGGTAAAAAGACACAATTGTGGTGAAAAGGCTCACTATGGCTCTTCTCACTTTGTTACATCTGTCCATGAGAAGGTGTATTTCTGTAGATAGGAATGCAGTAATATTAACTGGATCTCTAATGTCAAGCTAGCTGTGGACAGTCATGATTGAGTATAGCAAAAAGTGTACTCGTGTCATCCACTTTCTGTCATCAGCTCTGAGGACAGAAAGCAAAAATGTCAGTCCCCTGAGATTTCTTATAGTGCATCTTAATTCATTGGGCAAACTGCTAAATGAGGTTTCTAGGGACCTTTACGTGAAGTTGACTGTGTACATTTTGCAGTCATTGGGCCATAAGGCACCCAGAAAGGGAATTTACAGACTATCTATGTAAATATTTGAAGATACACATAAATATTTGTCAGCTGTACATATGTGTAAATATTTGCCAAGTTTTGAGGAGAATAAGGGAAAAAAATGGCAAGGGGGTAGTGAAGAGTTTTAGTTGTTTATTGTATATTAATGTGTAACTGTTACCTAATGGGCAATCTGTGGGTTAAATTCAATTCACACAAGGCTTTAATCTGACCAGATATTAGCAATAAGTGTTCGGGCAGCATTAACTGAAACAAGCAAGAGCCAAAGAAAAACAGAGTGGAAATATTTTCAACTACTCTGTAGGAATTGTTATGCAGTGTCTAAGGTGGTTTATGGGTAAAGCTGATTTACTTGTTTATAAGTTAAAAGCTACTGTGTGGTAATTAGCTATTAGCATTTGCTAATGTATTTCTGAGTTTTGCCTATAACAAGGGAAATTTGGGTGCTCAGCAGATAATCTTAGTATGCTTTTGTTTTAAAGCTGAAGTTTGACTATTACTGTTTGGAAATTTACATTTTTGCTCTGGATTTACAAGCTACTTGATTTGTCTGAAGCGTGTTCAACTCCGGGATTACTTTCTTCGACTGTTTTGGTTTTGCACGTTTGGCAATGTCATTTATTATTGGATATAATGTGCTGCTCAGATTTTAGAAAAAAGTAAAGCATCTGTAATCTAAGCAGTCGGCAGTTACTTAATTCCTTCCATCTATCTAACAAAGCCCCAGAGAGATGAGTGTGTGCTTAAAAAATATTACAACTGTAGAAAATCATAATCTCTGACTCACTGGACAACCAGTTCAGAATCTCTAATATACTTTAGACTACCCGAATTTCAGCACAGATCTTCTTCCTAAAGTCTTTCTGTTAAAGAGCTGAAGCCAAAGACGTAGGAGTATTAAAGACTAATGTTGTAATTTTCTATTAAACATGAATTTTAATTTGACAAAAGAGTGCTATTCTTGATAGGTGGAATCTGAATTGCATTTCCACATTAGGAAAATTGATCCCCTAAGGCTCAGTGATGAAGCAGCCTCTAAGCACTCAGCAAAGCTCACTTTAATCCATTCACCGTGCTAATGTTCAACTGAGAAAGGAACTAACAGCCAGATATACAGTCTGACTTCAGGTTTGTGGTGATTATCTGACATGATTTTAATACATTGGGAATGTTCCTGATGTTCCATGATCTTCTATTAGAATATCTGTATTTTGATTTTATGGTATAAAAATATTTCTGGACTGCGTGCTGATTATCTTCAACCTGAAAAAACAGTAACTAGAGCTTAAGTTCTTTCTGCTGCATTTCCTCATCTGCACATTTACCCTATCCAATGTCTTTTTGGCCTCATCTCTTGTGTAGCAAGGGACTAGTATCATCTTCCTATGGTTTTACAGGTCCTGGCAATACACTATTGCATTACAAATAATTCCAGTGACTTGGTTGGCTGCTTCTGCACTGGGCAGTGCTCATCTTTCAGCCATTTTTGTCTTAGCCCCTATATAAATCTTAATATCGTTCAGTTAAAATTGAAGTTCTGAGCAGGAATGAGTGACAGTATGAACAAAATGTCTTCCTAAACATATGTCTTTGGGCTGAAGAAAATGCCCAGCTGTGGAGGTGAGGCCAAGTTAAAAAACCAAACAACAACAAGAACAGACACAAACAAACAAACTGACCAAAATACCCACAACCACCTCCCCACCCCCCCCCTTCCCCAAGCTAATGTTGATGGTACGTAATAATTCTCTTTTCTCATTAAGTTTAGTTGACCTAGGATGAGTATGAGGTTCGTATTATGTGTCTTTGGCTATACACTTGATTCTGGCAAAATTAGTTAAACTTTCTGCAATAAGAGATCTGAAAATTTGTAGTAGTAGTCTTTATATTGTAAAATATACCTTGTGACTATTTTACAGTCAGTAACTTAGACAAGTGGTGTTTATAATATTAGATGTATGTTGCAAGTATGCAATTATGGAAAATATGTATATTCTGTATATAAAATTTATTGATGTGTTTGGATGTGATGCAACAGGGAGAAAGATAATAATGAAATTTTAGTTTGTACACTCTTCCTCTTAATCAGAGTAAAGGCTTCTTTTAAGATAACATATATAATGAAACAAAATAATTCTCTGCTTTGCAGCTGATGTTAAAGAACAGCAGCTGTTACTCAATCATACTGTTAGAAATTCTTACATGTATATAGATCTTGGGTTAAGATCATCCTTGCTAATAGTGCAAAAAGCCAAGTTTATTCTAAAGTCTGGCTACCTGCCTAGGTTCACTTCCCACCCATGTCTGCTGTACTTCAGCTGTTTCTGCAAAAATGTAATTGAAAGAAATGCAGATAATGGGATTTACAGAAGCAAGCTTTTAAGAATGTGCATTCTAGGTTGTATTCCTGTCTTGGTAAATCCCGAATAATTATGAACAAGTGAATGGAGTTAAGAGCATATCTTCACACAAGATTTTGAAATTAGTAGGCAAGTGATGATCGGGAACTATGACAGACTACATAATGGATTTAAAAGATAACCAAACCCAAGTGTTGAATCTTGAGAGGTAACACAGTGATGCTCAAATCTCATGCTGAAAAATTAGACTTGTGTTTACAACTTTCATTAAAAGCTGTAATTTTGAGGTAAAGCTCTAGACAGAAAAATCATCTCTATAAGACAATTGTTAGTTTTCTGTTTTCTGCCTCTTTATTAATTGAAAGAGGAGACTGTTCAATAAGAAACTATAGCTGTCATAAGAAATGTACACATAAGGCTGCAGGGTTTTTTATAATAAATAAAAGGAGGGGGAAAGAGGGGAGTGAATTACCTAGACAGGCTTTGTATTTCATTTATTCCGTAATTACAACTGACAGGTCCCTTTTCTCATTTACTTCCCAGATGATTCTCCTCTGTGTCTCCCTGTCTGCCTCTCTTTTTCCAGTAACTTTCAAGTTTCCAGGTAGATGAAGACGATAAACAAGAATCCTGTTGCAGAATTAAGCAATGTTAGGCATGATTCTTGTGGCAGCTTCATGCAGAAGATTCCATTTAGTATTGTATAAATATCAAATTATAATCAAGGTCAGGGATAAACTGTCAGGACTACAGCTGTAATAAATGCGGAGTATCAGAAAATTGCTTCATAAAGAAGAGATAGATGGCATTGTTCCAAACCTAGATTCATACCACCAGCAAATTAGAAGAGGGTATTTCAAGAACGCTTGCAATAGACCACAGTAACAATGTGAAGTGCCATGTCTGAAATGATCTCGTTTTTCTGTTTAATTTTTGATTATAAACACTTGTCTGTAAACTTCTATAATTAAAAAAAATATTCTTGACTTCCTCCCCTAAAATTTTGCAGTTTTCTTTCACCATACTAGAGACGTTTTATTATTTACACAGGAGAAAGTTGTTTGTGGAAACAGAGTATGCTGAGCTACAAGGGCTGTCAAAGATGCTTCTTTCTTCAAGACAAGCAAATTCTGACATGACTAAGATAATATTTAAAGAAGACGTTTGTCTTTCTGTCTCTGAAGTATTGTGTGGCTGGTATGAAGATGAACCCTGCCTGCATCTAAAGAAATTAATTTACCAGGCTCAGTGAACGTAGTTTATAGAATTAGTTTGAAGTGAGGGAAAACAGATACATTGCAAATAATTGTAAGTCCAGACATCAGTAATGCAATGACTAGAATATATCTTAAGTGGAAGTATAAGAAGGACTGAGAAGACAGAAGTAGCTTTTTCAAGTTGTTTGAGAATTGAATTCTCAGACTATTACTATATGTGTAATACGGCAATTTCTGATGGTCAGTCTCAAAAGATACCAGTTTCTGCCTCTGGGCTATGTTGGTTACAGAGGAACATACAGCAGACAGCAAGATAAATGAATTCTACCTCATTAAAATTTAGTGTGGCAAAAGAGGCTTTTTGTAATTTTGCTCTTCATATTCTATATAAAATTCATTTTCATTTGCACATCTGATGACCGTCTATATCTAGAATAGTCACGCACAGATGACAAATAGAAAATAAAGGTAAAGTAACCTCAGCTTACTGGCAGGAGCAGTGCTGGGCAAAAATGCTTTAACTTCCTCTGCTGACTTGTGCATTAGAAGCAAAATGACTGTAAATATATTCTACTGACATTGTTGAATGAACCGAGTCTTCGTGTGAAGAATCATGAGCCAGCATTCAAGTTATGCTCAAGGTCAATTCATTTACATTTGGTAATTAAAAAAGGCATTTTGGAATGCAGTGAATCCTGAGTAGGATGCATGAAAGCTCATTTATCAGGCTATTATGACGAATATTTTATGCTATTAATGACTTTCCTTCAGACATGCTTATGCACTTGCCCTTCATATCCTCTTAAATTTCCCTACCTTGTAAGTTTGACTATAGTATAAAAAACACTGCTTAAAATCCCACTGTCAACAACATGCAGAGACTCAATGCTCTGCCCCTCCCATAGGAAACTTTACATGTAATGCATCACTATTTAATCTCTTGTATAAGCTTAGGTTAGATGATCCAGGTGTCTATTTTTAGTATTTTATTCAGTTAACCATGTTCTTTAAAGATTTAGCCACAAAAATCACAATAGCTTTTTTTCCCCGTTTTTACAGGACATCATCTAGGATATAAACTGGAAAAATTTGTAAGCTTCAGGTTTTGTCATGTTCCTTATCTAGCAGTCAGACAAGGATACACATCAGGATGTGGGTTTGAAGTCCTCACAATCAGAATTTTCTGCAAGCTTTTTCTTTTAAAATCTTCTCCCACTACTTAGACATAGGAGCTACATGGGGAGAGGAATCACAGTTTGTACTTAGAGCAAACTTAAAGTCCTGTGACAGTGTGAGAATGATGCAGTGGATATTATCTCTTTCCCTAAACTTTGAAATCTCCATAGATATATACTGTTCGTCATTACAATGGTCTTTTAAAAGTAGGTTATTAGAATACATTAATATTTTGTGAGCTCCCAGACAGCAAAGGAATATCTTAACTGGAGTCCTGGTCGCTATCTTTATTTTAAACTCTCTTGGCGTAGCATTTCCCATATAATCTTTTTGACCAGCTTTGATGAAGCTACTAATTAGATTTTTTGTTCATCTGTGTTTAGGAAAGAGAGATTTATTATAGTAACACCCGCTTGTGCCACTGGTAATTAAAAGACTGTCAGGATTTTCATTATATAGCTCTAGTCTTGCAGGAGAGAATCCCTCCCCATCTGACACTTTGGGTTATATGTGAATGACTAAGACACCCTGAAGAACTTGCCACTTAGGCTAAAATTGACTGCAAAGAGCAGTGCTGTGAACCACCCCAGCCACCAGTGCTGCGAGGTGAGCACAACCCATCATTCTGTTCTCTGAGGAAAAACAGAAGAAATTGGAACATTAGGAGGAGGCCTCCCATGTGCGGGAAGCCAAGCTGTGCTGCAGAGAAATAAATTTTAAACCTCAGCAAAATAAGAAATAGATTCACCATTTTTAGAAGTTCAGCCTTGTGTAACTTCTTCATAAACCTATAGAAATAACCTGTTGTTGCCTTGAAAATAATTTTTATACCCTGATAGTTTTACCAATAGCTGGACTCTGTGTTTCTCATGTTTGGCATGTGGTCTGTTATCAGTATGTTATATAGCTGCTTTTAAAAATCTCATTTTCCAAAATAGACTTATGCTCTTTGCTGAGTCCAAGATGTAAGTGGAGTTAATTTGTATGCAATTTAAGGTTGCAGCTGGCTATCGGCATCTATGAAAAAACTCAGTTCACACAGGGTAGGTGATTCTCAACATTATTCGAATCCCATGCATTTACTACATCATATTCTAAAACAAAACATTTGCAGGTTATCTAAAATTACCAGCAGTTCTTATTTTGCAAGAATCTGAGAGAATTAAATTATTTCTATAATGATGGAATTTGGTGGCTTTCTGTGCCTTCCTAAAAGCTCAAGGTGAATCCATGGCTGCTTATATGACTTACTCCAGGAACAGCTGCTCACTGTTGCAGGCAAGACTCTTAATACGCTTCTTTGAAAATTTAAGTATGTTTTATAAAAAGGAGATATAGCACAGTGGTAGATGATATAAACATTACTGTATAACAATAATTCAATTCCTTTCTTTTAAAGACTCTTGAACTAATACATTATTTTCACTTGGCTGTCAGTGCTTTTTACATTTATAAAAGTGAGATGGCAGGGCAGCAAATAGGATTGTATAGGGCCTCTACTTGCATTTATGTGCTCATGAAAGACCATATATATGGTTTATAAATTCTGCTAAATTCCTACAATTTCTTATCACAACATAAATTTATTTTTTTCTATCTAGTCTCATTGACTTACTTAAATAAACTTCTTCTCTCTCTTCATTTATTTTATGATTTACTCTATTGATAAATCTGCTGTCAGAAGTAGCAACTTCTCATCAACTTCCTCCAACCTGTAAATTTTTTTTTAATCCGCAGCTTGTTATTGACACCTTTATGGGAAACCAAATAGTGGTGGTTTATAATTGGGAAAAAAATGAAGCACTGTGTGTTTTGTCACATTGCTCCAGTTCTAGAGGTCTTGACCTTTGGAAGGCAAAGGCAGATCTACTGTTGTGAGTTCTAGAAAAAAGCAGGCGTGACACTTTCATGTCAGTGGTATCAGAAGGGACAAGTAAGCTGAAATTGTAAACTGCTCAGTTTTCTTAGTTGTCTTTGATCTGGAAGTTGTGTTTTCTGCTGAACCACATCAGCTGTTTGCTAAACCTCTGGATTTTCAGCATAAGATAAAATATTTTGTTTTAAAAACCTTCCCTACCTTCCCATCTCTCTGTAAGCATGCAGATTGTAGTGGATTGTTAACGGCATGTTTAGCCATACAGACATTTAAATCAAAGCATAGTGTTGCATGTGTTCTGAAGCAATTATTTTCTTTCATTATAATACAATGCACTAACGAAAGACAATGAATATTTTCACATTTTTTTAAAAAACTAAAATGTAATTAAAACCACGTGCACATTTGGAGTTGCCCGGCACAAAGAAAAATGACCATTTTAATGCAATCTGGTACTTGTGACCATTAAGTTCAGAGGAGACAGGAGCTGACATGTACACAAGTCAGTTGAGGAAAGTAACGTGTTACAGACTTGGTGGAATTTAATGTTGTTGCTTCTCTTGTTATAATCCACTGCTGCTAGTTGGCTGGGCTTAATTACTGTTTTTGAATTTTGTTGAACTTCAAAGACCGGGAGGTCCTTTCAGATCTGATATGTAAAAATGAGAAATGATGTTGGAAGTTATTCTCAGCCAGATAGAACACACAGTTACTGTCTTATTATTGCAGGGTAATATATCATCAAAGAACAGATAAACAAACCTCTTCTGATTAGTTTCCACCTCATTTATCTACTTTGTACAAATTAACTATTGTCCTTGACATCTAGAGGTGAAACAGTTGAATTCTATTACTTACACGCAATAGTAATGATATTCTATGTATATATCCGTTTGGTACATCACAAGTACTTTTTTAGATATGTGGTTTTGTTATATGTTAAATATTTTATGATTGCACTCTCTTTTCTCCTAACCTCTTGTGGTTTGTTGTTTTAGGGTAGAAATACACACGCGGCTTAACTCACAAAATTGCTTTTATACAGTAATAAGCTACCTCTGGCCAGAATTAAACACTTGTTAATCAGGCGGGGGCCACATTACACACTATTGGGGCAGAATGAGGGCATATTCTGTCCAATTTAAACTACCAGTAGGTATTTTCAGTAGATGAGATGTAACTACTTCAAAAGGTACAGTTAACCACGCCTGTGGGATATATGATAATTATGCATTGGTGGCTCCGATCTGCTGATTACATTTGGTTCACCATGGTGGTGCCGCTGGGTCTGTGTTGGTATTGATGGTGACTCGAGGGCAGAGCCCTGCACTGAGCCACCTCACCCATCCCTCTGGCTCGCTCTCCTCCTCCCAGCACTGCTCTTGCTCTGGTACCTTTCCAAAGTGCTTTAATTTATGGAGAAGGGGTTTTGTGGTGCCTGTTTTATAGGCATTCAAGGTTGAATTTTCATCAGGTGTTAAAAATTATTAGAATAAATGCTCATATTGAAATTTAGCAAATTTATCCAGCCCTCTGCTTAATGGATTTAAACATATATTTCTCTGCCCAAATGCACATAATTTCATAATTTACATGGTGCATTGGGAAGCTTTTTGGAAATACTGGCCCAGCTTGTCATAATATCTCTAGATCATTAGATAGTATTGTGAAAACAACAAAGCAGTCATTGCTTTTTGTTATCCAGTGATTCCAAGCAAAATATCATGCACTGGAGTGCAGGCCAGAAGAATAATGCTGTTGTTTTTGCCCTAAGTGAGAAGTGGCAAATGTGAATTTCCAAGAAATGCCACCAGCACTGATCCAGAATAGTCAAAACTTGAGACACAGTGTCCCAGAGGGGCTGTGCTGTGAGTGGGAGATGTCTGCGTGACCAGAGACATTTCAGCTGCCGCACGCTAAGCACGGGCAGTACCTTTAACTACCACGTGTATCACAAGATCTGGAAAACCTAAAATCAGTTTCTTGTGTTAAAACTTGAAGGCTACTGCAAAAATCACTTTGGCAATAAAACTTCATGAACTGCTAGAGACAGAATGTGTCTTTTGCATATTCTGTACAACTTTATAATAGAGTATAATAATTTATGTTTCATTTTATTGTAGCCTGGAGTATTTGTATATGTTCATGTCCATATTATGCAGGAAAACAGGTTTTTTTTCCTTTCTTTTTTTTTTTTTTTAACTGAAGAAACTGCTATAAAGCAAGTGTATTTTAGAGATCTAATCCTCCTTCAAGTTTTTTCAGCCTTTTGGAAGTAGTTAAATGTAAGTTAGATAGAAGATGATACTTACCATCATTTCATAGACTATATTTGCCTGTAAAAGGAAATTTGGTTTTACAAAAACTGATGATTTATATTACCGGTTATCTAGACTTTGTTTGTAGGCTTGGGTTTTTTGCTGTGAGAATTGTCTACTACTTCCTCTGCAAGCAGTTGATATGGAAAATGACAATAGAACATGTAGATGGTACTTCTTGTCCTCCTAGCTCAGCACTCGCAGGGCTGTTCCTCTCACTTTTCCTCACACACTCCCCTTGCTTTTGCCCTTTCCCATACATGTTGTCACTGAGGTGCCACCAGCCACCACTGGTGTGGCTGTAGAGCAATCTGGAACCAGCTCTGGGCATCCCTGGCCGCTCCTCACGGACACCCCCTGCAGCACCTGCTGGACATAGACACACCACACAAGTTTCTTCAGGATAGGTGGACACATGCGCTCAGTTCATCTGTACACATTTCCCCATCTATACATATACCTTAAGCTTTATACAGAAAAACAACCCAGAGTTCCAGGTGAGCTGCAAAATTTGACCAAGAAACAAGTGTTCAGACAGCTGGTTGCTGCTGAGGGCCTGGCAGCTGCAGCTCATTTAAAGAGTGTTCAGGTATGTGCAGAATTAAATGACACAGTATAGAGGGGCCATCAGAGCTTTGCTCTCCCTCTTAGTGTATCGTATTTAAGTGTACATTAGAGAAGATTGAGCACAGATTGGCTTCCTGGATGTTCAACTAAGTGATTGATACTCACTATAAATTGCTCTGTGGTTTGTTTCCTCTCACAGATTCTTGCCAGTAGTTTAGGATTCGCTTGCCTTTCTCTTGAGTGGGATCAAAAAACCAAACCAAACCAACCAAACAAAAAAAATCCACAAGAGGAAAAGGCTCACACGGAAAGCCCAGCTGAAGTCACATTTCTTATCTGTACCACTTATTCCAGAGAATGGGACTCAGAGGGCTGGACTTGTGCAGGTAACTGTTTAGGAGTCATTCTGGCATAAGCCTCTGGAACTTCACAGTGCCCTGTACATGACTGAGTTTCCCAAATGTTGGAGAGATTTCCTGTGTGCTCTTGCATGGAAAGCTTTTCACTAGAAGGGGACACTGGGGGGGATTTGCTACCACACCTGGTGTTCTGCAAGGCTGTAGGTATCTGTTCCCCAGGGTGTTGTTCAGGCTGCAGCCTTCCAGGGCTGCACAAAAGAGGACAGTGCTAGATGGCATTTCTTACTATAACATTTTTCCTCTGGTGTTAAACTAGGGTTTTTTAATAGAGATGTGAAAGAAAGTCGCCAATGACCCTTCTGTTACCAGGTTGCTCTCAGAGGAGGTAAAAGTGTAGCCAAAAGTTGGCTCTAGCGAGCGTTTGAAAGGGCGGCAGTGAATGTCAGCTGAATGCTGGTACAAACTCATCACAGCTTTTTCTAGTGGTCCATTTATGTATGTTGAATTACTGATCATTCACCTATAAAATAGTTTATACATTAATAAACATTTTGTCATAATGGTCTGATCTTAGAAAACTTGTGTAATTGCAACAGATGATGAAGGATCTAGGGTTTGTTTAATTGCTTTTTAGTATATTTCTTGTGAGCATTACTAGGAAAAGCCTGGTTAGGAAAGTCAAATGAGCACTGACTTACCTGACACAGCAAATTGGCAAAATTCCTATGGCCATTAGCTGAAACAGTAAATGGAAACAGAACAGCTCCTACATATTTATAAGGAAAAACAAATGCCTGTTTGGCTGGCTGTAATCTTTCACAGCCAGTTGCTTTATTTTCTAATTACACTGTGTCCTTGTCTTGCAGTGTCTTACAGTCCTTGACAGTCCCCCTGTCCATTCTTCCTGACTCTCCTAGGAATGTACAGCAAGGGTGACTTGTGTCACTTTGGCAAAGAAAGTTACCAGCAAGTGCCAGGAGCTGAGCCAACATCTTCTGGAAGGAACTTGGTTCAGCCCTGGAGGGTAGGACTATTCTGACCCTAATATTCAGTAACTTAACCGGAGGAGGCTTCTAATGAAAAAACAGACCGCTAACTAGGTATGCCTTAGTTTCTGTTTCTTCTGTAGTCAGGATCGTCTGTGCTAAAAAGGTACAGAACCCCAGTCATAGTTATACATTTATCTCAAGAAATGTTTTTTACAACCTATTGGAGATTATCAAGTAAACACATGACCTTGACATTGATCCAGTGATTTAGCAATTCAGTACCTCTGTTCTTCCCCTACATGGAAGGGCTCTTAAGAGAAGTGAAAAATTGAACCATATCTTCGAACCACTTGGGTTCAGGTGCAGAAAACAGTCAACCTTGTAGGAGAGGCTTTTGAACACAGGGGTTTTATACTTCAGATTCTGTTGGTGTTAAGGTCAGGTTTAAAGTCTTGATTTTGCTCTGAGGCCTGACCTGTCATCTTGCTACAACTTTTCTAAGTAAAAGCAGTGGTTCTGCAGCATTTCAAAGAAAAAGGAATATGCTGGGATGCTGTGGGCCATGATGATCCCTTCCTTTACTATTTCTGTAGAATTTAAAATATGTCGACCTTGACAACTGGAGTATTAGAGACTGAGGTCTGACTTGGTAACAGATACTCCTATAAGCTCTTTGGCAGAAGCTGTGTATGGGTTTCTCTTACTAACATACTGTATGACTTGGCTGACACTACCTTAGCTGCAGGCAAGTAGTTACACTGATCGTGTGCCCCCAAAATTATTATGGGCGGGTGAAACATGTCTTTTGTGATCTTAGATTGCAGATTAACTGAAATAATTTGCTTTGTTGGGTCTGAGTTTTGTGTTTCTGAATGGCCAGATCTCTGTGAATGCACTTCTAATTTATCAGGCTGTGAAAAGTACTATTGACTTCCATTTATTTGTGTCTAAATCTAAATAAATAACGTGAGCTAGAGGAAGTGATTAAATATAGCCACTCTGTTTTCTGTTGGAAAATAAGTTTCTGTTGTCATTAATTGGAAACTGGATAGAACTGTGGCATCACCTGATGTAAGCAGGACACAATTTTTATTTGTTCTCTTATCACTTCACATAAGAGCTGTGGGGAGCCATGCAAGTGACTTTTCTAAGGATAACTCAAAATCAAGGACTGTGATGCCTGGTGGAAGTGGTTCCACAGAATGTGACTAAACTGGATAGTTGGCAATGTCTTGGTTTGTAGGTGTCACTTCAGAGGCAGATGTAGCTGCAACAGAAGCTGCAATTACTAGCAGTGTATATGAACTTGAAACACATAGATACTTTCCATCTTAAGATCCTTATTTTTGTTTGCCTGTATGCTGACTTCATCATTTTAACATAGCTCGTGGCACAAACTGGCATTTGGAGTCTTAGTGTGATCTGTGTCATGCTGTGGGGCTGTGCTGGTGGGCAGCGAAGTTGTGTTCCACAGGTGCCACTGGTGTGTCTCTGATCTCTTCTCTGTGTAGCTCATTAGATTGAAAACAGATAGTTCAGAGCACAGAATCAACAATGTGATACTATGGTAACATTAACTGCATAACACAATGAGTTTGAACAATCAGAATTAAGAGTCTCAGGCAATATCAGTCCCCTTGGCAAGCTGTTCTGTCCCGAGCTTTGTCTCTGAACTCTGCTCTGGGTTCAGTTCTGAATCAACCTGGACTTGTAGATGTCACAGTAGGTGTCTGAGCAGCCTCCTAAGAAAACGCTCTGAGTGCTGGAAATATGGTTGTTTCTTGAGACCACCTGTGCCTTTTTACCTCTTTTTTTTTGGTGCGGGGAAGGGGGCGGTGGGGGAGTGGGGTGCCACTCAAAGATAAATACATGCAGTTTGTCTACTATAGTGGAGAACAGAGAATTTTTCTGAGCAGGAGCAATGTAAATTGCCACTCAATTCTTAGCCCATGAGCTACAGTAGAATTTCTGAAGAGATCTAGCAGAAGTTTTGGTGTTTCACAGGTTATTTGCTTACATGATTTCTGTTTCTCTATAAGCATAATGGATGACAAACCAGATTCTAAACTCTCTTTTAAAACAGCTGTGACTTGGATTGCCTGAAAACCTTATTCGGCACAGAAAGCAAGGGTTTTCTACTCTTGATTTTATGAACAGCTTTTATGCAAATTGAAACGAATAAGGAACAGTAATTCAGGTCTCTCCCCCAGCCCCCATCTAATTTTGAAATGAACCTGATCAATTTGCTAGCTATTTCTATGTCTGTATTTCCCCCTCACTCTTCCCCTTTATATATAGTAGTAAAAATGGAATATTGCTATACTTTAAGCAACCTGATTATTAATTGTATATTTTTTTTTGCATTTTTTATTATGAAGATCTAGTCAAATTTTGTGAAAAGTTTTTATATCCACTACTGTTTCTCTTTTGAAAAGCTTTTCTAAATTCAACCAGCAATGTTCTTTTTGTCATATCCTTTTCTATTTGGTCGCATTATGTGTGAGAGGGTCAAAATACATGCTTTTGATTTATGTGGCATTGTAAAGAACAGCTACAAATGCCATGAGGCAGACAGTTTGAGTCTGTCCAATTGCTAAGTGTTTCACTGTGAAAAATGACTCCTTGTTCTTTGGATCACAGAGATCGTACAATTACAATTTTAATCAATCCGACACAAGATTCATTGGTTCTTACTGTGCAGAGCACATAGTCACAGTCCAATAAATCTGCTTCTGATGTGCAGATCCAGACTCTGGAGTCTCTAGAGAGTGTATGTGAGTGACAGGCGTGTCTGCATGGCCTGTGTGCTTGCCTGGTGTCAGGCACACGGGATGGGGCAGGGGGAGCGCGGGTGCTGTTCGGACTTGTGATGTGCTATTTTATGGCTTGCATTTGAACAATGGGAAATGATGTGCTAGGACTGGTGGATGCAGGAGATGATACTTACTCCTTTTTCTAGTTTCTGTCTTTCTCAGAGTAAGATTTTGATGCTCTTTGATTCTTCTGTTGAGGTTTAGCTCTGGGTGAATAAGATCTTCATATTCCCAGGGCTGATAAGGTATTGCAACATCAATAAGCCTGTCTGACCTGATCCCTTTTGAAAAAGCATAGAACTGTCAGTTCGTGGAAGTGAAGCATGTGATGGATAGGCAAAAATGTGTTCAGTTGAAAGCAACAGGAATGGTGAGAGTGAAGCTTACCTGGCATTCTCCATGATACATACAAATGTTTGCGAGTTTACCAAAAGAAGCATGTTCTTGCCAGTGGGAAGGAGGCACTGCGAGCCAGGGATTACAGTCTCATAACTGACTCTGAGTCAGGCAACTCAATTTCATTGGGACGTGGAGATAACGGTACTTGACTGTGATGCTGTAAGGATTAGGTAGTTCTTATAAGTTGTTTTGAAGATGGAAAGTACCACAAGAGCTGAGAAGCCAGGATTTTGATTATACATTAAGAGCTCAGTGCAGGAGAGTTTCCAATGTGCTTAAGTGTTCCTGGAATGCAATTCTTCCTAAAGCCCATACCTAACCTTTTGCTTTTTTCCCAGCCGATTGTTATCATTAATGGACTTTGCATATAATTTTAGAAGCTTTAGAACACAAATAGCTTTTTTTGGACCTGAAAAAACATTTCATGATTCATTGATGTACAAATGCAAAATGATATGGAAAACTAGCATTGTTTTTTGACAGATTGCCAAGCCTGAGGCTAGTGTGCATGTCTGGCCTCACTGAATTCAACAAAGGTAACTTTTAGAGGAGGATGGCTGACTGAATTCCTGCTAGATTGGTTTATTTTTAGAATTTTTCTGTTCTCCTGTATTGTAATTCAGTTTGTCTTTTCCTTCGTAACAGGCAGTGACAAGTCCTTGGGGAGGCCTTAGCATAGAATTCTAGGAAAGTCATGTAGGTAACATGGCACATGACAAATTCACTGAAACATGTTCAGCTTTAGTCTGCTGTTCATGTTTCCACATATTCCATCCTTAAATTTCAAATACCCCTTTCTCCTTGTAAACCTTCAAGAAAGACAAAGGACAGTAACCTCTTCTGAGCAAACTAAGTGCACAAGCTTCATGCCTGGGAACTCTGAGATCATGCACATTGTTTGCTTTAGGATCTTGAAGGTTCTGATGGAAGGGACCCTTGTACCTCTGTGCAGATAAATCATATATTTTTTCAAGTGATTCTGCTGCACTGTATAGTCTGAGAGACTCATAGCACAAGCAGTGCAGAACTGGGCATTGCAGAACAAGATGCACAGTTTAGCTGCACTTGTGCAGCAGTTCTTTTATGAGATGTCAGGTAGCAAGAGCTGCTCAGCTTCCAGAAAGGCAGAAAGAGCTTTGGAAAAGCCATGTTCATACGCATGTCATTTAAGGCATGGAATTGTGTGTTTATACTAGAACTTCACCTTCATGCAGTGGACCAGCACTGGGCAATGATTCTCCACATCCTTTACAAATTGTGTTCATTTTCTGGCCTTTGGGCCCTGAACCTTCAACTGGCACTTCTCTACAATCTTCTGCAAATACCCACCCAAGTTAGAGGAAAACTGGAAAAAGTAAATTACTGTTTCAACCATGCTTCATATGACATTGCCCAAGGCATATTTTGTCAGATGAAACTCCTCTAATAAATATTTTTAATAGAGATTCTGTTAGATGCACCCAGCTTCTCCAAATGGTGGGAGGTTTAAATGTGAGGACACTATAGCTGTCAAAGAGAATTTCATTATGCCAAAGTGGGTGCAGATTTCTGTCAATAAGGGCAAAGTTTTATCTCAAATAGTATATATGTTTGTTACGCCATCGTTTGTTGTATTTGGTAAACTTTGCAGTATACGATTGAAGTAACTTGATTTCTCTCCCCTCTTTTCTTCAACATGATGACATAGTGTGTTTTTTTGGTTTTCCAGCTCTTTGTTAGAGCAGTAGGGATACCATTCATGACCTTTCTTTCACTTTACCTTTTCTCTTTTCCTTTTCTCTTAATGCAATTGATAATACTCCAAATAGTGCACTGGGCTATGGCTCAGTAGGCAGTGTGCAGGGAAATTGCTAAAGATGAGAAAGACATTAGTTTAGGTGGGTTACTGTGCTACTTTTAGCATAAGGATGCAGATGCTACCAGTGAGTAGAACAAGAATTTCCTCTGCAGACTTCAGCATCTAAAAGCACACGGCTGTATCTTGGCAACTGGTCCATTAGTCTTTAGCTAATTTGGTCATGCCTAATTTAGAGTGCCAGTCCACCAGACAACAGCGGAGAAGAACTGAAGCAGTATGAGTGATTTTACTGTACTGAACACAATCATCTGTGATGACTTCTGTTATTTGAAAAGGTTCTAAGAGGCAGACCAGGCTAAAACACAGCTTCAGGAGCTAAAATGCTATGTGAAACATTAGGTGCATGAATCCATTTGTCGGTTTTTTTCTCCACCTTTTCTTATATAACTGTCCCTAGCTGCTCAATAGGTTACATATTACCTTATTTCTCCGTTATTTAGTTTGCATTTAAAAATGCGATACATAGGACATGACAACACATGCTTTTGACCTTACAGTGCTGACCTTATAACTAGCATATTTCATAACATCTCTCATTGAAGAAGGTACGGTTGACTAAACTAGATCTGTGTCGAGCCATCGGGCATTTATCCGTAATACTAAAGCCAATTTCGGTGAGGTCACTTTTTCACACAGCAAATCTATAATAGTTTTTGTCTCCTTCTGTCTGATTTATTCTTCTGGCAAGGACTGCTGGTTTCCCTGAAACTGAAGAGGCAGTTCTTTCTTTCTTTCTTTCCCTTCCTTCCTTCCTTTCCCTTCCTTCCTTCCTTTCCCTTCCTTCCTTCCTTTCCCTTCCTTCCTTCCTTTCCCTTCCTTCCTTCCTTTCCCTTCCTTCCTTCCTTTCCCTTCCTTCCTTCCTTTCCCTTCCTTCCTTCCTTTCCCTTCCTTCCTTCCTTTCCCTTCCTTCCTTCCTTTCCCTTCCTTCCTTCCTTTCCCTTCCTTCCTTCCTTTCCCTTCCTTCCTTCCTTTCCCTTCCTTCCTTCCTTTCCCTTCCTTCCTTCCTTTCCCTTCCTTCCTTCCTTTCCCTTCCTTCCTTCCTTTCCCTTCCTTCCTTCCTTTCCCTTCCTTCCTTCCTTTCCCTTCCTTCCTTCCTTCCTTCCTTCCTTCCTTCCTTCCTTCCTTCCTTCCTTCCTTCCTTCCTTCCTTCCTTCCTTCCTTCCTTCCTTCCTTCCTTCCTTCCTTCCTTCCTTCCTTCCTTCCTTCCTTCCTTCCTTCCTTCCTTCCTTCCTTCCTTCCTTCCTTCCTTCCTTCCTTCCTTCCTTCCTTTTCTTTTTTAATTTTTTTATTTCCTAGGCAGGAAAGTGACATTTGTTTTTAAGTGCACAAGATTTTACCTATAACTATTTACCACACCTCGTTTGTATTACTTTGCAGTTTTCTTTTTGATCTGCCTGTATTTTAGGCTCCCGCAGGTTTTCATTGTAAACCCTACCCTGTTGCTACATATACAATGCAAAGTATTTAAATACTTTCCTGCTTTACGAAGATAATTATAAGCTCTATTTCCTCAACAATGAAAGCAAGACCAATGCTTAAGACTTCACATTTCATTTGTAATAAAGGAGATGTAAAATGAGCTCCAAGGGATTAAATACCCTGGATATACTTTGAATTGTCCCATTAAACACCTTGTCCCAGAGAGCATTGTAATTACCACATCTATTTCATAGTTTCTCATTAATTGCACCACCACTAATCCTTAGTATCCTATGCATATTCTTATTTTCTTGGAGTTGTCTGAATGAATTAAAAGGTAAAGAATATAAATATGTAAATAAGATGTATACTACAGAGTTAGGAGTCAAATGCACACTAAGGTCACAATGGAAGTGTAGCTCCATACTGGCCTGGCTGGGTTTGCCCACATGAGGATCAGCTAAGGTAACTGTGTGTCTGAGAAGTGGTTTTACTGTCTGAGACAATGAATGACTATGCATTATATCTATTCTGCCCAAATTAGCCATGGATATTTAGCAATGGACTGGAGGAGGAATCAAAGTAGTGGTTACTAAAATGGTTCCACATTTCATATATATATATATATATATATATATATATATATATATATATATATATATGTATATATTCATATATATACGTGTGTATATATATATATGTATATATGTACAGAATTTCTAACTTCTGTGAGATCATGTGGATGCAGTTCAAGTAACTGTGTACAAGCCAATGAAGATTTAGACACCTAAAGGTGCAATTATTGCCCTTGAAGGCACAATTGCAAATAGATAGCTGAGCAAGAATGATCTGTTACAGCATGTAAGATAAAAAAATAATATTTTTTCCTCATCACATGATAGCTATGTTTCTTAAAATGTTAGACTTGGGACAATTAGTTGGACTGAAAAGTGACTGAATCAACATTCTGAATTAACTATTCTGGGATTCTGCTGTTTAAAACACACACCAGAAAGATGGAATATATATCACAATTAAACTTTTAAGCAGAAGACTGGAAGGGAATGCTGAGAACATCTAGAACACTGACTTATTTCCTTATTGATCAGTGGTAACCACATCAACACATACAGAGTTACCCCCAGCAATCTCCCAATGTCAGGAGTTCTACAGAAGTTATATATGGGTTATATATGAGTTATATATGACCATAGATAGGGTTAATATAAAATTAAAATATAATTCCAGTTTATTCATAGAATTGATGTGACAGGATAAGGTTGGGAAAAGAGATACTTGTTATTTTCTTGACCAACTCACACCAGTAGAACAGACAGGCTTTCAGACACACCATCAAGGTACACAAGTGTGCTATCAATTTTATTACTATTACATTATTGTTATATTTTTCTAATATAGAGTCACTTAATTGAAGTCTGTTAAAAGGCTAACTTTTCTTCTACAATAATCTTTTCAATTCTGTGAACCTGTTGATGGTCGATAAAGGTGTGTTACTTATTGATGTGATGTGGTAAAATGATGAAGTTCTTGCTTACGGTCAAACCTTTCTGCAGATACTATCTCAATTTAGAAAAGGAATGATGCCATTAGTTCTGGTATCAAGGTAGCTTCCTCAGCTGACTTCTAGTGTAAATCATCATGACCTGTGCATTCATCATTTCTAGAGGAGAGCTTCTTCCTAGTAGTGGAGTCTCGAATGCAACCAGTAGCAAGTCAGCCTCTCATGCTGTCCTTCAGTATGAATGGTTTTCTAAAGTTGCTGCAAAGAAGGGATAACACATCTTACTGAATTGTCTCAAAGTCCAGTCTTCACTGCAGAATGAAGTGGTAGGTGTTGAAATGCCTCAGTTACTAAGCGCACTGTGGAACAGAGCAACCTTTAAAACATTGATGATAGGAAGGTTGTAGTGATCATTGCTAAATGGCACAGATCTCCATTAGCTTTCAATGGAGGAAATCTTCCTTTCCAGGTTATTATATTTCTACTGTCATGTCCAGATTTCCACAGTTGTAGTGTTAGCATCTTATAGGATCTGTCTTTAGGGCACAAATGTTCCTAGATTTATAATAGCATTGGTTTAGAGCCATGGTAGAATTTTTCTTACATTACTAAGATGAATTTCAGCCTTTCATCATTGTATTATAACTTTCTCTAGGGCAGTGTTTCTAGCATTGCAATTTTAGACTATAGCTCTTTCTTGGTAGGAGATACCTCCAAGGAGGGATTCTCATTATTTTAAGCACTCTGTTGTGCCTCCAGGGGAGAATTTCTGAATCAAATCCATAAATTTAGTCCTTTGTTTGTATTTTATTATTTTTTTTCAAAATAAGAGCTGCTTCCTGAGTCACTCTATCTGACAGTAAACTTACATAATACAGCTACCAGCACAAGATTCCTAGCACTATCTTTAGAGGCATACTTATATCACAGAACACTTACACAACTAATGTGACCAGCAGCGATACATGGCAAATGTGTGTAAAAATTAATGCATCTGTCTGGTTTTCCCCTCTCAAAGCATTTAATATCCACAATGAATTTTTCCCTTTTCTCTTTCAGAGGGTCTTCATTGCCATGTATTCTTATTGTATTAATTACTTTAGTCCACTTGATAACTGGGGAGAGACTATGCAAATAATAGCCAGTCAAGACAGAAGAGGCTTAGTACATAGAACAGTTAAATGACTGGCAAAGATCTTTTCAGTCATAGCAAACAGTATTTTTGGATTAGCACATCTTGTCAATTTCTTCTTGTAGTGCTTTGTGTTCCAGCACTCGGACAGCAGCAAAGCAAGACTGATGAATGGGGTAACAAGGAATTTCACTACACGAATTCAGCAACAATAGGGCACTCATTGTTTCAACGTATGAAGAGCTGTCTGGGATCTAGATGGGTCCAGGACAGATGTTAATGCAGAACAATGCTGATAACTTCAGAGTAGAAATCTGGCATTGGCACTGAGATTTACTGTGTTTGTTTTTTAAATTTAGTGAACAAATTCTCCATAGACTAGAATTTTCTGTGCATGCAAAGTTGATATATTTCCAGGCTTAATGACTTCTGAGCCCCAGAAAGTCCTAATGTTCTACATTTATCAGGATGAAATGAATTCTGCCCTGTTTTGTTGTTTTTTTTTTTCCTATTTATTATTGTCAGCTATGCTCAACAGAGCTGGGCCTTAAAATAAGGTGGGCTGAAGGATGTTTAAAACAATAATAATATAAAATTTTTGTAGTCTTCTGGGTTCAGTCAGTTCAGTTCTTTCTCTTTCAGAGGAGATTTTTTTAGGACAGCTTGGTTTGAACTGTACCTTCTCTCCCCTAAACAACCCTCTTTCTGAATTAAGTCTGGGTGTGCTTGGAGACTGCCTGCAGGTTGTGGACACTGCAGTAATCTTCGTGAATTTGTTTATAACCCAGCTTAAGGTGAAACAGAAAAAAATATTCATTAGAACCTTCATATGTCACTGCTGACATCCAGAGCGCTGATGTCACAATGGAGCATTTTGGAGAGGTCTGACATAACAGTTGATATCACCCCGGCGCTGCAAGACATAACTGAGACAGCATGGGGTGAAGATGTTGATGAACTGCAGGAGTTTGGATCGCCTGCACAGAACTCTGCCATGGTGAGATCCCTTACGGCACTTAGTTGTAGTTAGCTAAGATGCTCCTGCCTACTAGCATGTTAGAGTATTTGTCTTCTCAGTTTTAAGGTAAACAGTAATTTAGGTCTCTCTTGGTCTTAATGCATCCTCAGGATGACAGACCTGGTTGCCTTTGATGCTTTGCAAAAGTGGGTTTAAATGCTTGTACAGTGAGAAGCTCTGGATTTCTAAGGCTTAGGCTGTTTTTTTCTGTAACCCTCAGACCCTTGTTCAAGCAAGTTGTTTTGCCCTCAAGGAGGGGTGACTTATAAACTGATGAAAGTGATACAGTAACAGCTCCTTCACACACTGGTACCTTTTATTATTTTACCCAGCACAATGAGCATACAGAGCAGAAGTTTGAAGCCAAAACGGTCTGTATTCTTACCTATGCTTTACTCTTTCACAGATGATTTTTTAGGCTCCCCTTAATCCAGTGAACTCCATCTTCGGTTGGATAGGCAATGGGTGTTTTCAGCATGATAAAAATAAAAAATAACATTTCAGACTATCCTAAAAATTTGCCTTAGCAGCTGTGGGGAAGCATCTTCCCTAGTAAATTCCGTATTGATTTTTTCAGAAACTCTTATATTGCATATGAGAGACTATTATCTTTGCTGTGGTTTTGTTTCCTCTTACATCAGTTGTTATCTGATAGCACATAATGTTGTGTATGAGGCTTTAGGCCTGAGAAGGTGGAAATTAATTGAAAAAAGTGTAAGAAATAAGAAACTTAGTATTTTGCTGTCCACATGTGTAGCACTTTCCAGGATTTTAGATGTAAACATTGATGTAAGAGTCCAGATCATGGGTTTATACATTGCTCTTTACTTACTGTGTTTCGTGATCTTTTGGCTTCACCACTTGCATTAGGTACGCACCTATCAGTTAATTTTAAGAGGTTTCATTTCTAAATAATTCTCTACTTGGACTAGATAGGTTAAATTATTCAGAATGGTGTACAGGAAACTAGGTCTCTGACCTCTGTTAAAAAATAATAGGAGCAGCATGCTTAATTTGCAGTGGAAGTTTACCATCTGCTTTAAAAGAATTCAGTTTTTGAAAGTGAAAGTAGTGTAAAGAGCAGAATTTTAGTAGATGTGGGGACATGAGAACCAGAGAGGCAGGTATCCTCAAAGCTGCCCAGATATTTGGTCTTCTCAGACTAGAGAAAAATGACACAGCAGGAGGCATGGTAAGGCATGTGTCTGAGGAACGCGCTTTGAAGCATTTTTGATCACAGGCAGGATAAGAAAGAAAGTGGCCCATGTAGCTGCACAGTTAGACAAAGGCAAGATACAGCTTTAACCCAGGTAATTCATGCTATAGCTGGCGCTACACCAGGGCTATAAAATGATAGTATCACCTCCACTGATACTAACTAGAAACCTTTATATTACTGTCTTAAGAGCTTCACGTTGCCTGCTATGAAAGATTCCTGCCCCTTCAATTAGAACATGGCCACAAAACTGGTTAATGAGCCATTTGGCATGGCCAGGAATGAAGGTCAAGGTTTTTAGAGTTTCAGTCCCATCTCTATGGAGTTTCACAAGTGAGCTCATGCAATTGCTCCTAAGCAGCATGAATTATCAGGTAACCCCAGTGTCAGCAGTATCATACTCAAAATTGGTTTAAACTTATTCTGTACGTAGAAGAACCCTCAAAATGTTTGCATAGAATATACAACAAATGTAAATTTAAAGAACTGGAGAAGAATCAGCTTTTTTTTTTTTCCATTTCCCGAGCAGTTATTTTTTCACAAGAGAGCTGACCATCTGCTAGAAAAATAATACTCGTGAATTCCAAAAGAACCTTAATGTTCAGTAAAATCTGAACCTTTCCAACTGAGTATATCATATATATCTAAACCCAAGCAGCTAAAAAAGCTAGCAGCTACTCCCAAGGAAAAATTATACTCCTCATAAAATAAAAATTACTTTGGTAAATGTGATCAGTGTAAGCAAACACTACAGAAACGTAGAGACATGAGGTTAATAAAACATAGATATTATCTGAATTAATTTTCCAGTTTTTATTCATTTAGTTCTGGTCTTCAGTTTGAGGGTATTGGTTGCTGGAAATGCATAGATTTTTCTATTTCCTTTATACTTCATCAATTTTCCTTGATTTTTCGGTCTAATTATCTACTAGATTACACTTCATAGCCATATTGATATTGAGTGTTTAAAAAGATGAGTTTATCCACCCTAGCTGGTAAATTTGGATTGGTTTCTATGGGCCGTGTACCAACCACCACCCATTAGTTAAAGAATATTCATGTCTTCACTAGTGACAATACAAATGGGATGGGCAGCAATCTGCCACCCTCTTCCCCACTGTACTTTATACCAGATCAAACACTTGCCTGCGGCAGCAGCAATTCAATACTGGTCTTCATGAAGCTGCTACAGAACTCATTACTTTGGGCAAATTGCTTTGTATAGTATAATGTACTGTCTTGGAGTCTAAAGGGACATGAACCCCAAACAGTGCTTAATACAGACCATAAAATATTTAGAGCTTGATACATGAGTTTTAAAATGCTTACAAAGGTTAAACTTTCTCCAAAAAGAGAAAAAAATCAGTCTGCTCCCATTAAGTCAGTGATTTAATAGAGTTTTCAGTACAATGCATTTACTCCATGATAATCAATTACCTCCAGCAAATTAAAATATAAATTAGATTGTCTTGAAGAAAAGGAAACTCTAAATCAGTTCGTTCTGGCTGCACATAAATACAAATTTTATAGTTATGGTTTCCTAATGTCAGAACCAACACATCGTGACAGATATTTTTAGTCACTGTGATTCTTAACCTGTCAGCTGTATTGATTTCATTTTTTTCAAACTTGGGAGTATCAAACTATATAACCTTTCTTTACAAAATTCCTGCATTTCTTCATTATGTATGTGAGGAATGCATGAACGTTGTTAGGAATTGTTTGAGCAGCAAGCATTGTGTTTATTTCTAGTCAGCAGAATACTCACAAAAACTCAAGGGTTTTTTGGCTTTCATTTCCTGGTGGGCAAACATGCATTGAAATGGAAATCTCACTCCTGTTCAAAAGTAGAGATGATAATTATGTTCAAACTAAATACCACAAGTGATAAATGGACCTCTAATATCATCGTACATGAAAGGGTGATTTATTCTGAAAGCTGTGTGGAGAATGTTGTGTATGCCAATAGCTCAGTGTAGTTTTTCTGCCAAAGACGATTCACTTCATAACAGAAAGCCATCTATAAATTATCAGATTTCATTTTCAAAACCATATGGTAAATTGGTTTAGATTTTTCTTAGATCAATTATTGAAATAAGAAAAATGTTTAAAATTATTTAGCAGTATTTGTGAAGACAGAAGAAATATTGTTATTAATTTCCCGTTTCATAGAAGCAGTTTGAAAGATATGATCAGACTTCAACAGATAAAGATAGGTTTTCAATTGAAATACATAGAGCTTAGTTGTAGGAGTTTACACTCTGATGCCTGGTGAAGTGACTTAAAAGGAAACATACTGGAAATACTTCAAGGGAGTATAATTACATGTCAGTATTGCAGCTGGTAGCGTTATCCCCCTTCTCTCATTGACTGGTCAGAAGTAAAACCTGTCTATATGGAGGAGTGGTTTGGGGGTAATATGGCTTTCTGTAACCTCTTAGTTCTATGTGAGATTACGAACCGTATGTACTTTTGCTGCACTCCTGTCTTTTTAACCATCTTTCATCTCCTTTTATCTGCAAAAAAGTCTAGAAATTCATGTGAGGTATGATACAGGGCTAAGAAGAGGGAGGTCATTAAATCCATGGTGATTTTCTAATTGAAGAAAAGCACTTACAGACCTGGCTGTTGTGTAGGCAAACCAACTTGTTGAGTAGAGATCATCTGATACTCGCCAATGGCAAGTGCGTGGTTCAGGTGCAGTTACTGCATCATGTGCTGTCACTTCTCCTTCTTTTAAGTAAATAACAATGGTATTTGAAACCTATGAGGGTACATTGAGTATTTCCATAACAATGCATGCCTCAAAAGATGAACTGAAAACTTCAGACTACTGATGGCTGGAGCTCTTGGAGAAACATGTTCAAGTTCACGAGTACCTCGGGAACATCGTGGTCCTTGCAGTCGAAGCCCTGGGCTGTGCACCTCCAGCTCTGGACGTGCCAGAATAGAGCACAGTGATGTACAACGCCCAAGTCCAGGTCGACTTCGGGCTTACAGATGGGGTTGGGAGCAGCAGCACATGCTTTGGGCCCAGGGACAGCAGTGTTACATCCAGCAAAGCAGGACAGTACATTTTCTCTTCTGGCTTTTCTGTGTGCGTGAGCTTTAGACCATGTTCTGGGTTTCGAGTGGCAGTTTTGGCCCTACATCCACATAACAATTTAATTGCTTTTACAGTTGATTTTGGAGGATGGTTCTCCTCCCATCTTGTGCTTGGGTACAATAAGGAGAACATATAATACTTTTTTTTTTAAAATATATTACCAATTTTAAAAGGACTTTTTTTACTGTGCTGTGTGGCTTTATGTTTTTGAGGATGATGAATTCTGGCGAGGGATGAAAAACATCAATTTTGCAGATTTGTCACTGTAACAACTCTTGAATTCCAGAGGAAGAATAATTGGTTCTTGAAATCAGAGTTAGACATTTTAAGCTTGCACTCCTGAGCCTGGTAAACTTTTGTATTATTTAATTTTTATGCATGAATGTTTTGTCATGATTTTTTTACATCATAAACACAATTAAGATCATCAGCTTTCCAGAAGGCAAAGGTTTTACTTCTGAAAAATTATTTCTTTCTGACATCCAATACAGCACAGCTGAGTGACTCTTGAAAATAAATTCAAACATAAAAACCCCGCCACATTACTCTGTTATTATGTGATAGCTGAATTCCACATCGGATGAACTAGAGATTGTGTCAGTGTAGTTCAAAAATAATTATGAGCTTGCTTTTATGAGATGTAGTTCCATGCTTTCCATTCTAGTTTTTCTGTAGTATTAACCATTTGATACAGAATGTGGGTTTAGATCTTTATTCTACCTGACAATAAATATTAGGTTTGGATTTAAGTTAAAGATCAGAGCAGCATTATGTCAAGGCTGTATTGTTACTGCCATCCCTCAGGGTGGGGATGGAGCAGATCCCTGTCACAGGGTGCTGGAAAGAGCTGCTTGGCCTGTCTGGAGGAGCAGCTGGACCCAATTGCCCCATCACCAGAGACCAGCAGCACCTGTGGGACTGGAGGGTTTAAAGGGAAGGGGGTGAGCAAATCAGCACGTCTGGGACTGTGTGAGCAGGCTGTGCTTGGAGGAGTTTGGGAGAAGCTGTAAGTATTTTTAAGGATTCAAATGTGTTGTCAACTGAATGCTGGAAGTCTGTAGTGGAATGCTTTGTGAAAGCTGTTCAAGAGGAGAAGAGCTAATAGAGAGCTGACAACAATGCTGTCCTGGCTAGAAGGAAAGATGTTTATAAAATAGCAGAAGTTGCTGTTTTCTGCAGGTGAAAAGCTTGACTAGGTTTTTCTTGCAACAAAACCAGTAGTCTTTTGGAGCTAGACAGTGTATTAATGGGAAATACAAACATCTTACTCTAACACTTTGTGATAATTTGCATAGTTAGAAAACAGCAGAAAACAACCAGTTCTCACCTGTTTTTCAAGCATGTGGCACTTCTTTGCTGTGGTCCAAGCAGGACTGCAAGCTCTGGGCATTTTGTTTGATGCTGCTACTTCTGCAGGGCCAATTTCTCTAGTTTTTTCCCAGGCAAATTGTGTGCCTGCTTGGGCCCTCATTCTACTAAAATGGAAATAGAAACAAAGGCAATTCACTGCTCTCTCTTTTGTGTGATGGAAAGCAGGCAAACACATGATGACAGCGTCAAACTAAACACCTGCCCTGGTTTTAAACTTGCTGCCAGAATGTGTTTCAGTCTGGCTTTGTGTGCATGGGTAACCACTCTTTACCTTAGCAGGACTAATTAAACTGTGAGAAGCAGGACAGTTGCCCTAAGAAAAGTCAGTACTATCAAGACTTTTGCGGGTGTGTAATACTGTAACTGATCACTCACAGCAGATGATGGTGCTGTTGTTGTTTTCCACAATTTGCACTATTTCCTTTTGGTTCAAATTGCCAGGTGTCTCTGTTGTCTAAAGAAATATATATACTACTCAAGAGAAGACATTAGTGACTTAGGCAAGTATCTCCTTCTATATGTTACTCCCACCTAAACAACTCTAAGGAGTAAACAGCAGAATAAATTGCCTGTCTACTACTGTAAATCAAAAATACAATCTTAGTCCAGTGTAACACAAGGAAAATACAATAATGGCAAAATCTATAGCTGTAGAGATGATAAAGTATCAAGAGGATCTGCCCTCTACTGAGGCCTGAGTATAGAATACATTATTTAAATGTACAGTAAGAAGTGGCAGTGGAAGTGATCAATACTTCACAAGTCTCGACTTCTAAAAAGTGGTGAATTGATTTTATCTTAACAGTAGATAGCTGGGGGTGCAGTAATAGGGATTGCTAAAATGCACGCTATGGTCTTTATTCTCTATTGTAGTCTTTGCATAGCTGTTTAAACCTGGGGGAATTGAATATTGTGTGTCACTAAACTTAGATTAATAATGTTTTAATTGGTAATAAATAACTACCTAAGCACAAAGTAGTGAAGAGTCTGGCTAGTATTTTGCATTCTCATTGAGGTTACAGGGTAGCATTAAGCACTCAATAATGGTAACTTGCCATTAATTCTAATTTTGCCGTGGCCAGAGTTCCAGTAATGCAGCTGTGGTTTTCAGCAACATGTCCTCCTCCCTCCCCTGCTTTCACCAATCAATTTTACTTGCTAAATGTTCTGGATGAAATTCTGGCCCTTTGAGATGGGCCTGTGGTTTAGTGGAACTCAGTGATTCTGAGCTTCTCAAAGACAAAAGCCAGACCTGTTTGTTTAAAACTGGGAGAGGGAAAAGGTCCAGGGGAGAAGGGTGTGTTCAGAACTGGACTTTCTTCCAACAATGCAGCTGCCAAGGTTGACGAGTCAGGCTTTATGCTACTGCATAATCTAGTTAGTAGTCTGGCAAGTGTGAGGATGAGAATGTACTTTGTATTATGAGAGACACCTTATGACTTGTAGTATAACCTGCTACAACATTAACTAGTCAAATTAAGTCTAAACTGTACGGAATACAAATGTTCAATTAGCAGCATGATGTCAGTTTATGTATTTCTAATTAGTGCTAAAAAAACTTTCCATTAAAACTTTTAACCATTCTTAATGTGCATGCGAAGGAAGGATACCCTTCCTTCACTCCCTCTGAAACATGGGTCTCTTTGGGCCATGGGATTACTAATACTTGCAGATGGCAAGGGAAAGCCTGTCTTTTCATGGGAAAGCAGGTATTTCTAATAATTTTGCAGGTTAGGGAAAACTTGGGCAGCTTTACAAAGACAGCAGAGAAAGATATGATCCCAGTAGGGTTAAAGGTGGTAAATCATAGCTTCTGAAAAATTTCAGCCATCTTTGCTTCTGCTTTAGCTTCAAAGTTACAGTTAGTAATTGAACTTTTCCTTTTCCCTCCTCCAGTGGCCAGAAAAGGAACTAAAATAGCTGACATCTCTTGGAGGTAAGCAAGCAGTGGTCAGTGTTGTGCCTTTCCCTGCATGTAGGGCACTACCACAGAATATCTTGTGCTTGTGAAAACCGAATGGAAGAACAGTCTGAGAATAATTTAAAAAAACCCAACGACTTAAGCCTTCAGAATTTTAGTTGGTCTATGGAAGGGCCTGCAGGTGGAAAGGAGTCGAGAGCAGTGTGTTCATCTTGCAGTATGTGCGCTTGAGGGTTTAGTCCTTAAGGCCAGTGCCTAGGGTTGTTTGAGGAGGAAGCTATTGATGTAACTTTCACCTTGAAATAACTATTGTTACCAAATAGTCAAACGTGCTGGTAGTGTTTGCAGGCTGGGTATGTCAATGGCAAGGGTGCATATGTGAATAAATAAAAGTGGCAATACTTTTATTGATGCTTCTTTTGCTTGCAGAGTGTATCTGCATTAGTTCTACTCATTTTTTTCCCACTGAGGAGAGTGATGTACTGGAGTAAAGGTAAAAGAAACTGTAAAGAAAATCAGAGGTAAAGCTGCTTTGTTTGGAGGATGTATGTAGCCATAGCAATATTTCTAAGTACTGCAAAGCTATGAATCATGGCTGTAAAGTGATAATGTTCCTGATGTGTATTTTGGATAACAGAGACCATTTTATTTTGACAAGGATAAAATCACAGATCTGATTTTGGAGTTCCTGTTAGTCTTAACCGATTACGAAGTGAATCACACTGGTGTTGATGGGGTTTCCTTAAGACTTTATATATAGACAGAAGGGTTTTGTCTAGTGCATTAGCTAAAATGACACTGTCATTATTCATCTCACTAACTTGATTTTAGTCATCTTTGTCCCTAACAGGCTAGGAAATGCTTTCTAATGCACTAGACTGACTTTATCATTGCAGTTGTATTTATATAGATTAAATTTATCAGTAGCTTAAAAAGATGACACAGCTGGCTTAAAACCATAAACTATTCAGCTCATCCTTTTCAGGTTTAATATGACCGTCTTCCTGTTAATCTCTGCTGCAAATCTGTGAGGATAGGAAAAAAATATAGCTTGCTGAGAGGAAAAATAGGTGGTATGTACTGCAGAGACTACTGACACTGTGCGAGGAAGCACTGCTGTTCTAATTCAGGCCATGGCTTGGTCACATCCAGCCATACTTGATTTTATCTCAAGCTAACACAGTCTCTAGGTGTATTGCCTGGCTGCTGGAAAAGGTTTTGAGGACTGTGAAAAGCATAATATCTAAACATGCCCATTCTGCTTCAAAAGCTATGAAACTTGTGCAGTTTTACTGCATAGAACTTTGAACTGACACTTGGCAGCTGATCTTCTAACTTTAAATGCACAAAAGCCCACCAGCTGTCTGTTGGACATTCACAATAGATTAGGGAACAAACACCGTGCTGAAAATTCCCTGAAACGTGTCCTGTTTGTCACGGAAATAAAGTAATTGCCTTTTGTAAATATAGTTACAATATATATATAAAAAAATAAATATTTGCCAGTCAATTGCTTAGATTAAAAAAAACCTATTTCTCAATTGGCTGTGAAGTGTCCCTGTAAGAGAAGGAAAGTTTTTATTATTCAAAATGACCTAAGTCTCTCCAGTACCTCTTTCATACAATGTCATTTTCACACTACCTAGCATAATGTGTTAACTTCTCTTTCAAGAGGAAAATGGCCTTCCAATGCCAGCTGATTTTCAGTTTAAATGCATGATGCTCAACTGGCAGCTGTTCTGAAATTTGTCAGACAGTAATAGAAACAGTTTTATTTCTGGGAATACTCTGGCTTAAATCATCCAGACTTCATATTGCCTAAACTTAATGTTTTAGTACAATATTAGTCCTAAATGTTTTGATTGACTTTCCAAAGGCAATTTTGAATTGCTTACATTTATAGGATTTTCTTTTTTTGTCTGAATAGTCATCAGTCAACTCTCTACTTAAGATACAAATAATTTACTGATAGATTTGAAGGACTTCCCTTTTGCATAGTGTGATTTGTGTGATTTGGATAACAGAGGGTCTGTGGATGCCGGCATATGACTGGCTTCTCCTTGCACCTGTAGCATTCAGGTAACTCCAGTTTTACTTACCGTATTTACCTCCTTGGATTCTGGATAGTGTAGGGGAAATGAAGCTGGCTCTGGAGCCAGGAAAGGATGTTCCCTATTTTGAATTTCAGCTGTTTCTTAAATTAATATTAGAAGAATCAGGATATTGCCTAAAAATTGATTGTATTTCTCACCTTGCTTTGCTTTGTGTATTAATAAAGTTGTAATACCTTTTCATCTGTTAAGGGAATACTTTCATTTTAATTCTTAAATGCTGTTTTTAACGTATGTTGTGTATGTTTTGAGAGGTTTTTTCTAACAATTATTATAAATAATCCTATTGTAAAATGAAGGGGCTTTGGCAGAGATCATCTCTAGTAATATCTTTTAACAATATTTTCATGTAAGGACAAAGAAAAATGCTTTCTTAACTGTATCTATAAATGCTCATTGTAAGCTGATTGCTTCTTTAAAATATCATAATCATTGCTTATCAGTATGAACTTTCAATGAGGAACATGAGAAAGAACAATTGTCTGAGGTTTGAGTTGTTTTCCCCACAAATATATAATAATTTTATTCACTGGGAAATTGTTCCGTTTAGGTTTAGCATGCATGTATGCTAGTAAATAACACGCATTTGTCTTTGCTATTTATTTAACTGTGCCTTTGTTTTAAATAATTCAATCTTCCCACTACCTAGTGTAATCTTATTGTCCCTCCAGTAGGATAAAAATTGATCTTGTTTGTGTGCAAGCAACTGCATCAGAGTCTGTTCCTGTATCTGTTTATAATAAAGGCAAGATATTAATTTCTATTACAGATAAGTGCAATGACAATCTCCATTCCATTACTGGGAAGGGAAAGATTTCAAGTCACAGAGCTTCTGCAGCATTTGAAAAATTGCAGGATGCATTCTATAAACATCTAGAAAGTCAGCAAAGAGAATCAGAGACTTAATTGATTTAAATGGGGTGGGGGGAATGGAGATGTGGGGAATTCCCATGTACTTCAGCATCAGAAATGGGAAATCCTTGGATCTAAAGCTTTTATTTTGAAACAGAACACATCTCTTGGTCAGATCCTTTAGCAATCTTCTTCAGTTGATGATAATCTTTTGATGCTTCCTTTTTTTTTTTCCTCGTAATTTTTCCTGTTTGTTATTATAAGCTTTAGGAAATGCGTCTTTAATATATTTGTAGAATTTCTCATATGGTTTTAATTGGATGATTACAGCTATCTCTTAATTTTTACTGGCACGCACTGCAGGAGAACAGAGAATTATTACAGTCAGGTTTTGAGACACAATAGAATACAAGTAAATGACTGAGGTCTGATCAAACTCGGGAAACTTTCAAACAGACGTGTGTTCAAGCAGAGGTATTTCATCACACATCTTCACTTGGATTGTAATTTGTATAGCCACAAAGCCACATGATCTTTTTGATAAAACCAGCTTGATCCTTTCAGTGGAAACAGGAAACCCCATATTGTGCAAACCTTTAGGAGTCACAGACCATGATGGGACTTCCCAAGTTGGGCAAAACTTGCCCTTGCTAGGCAGTCAGGAATGCCTCTTGGTGAGCCCTTTTCCTTGCTCTTCCTCCTCTCCTGCCATTCAGATGGCTTTTATTAGCATTAAACAATCCCTTGTGTGTTACTAATCTCCTATAGTATTTCCTCTGCTCAGTAGGGTTCAGGAAAACTGTCTTGAATTATCTTACTTAATGTTTTAGGTGATTGATTTGCGGTGCAACTGATCTCAGCTTCCTGAGATGCTAGAAATGCTGAAGACTTATCTCAAAGAAAGATACTTTTTAATTGCTGAACAACTTCATCAATTTTAGGTTATGATAGCTTAATTAGTAAGTGTTCTCAAGAAATTAGTGATTATTGAGATGCAGTTGAAATTGGACTTGTAGTTGATGGGAGTTTTGATATTCAAGACCTTAATCTTTCGTTTTACTTATAGTCTAATTTTTAGGATGCTTTTTTATTTCTTCCTTATAAAATGCCAGTTGACGACAGCTCTGTCTTTGCATTGTCCAAGGATAATATTATTGTGACTGTTTACAGCTGTTGTACTTTTTTCTCCTTCAAACCATTTTATTGGCAATTAGGTTTTTCACACAAATTCTGTACATGTTCTTATACAGAAAAGAATATGTGGCTCTAAACAGAAATTAGCAGAGCACAATATTTGGAAAACATGAAATTGTCACATCTGCCTTTTTCAGGAAGATACAGTTGAAAGCTGTTGAAATTTTTCTAGGTGTTACTCTTAGGTGTATATCTATATTTTTTTTACTGCTGATGCTCCTCTAAGCTTTGCCACATATTAAAAGCTGCAATTTTAGCCTCTTCATGTGACAAAATGCGGATTTCAAGCTAGATGCTGAGGCTAGATCAGTACTTGATATTCAGACACTTACAGCAACTGTTCTGTTGCTTCCAATATCAAAAGTGTGAGTGGGGGAAGTATCAGGATAGGTGGGTTTTCTGGTATCCTACCCTTAATAGTGGGGGAATCATCTGGGAACCTGATCACAGCAGGTTGCACTTCCCAGCTGTACCCTGCTTGGGATTTGAGAGGCTAGAAACTCAGTGGGTGTTGTGCTTAAGGGTCCTATAATGAGATATAAATGAAGGCAGTAGATTAAAGTATTGGTGATCTTCTAGAAAATGATATGCTAAAGATTTGAATTCACAAATGTGGTGAAACTGGTACTGAAAATGAAATAAGGCTACTGGTGGAGAAAAAGATGTAAGGAAATGAAAAAGGATGTTAAATGGACAGCAGGGAAGAAAACATGAGGCCATTGTATTGCAGGGCTGGGGAAGGACTGTCAGGGCCCCTGATACTGCGCTTCTCTCTGAAACAGCATCAAGTAGGCCTGTGCTGTTCCTGGCAGGGACTTCCCTGTACTCCCCATTAAACTTCCACGTTGTTCTTTTACGTTGTTTCCTATTTATCCTGTATACTTTTGTCACAGTATAGGAATGCCACTATTGTCCATATTCAACATAGACACAAAGGCAAAATGTTCTCTGCAACAGATTTTTATGGACCTCGGTGCAATTGTGGACCTTTGCCTCAGTTGTCACTTCTTTGTACTAAACCATTTGTGGTGTGCTACCTTGCAACATCCAGAACAATATCAGATTAACTGCAGTAGCTGATGTTTTTCTGCTGAAGTCTTGTACCTTTTGGTTGTCTGTCTTTTCCCAGAGCATGTCTCCAGCATGAGACCACTGACTTCTTTCCAGCCTCCCACTGTGTTTCATGGCCCTCCAGCTCTCGTAAAGTTTGCAAGTTGAATAATCAAAATCCTTAGTTCATCAACCGTGTTGTTATGGTACTTGGTAGGACAGATTCCAAGGATTCGTTGCTGCAGAGTCCGCTCCAGCGCAACCTTTCTCTTTGGCAGGAAATTGCTGGTATCTCCACTGAAGGGCTCGTTGTGTACGCAGGCTGTTGCATACTGCTTTTTTTTCAGATGTTCAGATGCCGTAATTCTAATATGTCTTAGTGCTTTTTTTGTCAAGATGTAGATAAAACATTATTGCTATTTTATTTTTATAAAGTGTGTTACCTGTCTACAGGAGGAGATTAGATTAACTTGATATGTCTTTGTGATAAATCCTACTTGCTGTTCTTTGTCTTTGTTGTTGCCTTCTGTGCAATGAAACCCGGCCATTATTTATTCTGCTATTTCTCTGTAACTATCTAGTTCTTTCTCTTCCATACGTACGCCACACTTGCCATTCTTTAAGTTTAGTCTTTTGTACCGTAGCTATCTCTCCTGAGTTCTCAAAAATAAACTGCTGGTGGCTCTAAGGATTTCATCAGCCACTACTTTAAATATCCTAGAGAGAGATTCATCTCGCCATGTGGATTTGAGTGTTTGAGAAAACAAACCTGTCTCCTTCCTCATATCTTCCTAACTAATGGTTTCTTTATGCCTTTTGCCGCACAAAGCAATTCAGTAATCCTCAGTGTACACAGTCTACCTGTCCTGAAGTAAAGTTTGATTCCAAGTACAAGCAACAGCTACAACTATGCTCAAAATGCTTTTTTTTTTTTCCCATGTAAGAATAAATCAATTTTTTGTGGGGATTGCTGTTGGTATAAACGAGGTACAAAAGGAAGTGAAAATAATAATGTACAAAGGCAGTAAAAAGTCTTAATTAATTTGGGGACTCTTTTTCATTTGGATATTTTTAAAATGAAAATAAGGCCCGTCAGGTGGTTGTGTATACAATACAGTGCCAGTGCCTTTTCTTTCTAAACATTGAACATTTTTCTCCCATGACTTCCTCAAGATCAAGCTAAACATGAAGTAACCTGGCATAAATTTAAGGTGGATGGTGGCACCAGCTGGTAGTGAAATACAGGTATATAGAAGGGCGTGAGTACAGATCTATCCACTGATTTGAATGGAGAAGCTCCTGGAATGGTGTGCCATGTCACTGCCGCAGTTCAGTGTAGATGTTTGTCTTGGCTTTTGAAGATGCCTGTCTTCTACTATGGTCACACAGAAAATTAATTCCTAGATACACAACTGAGTTTGTACCTTCATATTGGCTTTGTGGGAGGGGAGTTTTTCATCCTCAAGTGTCTGGGTTGTCTCTTGTAACAATGAATGTGTGTATTTTCTTCAGCTGCTCTCTCTGTTTCCATATAGTTGTTACACTAAGAAAAGTGGTGAAATGACATGATGGTGATACGTTCCTGCTAAGGATGTTTAAGCCTAATTTTCTCTTTGGAAAGAATGCTATGCTGGCAGAATATAGGAATATTCTTTTTGCTTTAAAAAGAAAGTAAATACTAGTCGAAATTCTACATTAGTTATGCTAAAAATGTTCTCTTATCAAGAAAATGGAGGGATATTGAATGGAAATCAAATGGATTATAACATTTGTAGCAGGAAGGATGGAGAGGAAACACCGCTCAGCCTGTGGTAGAATCAGACTTGGAAAACATACAAAGAAGTTGGTCTGATGCCATAATGGGCTGTGGAGCACAGGCTGGCTTCCCTGCAGCTTTTTTCCTTCCTGATAAGAAAGCAGGGAGTATTACAGCTTTGGAGAGGATGGGGTTCTCAAAAAATGGACATGCCAAGAAATAATCATAGGAAGTGGTAGTTTTGTAGAAAATGCAGAAGTTGAAAAATGGAAGTAGAATTATGCCTGGAGACAGAAGTCAAAGCACTTGGATGTCAACCGGCTGATCTTTTCAAAATATATGAAGGGCCTATTCAGCATTTTTCAAATGAACTACTGTGTTGACTTTCAGAAGATCAAACTGCTGCCCATGTCTTTAAAAAGGAATGGGAGGGTGGAAGTCCAGTGTTTGAGTGTGACAGATGGAAGAAATATGTAACCATTCCAAATACTATTTATTTCTATGCTCTTTCTTGTTCTGCAGCTCTTCACAACTATAATTATTTGCTGTTATAAAATAGTCATCTCTTGGGCAAGAAGGAGTTGGCTCTCTGGCAAAGAGCACATTGCAAAAATGGAAGAGTGAGATGTTAGGCCAAGGAGAGCGGGGCAACCCGCTGCTCTGCTGCAAAACTTTCCTCCAGAATTGCTTGGTCTGCGAGTTGCAGACCGGCCTGAGGATTGTCTGCTGAGGGAAGGTGAAGTGCCACCTGGGTTCTGGAGTTCCCAAATGTCCCAAAGTCTCTCATGCAGGTCCCTGTGTGCCTACACATTTTGCACTGTCTGTCAGCATTTTCAAATGCATTACAAGCTTACATAGTAACCTGTATGTACTGACACAGCATAGTAAGTAGATTAAACATTCCCTGGATAGGAACCTATATTCTTCATCATCATTGCCTAAATTACAGTTTAGTAGCCAAAAGGTAGCAGTTATACTGTTGGTCTCCTTGCAGTGTAAACAAGATGCAGCCATTCTTTTGTCACACACAATTTTGAAATTAGAAGGTGCCTGACAGTGTTCTTATGAATGAAGGTTTCTAGAGACAACTTGAACTGAAGGAGAGATGACCATATTTCCAACTCGTATATGGAATGTTAGGAGTTTCAGAACAGCACTGCTCTTATTAATCCTCCTTGTGATTGTGGTGCTGTAGGGTTCATGCACTCTGAAATTTGCCTCTGTGGTTCTGATAGGTGAGAAGTTTTCTGTTTATTGAGTGGTTCTGCTGAAGTCGAGTTACAGCTGCAGGCAGTGACAGGGGAGAAAGTCTTCCATGAATTCTGGATCCTGTCATCACTTTGGTTATGTTTTAGTAGCTTAAGAGGAACATTAAAGGCTTGAACCCACATATTTCATCATGAGAATACCTTCTTAGCTGTTGTGGATGGGAAGGAATATGAATGCTGACCCATGGTTGTTTTGGGAGTACAGTTTATTTAGGAACTAGTTAAATTAGAGCTGTTATTGCATGATCTTGAATAACATTCACCCGTGTATGGACAAAAGAGTGTAAAGAAGAGACAAACATGTATAAAAGAGCAAGTTTTTTTTAAAGAAAAACAAAAACTATTCTTCACGAAGTATCAAGGTTCTATTATCAATGTTATTAATGTTATATCATAATTTACATTATTCTCTTGAACTGTTTAGTACATTAGGGTTTTTATTAAAAAAAAAAAAAGAACCTGGCTTTGAAATGTCTTGGAGACTGTCAGTACTTTTCATCTCTATGTATTTCTAATGGAATAATTCAGAAACATGCATTATTGGAAAGCAGTGTAAGCCATGTCCCTGGTGTGTCTTGATATGCTTCTATTTTCATTACTGCAGGCTTGAAATACACTAAGCAATTTAATTCTTCCAAGCTGCATTGTTTAGATAGGATGACAATATCAGATATTTTCCTGCCTTTAATGGCCGTTGGCATTGTCACTGAAGAGAACAGCTGAGCCGCCTGTTAAACAGTTTTCTTGGAGCATTTAACTAGACTAAAATGGAAAGCGTTGCATGGGTGTATGTACATATGGCAAGTGCATGATCTTTCAACCTAATGTTAGATCTTTTTTCGTATCCAAGCCTCTGTATGCAAAAATTAAATGTTTAATGAAAATGCTTTGTTTCCCCTTCAGCAAGTATTTGTGTTCGACGTTTTCTCTCTGTACCTGCCCTCCACCCCTGCCTTTTTTCCCTTTAAATTAGTGAAAAGGTGAGGAGATATGGAATGTGTAGCCCAGCAAGTAATTTAATTTTTCTTTTTATAAAAAAAGAGGATAAATAACTCAAATTTGCTTATACTCACACTTTGTAAAGTTGGTAAACCTCTAACAATAGTTCTTCCTGCAAGCATTACATACATACTAGTGAAGAACCAGTAGATTTTAAACCAAAACAACTAAACAAACAAAAAGCAAACCCAAATCCCCAGCAATTTCAAGAAGAAATTTAAGTGGCAGCCTGACAGTGATTGACTGACCTTCAGCAGAAGTCGCTGTTGGGAACAGAACAAAATAGCCTAAACTGACCGATAGGCTTTCCCCTGCTTCTCAGAGACTCCAGAACAGGGCTGGCATTTGCCATAAAGCAACAGCTGCTCAGCTTAGGGTAACCTGAATATTGGAGCAGTTATTTGGACCATAGAAAAAGAATCAGACTGTAAGTGGAAGTAGCATTATTTGTAAGCTTTTCTTGATTTTTCTTTTTAAAAATACTCCCTAGGTAATATGTGTTCAAATAATACAAATTACAAGTTCTGCAACAAATGTACTCTTTAGGGACCACTATAAATAACAGCAAGTAAATAAATAAGGAAAATATTGGAGAATATTCAACCACTGGGAAATACTTAGAGTATGTATTAGAGAAAATAAGAAAACCTGTTTGAATTCCTTCCTTGTTTTGATGGCAACTGTATTAAATTAGTTTCTTGTACAGTAAGATGGGCATATTGCAGTATGAGTGTTTAAGAGCTGTGTGTACCTGCAAGCTACCTATTATTTAGATGATTTGTTGTGGTCTAAATACTGTTTGTGCAAATCTTCTGCCATTTAGAATAATTTTCAAATGGTAATGGAACTACCTGATTGTAAGAACAATTACTGCTGTAACCACAGATGTGGACTGTGGACCATTCTGTCCAACCTGCAGTGAAGCAGCTTGTGTGATCAAGCCCTGACTTTGCTTCAAGGAAAATCAGCGAGGATAACTTAAACAGTTCTGTTTAGTTGTCTTGTCTTTTTGGTGTGGGTGAGTTGGTTTTTTTGTTTGTGGTGGGGGGGGAGATGTTTGAGTGGTTTGGATTTTGGGGGGTGTTGTGGGGCTTTTTTGTTGTTTTAAGCCTGAGATGAGGGTAGCTGTGCTTGTACAAACTGCTGTGCCAGTGATGTGTTAGTCATCCACCAGTTTACTGTGCTCTAAAGTCTCTATTTGAATGTTCCAAAATATTCCAGAGTGAGTGCATGGGAGGTCAGGAGAACAATTTGCAGTGAGGTCATCCTGAGTTAGAGCTCGTGGTAGCTGAGCCCCACGCAGTTGATGAGACCTAAGGACATCCTAGGGCTCCCTCTACTCCCCTTTGAACTCCTGCACCGCAGCTGATACGGGCCAGGAGGAAGAGGCTACACAAAGGGAGGAGATGGGTCCAGACATATGAAAAGTTAACAGGGTGCTGGGGAAAGGTAAACACTACCAAAATAAAAAGAGGATGAGATGGGTAAGTTGAATAAAACTTCAGACTGTTGGGTTTTTTTTACATGTATTTAAGCAAGCATCAAAAATAAGTAGAAATAAATAATCCTAATAGCAAATAATCCCCTTGCTGTCTCTTTCACTTTATTAATGAAACTAGGGAAACCATTTAACTTTGTGATGTTGCTGGTGTAAATGGAGTATTGAGAAACGGGTAGTGTGGGAGTCCAGCATGTTGCACAGACAGAAGAACATTCTGCTTTGGTTTTTGGTGATACCCATTGAACTATCTGGAGATTGGAGGGGAGCTGTATGCCTAGTGTTATTCCTATTTATGCCTTGCAAACTGGAATTTGCAGGATTTCCAAAGCAAAAGTAGTTGAACCTGTGGAATGCTAACTTCCCATAAGCTTCCCTCATCCTCCCAGGTGCTGTGTGATGCAGAACAGTGTTGTATTCCTCTGTGGGAAATAAAAGCTTAACTATGAAATGAAAGTGCAGCAGTGGATTTACTGAATATCACTAGCATTCTTACTTGCAGATAGCTGATGGCAAGAGAAGATAAATTGAGTCATAATATGAGATTATAAGTGTGCGTAATACAATGAAATGGTAATGTTCAATGGAAAAGCACTATCAAGAGAAAAATACTTGGTATGCAAATTATAAAATATAAAATAACCATTCAAATAAATCTGTTAAAATTACTGAGGTTATAATAATATCCAGTAAGTATATGAGGTGCTGTGTAGCTGATGCAGTTGGTGTTTGTTCTGTATTGGGTGAGACTGTTGCCAACCATAGCAATATGCTGGTTTGAGCATTTGTTCTGAAACAGTTAGGAATTTAAACAGGTCTTTGTACCTAGATGTGCTACAAGCTTGTACCTACAATGATCTATAGGCAGCCTGCTTCTTCCCTGATAAACTATTTCATGATGGTGGCTTGTATTTCCTGTCATCATTTGCAATGAAATGGAAATATCTGTCTCATTAACATTAAAAAAATCTAGAGATAGTGACAATCCCAAAGGCACTTGTACAATGAATTAATTTCTTGTAGTGGATTAAAGTGTGTGGATTCTAATTAATTCTGGCATTACCTTTTTTCATAAAAGGAACCATCATATCATAAATTCATAATTAAGAAGGATTGTGTGTGGTGAGATTGACCTTTGTACCTTTACTCCTTTTTATTTTAATGCAACTGTCTGAAAAAAGATTTGGGCCTTGAGCAATTTCAGGATGAAAATAAAGTGGAATGCAAAATGTCATGAATATTTACAAGTATGTTGCCTTTTGGTTGCCAGAGTTTGTTTATGGTTTGCTTATAAGCTTTCTTATAGGAGAGTATAAATATGCTTTCTAGTCCTAATATTTTATTCATTAAAGATGTTGTTCAGATCTCAACAGTTGGATGGTGTCATCTTCCTGTTAAATTCATTATTCAATGGATTTGTTTTCCTGGAGAAAATGCAGTTCTGTGGCTATTCTTCAGTCTTTTCACCCACTCCCATCCTCTCCAAGCTTAAAGCATCCTCTATATCCTGCTCTACACCATTCAGTCACTTTAGGAAACCTAATGAAGAAGAAAAATGTTTTAGTTCAAATAAGCTGTTATCTGCCCCTTTTGAATTACTCTCTGCCTGTGGCTGAACTCGGGACTAATACTGTCCTCTGGACTGACAGCAGGGTGGAGAGAACCAGCAGTGCAGAGTGAGGGTGCTGTGGATTAGAGCTCAGTGTCCTGCCGTGGCTCCCATTCAGCTGCCTCGCCTGGGGGTGGCTGCTGGGGTACAATGCTGGGGAAGAAAAAAGGTGGAGAGAAGCTCAGCTTGTCACACATGGCAGCCAGTTATATTTGGGGTCTTTGCAGGTGGGGTAGGGAAGAGATTCAGTGTTTGAAAACTCTAGCTATGAAACATCTGCCTACCAAACAGCTGGCTCTCAGTACAGTTCTCATTTTCCAGCAGACACACAGAATGTTCCTCTCCTGGATTCTGGTTTACTGAAGAGCTCAGTGGGAGGTGGAAATGTAGCTTTGAGCCAGCAGGGAATCAGGGTTGTGTGTGGTTCGGTTTTTCGTGTACGTGGTGTTTTGTTGTTGTTGTTGGTTGGTTTTGGTTTATTTGTTTGTTTTGTTCTGTCCTTGGGAAGGACTTTTGTCATTTCGTATTTTCTTCAAGTTGTCCCGCAGTTTGGTTTTATTAATATATTATTTTAACTTGATGCTATAACTTGTCTACAAATGTCTGCGGAAGTGCAGTTCTGTTCTTTATTGGAAAAATATAACCTCTACTAAATAAGTGGTATCAGGAGTAGAAAAAAATACACACAGGTACTTTTGTGTCCAAAGAAAGGCCAAATCTTTGTGAATATTATTTTATACTACAAAGATAAGTGAAAATTCCCTTTTTAGCCAGTTTTTACAGCCTGTGTTCTAAACTGGTTTAGATTTCTAAAAATTCAGAAGTCTTATGTTAGTGTTCATCACATTTTTACTGTAGCATTGCTAATGATGTATTTTTTATGGTAATTTCTGCCTGGTTTTTTATATCTCTAGAGATACTGATATTCCTTGCAGCTGAGTACTGGATAGAAAGGGCCACAAGACTTGTTTTGATGCTTGAGGAGGTCATCGTCTGAGAATAACCTTAGCTAGGATCTCTGAGCTTTGTGTGTCTGCACGGGTGTGTTTAGTGTTGCTGGAATTTACACTGTGAAATGGAATAAAATATGGGGTATTTTAAAAAGATCAACCCAGCATGTTACAGTTACACAAAAATTTATAGTTTAGTGAGTTATCAGATTTTAGTAACCTTTGCATAAATGCTGTGTGTTCCCTCCACCTGCCGTACAGACCATAAGAATTTCATGGGCAGTTCATAGTTGCAGAGATGCAGTGATTTCAAATTGGGTCCATCTTTTTGAAACAGCCTGTGTACATGGTTTATGTGATTATTTCCCTTTTTGGGTGATTGGCATATACAGGATTTTATGGAATATGTGAGATGTTGGGTTAGATTTGTTAATATCTGAACTATTCAGCCATACAATCAACCAAGTTTAACTGAGTTTTTCCTTCACTTTCCTGCCTTTCTCCTCAGTCGTTTCAGCTGATTGTAACACAAAAAGGTGGTTCTTAGAAACTCAGTGGCACAAAGTGGAAACCAAGTGTCTCTTTCAGTCCCAAGTTGCTGGTTTCATCAGCCTGTTCTGGGAGGAGGCAGAGTGTGAGAGGGAAGGAGAGCACTAATTTGCCTTTTTTGAATAATTTCTGAGGATTAGTTGGTGATTATGTTGCTCCCACTCTGCATTTACACTAAAACATCTCATTTAGAGGCACTTGGCTGTTGTTTCTAATCTACAGTAGGATACAATATGGCAGTATATAATTAAGTAGTATGTTAAATAGACATTATTCTGTGTTTGTTATTTTTCACTTGGGATGAAAATTAACAGAGCCTAGTAGTGTGGCTGCACTGGTCTGTGGTCTGCATTTCCAGTAATTTTAGCCATTATGCTAGGAGTCTAAATGTAATTAAGTTTATCTATTTCTCCCTGCAAAGTGTTTTAAGCCTGCCATGAATTCTTCCTTTCCAGAGTTCATAAAATGTACTAAGATGTTCCTAAAGGATAAAAGTAAAACAACAAAAGTATAATGTTGGGGTTTTCTGGTGAGTTTACTTTGAACTATCCTCTTTATGCTTGACTTATTCAATTTGTGCAGTAGGTCTTATGAGCAGGAGCATCAGAAAGATGCACTGTGCCCTATTGTTGGATCTTGATTATTTACCACAAAATGATTTTTTTCAACTTTTGGCAGCTGGATAGAGCAGCAAGGTTGGGATTAGCGCTCCCCCGCAAAAGCAGCCAAGAACGCGGGTACAGCAGCTGTACCTGTGTGGGTAATGGGGAACTATAAGTCTGGAAGAGCTGTAGTGTGTGACTGACTTTCTGGAGATGTCATAAGAAGCCATCAGAGAGATGGTGGGGGAATTTTGGTTAAGCATCTCTTGTACTCTGCCTAAAACCACCACATCCCACCTGGTTTTTTGCATCGCTTGGTTGCACAGGAAGAATAAGCAGCATGAAGAAAGCGACATCTCATGATGTGATAGCACACATAGATAACTGGTTTTATAGACATCTATCAACTTAGAGGCACAAGGAAAAATGTTTGAAGCCTCAATTTGCTTCAAAATACAGAAAATGTGAATAATTTTTAGCCTTTCCTTTCAATGAAACCTATTTAAGTACAAAAGTAAAGTTAATTTGTATTAACACTTCTACCACAGAGCTAATGATGGTTAGAAAACATTTATTACAAATGGGATAAAAGTGACTGTATCTATTGTTGAGTCAACTTCAACAGCAGCAAGTAAGGTGAGACAGCAATGCTGTTGGACCTTGGTCTGTTCAAAGATTTTTTTGTGTGTGTGGTATGATAATTTCTTCTGAATCTCCACACTTTGGAAAGTCAAGACAGCATCGAAACTGTATGGTTTGAGATTTTCTGCAGGCTTCTAATGTAACATGAATTGTGCGTCATAGCTCCACGTATTTGTTAACTTTCAGAATTCTGGGAGGAAAGGTTATGCAGGGGAAAACTAATACTATTTTGTTAGCTACAGAAAATGTTAGGTAGTGTACCTATCGCAGAATTTTTTTCACTTAGCATTGGTCAGTGGTCTGCTTTTCTTTCTTTTTTCTTTTAAATTTTTCTTTACTTATTCTCAAAGTCCAGCAGAACACACCGTATCAGTGCAAAGAACGGCTCTGAGGATTCCATGAGTTGCTGCCCACCTCCTGAAGCAGGTTGTTGAGATTATCTAGCAAACTGAAGTGCTTCAACTTAAACCAACTCTATTTTAACCAGATCCTTTCTTGATCCTTTTTGAGGTCTCAAATTAGTAGAATCAGTATACCATCCAACAGGAAAAAAAACAGAGGTATCAGATTAGAAGAATGTAGTAGGTAAACAGTGAATAAGGAAGAAGATTTAGAATAATACTTTAGACAATGAACTTCCTAAGAGTGGTTCAATGCTGCCAGAACTCACTGGTTCACAATGGTTCTTCAGAAGGTAACATGCAATGTTGGGTTTGCAGTCCAAAACCTAAGGTCTCATTTAGTCAGGTAATACGCATTGAAAATGAAATATTCACTTTAACTCCTATTGTGTGACTTCTGTCTCCTGCAACAGCAGCAGTCATCGAAGAAAGCGAAAATTCTATTAAAGCAGTCTGCCGCTTCTCCTTATTCTTAATTGCTAGAAATCTGTCACTGGAGTAGTGTGATCGTGTCAGCAGAACGCTAACCTGAGGCAGGACTTGAGTGATTTTAATACAGCAGTAACAAGTACTGTTATAGTAAAAACTCATTGTGGAAAGAGGCTTTCCCCCCCACCACCTCAGTACCCACATTAAAACATCAGTTAGAGCCTTTCTTGAAGGAGAAAGCTGCAAAAATCTTGAGAGTGGGATCTTTTTCTGGGTTTCTAGTGTTGCTGATACAGTGATAAGTAACCTGGAATCCGAAACTTTTTAGATTAAGACTATTCTCACATATTTGACATATATTTGAATTAAATATTGCAACAAAACAATGTGCTTTTGCTTTGGGCAATTCACACCTTAACTATATGACTTCAGAATTTCTGTTTTCAATGTTGCTGATGTTATTTTTGGCTTAACAGCCCACAGAAGGATGATGAAGCAAGTTCTTTCTCCAGATTTCTTTCTAACAGTGGTCTGGAGGTATTGGGTTTTGGTTTAGTTACACTAAACTTGCTGGATAAAATGTTTCTCAAGTGATGGGTGTGAGCTGCATGCGACGCATTAATACACATAAATTGTGCAATTAAAATTAACATTTGCTTTGCAATACCGGCTTATTGTGGGACCCGTGTGCCATCGCTAGATGGTGCTGCAGAGCAGGTTTGTTTTGGGTTATTGACATTTAAAATCACCGAACCCATTCGTCAGCCAGCCGACACTGCCTGTAGGGTTTTCAAAAGCTTTTAATTTGTCTTTGCTCCGTTTCTTTGCTCCTGCTGAAAGACAATGGCAGGCCTTCTATTGAATGCAATGGCCGCATAATTAAGCAGTGCCAAGAATTTCTAACAGCGCTTTAGTTTTGTACCTGATTTAACATCAAAATTGTGAATGTGCATTTACTGAAAGTTCCTATTCAGGGCCCAGTCCCTTATTAGGTAATTCTGATGCAAGTTTTACACCATATCCTTACACAGAGAGTGGTGTGGTTCCACCTTCTAAGATAAGCAGCATCAAGTCCTATCCATGCCACGGTGTTTTGGTCGTCTGCTCGCAGTCACGCAGGGCAGCTGCCCTGAGACTCCTGAAAAAGGCAAACGGAGTCATGAGTTGCACAAGGGTTTGTTTTTTTCTTGTTGCCTTATACTGACACAGACAATGGTTTTACCTGTGTCGTTTGATGGAAATCCAAATAGGTGCTTGTCCGGCACTGGTTATGATCAGTTTTTCAAAAACTTCTTTTATCTGGCCAGATGATGGATGATGTGAATATTCATGAAGCAAATTTAAAAAAAAAAAAAAGGCAGAACTGCTGCTAATTCCAGCTTGGTGCTGATCAATTGTCATTCAAATATTCTTTCCAGGTCATTTTATGTCTTTAAGCTAGGTATTGCACGTAAATTCTCTCTCTGTGCTAGATATAAATTATAGCTTCTAATGCATGAAACATTATAGTGTAAAATAAGTCTTTAAGCTACATGGTCTGTATCCTGAACAAATAGAGCAGATCCAAAACCTGTTCAGAGATGGTTTTTGTGGGTTTATGTGTTAGTTTTTTTTCCTTTTTTATTTAAGTTGTAGTATTTGGTATTGTAATTAGGAACAGGTATTGAAAGCTCCGGTTTGAGATGTGAGCTTTTGTTTTGTGAGATGACTTAGGAACAACATGTTTGGAAAAAAAGCTCTTATTAACTCCAGATTGGTGGTTGTTTTGTATAAAATGGCATTAAAACTTTTTGTAACAAAGGATTTTATTTTATAGTTTAAGGTTTTGTTTACCTTTTGTGACATGGTAAAAACTCATTATCTTTGTCACTCTCAATCTCCTCAGCAAAGCTGAGATAAGGCAGCCTACAAATGGAGTATTTCTTTTGCTCTGTAGGAACAATATCTGAAGTATTTTTTTAACAAATACAGTCTTTTAACTCTCAGTCACTATTTTAACACTTTGATAAGAACATTTGTATTCAATACACAAGAGAATATGGGGATGTGCTTAGGTTTTCCCTGCCTAGGTTTCCCAAGTATGCCTCTGAGAGCAGGTTCAGCTGAGATCTGGGAATCAGGGAAGCTGTTACCTCCATCAGTGACAGTTTTAGATTCTCCCCCCCAGTTATGATACTGTTACAGAGTTACCTGATAGGTAGTGATAGCAGATTAACATAAGTGCCACACTAATTGTTGCATTTTATTTTAAAGCTGGTTTCACACTTGTAAATTCCTAGAAATCTGCTCTTCTGCAGTGTCCTGGTTTCAACTGGGTTAGAGTTAATTTACTTTCTAGTAGCTGGTATATTACTATGGTTTTGGATTTAGGATGAGAAGAGTTTTGACAATGGACTGATGTTTTAGTTGTTGCTAAGCTGTGCTTACACAAAGGACTTTTCAGCTTCTTGTGTCCTGCCAGCAAGAAGGTTGGAGATGCACAGCGAACTGGGAGGGGCACAGGAGAGCTGACCCCAACTGGCCATAGGGATATTCCACACCAAATGGTGTCATGGTCAGTATATAAACTAGGGAAAAATTAGCTGTGGAACCGCTGCTCAGGTACAGGCTGGGCGTCAGTGTGTGATGAGCAGTTGCATTGTGCATTACTTGTTCTGTGTATTTGGTAATTATTGTTATTATTTTATTTTGTTTATTAAACTAGTCTTATCTCAACCCATGAGTTATCTCACTTTACTGTTCCAGTTCTCTCCCCTGTTCCAGTGGGGGTGGGTACTGAGTGAGTGGCTGTGTGGTGCTCAGTTGCTGGCTGGGGTTAAACCATGTCACTCAGCCAGAAAGCAGCTGGAAACTGCTTTGTGTCTGGGCTCATGAATGTTTTTATTTCTTCTTTTATCATACAGGTTATTTTATGGGGCTTATAATAAGCCAGAAAATACATGGTTAAAGCAGGAGTTGCAAGACTTGGCCCAGTAATTGTACCACCAAAAAGTAGCACTGCAGTGAAGCTCGATTCCCATTCATTGCAGCGTCACTAGATGGTACTGCAGAGTAGGAAAATGCCAAAGGTGCAAATTTTATCCAAATGCAAGATCTATGGAGAGAACTTTAACCAACAATGAATACACTTCCTTGAGCAAAAAGAAAGCTTGGGTGGAACTTTAGAAATGTCTTGTTTCTTTTCAGCTGATTGCTACACATGTTCAGCAATGTCTCAAAACATTGAACCATTAGTTTTTTTTTAAATTTCATTTCAGCAGCTCAGATAACAGCTTTGCTTTTATCTTGGGTAGCCTGTTTTCTAGCTGTATTCCCTAAAACTACGAGATCTTTGTGGTCCTGTTGGTGTAATGCAGTTTAAAACTTTGTTTGGGCAGCCTAGAGCTGCTTCTTAGCACAAGGCTTGGTTCTGATGTGTTGTGTAGCTCCATTGGCAAGGTAACCAATGAGCAAAACCTGGGTTCATCAGCAGCTGGAATGTCTGATTTAAAGTAACACCATAGAAGCTGATGTGGTTGGTGAGCTTCTCCCTGGGAAAGGCAGTTTCAAAGTCACACCAAGAGTACGGTGGTGATTCCTGTAGGCTTTGCTGCCCAGGAGATGGCTGCATCTGCTGTCTCTGGGGTGCTGCTGGGTAGGAGGAATTTTTTTTGCTGTGCAGCAAAGTTATTTACTGGCTGATCAGTGAACATTGCATGAGGCATTTTCGAATCAAAATCTTCAACCTCTAGGAACAATTTTTCAAAAGGGAATGTACACAGAAAATATATTTTTGAATATGTTTACAGAAGCCTTCAAAATGTGTTTGACTGACCTGATTGTTGAACAGGAGCCATATCGTGTTATCTAACCCCAAATTTGCTGGGAAAGACTGTGCCATGGCTGTATGACTGAAGCTAGCTTGGTCTTCGAGTCATTAGCCTGGTCTTGGACTAAGAACTAGATTGATACAGCCTGGAAAGCAATGAGACAAAAGGCTGCTGTTTTGTTTTCCGCTTTGTTAGAAGATCATAAAGCAGGAATTCTTTGACTGTTGTTTAAAAAAAAGAGTTGCTTTGAACTATTTAGAAAAAATGAGGAAGAACTCTCCAAATACTGGTGGCCAATATGTGAAGTTCAATGCAGTAACAATTTAGTTTTATGAAAATAAAAGAATTGCTAGAAAACCATGAATTTTAAGATGCAACAAATGCCTTTACTGCTGAAGCAGGAAATGTTGTCTTTAGAAGTGGGTGGTGAGTTCTCAAGTGTAGAAAATTTGGTCTGTGATACTGTAGTATTATGCTTGCTGGGAAGAAAGAAAAGCCAATAAAAGAAAGAATAATAGTACATTGATCAACCCTTTATCACAGCAGGGTAACTAAATCTGCTGTCACCAAATATATCACACAGCCACTTGATTAAACTCATGTAATTTGCTGGGATGGATGCAGGAGTTTAGCTCTCATCAGCAACTGTGGACACAGGCTGATAAGAAACACATTGAAACGGTAAGAGCTTCCAGCTGAAAACTCTCAATTTGCTTCTCAAAGGAGGAGGGTGTTCCACTGTTGTTCTCCATACTAATAGCAGAAATTGCTGTCCTCTTGTGTTTTGTAAGTCACTAATACAACACAGTAGAGATATTATCAGGTTCAATCAGCCCTATTCAGTTATCAGATCAGCTGGGAGATAGGAGGGGTATTTTCTATTAAGAAATAAAGGAATGGGTGGAGAGTTGAAGGCAGGGGAGAACTCCAGGAGGGTGACAGGGCCCTGCAATGCAATCTGAAGTGAGGAGAGTGAAGGGAGAAGAGTCATCTTTCAGTACTAGACACAGGAGAAAGAGACTTCCATGCAGTATAGCCCACATAGAGTGAGCAGTTATTCTAATCTTTGTTTTCCTGTTAAGTATTGAGGAATGAAACTGCTACTGTCAGGCCCTGCAGATCATCCTTGATGGCATGGAAATTGAGAAATTAAATGTGAGTGCCTCTCCCACGGATCTACAGGTGGGTTTTGAGAGTTCACCTGTGGCTCAGTAGATGAGGATGAGATGTTTTTCAGAGCATTTGATTGTGTCCAGATGTAATGGTCTAACAGAGAAGCAGCCAAATCTCCTATTTGCAACTAGTTATAATGAAGCTTTGTCCTCACAGCACCCTCCAGTACTGACCTGATGAAAAGTGAAATCTTGTAACACTTCTATGAGAAGAGGTTAGGAGGATTTATGTATGTTTAAGTATTTATTGTGACTGTATTAAAATATTAGATTTGAAGTCATATAAACCCACTCAAAATATACTCAGTCCAGAAGCCTCTCTATGTAGCCAGAACTAAAACTGTTCAAGTGCTTTTCTTTATTTTTTTCATAAGAAATGCCTGATTCCTGTTGCACGATGCCTCAAGGTTAAATTGTTTGGGCTAATTTGGCCCACAGTAGAGTACAATTTCAAACCTGATCTTGAAGGGAGAATGGTCTACAGAACTTTCATATCTACCATGTGAGGGAGCAGCGAAAGAGAATATTACTACTTTTGATGAAAGTGATAGTTTGCTAGGAAATTACTTTATCACCTTTGTTCTCTTCATCCTATGTGAGCTTTTTTGTATTGTGTGCTGTACAAAAGAATCGCATAACTCAGAGAAGTACTTTAAACATTACTTCTGGATCAATGCCTACAAGTAGTATGGATCCAGATATTTTAATTTTACTCTTATAAATGCAGTTTTAATGAACAGAATTTACCTCACCAGAGCAATAGGGGGCATTGCCTATAGTGCCTATATGTCATCAGTTCAGTTCTTCAAGCTGACAAAACTCTGTGTATGTGTATATAATTATCTAAATGTCCAGCATAGCTGAGAAGGATTGAAACTGATGGTTTGGGTTTTTATTTATATATATATATATCTTCAAAAGCTTACTATATGACAGAATATACAACACAGCTACACTTTTGCTTTGGACTCCCTGTTAGACCAGTATACGCTCATCAAGTATCTATTAAGCCAAATTTGCTTTGCTTTATTTGAACAGCTGCTGTGTGATAAAATTCATTACACTTGGTTGAATTTTTCTATAGCTAAAAGTATTATTCAGAGACTTACTCCACATAGAGAAAAGGGCTTGATTGTAACTATTTCTTCCAGGATGGTAATATTCTGTTTGTCTGTGACTGGTCACAGTCTCTGAAACATGAATGCAAAAATAAGCATGTAATTCTTCATGTGGCTGTTTCTGTGGAAATCTCTAGCAATAAATCTTTATATTAAAAAGCCTTGACTTTCTACTAATCGGTTTGATTCAATGGCTGCTATAACCAGTAGTAAATTTTCAATGAACTTACTTTGGTTATTTTGAGGTCAAAATGCCAGTAGATGAGGATATGTTGAGGGTGGGTAGAAACCACAGTCATCTAGTTTATGTTCCTTTTAAATATAATGAGATGTGTTCTTTGAGAAATATATTAAATTATCAGATTAATGAAGATGATCCTTTTTCCTTCAAGTATGAAAGGTCAAATCTATGTTGTTTATGAGTGGAAGAGCCTAATACTTTGAAATACTAAATTTATTGGCTTTTCTGTCAATAACTACTTTTCTATTAAGATGGGGTGTGTGGGACGTGTTTATCAACTAACCTTCAGCCATTAGCAACATTTCCTAATGCTTGTTACCACTGGCACCGAATTCATTTGAACAAATCACAAAAGGAAACACAAAATAGACAAAAAGTATATTTTGAAACAGATTCTCTGGCTTATGGCCTGTAAGATATTAATTTTTACTCCCCAATTAGTTTATTTGCGATAAGAAGTAGCTGGATGAATCCAAAAGCATTGCAGCGTGCCCCCCCAGCCTTTCCTTTTCTGCTGCCCAGGCAACTGTCCAAACAGTGTGGAAGAGTATGAAGTATTCTGAGATTCTGAGGCAGGCAGAATTTTGCTCTGGAGACTGCTCCTCCTTCCATGAAATCCTTGTCTCATGGAGACTGAATGTGCGAAAAAGAAACCGAGCAAAGTCTTCTGTTCTGAATGTGTGTGATTTGGGGTTATCAGATGAAAAGGGTTAGGGATGATCCATCTCCTCTTCACTTTGTTTTTGTGATGGGTACTATGAAGGGTGGTTTCAGGTGAGCTGTTTTGGTTCTTTCTGGTATTTTTCATCTGTTAGAACAAAAACTGAGCCAGGCGGTGGGGAAAGGGCAGGAACAGTTAAAAATCATTAGCTGCTTTTTTAAAAAAGTTTAAGACCTTCCAGAATGCTTCGTTTCAGACATTGAGCATATTTTGTACTGTGCAAATAAGGCATTTTTAAGTCTCAAGACAATTAAGGCTTGTCTTGGTGGCAAGCAGGTGGAATAATGCTTTTTGTGTAGTTTATATGTAAGAATAATCACATCATTTCCCACTTTTATCTGTGCATCAAAAGGAAATTTGCATGGGCGCCCTCTGTACTTGCAGACCTCCCTGTGGATCTGAAAAAGCACAGGGTTCACATTGCTGCTGACCTTGAAGTGCCTGCTGCTGAACTGGATTAAAAGGCATCAACTCTGAGTTTGCTTTGTTCAAACTGACTGGCCTTGCTGCGAGCACCCTGATTTGAGATAGTCAGACTCGCATATTCCGTTGCAGTTTCTGCTTGGGGAAAAGAAAAAGATAGGTTAAAAATAGCTTTCTGTGGATTACGAAACTTTATTCACTCTGGTCTCTGCTTTGCTAAATCTCATATCTGATCATGCTTTTGTCTTTTTTTCAGTGCGTTTTTGTGGTGCCTGCACTCTAGATCCCACAGTGACCCCAGACTAATACTAATACTGCTAATTGGTTTAATTTTTACATTTCTTCCTTCAAAGTCAACTTCTATTGTTTGCTTTCTGGTACAGATCGAGCAGCCCCTGCAGTTGCACTGGTGAGCATACAGTTATCACCAGATTAAGTAAATCGGGGCTGTTAGTGTGAAATGTCACATATTACATTTTTAGGTAATAAGGTATGTATCTATATCTACCTATATAGATACATGAGGTAAACGTGGCACTTGGCTTCACACAGCCCATCAATAAGATATTATTTCTTTAATTTCTGAAGGTGTTGTGGGATTAAATACAGTGAAGATTGAGAGAGATTCTGTGGGCACTACAAGTGTCTCTAGGATTGCAAAGAAGGAAAAAGGCTCCACTTGCAGCCTCCTGTTACACGTGTTGGTTAAGTTGGTCTCTTCAAATGCTAATAGGTGATTCCATAGAGACACAAAGAAGTGTTCTTTCACTGGCTCATGAAAAAAATGGATACCCCCAATGAAAGATGATGATTCTTTAAGTACAAACTGTCTTTAATATGTGAGAGTCTTTAATATATGGCAACACTTATCTTCATGCGATGCAAAATGATCTGAAAATGAATTTTTCATTCTGAGACACCAGTAGTGTCATTATATGATTACGCTTCTTAGTTCCAGAGAAACCTTTGGCTGCTGCATGTTTTAATAAAATGCATCTGCTAAACCAAGTTTTATCCCAAGACTAGAAAATAAGGATTTATAGTAATCACTGTGTCCACAATGAGAGCACATTTTAATGTCTTTTCATGATATGATTGTCCTCAGATGGCTCATATTCTACACATGACAAAATGATTCATTAATAGCTTGCACAATGCAAGGAAAGATGGCTAAAGATTTGTAGCTTTCTAGCTGAACAAAAACACTGATGTTCATAGCAGCAATTGTATACTTGACCTCCCTCAACATAGCCTAGAATTTAATTAAGAATTAATTTTGAACTTCACTGCCCCTTGATGGAAAATACAAGGCTTTTATCTGAAAACATGCTTGGTATTTTCCCTATTGCTCTCATGATCTCGGTAACAAGGACATGTTGAAAAGCTGAAGGAAGATAAAACTCATGCTCCAATATACCAAAGAGTGGGCTGTTCCTTTCCACCACTCTTTTTCTGTAGGCAAAACAAAACAGGAACTGGAAAGAAAAAAAAACTTTTAAAATATCTGATTTAGTGTTTAGGAGATTTTTGTTGTTGTTATCTTGATTTTCCTGAAGTTGTCTCAGTAACAATGGTAAGATCTGTTCTTAGTTGGGTTTTGGGGTGGTCTGTTTTGTTATGTTTGGTCAATGAAAGCATTTTTTTAAGGTATATGTCAAGATTCAAGTTTATATCTTGCTGGTGTAAGGAAGTCATTCTGCACTCCTTTTTTATTTGCTCTTTTGATTCAAGGTATTTTTTTATAAGACTGTAGAAAATGGAAGCCTTTCTCATGATGGAAGGTTTGAAGATGAGAGAAGAAAATATTTTCCTTGGAGAGAAGAAAATGCCACCCCAAGCAAACACCATAAACTAAAATGAAAGACCATGTAGAATTACGGGAACTTTTTTTGTGGAGAGAACAGAGCGATTCATTCTGCCAACACTATCATTTATCATCTTTCACTTTATCACCAAAGGTGATATTTTGGGTTCTAGTGGAAATAAGAGAGAAAAACATCCTTCTCATGTGAAGTTAGAATGGGTGAAGAACTAGATGGCTGAATCCCTGATATCCGCATCTGTAAACATGATCGAACTGAAGCAGAACAATTCCATTTCTTATTTTGAGTTCTAATATCTTTGCTCTCCCTTTCAAAAGTTATTTCTCATGTTCATGCATCTTCTCTTAGCTGGGGCTGTGCTCCTCAAAGGCAAACAGAACGGTGTCAGTCCATCAGGACTGCCTTTTTCTGACACTCTTGTGCCAGGTACGCAGATGCTGGAGATGATGCAAGAGGACTAAGTCCAATATTAATGAATTCATTTATTCCAGTTTCTACCTACAATTCTCTACTTTTTATTCCTTCACTATATAGAAGTCTGTCTCTTCCCTTGCCTAATTTTGACAGTTTTCACATTAAGTGCAGCAAGATTTAAGCCTCTACCATCTACTTCTGTTTTTTAGTGCTTCCCTTGAACCAATTTACAGAATGCTGCATGTGATGCTGCAAGTAGGAGAGATGTGCCTCCAGCCAGGCAGGAGTCTATTCTAGATGGCTTGGATTAATGGAATGTTCTTCTATTTTATTTAATTCTTCTGCCCTTACAGCTGGAAGCCAGCATCTTCAAACAGTTCCATCTATAATATCAGGGCAATAAATAATCAGAGTATATCTTTAATCTTATTAGAAAATAACACAGAGGAGTTACCTTGTGTAGTCTGCACAAGTAGTAAAGTGCAGATCTGTAAACAAATTTTTTAAAAAAACTTGTCTGTCAATCTAGCCTAGAATGAATGATTAAAATAGAGCAGCTATAAATTACAGTAATGTACAACACATTACATTTGAAAGGTATGAAATACTTGGAGAGGTAACTCTTCAGGAAAGCTTGAAATTCTAGCATATTACAGAATTCTGTGGCTGACATAACAGCTAAGGCTGAAACAAGTGGCTTCTTAGAATAATCATGTGTTCGGAAACATCCCACACCCATTTCTACTTAATATGTCGGTGTAAGTAAAACTTCTTATTTTGAATACAAATACACCTTTATAACAAGTTTCTACTCTTTTTTGAGGTGTCACAGGTGTATATTCTAAAACATTAATTGATGAAAATAACCTTTGCACCATCACATATGCATTAGCTTCATGCAGGTATTTGAGTTGCTGCCAAACCCAGGAATACCATGGTAAAAGCATATTTATTTGATTATAAAAAGACCCAATACTTAATATACTTTAAAGCTCAGGCACTGAGTTTTAATAGCAGCTCCTGAATTAATGTGGGGAGCAAAGCTTTGCTGCCTCTTGCTCAGCTCTTTTCCCAGCAGCCTGATCCAGGGCTGGATGTCAGAGCTGCTCCAGGTACTCAGGGCCCGGCAGTTCTCATTCCTGCAGTCCTGCACCTGGAGTAGGACTTTCAACTTTTCCTACCTGCTAGGTACAGCTGAACGTTTTGGCTTATAGGCAATCAGCTTGCTATAGTCTTTAAACATATTTTTTCCTGGTTCAGTTTCAAACCATTCTTCCAAGTGTAAGTCTAGACTGCAGTTGCTGTTTTCACCCCTGTTTGCTACTAAGGTGTGAATTTCTGATAAATGAAATCTTAAAATTTGTCATGTGGGAAGAATGGAAACTGCTTGAATCAATACTATAAGCTGTCCCATGCTTTGCAATCTTGTACCCTATGATTTGAATTGTAGCCAAAATAGAAACGGTGACATCTGGTTTTGTGTTGACATTATTTTGCTTTTTTTAAGAAATATACAACAAATATATTACTGTCTCATGTGCTTCAGAGCTGAAGAATACCTCATACCATTTGTATAAAAGCAGAGAAGACTGTTTTGTTTTGCTTTTTAATTATGGTACAATAGTCTAAACTGCTCTGCAACTCGTACCATCTTTCTTTACTGATGTGAAGGCAACTTACTGAATACAATGCCATTCCCACTGTTTCTGCACTTATGATAAACATATAATAGACAGTGACCTGGTGATGTGATCTTATGCAATAAGTAGAATATATTAAAGCAATTAGATACTTTTGAAGGTTTCTCTAGTTCCCTTTGTATGGAGAAGAAATTAATAGTAGGTAAAGGGTACTTTTCTAATCAAGTCACATAAAGTTAAAACATGGTAAGGTTTTTCCATTACACAGCTTTGCTATAGAAATGAGATATTTAATTACTTCCATTTATTAGATCCTGTTGTTACATACACATTATGACAGTGTTTTCCACAACTAGTAAACATGGTCGTATTGAAACAGATTTTAAAAATTACTTAATCTCCCTCATTATTGACTTGTTCAGCATTATCTTGAATTTTTTGAGAGGAAGCACAAAGGATCTATGACTTTGAGTAGTACACTTATGATTCTCCCTAGGGTACAAAGGGCTTGTGAAATTAACCATAAACAGGTGATAAAAATGGTGTGTTTGTAACCTTCTTTATTATGCTGGAACTTTACCAAAATATTTTTTGCAGCTTTTCGAAAGCTGTGCCATCACTTGCTTGGTTGGTTTATGGCATTACAGGACATAACTGGACAACTGTTTAATGAATAGCTCAGTGACAGAGAATTCAGTCAGGATGGAGGTTCAATTCCTGCTCAGTCCAAAGGAGTTGCCAAATTGTCTGGTAGTTTTTGACCCTCTCTGTGTCAAGGAGAACAAGCAGGAATAAGGGCAGTGTTCTGCTGTTCAGTGTGGGTGTTCACTTGACAGGAGAAGGGAGGGTTTCAGTTCTTCTGCAGTAAATATTTAGGTATTATTGAAGTAAGAACTGGAGTTTTCTGTATAATTATGCTAGAGGTGCCTAACTAAAGGGAAGATTTAAGATTGTGAATCACTAATGGCGGTAAGTAATTAATCTGCAAAGAGTTAGGGCTCAGGGCATATTTTGAACAGCCTTTTCTCAGACAGAATGTGGCCGTTTGCAGCATCCAGTTCTTGTCCTGTGTTGAACAGAGTCAGGGTGCGTTGATCAGGCGAGGTGCTAAAGACAATGTGTTTTGCAGCTTGTTACTTGCTATTGTTATCCTGTCACAGTTGTCTGGTTTTGGGTCTGTTGGTGAACACTGAAGGACAGGATGCCATGTGCAGCTGTGCCTTCTTATTCCTTTCTGGCTGGAAAACCAATTGTGTTTTCTTTTTTTTTTCTGAGAAGGGCAAAATGGGCTGTGCAATCACAATCTCTTGCAGGCTTTGGTGCTCTTCCAGCTGTTTTTGGTTTTCTGCTGTTGTCTGCAGAACTTTGTAGGAGGGGAGGAAATATCTCTCCAAGACTTTCAACCATGAGCTGGTAGAGTCAAGATGCTTCTGGGAGAGAATGAGCCAGTAACTTTCAAGGAAGGAGAAGCCTCTAGCAAATCTGTGAAAGACAAGAGGGTGTTTTTGGAATATTTATTTGTAGAAGCTTGGGGGATGGTACGAATAAGAACTACTGGTAATAATCTTCACAGGTGTAATGTACTGTGTGCTTATCATGCAGCACCATTTTAAGTGCATAGAACCCCATACGATTCCCAGATTAAGCGAAATAGAGCTATGGCTTCATTTGGAGAACCAGAGGGTACTTTGGGGAAACATATTTTGAAGGTGCTTCCTAGAATTACAGTTAATTAGTGGGAAATACATAGCTATGGTATGTGGACCATTCATTGCCATATCAATGAAAAACTACCAGGTCCAATGTATACTCTGAAAAACCCTGCTGTAATTAGAACTTAATGATTTTTCTCATTTGAATTATTTGTTTCTAACTTTCTTCATCTTCTAACTAATCCAACTACTTCTTATAAGCAAGGTCTGGGGCAAGACTGAGGTGATGGGTTTGCTGCATAAATCGATATCTGCCTACCTGCAGGAAGATGGATATGTTGTGAATGCAGTTAGTTTTCTTTGTGTACCAGCAAAAGCTTTACTATCAAATCATTACCCCTAACCCCCACCCCTCAACCCCTAACCCCCAACCCTCCTTTCTTTATGTACCAGCAGAAGCTTTACTATCAAATCATTTGCCAAACTAGAGGCTATAGAAGCTCAAATGAAATTCCAAGCCAAAGAAAAAATTGCTTAACCTTGTGATTCTGTTTAGTGGCTTTCAGGCTTAGAATTTTCTTCTGGAGAAGAAAGTCTTGATGGACTGTAATAATCTTTGTAGAGTTTGAATATGCAGTGCAGCTATATGAAATGAATTAAACTGCCCGGGAAACAAACAGCTTCAGGAAGCTATTCCTAGCAAAAGTCAAACTTTTTGTCTGAGGTTTGGTGGGTTTTAATGCCTTGTTTATACTTGAGGGGGAGTAGGTCTTACTGTTTATTTCCTTTTCCATGCATAAAAAAAAAATATACTAAACATAAGTGTGCTGCAGTCCTGAAGAACGCTTGTTTGTGTGCAGAGTGTGACAGCAGCAGTTGCAGTAAGAGACTGTATCTGCTTGGGGACCATAGTCTGCTGTGTGGTACAACATCCTGCATTGCTGGGAAATAGTCCATGCCTGCCTGTCACTCTGCAGTTAAGTCATGCATTTTGTTCTGCAGTTTACAAGTCCTGAAAGTACGATCTTCATGGTTAATCACCCCACTTTGCTGCAGTAGCACCTTAACAACTTAGCGGAAAAGAAGGACCCCTCCGTCTTAAGTAGAGAACAGATGGTCCCTGCCCTGAAGAGCTTGCAGTCTGTTTAATAAACCTGGACTAGTATTTCCAAAACACTTCAATACCTCATCGTGCTACTTAGCAAGCAGTGTCTCCTGCCAGCAGCTCTGCCAGTTTCCCCCTACCCAGGGGGCAGGCAGCTGTGGTGGGCTTGCTCAGCCTGCCCGGGTCTGCCAGCCTGGCTGGAGCTGGGCCATGAGGAGCAGCTGCCCCAGCTCTTCCATGTGCTCTCAGCTGTGCTTCCCTGCACAGTGATGCTCCAGGCGCCTGGGGATGTCTGGTCTCCCTTGTGTCCCTCAGTCCAGAGTGGGGAGGAGGGCAGGGTTTGGCCTCAGTTCCCTGTTTAAGCAGGAATCAGTTTCTGTGGGCCCAGAAGTCATTGAGCTTGAGGGTATTTAGGCTTTCCTATTCCAACTGATCTGTAATATCAGAACAACAGAGTGAATCCTTTATGAAATAAATACTGTAAGACTATTTGAAGTTATAGGGAATTTTGGGATACCAAGGTATCCACATGCCAAAAGTAACAGGAGAGGGCAGTAGGGATTGCATTTTTTACCTCCTCTGTACAAAATATTTTGCTCTGCATCACTTAGCAGAACCTGGTAGTATTTAAAAATTACTTGTGCTTTGTCATTGTACCATGAGTAACTTGTATTTTGTTTGTTGGTGGAAAAGAAAAATACTGCTGTCGCTTGGGGTCTGTGTCCACGTCCTGTAGTAAGTTTTCACCTCCAATGAAAGATGTTTCGGATGCTGTTGGACTCTAATTCCTCTGCTTTGCTTGTACTTGCTGAAAGTCTGCAATAGAAACAGTAACTTAAAACACCAGAAGACTGAGAAGCAATGCATTGCTAATGGATGGAATAGTCTGTTACTTGCTTAATTAGTTATGTTAAACAACTTGAGCTTTGGCATTATTAACAAATTAATTTAATCTTAAATAATGAGGATTATAATTGAAATTATGACCTTTGTCTCCTGCAGAGATACTAAATTGTGCCAGGTTTGCTTCATACCTGCTAAATCAGTGCTGATCAATGACTGGCAATGGTCAGACATAATAACGTATTTGCACCTCTTAAAAACTCTAGAGGAAGGGAAGCCAGTTCAAACACGCTTTGAGGATTTCAGGAAGAAAGTGAACATTCTCTGCTGTAGAAAGAAGCAGAAAGTGATTGCAACTGAAGTAGGAAAGTGCCAGTATGTGTTGCTCATGCAAATGTGCAGTGACCACTAAAGATAACTTCTGACACCAGACTGGTTTGCTATAATGTGCATTCCAGAGCTGCTCTTCAGTTTAGGAGGAGTGGAGAGCATGTAGAACTTGGATCTGTTTCCACAATTTTCTGAAATGTTATTGGAAATGCAAGGCTGAAAAACTAATAGAGACTATGGGATGTCTTAGAAGAAGCCAGAATCTTCATCATGCAGTTGTACAAATGCCTGTCTATAGGTCATCAGGTACCAAAAATTGATGGATTTAAAAAGATATTCTCCAATGGCCAAACTGTTCTAGAGTGATACAGTACTGCCTTTGCATCTTCCACATTTTCTGCTATAATGTTTGAGATTGCCTCATGGAGGACAGATGCCTGATCAAACATTTCTTGTTTAAAGATCTAGTTGTATTAAATATATGTACTTACCCACAACATAATAATATATAGCCAAAATGTGAAAATACTGGCTTATGGGGGAACCAGAATGTATTTGTAAGTGGTTTGCATTAAAATACATTCTGTTCAGATGTATATATTTTGATCACAAAACTGACGAGAAAACCTTGCTCTTATTTCTCTTCCCATTTCTCTCTTTTTTTTAAACAGCTGTAGCACATACTTATAGCCCACATTGAGCACGTGATTGTTGGCAATTGCCCACCCTTCCTGCTATGTTGCTATGATTTCTGTCCAAAAAAGAGCCAAGCGTGCCCATCTGTGAAAGAGGAAAAAGAAAAAAAAAAAAAAGAATTAAAGTTTCCTTAGACAGCTGATAATTCAAACTTCCCAAGTACTGTTTTGTGGGATGGAGCAAGACCAAGCAAGTTCCCCTTGCCTCAGACCTCTGTGCCCAAGGACAATTTCCAGCCTGGTGGGGAATGCAGAAAGTGTGTGAAAATATCTCTGCCGACACCCTGTTGCACGCAGGAACAACATGAGCTGTTGAGGGCTGAGAGTCATCTTCAGTATTTCTTCCTGATCTCCAAAAGAAGAACCTAAACCGGGCACCAGCTCCTGCCACTGGAGCAGTAGCACTGCCTCTGAGTGCAGTATTCATCTGCATCCATTGTGATAGTAACAAGCTGTATAAATCTTCTCTGCCATAATTAATTTAGAAAAATTATCTTTGTGTAATAAGAGCTGGGCCATCAAGCATACACCTAAATAGGCTTTTGTATGTTTCTGTTCTACTAAAGCACTGAGACTGCTGCAGTAGACATCAGTGGATAAAGAGCTGTGCTGCTGGGAGACTCAAGCAATAGGAGCAACTACAGTGTCACAACTGCTTGGCTTAATTCAGAGCTCCCCAAGTTTCCCATATTCCCCAATTATTAATAAAACTTGAAGTATTTACAAACAACCAATAAAAGAAACCAAAAGCTGTTGACCTTATATGGTTTTGGCAGAATCTGCGTAACATATGCTGATCTGGGGTAGTTTGGGGAAGCAGTGGAGAAAACCAAGGAAGAATTGATAATTCTTTTTATGAAAAAGACTTTAAGATGTTATGAAAAAATTCATGGCAGTTGCAGATTGGGGGCATGCTGGAACTTCTGGTTTAGTTAAGTGCCTAAGGCAGAAATCTGTTTGCCTGCAGAAACTGAACATTAAAGAAAAAAAAACTATAAGCTATCCACTAGCAGTATATGATGCTCTTGTAATGAATATGTCAAACCTGACTTGTAGTGAATCTACTGTGGTGCCTATGGTATCTCTTTAGGTATGCTTGGTCTTGTCTGTGATAAGAATAAACCTTTTGATGAGTGTAATGAAAGCCTGTGAATAAGGGAATGCTTCATGTTGCATATGAAATGCAGCAACAAGAAATACATAGCTATTTCTGCCTGGTGAGGTTTAACAGCCTAAGATGCAATTAGTAATTGTGTGTCATGTGAACTGGTATCTGTACACATTAAAGCAGGATCCTAGAAGTAATCCAGAAGAGTGGCAAAAGTCGATGAAAATTATTGTATGATTTAAACCTGAGCACAGGAGCCCCAAATTTATGCCAGGACCCCACTGTGGTAGGTTATGTATAAATGCAAAACCTAAAGGCATTTTCTACTGAAAAGATCACTATGTTCATACTGTGAAAGAACAGACAAATCCAGTTTGTAAGGCAGTGTGACTGCTTTTATGATTTATCTAGCATTTACACTGTGATTGCAAAAAGGTTGAGCCCACTTTACCATGCAGTTGGAAAACACAGAATGAGTGATAGTTCTGTCCGAAGGAGGTTATGGTCTAAAAGATATCATAAGAAGGCAAGAAAAACAAGGAAGATTGAGTAGACTGCAGGAAGAAACAGGGAAACTAATTGAAAAGGATGTCATGTCAGTCTGTTTTTAAGGTTTGGACTGGGTTCTGCACCCTTAATTCGTGTGAAAAGTTTGTACAGACCAGCTGGTGAAAGCTGGTGTGAAACTGTAATTTCCTGTTGGTCACAAGTTGTGGCTTTTGTATTGTACCTAATGAAGGTTGTTGACATCAACACAAGCAGAATCAGGCACAAAACTTGGACCAGTTCTTGTCACTAGAAGCTGTGATGTATTAGAATATTACTTAAAAGCAAGAAGTCTGAAGCCCATATTATTGCAATTCCTATAGAATTACAGTCTCCCTCAGACAAGATACCCAATTAAAGAACAACACTTTTACAATACCTGTAAACAATTAGAATAAATCAAACATTCTCCTTTTGGTTTGTTTTAGACTGTTTTATAATTAACAAAACTGGCTTCAGGAAAGCACATTAATGTTTCCTGCTGGCTTTTGGCTACAAAATGAGATCACCAACTAAATGATTGCCTAACCACAAGGACCTTTAATGATCTTTTAGGAAGTGCTCTGTTACTTTTGACTGAAAAAAATTGCTGCTGTGCTATCTGGTGCACAGTAACATTTAGGTATTTTACTGAATGTTCATATTGCATAAAAATAATTATAATGAAATTCCACATATAAATATTAATTTCTGTGTTGTCAATACTGCATGACAGTTTTGGGGAATTTTTTTTTAAGTTTCTTTTTAATAACCTGGTTCAGCAATGTACTGAGAAGGCATTTAACTCCCACTGAGGTGGATGCTGAAGCTCCATAAACGTGATATACAGCAGCTGAGGATCTGTCCCAGTGGGACTTAAGATACAGTTATATGTTTGCCCGAATTGAGACCACAGACAATTACATTCATCTCATTAAGGTGGCTAAGAGTGCATAAAATATTTCAAGTTCAAGTGGGGGTGGGGTTGGTGATGGCTGTTCTTAGTAATTTAGGAAAAAAAATAGAAGCACACATATATACAGAAACAGACTTAGCCTTCAGATACAAAACCTTTTAAAAATTAAATTTTTACTAATGATCTCAGATGTCTCCTGTGATAAATCTTTTCTCCCCACTTTCTAATCCAGTGGTCTATAAAGCAATTACAATCCAGAATCATAATTTCATTTAATAGACTGTAGCATGTTGGTTTTCGTTCACTCTGGACAGTGTATTTTTAATTAATCATGTAGTACATTATTGGGTTTTTGTTATTTATAACATATAGGCTAGAAGTTACTAAATGTAGTCCATTCTACTGTAATGTGTTTGTTTAAATATACTTGTCCTGCCTTGCTTTCTTCACTAAAATTGGATCTTGATAGCAGTACCTCTACAGTATTTCCATAGCTGGCTGAGTGGCTTTATATGGTAGATGATAATGCAGGAATCATGTGAGGAGAAAAAGAATACTTTTACAACTTACAACCACAAAAATGTCTTTTCTTTCCATTTTTTGGAATATATTTTATTAGATCTGAATATCTCTATGAAATGTGAGAAGTGAGAACTTGTTTGTTGAGATGTCAGCAGAGAGATGTTGCCATTTGGATTTCAGGTGTGCACTGCCCATCTGTTTTGTCCCTCAGAAGAATACCGTAAGATGGCAAGGACCGCTGGTCTGTCCTGCACACCAGCCTCATGCTCATGAAGCCCTGATGCTTATTGGAGCTTGGCTTGTTTAGAATTCTTGGAAACTTTTGGCTAACTTAGCAGACCCTGAGAAAACCTGAAGTTTTGCTTGACCTGTTGACTTTAGGAAGCAAATTGTATCCGATGTGCAGGAGACTATCTATGTGGTGTGAATTTACATAAGGAGGCTGCTTCAGAAGCGACAAGTTACATTCAACAGGCAAAGAAATCGGGAGCTTTCTTTCAAGAAAACCTCAGTTTTGAGGGTGTCTTGTTGCTGAAGGTGGCAGGAATATTCAGCATATGTGTCTTTGATCCTGCCGACAAACCTTTTCATCCTCTGAAAATGTTCATAAGAGCTGACATTATTTCAGGTTAAAATAATTGAACTCTTCTTATAAAATCATAAAACTGTGAAAGAGAATCTGGTGGTGAAAATAATGTCTTTACCATTACAGTCCTGTAAGATACTGTTAACTGTTCTTTGAGCAATGTATTACTTTTCGTGTCCACTGAACAGATGCATTAAGAAGTCTGCGTGATTTATAGGCTACTTGCCTGGCAATCCTGGGATAGTTAGTTGGTTTTATACATTGTTGTCTTACCATTTTGTGAATATATTATCAGTTGCTGAAGTCTGTTCTCTCTTTGGATTTTAATGTTGTCAAGTTTCTGAAAGCACGAAGAAGAATAAGACGCCAAAAGGAGTCAGAGAGTAGCATTGTCAAAATTGTCAAGCTGACATAGTTCTTGTTTCAAAAACAGCTTAGCTTGCTAGACACCAGGAGACAAATAGGTTTCCAAAATCAGATTTCTGAACACCTAAATAATTCTTGACAGAGTTTAAAACTTCTGGATTTTGAATGCACTCATTTAAGTCTCCCCGCCTTTTTGCTTTTAGAGTAAGACTAGTTTTTTTAACAACTAATCTATATAACATCCTATTGACTTTGATGGAACTTATTTTCTTGTGTCATTAGATGTGCAAGTAAATATTACAAATAGCAGTCTTGATGTGCCATGTGCAGCACAGAAATACTTTATTTGGCTTGAGGTTAGCTCATGAATTTTCTTACAGGTAACATCTAATTGTAGTTGCTATAAATGTAATTATAATAACTTCTAAAGCAGCATTTGTTGAGTTGGCGTCTATTGACTGTGATAGGACATTTGATAATTGAGCCCTATCTTTTTTTATATACAAGAGGAAGACTATTATTTTTTATGGTGCTCAGTTATCTCTGGATATCGGTGAATTGTGGATTACCCTTACTGTAGACATCCTCTTCAAACTTTCATCAGTTTACTAGACCACTTACAGCACCTTCCAGACATTGCAACCATTCTGCTCTTAGACTGGCTAGGAGAATCAAGCAGCTCTGCAAACAGCCCAAACCACGTTGGTACTGTGGCCATTTTGTGCAGAGCCACTTGGGTGGCTCTCCTCACCCCTCCTAATCTGATGGAGTACTGGAGCATTTGATACATATACATAGAGAACAAAATTAGTCATGCCTGAGACATAAAATAAATGTTCTTAAATTTGAAAGTGATTATTAGAAGGAAGATTATTTCTTGCTGGTATAGTTGTCACGGAGGCACCCCGAGGCTAGTTTAAGGGACAACAGGGTCCAAAACAACTTTTATTAAACCGGTGAGAAACAGGGTTTTAGCACTCCAAAAGTGACTTAAATATAGGTTCGGGTATCAGTTGAGGAAAATTATTAAGGGGCAGCAACTGGTACAACAGGCGGTCCACAGAGCGCATGCACGTGGCTTCACCCAAAACAATGCCGGAACCACCCCCGAGTCCCAGAGGAGTACACACCGCATGAACACGGTGCGGGATTATTCTTAAAGAGATACAGGTAAAGCGTACGCTCGCGATTCCGCAAAGGTAAATTTATAATACACTCGCAATTGTGCAAGGAAATAAAGTTACACTTGCTATTGTGCGAGGAAATAATTTAAAGTACGTGTGCAAATGTGCAGGGAATATAAATACACTCGCGATTGTGCGAGGAAATAAAGTTATACGTGCTTGTATTAAGTATGGGAAGTCACACGTGCATATGTGCACGGAAAGGATAAATATACTCGCAATCTTGCGAGAAGTTTTACTCACACCCGTGGCGGCAAGGCAAGCGGGGTCTCCATCCCGGGGAGGGGGGCTCTCGGCGGCAGCATCTTCAGCTCGTGCTCCGAGAGACCAGCGACAATGGGCCCAGTCTCGACGAGAGAGTCCCGTTTTTATACTGGCTGATCAGACCTGACCGTAGGCATTCTAGAAGCTTCTCTGCACCCCCACACCGTGTGTGGGGGTGCCCCTGAAGCCTCCAAACATCCCCCACACTGGTCACAGGTGCCCAGCGGCTCACTGGCCTCAGCAATCCCTTCTCCTAATGGCCCTGGCCAGGGTGCTCTGGGCCAAACAAAAGAAGCTGTCAGCCTCAAGTAGCAGAGAGAGGGAGATGTGCCTACTCCCTCCATACTGAAGGAGGGGTGGGGAGAGACGAGGGTTTGCATTCTGCCACAATAGTCAATAAAATTCTTTATAGAAGTGGCTGAAGGAGGAGTAGGAAATTACGGCAAGCACAAAGCTGCGGTGTTACGGCTCAACATTTAAAATAAGGGTCAACAAATGCATAAATTACTCTGGAAATTCAGTGCTTTCTGCAGCATAAAAATATTTATTTGAAAGACTTTATATATTCAGGTTGACTGAGTTAATATATTTGCATAATGTGAGCAGTATAATTTTTAACTGTTTGTGTTTAATATTCAACAACAGGCTTTTAGTGCATATATTCTGAATAGCGTAAGGGTTGTTAGGTAGTATCACTGGGCACCCACTGCTAAGGAGTTTTAAAGTCCTGAGTGTTTTGCAGTGTTCAGTTCTGGTATCCCCAAGGTCACTGTGAATCTGAAGGCAGCTCAGTGCTTTGCAGAGAGGATGAATCACCCTGGGTGCCAGCTTGTCCTGGGTGCAGGACGCAGCTTGGCTGCGTGGCTCTGTCAGGCAGGACTGGGGGCCTTGGCACCACACAGGGCAAGTCCTCTGCTGCAGCAGCATTTTGACTTAATGGTGGCCTTGTTTAAGGAAATAAAATGAGCAATGTACTAAATCCTGTCCTGGCTTACATGTAACTGGAAAATGTGTGCACTACATTTTCTGCCAGTGTTTTCCTGCTCTCTTGGGAATGAACTGAGATGTTGAGTTAACTTTATTTCATATATATATATAAAACAATGGTATCACAGATTATTCCAATTTAAAAGACAAGTCTACTTTTTTTTAATAATGAAAAAATAAGTCACTTTTCATCTTCAGCATCTGGCAGAAGTTAGATCAAAATGCTGTCAGATGGAGAAAAAAGTAGAATGTATCTAAAATTATGTATACTTCTCTTCCAGCAATAATGTTATTCTCTCTATTCTCATTTCATTGTTGTTCCTCAAAGCATATAACTCATTGTGCAGTAAGCACAAGTCCCACAAGACCATATTTGTATCTTCTTTGTATTTCAGGCAGTAATTTACCCCGAATGAATTATAATCAATGCTATTGTTAGAAGTTGACATTTAAGGGTATACTTTAAAGTTTGTTTCTGAGAGCATTTTATTCAAGGTCTCAAGTGGTCACAGGGAGGAAGAAGTAAAGGTCGTGAATACATCTTACTAAAAAAAACACCAAACAACAAACAAGCAGACAAAAAAACCTCACAAACAACACCAACTTGCTTTCAAATCTTCTTTTTGTAAAGTTCTGCCTGTGAGTCTGTCCATGGGAGCAGTGTCCTGCAGCCCCGCTGCTCACCACGTTCCCAGGATGTCCCAGCAGTTCCCATCAGGAGTGTCTGTGTGGTGGAGCACCCCTCACGGGACTGGTTTGCTGCCATGTGTTCTGGTCTGGCTCTGTTGAGATCAAATCTTCATTTGATGTGAAGAAAGGCTGTCAGGGTATGGTATGCCTGCCAAGGGAGCAGCACCAAGGTTGAATCTACTGTATTTTCTAAAGGAATTATCTGGTCTGAGGGCTGTGATTTTTGAAGAAATATTACATTTATGGAAGAAAGAGGGAGGCAAAGACCTATTTCACCCTTTGTGAACCATCCTATCTGACAGAATATGGAAGTTTTTTTACATCTGTGATGTAAGATCATGCTTGTATGCTGAGGTGTGAAAGAGTAATAAAACCTCCCTGCCTCTGGGAAGGCAACGGGAGCCTCAAGGAAACTGCAGCTCTGTGAGCAGAGACTGATGGATTGAAGGACATGGGTACAAGCCATGTCCATTACTTTACTGTAATACAATTGGCATTTTGCTCCAGCACTGCCAGCCTTGATCTGATGGCTTATTATAGAATGGGTTTCCAAGCAAGATAGGAGACTGCTCTGACTTTGTCTGTACTTGATCTCTCTCTCTAAAGCACAAGTGAACTACTCAGATTTGTTTGAAGCATAAAATGTGCTGGCCAGCCTTTATCTTGTTTCAATCTACTTCATGTATTCCCAGCCCTAGTTTAGGTGTCTAGAAAGAATCGAATGATGAACTCAGGGACTCTTCAGACCTGATAGGACTAAGATTAATCATCTATAACTAGCTGTTAGAAGACAATGAGTTGTTAAATTGCCCTATCATATAGCGTTAAGTAGAAGTTATTATTTTGAGAAGAATGGAAGTAGTTTGAGACCATGGGAAAGTTTTCCAAAGCTGTAAAATCGGACATAGAGTGGAGGATTGACTTAAAACAATTATTCTAGAAAACGAACAAAAAAATCAGACATTTGATTTGAATGAGAAAATAGAATGGCTGTTTAATCTGACATAAATTCAATATTTCTGAACAACAACTCTAGAGCCATCTGAATACTGTTGTGGTCAAATACAGATTTCTAGCTATGAAAGAGTGTTGTAGAGTCTGCTGTTTTAAGAGATGTAGAAAATTAGGAGGCAAAAGTATTAGGAAAGCATGACTGGAGTGTGAAAGTAGTATTCTTGAACACGCTATTAGTAAGTATGAAATGAGAATTGAGTAATATGAAAACCCAGAAAGTATGTTTAGCAGCTCTAATATATCTTCTCAAACACCGTAGATCTCATCTTCTTCTCAGGCAATACACCCAGTACCTCCTCGCCAAAACCTCTGACCCAGCTCCTTGACTTCAGCTGCTGTTTCTTTCTGATCTCCTCTGTCAGAATATTACTGCCATATTATTTTAGTTATTTTCCTTTGAGCTGTTGTCACTGTAGTTTTAGACATCGCTCACTTAAAATATCCTGAATTATAAAAGCAAGGTGTTTGGTTTGCATTCTCTCATTGTTCATAATCACCTACAGTCGCTTCAGTTTCAAAAAGCACATTAAACTTATTGACAGTATTCCTTTTTATTGTGCTTCATGTGTCAAATGATAAATGCTGCTTCACTCTCACTTGATTAAATAGATTCATGGTCTTTGTTACTTCTCATATATCCTAAAAGAAGAAATAAGCAGATAATAAACAATGAAGGCCCATGAATGAGGAGGCTGAGATGGCCTGCCAGACTATTCTAAGTCATAACCTTTCAGGTATTGTGAATCGAAGGAAAATAGAAAAAGGACATCCTGTTTCTCCTGTTTTGAAATCTTTCCAGACCTGGGATGGGAGGTTATTTTCAAAACTGAATATGATTTGTGCTGTGTGATTCCAGAGGTCAGAGTTCAGCATTCTTTAACGGCCAAATTTTTCATTGACCTCAAAGAGAGCTTTGTAGGAGAAAGAACTGTGGGATTCAGCTCTCAATGATTTCTGTTCTTTTTCCTTTTTTAATAAGGAAAAGTCTTGGCTGGTTAACACTGCATTCTGCTGAAATACTGGTTCATCATTTACAGAGTAAATGTACTGTTTAATATTAAAGAAATGATTCAGTCTTTTAGTAGCAAAGTTCTTTGAGATTATTAAACTAGCATTATCATTTCTGTTCTACTGGTGTCACAAATGAAGTTCTGCAGGATGGTTGTGACCAATTAGTAATTGGTTGAGCCTTAAAAAGGTTCACTTTAATCACTTCTGACTATCTAGTTTTCATTTTTTCAGTGCTGAACGAAGGTTTGACACTCAGCAGATTATCAAATCACTGGGTAAGCATGGTTTTCATCAGTAGTCAGGTCTTCAAGATTTCTATTCCTTTTGCCTTAATTTAATGTTTGTATCTTACATATAATGTCTTTTTTCATCAGTGTGTGCTACATAGTGATACACATAGGTGACTCTAGCTGAAAGGGGACCTGATAACATTTGGGAAAGATGAAAGATGCTCTTTTAGAACAAGTTTGTAATTAGGTAGACCGGCCTAAGAAAATATGTCTTTGCCCACTGGAAGGTGGATCAACTAAATGGAGGTGGGGGCTGTTAAGTTGATAGTTGATGTACATTTATAGTTAGGATATATTCATATATTTAATATTCTAACTATATACTGATGTGTTTCAGTATCATATCCACATATTTCAATAGTATTATACTTGTCAAAATACGTTGCTTTTCTGAAAATGTGCATCATAATTAGTAGCAAATGTAGTGGCACATATTATCCTAAATATCAGAATATGAATAGGGAAACAAGGTGGAATTAACTGTTAACTATTTTAATGTAGAAGAAAAGAGTTGACTGACGTTAAGCGGTATTTGCGGTGTAAGGAACACTATTCATCTTGGTTTCAGAATCTAGAAACTAGCAAGGCGCCCTCCTCTTACAGTTGTGACAAATGTTTCTTCCAGTAACACTAGTGGGAATAACCTATTTACAGATAATGTGAAAAATGAAAGAAGATAATTCATTTTTGGTAGTAAAGCTAGTGAAATATTAAACCAAAAAGTGAAAATGGGTGTTTATGATGGTTCCAAGGAAGCCTTTAACAGCTGTCTGTTCCATTTTCCTCTTGCTGTCTAGTATAGACAATGCTCTAAAAAAATGTGCTTTTTTTTGGGTGACAGAAGTGTCATTTAGAATTAAGAGATTTCTGGATTTGTCAGCAAAAGCACATGCATGGTTATATGACTGGAGCCTTCATTTCCTGACACGTTCATCCTCTGGGTGACACGCTTCTTTATTTTACATGTCATATGGTCCTGTATCTATTGAAGGGATACCTTTTTTCCCCTCTTGATACCATATTGGTCTCTGCTTTGTAGGTTTGCTAAAATATTATAAATATATAAAGAATTATTTTGCATATTTAATTCTAAAGTAACATAAACATAATGCTAGAGTAGAGTCCTTCTTTTTAAGGAGACTAGTAAAAACTTACCTTGCTTCAGTCCGTAACCTTGGCTGTCTCCTTCCCCGAGGTGTGATAACAGCCTTCTGTTTCTGTTCTGCCCTGGGAGAGCTGCATCTGAAACTTCCACGAAAGTATTAAATAGATTGTGCATCCAGCTGCTCGGGCTGTCACTCCCGCTAAACACTTTTCCTATTTTCCTGTTGCTTTTGCTATGGTAGATTGCCTGCAAGGCTTCATTCTGAATCTGGGCCTTAAGCCAAAATAAAAACCAAAGACACATCAAAGACTTGCTCAGAGGATTGCCAAATATTGCATTTAACTAGAATAGAGAGAAGTATTTCTTTTGAAACCATAGGCTGGGTATGGAAAAATATTGTGTACACAAGAGATTTGGAAATCCTGGGAAAAGGTATTTGCATTGGACAAATACATGTGGTTGCCCAGCTTAAAAAAAAGGCATCCTGGCAGCAGTATGCTGCACAAAGACCTTCCGCCGTTGAAACTAGATTAATAGAAAAGATGATAATTGCAAAAGGAAGTGCAGTTTATGCTGTGAATAATCCAAAACCCATGGCATTGACAACAAAGTTTGAGAAGTGCAAGCAAGAGATGATTTCATGGAGCTTGACTGAGAAACAAATTGAACTTGGAGCAGTGAGCTCCCCAAAGGAGTCTGCGTAACAGAAATTAAAAGGAAAACGAAATGGGCAAATGGTCTGTTAAACTTGGTGCTCTGGTTGCTCATGTGTGTTCTCTGCTGTTGAACCTGGCCGGTACTGGAAGTTCATCGGGGTGTGAGGTGAGCGGGGCGGGGTGCACCTGCCCCAGCCCGGTGGGGGCTTTGAAGCAGTGGTTGTAGCCTCTGAGAATGCAGCTGTGTCAAGGGAAAGTGAGATGAACAGTAGAGCATGGTGGTGTACATTGCTTAGAAATGATCTCAGAAATTTAATCTGGAAGCAAAAATGGACAGAGCCTGCCTGGCAGAACTGAGAAGGGGAATCTTAAGAGTTTAAAAGCAGAAATAGAAATACAGTTTTTCTTGGGATTCTTCTGTTGTGTGACATTCTCATTGACTCTGTGACACTCAGCACTGTAATAGTTCTGCAAATATTGAAGAGCCCTTTTTGGGGGGGAGGAGGTATCTAATATATCTGCAATCACTTTGCTCTGTCAATATAAAAATAAATTGCCAGTACCCTGTTGAAGAAGCCTGCTTGGTTATAGGCTAATATTATTCAGGATAAAGAAAGGAGGTGATAAGTTTCAGAGGCGCTGGTGTAAGAAAACGCTCGAGCTATACACTGGCTTGTTTTGTTCAGTGCTGATAAGTTGGCGTCAGGCAGCAAACTGGGATCTGTCAGACTTCTTAGCTCTGAGAGATTACCAAACAGCATGGGAGCCTGGAAAAAAATATGGGTCATGATGCTGAACAATAGACAAATCTCACTGATGCGTCTTTACTCATATAATTGGAGTTTTAACAAGCTCAGGATCTGCCCCTTCAAGAGTAGGTATGAATTACATCCTGAAAATGTTGCAAAATGAATCCGCCCACCAGTGAGACTGTCTCCTCTTGATTAGTGTCTTTATTGAACTGTCCTGGCCCTCACTCTTGCAATCTATCTCCTTCTGTGTATGAAACACTACACCAGATCGAACTGTTGACTGCAAACAAATTATCAGGTAAAACTGTATGAAAAGCAAATACAGAAGGCTGTGAACATCAGTCTTGTCTCTTAACTTGCCCAAATATTTGTGAAACACTTTCTGTTTATATTCCTAGTGCTAGTAGAAATGTAAAAGGCTCATGAAGTTACTCAGCAGATAGTTAGATATCTACAGACTCTGCTTATACCTTTGTTTTTTTCTGATCCGTTTGTAAAACTTGGTGTTCTCTATCCAGATCTTTTCAGATGTTTCCATTTCATGTCTAAATTTTAATCTTTACTTTGCTCTGTCTTCTGGAGAGTACAAAGCCCCTGATATCTTAACAAACTGGCACACTTTGATAAATGAAGCTGTAACACTTTTCTGTAGTATTAACAGCTGTGTATTTATTAACATCACTGAGTGGGACTTAGACTACATAGCACTACAATACAGAGCAATAAGTTTCCCAAATATATGGAGACTTGCTCTTGTATTAAATGTTTTCATATTTAACTGGTACCCAGAATAAGCAGCTCTTACCTGTTAATGTATGTATTCAGACAGTCTGCTTATGAGATTAAATTGAAGTTAAACTATACTTCATTTATACAGCTAATATTTATTTATAATATCTCTTTGGAGGCAGTTTTTAGATGTAAGACACAAAATATTTTTGTTAATTTACTATTCAACATGTGCTATGAATTAAATTCTGTGCTCTAGCCACAGAGCATATGGGTTTGCTACAGTCCTTAAGGCTGCAGATTTAGGTTTGATACTTGAAATTACAGACCTACTTTTTGCTGTTTGTCAACATGGAGGCTCTTGCTTTAAAGCTCTGTTTTTGTTCAGGCAAATGACCCAGGCTCCTTGCTTGGCTCCAGACTGCCTGGGGGAAGACAGGGAAAAATACTCCAAATAGAGAACATATTTAGGCATCTTATCATAAGGATGGACACTGATCCAATTCACGAAAGTATCTGTCAGTCTAAAGGACTGTCTGAATTTTTTTTCTTTATGTTTGGACCTGCCATTCCCACCTGTGAAATGGGCAGGTGACTCTGTGCCTCACAGGAATGATACACGGGAATATACAGTGTAAGGCCTACATATCAAATTACTCCTCCACAGAAGACTTGAAATTTTTCAATTTGAAATTTCTCCCTGGGAGAATATTACTGACATCATTATCACTCACAGTGAGGAATATTTTTGGTATACAAGATTCGGAGAAAATTTCTCTGTGAGTATATAGATTACAAACCCTTGTTACAGTTCAAGTCTAGAAGATATTACAGAATATTCTAGATTAAGAAGAAAATGCTAGACCTCAAATTACTTGTGAGAACAGCGGCTTCCCAGGAGAACACAGCAGTGCTGCACCATCCAAAGGGCCTGTTCCCTTCTCAGTTCCTGGTCAACATGAGCATTTTTCTCCATGGCAGTTTGACTACAGTTCCTCTTCGTTTATACAATTCTACTGCAAGACTTTGTTTCTTTCAGATTTAAATGTACAGCTAAGCAGCCTGCTCTGATTAAATATTTTTTTGTCCTGGGGGTATTTCTCTTTGGTGCTTTAAGAAGGATTTAAATGTCTCTAACCTGCTAGTAATGCACATGTGGTATCATCATGCCTAAAACCCCATGTTAACAAATCTGTGTTGGCTGGAGGTCAGGCTTTTTCAGTCAGCTGTCAAGTGTTTTGGGATATCTTTCATGACTTACTGGTGGCTTTGCACCTCAGGTTACGCAGTATCTCAAATGTGTGCTGCGAATTTTAATTCCGTTTTATGTTCTTTCTATTATGGGTGTGGAACGAGGAGCAGAGAAATAGCAATGAGATGCACTGTTGTATGAAAACATTCTTATGAGTAATTTGCATGTAAAATTGGTACAGATTTTGCAAGATAAGTCTTTGTGAATGCGTTTGCAAAAGCTGTAGAGATTTATATTTTTGTTTTCACATTTGTATTTCACTACTCTCTCATGTTCTTATGTATCTGTACCCATTCATGCATACTGATCAGTTGTCATTACCTTAGGCCCTCAACAGGATGATCCCTACAATTAATTTCTATGCTCTTATTAAACTTAATAGATGACTGAATTTTAGCTTGCAAGGGATGTAAGAGCTGTGCCACAAACTGGGTGTCTGAAGGAAAAATTTGATAAGGGCAATTTTACTGAACAATTATTGTTTCACAACCTTCTTCCCTTTACTTAAACCCACATGAAAATGAATTATAATGTAGAATTATTGCAGCCATAATCGAGAACAGTTGCAAACATTTTCTATCTTTTATTCTTTCTAATCTAAATTGAATCTGTGAATAATAATGATTTCATGATGTGAGTGGAGGAAAAAGTAACCCTTTTGAGCAAAAGTGTGACTATATATGGTCTCACTGAGCACAGCAATAGTTAAGTGAGCTAAATGCTGCCTCTAAGTGCCACTATCAGATGATACTATTTTACCAGTGCTCCTTGTTCCCAGGGCTGTCCACACTGAGTCTGTGTGACAGGGATTCCCAAATTACGAGTAACTTGCTCTGGCCAAGCCTGCATCTCGCTGTATCCTCAATCAGTGCAAGAGGTGCAGTGTCACTTGTTGCTTGCAATTGTAACCTGTTGCTTTCTTTTCACCCTCATGGTTACGTTTGGTTGAGAAAACTGTAGTGAATGCTGAAGTAAATGGAGATCTTTACCTGTCTTGAGCAGTCACCATTAAAAAAGGAAGTGAGATGTGTTTTATTTATTCGTGTGTCTTAGCCAGCTGATCCAAAGAGTTCTGCAGACTTACATCTTCTGCAAGCTGAGCCCAGAAAAGGGACTTATAAGATTCCACAAAAATTAGTCATTAATCACATTTGACATTTGTGTAGCACAAAATTACATTGTATTCCATAAATTAGAAATTACTGTATGGTGTGTATTCCCTCCCCTCGAAATCTGTTACATGCAAAATCTCTTCTGGCTAGTCCTGAATGAGTAATTGTTACAGATGTTGTCTCAAAAATCTGACTAATTCTTCGTACCTTTTCATTTTCCTAATCTTAATTAAATCTGTGACTGAAGAGGACACACGATGGGAATGGAAAAAAATCACCTTGTATAAATCAAAAGCAGTGATATGAAATCAAACTGATCAGGAAAAAAGTGCGGTTTGTATATAAACTATTAAGAAGCTTTTCTTTACCTCCCCCGCTCCCTCCCCTGTCCCTCCCCTTTTTGTTTAATAAATTGAAGGGACAGAATTGCTGTTCAGCTCCTGAGGCAAACAGAGATGAATTCTGCAGCTCGTACAGAGGCCTCTTGTGCAGCAGGAGCTGCACTGCATCTGGTTTTCTGAGAAATGCACTGTGCTTCCAAAAAGCAGAGTTGTTTTCCTTTCCATCCATTCTAGTTGAACCACTCTGCTTCCCTCAGCGACTGCTCAATACAAAAGACCCCCTTTCTTACTAAGGTTACTTTTAGCTGTAACCCATTACCTGATGCAGCTCACAACCTCCCAGATGACTGTCACAGACCTGGGGGGCAGAAATAGCCAGATATGAGTGAAGAGCAAAACCCCCTCCGATCAGCCCTGAGGTGTCAACCTGTTTGTGTGCACACAGCAACTGGGCCAAATTGGTGTGGTACCCAGTGCAGATGACAGCTCCAGACCTGGCAGCACTGCAGTGCCTCACCCAACTAAATGAAGCTCTCTTAATTAGCTCAAGTGCAGTATCTAATTGACAAAGTTTGTTTATGGCAGTAGCTATGAATTTGTCACATGCTGCTGTATCGTTTGTAGAAGAAATCACACATAAACTGCTGGTTGCAGTGAGTTAGGCTTATGTAAACCTGGCTGGAATAAGAGCATGTGTAAGAGTTTGCAGAAGCTGCTTTTCTTATTTTGACAATATCTTTAGATAAACTGATGCATGTTTGCTGCACGCTCAGAGCTGACTATTGGTATAAATCAGACTCAAATTCATTAGTCTTGCTTGAAACCAAGGCAAGAAGAAGGAGCATTTTAGCCAGTTCTGGGGTTTTGCCAAGTTTTGGGAATTGGGATAGGAAGCGGTTTATTGTAAATCATTTGGGCTATATGCTGTTATAGTAAATAACAAGCAAAGTTCACTTGATATGCATTTAAGTATCGGAAGAGCAAACTAATAAAATGAGATAGGATTTTTTAGAATTATTTATATATAAGCCCTCATATTCAGTCAAAATACTGAATTAACCTATTTTCCTGTCTAGATTCTTTAAAATAGAAAGAGATTCAGACCTTGGGGCAATTTAAGCAATAAGAAGTCAGTTCAATTTCAGCTTTTGAGGTTTTGGCTTTAAAAAAAATTAATGTTCACAGCTGCTGATTTTTAGCTTATTTGCTGTTCAGAGCTTGTTTGGCAGATTTACTGTAGGCTGCATTTGGCATAAATGGATTGATAAACACCACATACTGGCTTGCCCTGTGAAATAAGAAGAACAAAACACACCTTCCAGTAACGTCAGTGCTGTGAAAATGCTATTTTTCTTAGGTGTCTGACTGAAGGTAAATTGACTCTTCAGATGGGCTCTGTGGTACCTGGCAAATATTTTGATCGGTATTAAAATTTGAGGTGCAGCCTTCATGCATCTAGGGCAAGACTACTCCTTTTTTACTTTAAACTACCATAGCTTTGTGAGCTTTCTCTCCTTGAAGATCCGCTCTGTGCAGCCATATAAGATATGGAAGCAACAGCTGCAGTCTCTGTCCCTCAGTAAATGTATTACAAATGAAAGGAATTAATGCCTTGAACATTTTGTTCTTGTGCTATTTTGGTGCAGAACATCATGAATTTAGTAAATATGCAAAGACATGAGCACAACAGAGCCACTTAAGTTTGAGATCTCTGAATTTTTGTTTATCCAAATTCAAAGTCAAGTATTGCCCATGAGCATATGTCTCTTTGAATAAAGCAGAGATTCTCATTTCCCAACCCAGGAGCCGAGGAAACATTAAGAGATCTGGGCTTGGGCTCAGGATCAAGAATAAGCTCCTTGCCCCCAGCCTCTCCTCATCCTAGGGAGCAGGCAAGTGTGGCTTCTGATAAATGTGTTTAAATGTGAATTGCATAATATTCCATAGCAATACCAGATCCAAAAGTAGTCCAAGGAGAAAGATCTTAAAGTAGTTTAGTTTCTAGGGGAAAATTTAAACACAGACTGTAATAAGAAATAAAACGACCATCAGATATGTATCATTTTATAATCAGTGTCAGCTTTGCTAATGCAGATTAACTGCTATTACTTACCTGCTGAAATTCAAGGTTGAAAAGGCTTATTGTTGCTCAGCTGACTTCCAAAAAGCACTGTTCTAGAAAGAATATACAGTATATTGGTACTGTATGTGCTATATTTTCAGTGCTGCTATATATATGTGTATAGAGGTGCCTGAAGGCTATGGTAATGCTTTGGGACAATGCCCTCAATGATGCACTTCAACTTGGTCAGCCCTGAATTGGTCAGGAAGTTGGATTAAATGATCGTTGTATGTCCCTTCCAACTGAAATAGTCTATTCTAAATGCCTGTCAGAGTAATGCTATTTCTTAATGGCTCTTTAGCTTGAGAATAATGAGTTAATAAAAACATTTAATGTGAACTTGCTAAGAAAAGTTCAAGGTAGGTTTTTTGAGAAGATTCCTTTTGAGCTAGGTTTTTCTTCCTAAGTCACTTTACATTTTTATGGAAATCTGATAATATGGATGAATGAGTACATATTTATAATGGAAACGGTACAGTGTAGGTTGTAATACCATGTTTACCTTCTTGGCATGCTAAGTTACTGTCCTGCAAAAGGATTACTTTTCAATTATGAGAAAATGATTTCTTCATTATTACCATGGACTTCCCATCTTTCTGGACTATTTGAGTGATTCTCCTCACCAGTGAGTAGAGTAAAAGTCTACAAAGGAGCTGAAGAGAATTTTGTGGCAGTTCAAATCATTTCAGAATGAAACTATCGAAGAGTTGTAACCAAGCACTAACCAAAGATGGATTCGAACCCACTGGTTTTATATTTGATAGTGTTTCTTTTGAACAGGTTCCTGATGGATTCATTTTTAACCTTATGTTTCATCTACTTTGTGATATAGACCATATAGATAATCAAAGCAACAATGAGTTTTAGGCTGTGAATGAGAAGTATTTATACTTGAGTGCTGCGTTCCCCCATGCTTCTCAAAAGTTTTGAACACTTCAGCTGTGTAAAAGTTGTCCCCAACACAGTCTAAAAAGGAGAAGCTTTGTTGAAATCAAGGTGGGTTATCTTGAGACTGAGAGTTGGTCCTAAGAGTAAGATTTTACAGAAAACAACCCTCAAAAAAAATGCTTAAGAAAGCTTGATTATAATCCTGAAGTGGACAGAGAAGTGTATTTTTCCACTTGAGCTGTTTTTATAAAAAAAATAACTTTCTACCATTGTACTTCAGAAACATCGGCTGACATTATGTATCATTCTGTGTTGTAGTTTCTTTATTGATTTTTGTGGACTTGTGGCATCCTGGGCTTTATATTCCACACCTTCCCCCACCTCGGTTACAGAGCAGATATACTTTGCTTCAGCAGAACTGCAGTTTTCTTTGTTATGATACAGTGACAGCAGAAATGTGAAAATTTGCTATAGTTTGCTTGTATTTTTTATTCTGTCACAAAACTCAAGATATTTGATGAGAACTTGAAAAGCTTTTCTTGAGCTAAGATATTTTAAAAGTATACAAGGTTGCTAGCGTCATGCATACTTGCTTTGCTACTACAAATGAGGAACTTCTAAGGGTCACTGTGTTATTTGTATGTAAGTTAATGTAGCTGTTGGAGAAATCTTATGAGCAGAAACTCTGGAGGGGGCTGTTGAACTATTGAATTGATGGCAACACAGTGTTAATTTTTGCCATTGAAAGTCCACTTTTTTTTAATTGAAGGAAAATTATTGTTATTCAGGATTATGTTAATTAAGCGCATATTTATTCAGTTCATAGACTAAATATTGTAAGAAAAAGAGCAATAGCCCAGGAAATAGAAGGAAAGAGACTGCAATTACATCTATATAATAATTTCTCGTGTAAAAAAAAAAAAAAAAATAAAAGAAATGCATCAGAAACTCTGAAAGCCCAGGTTCAGCCAACAACATGCAGAGTGTCATGAAGCACAACAATCCTACCTGAATACTTGTCCAGCATTTCCCAGGCAAATGCCTGTGCCAGTCGTTGAACTGGTAAAATTGTGTTGGATAGACCTGGGAAAATGCAAAGGTGTGTTAGACTAATGTCAGAGCCTGGTCACTTGTGCAGGTTCTGAAAGGCTGCAAAATTCCAATAATAGAGAATGGAGGGGCAAAAAAAAAAGGAAATTTAGAAAGTGAACAGGCATATATTTCTAGTCTTGCAAGTAACATTTTTAAAGTTTATATTCTACCAAGATAGGTGGGTAGCAGCAGGGGGAAGGGAGAGCCACTTGAGTTCTCCTTCTGCACTGGGGATCTTTTGGGTGTTCTGTTGGGGGAATAGAGGAGCTTTGAGAAGGCAGGGAATAAGGTGTGGTTCTTCCTACTGTAGGTGAACTTATAAAATAAAAAACCAAACAAAATTCCAAAGTTAAATGTTTAAAATAAGACAATTTTGCAAAAATTTAGCACTCTCTTTAATCTTGTCAACCTTCTGAATGTTGATAACATGGTCTTTTGTTTGTTTGTTTGGTTTTATAAAGCCAACACCCCCCTCCCCCAAACACCTGGGTTTGAGGCATTATCTCCCCTAGACAGAGACTCCCAAAGCCTTTTTCTAATTCCTTAGTTCTTGTGAGATAGCAAACCAAAATGCATCAGCATAAATAAATGTTAAGAACCTAAGGAAGCAAGACTTGTGAATACGTAACACTGCATTGGGCTATAAGTTACTTTGGGGTGCTATTTAAAGAGGAATATTCAGATAGAGGAATTTATTATAGTTTAATAATTTGTTAATTTGCAATTAATATATTAAAAGTAAATTACTTTGGTGACATTTTTGGGGACCAAATTAAGTAAAATGTCTATGGTATGTTAATTTGAGCTCATAAAAGGCTAATTTGAATATGTAATTTGGATCAATTAGAAGTCTCTTCTCAACTTTAAATAGTGTTAATAGAAACGTAAAAACTGCGTAGCTGTTAGGATTAAGAGTGATACATCTGGGAAAAGCAAATTACAGTGCCATTTTTTTGAATGCAAATGAGGATTAAATTTTAAAGAGAATACACGTATCTATAAACATGTGTAATATCTACAAAAAAGTCACAATTATTTTTTTTAAGAAAAAGCTCTGTAGATACTCAATTTTTCACGATTAGTCCTTAGTTTTGCCTGAAAAATAGACAGACAATAGTAACATTTTTACTTCCACAGAAAATTAATTGTGGGAACTCTCACAGAAAACAAAGTGGCGTTCATTTCTTCCCAAAAACTTAGGAGTAAAAACTGCCAGCTAATTTTCATCTTATTTAGTTACAACAGTGGTGTTAAACTGAATTTAAGTCAGGGTAAATTAGATTAAAATTTGCCGTTGATATTTTAATAATCTATACAACATTTGTAACAGAATTCTGTAGGAATAGAAAAAAAAGGTAGAGTGGAGACTGGTTATGGATTTTGAGAGGGCACACTTCGTTTATGGGATGGGCAAGTCTTATGGTGAGTTTTAGGAGAGGCTTTTTTTACAAATATTAGTAATTCTTTGTGAATTATTTTCTGTGTAACTGGTTGTTATTGTATCAGGTGGTGGTTGCAGCAAGAGGATTCAACAGCACGCGTGATTTACAACGTGTTTATGGTTATTGCACACCCACAGCAACCAGTGAGGTGTCAGGCTGGTGTTTCACAACCAGATGCTGGTGGGACGTGATTTTCTGGTGGGGTCAGGAGCAAGCAAAGCCAATGTGGTGCAAAAGGGGGAATGACCAAAATGCTTAACATGTCCTTAGGTTTAACAATCCCTTTAGGTGCTGATGTTTTCAAGTTCTCTTTATAAAACTGCTTGTACCAAATTGAGGGAGATCTTAGTGTGGCAGCTGGAGCTGTGGTTGTAGCACAGACCAGCGCAGTCTTGCTGGTGTCTCATCTCCCTTCCCCAGGCCCCTGCTCTGGACAGGCCAGGAAAAGCAGCTGGGAGGCAGCTTTGTATATAATGCTCAAACCCACCGCAAAGTGACCTGCCTTGCTGTTGGTGCTACTGACAGCAGGTGTAAGTTGGTTGAATGCCACTAAAGAATACTTACACAGTCCCTAAGCATGTTTTCAGTTTTGGTGTGCTCACATGCCCTATGGAGATGCTTTTCTTTAAATGATGTATTCTGACAATATCTTGCCAGGATGCTTGTTGCTTATACCGTAAGTTGCTGTATTTTCCTGCTGGCAGTCCAAAATATTGAGGCTCCAGGCTGCTAAAGGAGCAGTTATGTACTACATATGCGGCAAAGACAGTGTTCTGGTATGTATATTTTCAAGATTACTTTAAAAAAAAGTGAAGAGAATATATTATCCTCCATCAAGTGTAAAATCTCAAGCCGTAAATTCATTAATGAAAACCCAAGGGTGTGTTTGTAACTATGGTGTTTTGTGTGGCAGCTTTATGCACTGCTGCTATGCTACTAGGCTTATTAAACTATAATTATAACTTTAAGAAAATTATTACAACAGGGTGGAAAACCTACAGAGCTTATTTGAGAAGAGACAAGAATAATTAAGACCACAGATTATCATCAATGGAATTCAGCTCCAGTTAATTTAGATCCACATTGGGTCATTCTCACATACTGCTTGTCAGAGACTACAGAAAAAAGCTAATCTTTATGCTGTAGGAAAACATGATTATGATCATGCTACCTGAGAAGTTTGTTTTAAAGTAACTTGCTGCATGTTTATGAGGACAAGAGTGTTTACAGTCTACAGCATGTGCGTTAAGTGCAGCGATGACTTCAGTTGGCTTCTTGCCCTCAATTTAAAATAATTTCCTTCTAAACCATACATTACATCAATTCAATCACATATTAAAACAACCCTTATGATATCGGAATTACTTTTACCAATACAGGTCTGCAGTGAGTGGTACATACTCGATTTCTTATTGTGCAAGCCATGTGCTATAGAAAAGATGATGTTGAAAATAGGAAAAAAAAGGGTTCTTTTTTCTCCTATTACAGTGGTTTTGTGGTAATGGTTCCTGTTGGTTTTGGTTTCAGGTGTTTTTTTTTTTGTGTGTGGTTATTTGTTTGTTTTGTTTTGTGTGGGGTTTTTTTGTTTTGGTTTGTGGGGTTTTTTGTTTGTTTGGTGGGTTTTGTTTTTGTTTTTTAGTATCTAAACAGTGACAAATTTCCACCCTTGCCAACCCAGTCTGTGTGTCTGCAGCTGCTGCACCTATCGTCACCCTCCAGCACGGCTTCCATTGCTTTCTTTGTTTGAAAAGTCTGAAGAGGAATATGGTACCAAATAGCTATGATAACTTTTAGAAATTTTAAAGATTTAGAGCATCCTGTTGCGTGGCAGCAATGCTGATGGCCGTGCTAGCAGTGGAGTGGGGCTGGTGGGGGCTCTGGGGCTGGTGGGGACTCTGCCCTAGGGCACGAGCACTGGTCACCATTGGTGTGTCAGGTGTGTCTGGACTCAGGGTGGCTGCCCTGCAGTGCTCCAGCACCTGCCTGCCATCCCGGTTGTGACACGTCACATCACTGAATCCGTGCTTTCTGCACGGGCGTTCTGTCCAACGGGATCAGCTGAATTGCGGCATTCACAGAAAAGTGTTCCTGCTGTACCACTTTAACATGGGTATTTGAGAAAGATTAATTCCACCTATTGAGAACCATAAACCTCAAGATGAGAAAAAAATCTTTTAGGCAAAACTATGTCTTCTAGAGAAGACGCTGTTCATTCTTAACACATTTTATAAGCTCTTTTATGGAGAAGTGAGCCTCAAATATTAGTCTTGCTTATCAACACATAGCACATTTACCTGTGTGTGGCAGATTTGGGTTTAACATTATTTTTGCTTTTTTTCCTGCCACTTTTAGTTAGTGCAATTTTACATTACTTCAAATATTCTTTGCCATAGTCCTTCGGATTGTAGGAACTGTGATGGCTAAACCATCTACAGTTTGGTGGGATCTACTGTTCCGAAACAGTGACCAGCAAATTGTTCAATTGCTTTGTGTGGTGTGTAGGTCTCATTGGGGTACCCTCCTTTACTCTTACATAAGCGAAACAACATAATTCAAACACCAAAACAGCTAGTGATATTATGGCCTGGATTTTGTTTGAAAACACTTATGATCCAAATCAAGCATCCTTTGAAAGGAGTTCGAATGTTATAGTTAAGCATTGGACTAGAAGATTTAAAAACTGTTTAAAATGACAACTTAAAAATTGCTTGGTGTTATACATGTGCTAAATAGAACACTTAGTTTAGGATGATGTAGGTGGTCTTATGTGTGCTGACTTCTTGACTTTTTCTAACTAAAATATATGCTTCACTTGAAATTATGTACGTGTACTAGAAGCTGATTGCTGGTGAAACATGGCATACTTCATCCATGTATCATTCTACAAATCCCTTGCAGCAATCTGCAGTCATTATAAGCTAAATATAGACTTAGTGTCCTATCTTGCTAGTCAGTATAGCTGCTAACACTATCCATAGCAGAGAAGATAGGATATGAAGTATTGCTGTCTGCTTCAAGGAAAATAAATTCATGTAACCATTCATCTATAAAAGGTGTGTTTAAACCTAGCTTTATGGCCAAACTTGCAAGATGAATTACTGCTCAAAGAACCAGCTGCATCCTTGGAATAAAAAAAAGGGTAATCGTGGCTCATGATGCAGTAGTATTATGAAGCTCAGCTGATAACGAGAGGATGATGCATTTTGTTACCTAGCCTCATTTGTCCATTCACCTCTATATCAACTTAATTCAGTGGAGTGAACTTTCCTGATCTTAATATGTTGCTCATGCATAACAGTAAATACAGATAATTTTTTTTTTTTTTTAAACAGATAACATGATCTAATTTTACTGTAAAGCTCTATCTGTCAGCTGCTTCACTGGTGCTTCAGTTTGAGAATATGCTGACCAGTGACCAGCCTGTAGTGGGACTCATGTCAGGGAAGTAGTAAATGCATGGAGATGTTTTTATGGACCCAGACACAGGCTGTCAGGTTCACAGCCCTTAGGTGTTGGTGGGAAGTCATGCTCCCTCTTTTAGGATAACCCTCTGTCAACCACGAGGTGATGTAGCAATGTCATGTTTACATTTTCAATCTGCTTGTGGGTCATCTGAGAGATGGAGAACATATTAGCCCTTATAGTCACCCTGGCAGGACAAAAGGACTGGATTTTGTTTTATCACCTGCTATATTGACCCATTAAGAGGTGGCATAAACTTAAGGATAAAATTGTATAAATCCTATTAGAGGAGTAAACTCAGTTTCTGAAAGTTTCCTAGTTCTGATGTCCTCATCCGAAACTTCTAGAGTTGGTGGGATTCTTTTTATCTTCATTTTACATGCATCTCACTTTCTCAAAAGCAATAAAATTTCATCATTTTAATTCACAGCTTTCCCTTAAATAAATTAGCAAAAGTCCAGAACATTTTTATTTTATTATGCAACTATTCATAAGTAAGTTCTGATAACTTCATACATGGGCATAAATTTTTTATATATGATCTTTCTGCATGATGCATTTTGAAGTTATGATCTGTAGAGCTTGCAAGAGAACGTGAGCAGCATCTGAACAAATCCTGTCTGGTTCAGTCACATCAGTATGTGGTGTGGTCTGAAGAGCCATTTTATCTGCAGATTAAGCAAGTGTGGACAGATGTTACAACACACACATGGAAAGAAGGCTAAAATCTGCAAATGCACACCTACAGACCTCACAGTTGTTACAATTGTCTAGCACTGTGACTAGGCAATAACTAGACAATAATGTCCTAACTGTTTAGCAGAGATGTTGATGAGCTTAACAAGCAACAAACATCTGGCCTGAAGGTTATGCTGTTCAAAAGATCAGGATTCTAAATACTTGGGGGCAATTTTGGATCAGAAGGCAGTGAACAAGTTTTTTAACCCATACACTAACTTGGGAACACGCTTTAATGCTGAGTTACTGAATGCACTCTGCCTTAAAATACTTATCTTTATAGGATCTTTTCATTCTCTCTCTACTGCTCCAGAAACCTGTCACACTGAGCATACCTCTATCTTAGATAAAAAGCCTTTTTCAACTCAGCAAGTTGTGGTTGGTTGAGATAATGCAAGGTTTTGATAGCAGTAAAGTAGCCTTAGCACAAATGAAAGACTTTTGCCAAGAATTTTCATCAAAAGTTAGTTCCCATCACAAATTTGCCACCAGGTGCAATACTTTAGGAAGACCACTTTAGAATTAAGAGGATGTTGAATGCAGGTTAAAACAGAATTGTCTCTACTCAGTGTAGGTCTGCCTAGAGATAAAATTGGAACCAGAAATCCATACTCTGTGAACAGCTGTATTAAAACAGCTTTTCTTTAAGATGGTAGACAAATGCTGCCAAGAACTATTGATGCAGTGATCTGAGCATTCCTATTATAAATTAATAGTGAGAGCTGTAAGGATCTGGAGCACAATGTAGTTTGTTACAGATTTGATGGTCAAATGAAACTTCCGTGATGTGGTCTGCTTGTTCCTTTTCTTTCCTTTGCTGGCCTGTGTGTCCATAACATTTTCCAAAAACTTCAAGAAGCTAACTCAATATTCTGAAAATGCTGGCTCAATCATTGCATTCTGAAGTAATTAGTGCTTGGAAAGGGCAAAGGTGTTACAGTGGGTAAGTGTGCTGCTCACCTCGGTCAGCCAGTTCCTCTGCTAGGGTCAGGTTCAGTATCTACTGATGACATTGGGAGACTCCAATAAAAAGCAAACCCTAAACCACTATACTTTTTGATCAATATTTTCAATCAATTTTAATTGCTGAAGAATGCAGTTTGGAAACCCAACTAGGAACTATATCTCAAGTCTATTTTAGAACTTTGGCATGAAAAGAGAAATTTTAACCTGATGATCTTCTAAAATGATAAAGGTAGATTTAATCATTGCACAAATGTATTCAAACATCAAAGTACAATCAACTGTTAGTGCATGGATTTTACCAATGGAAGTATATTGAAGATGAATGCCTTTTAATGGCAAGGGTTTAGACCCGTTACTTTGGGACAATATCTTCCGGATCAGTAAATTATGTATGTTATTCGGCATAGATAGGAAAAAGAACTAATAATGAATTGTCTTTTATAACTTAACCTTTGATACAAAAGAATCCCTTGGCAGAATGCGTGTACAAAGAGGAAACAAAGCAGCACCTCAACCTGGTAGGTGCTTTAATAGTTCTTATGCAATATAGCATCATAACCTATCAGTGAAGAGAAGCGATACAGATTGAATTTGTATCAAGTCAGATGAATCAAAAGCCAAACCTTTTTTTTTTTTTTGTTAAATCTCTCTATATATATTAATACTTCTGGGCTGATATGGAATTGTGTAGTAGTAATTAATCTGATGAATGCAGACGCCGGTATAAGCTCTTTGATCGCACGGGCGGGCCGGGCGAGAGTAGGGAGTCTAATTCAATATGAATTTATCATCCATACTCTTTAATTAACTCTTAACAACACTGAACAGCAATGTCCCCGAGACCACGTTTTTCCAAGCCTTATATACTCTATACCAAAAGGCCATGCGGCAAGTGCAGACTACAATTGGTTACGCTTGCAGTCACTCATTCCCCCCCCCATGGTGATTGGCTGCAGGGCACTGTTCACAGACTGTTCACGTGCAGCGGCGACGCCCCTCCTGCAGCCTGGGTCGAGGGCAGAGCAGCTTCTGTTCGCTTTCCTTCTGTCTTTGGTGTCTCAGGGAAATCCTCCCGTGTAGCACAGCCGCATCGAGCTCTGCCTTGTTCACAGCACACAGCCAGAAACTCTCCACAGAATTGTCAGGACTGCAGTTTTTATGTCATTACATGGTCTATATACTTTCAAAAGACTTAGAGACCAGAAGGAGTTTATGGTACATGTATAGGATGACAAAAGTCTAAACAAACTTACCTCTAAGAGCAGTTGTTTGCAATTTGTTCACCTCCATTTTCTGAGGTTGAAGTCTGAGCTGACTAGTCATACATGACCTGAGGGAGCAAAATTGCATCTTGCATCTCTCTGAGTTTATAGAGTTCAAAAGGTTGATTATATGTTTTCAATAGCAATTTTCTAGTTCAGTAGTTTACTGTATCAATTACTGTACGCTGGGAGATGTGCAACAGTTCCTATTGCACGAATGCACAGCAGAGATCATAGTACAGCAGTTTCAGAACTACCTTGTTTTTTTTTTTTCCTTGCTTCATCTCTATTTTTCAGATTTCTGTACCAAGCATCTGGGCTGTTACATCAGATATGTTAATCATTAATTTGGGTTTTCCTGTGTAATCTGTAAAGCGTTGAGCATACACAATATTCGATTAATAAGAAGCATACATTAAAGTGAAATGATATTCAGTGGCAGAAAATATGGCAAATTATTTTAAACATATAGCATCCTCTAGAATTCCTTGGAAACAGTCTTTCTCCGAGGTAAGTCTATAAGGCAAGGAACAAGTCAAGATGCTGAGATTGGAAATGGTAGAAATCTAGAATATAGGAGCACAGGATTTAAAAAATCTGATCCAATTCTCTGTAGACACTGTGCATAAGACCCTTAGCTCTAAAGAGCACACATAATACCTACTCTAGCTCTCACCTGCGCTGCAGCCCGCAAAGCCACCTTCCAAGATTTGAGCAAATCTAAAATTTTTGAGAAAAGACCGAAAACCAAACCGTGTGCCACAGGAGAACAGCTTAAAAGCCTATGTTCTGCTTCTGAAATGGCTGGGAAAAAAATACTAAATAAAACAGAGATGATCTTAAGATGACAACTGTCTGCCAAAAGTATTTTTCTGGACAATTAAGTGACTAAATGGATGTGTAAATACACAGCAGATGTGACTCTTAATATCCAGTGTACACTCTGTACTCTGCAGCTCATCAGCCTGGACAGACAGGAAGCCTTAATCCTAAGGAAAGAACTCAGAGAACAATTTGATGTCTTTGTGTCATCCTATTCATCCCTCAACCTCTTTCTCCATCAGTTATCTGTAAGTAGATTGAATCTAAATTTTGCAGCTTGTTCTGTGTAACTACTGCAAGATGCACAATTAAAGGTCCGGTCCTCAGACCTTTATCACTTTAGATCCCGTAGCTTCCTCTTCAACTTGAATCTTGTTTAACAATCCTCTCTCTATAACTTTTCAGAATGCTACACATGTACAGTGAGTGATCATGAAAAGAGGCATAGTGCTTGCTTTTGTAAATGCACTATAATTTACATGAACTTGTCATTGTCTGAGCATAAAGGATGTGTAGAAAAGTTTTGTGCTATTCTATCTGTCCTTTACTCAGTAATTAAGAGTGCACTGATACAGATGTATTGTAGGCAGATATTATCCAAGTCCTGACAAAGAACGAAAATTATTCATCGAATCTGTCATCATGGCCATCTTGAATACTAACTAGAGCACTGCTTGATCAGAATTGTCAAAAGACACTTCCACTGCTCTCCTACCAGGGAACATATTTTCTGGCAGATGCTGTGTTTCCTATGAACCTACAAAGAATCTCTTCTGCTTCATTTTGCATTTTTCTGACCATGAAGGAACAGAGCATTATAAATGTATCTGTCTTTATTCCTTTCTCTGCTGAATGGATTCTTAGAGAAAAGCCTTTCATGACTTTGTTAACATGCCTTTGTTGGCTGGATAATTCTTAAAACTGACCTTTTATTTTTTAAACACATAAAATTCTATCAGTCTTTCATTTCTGCCTATGTGGTGGTGAACCTAGAATGGGGGACCTAATTCTATTCTTGAAGTTTCGAGTTTTGATTCCACTGACTTCAAAGGAGTTGATTCTGATTTATGCTGTGGATATAATAGCAGACTCAGGCTTTATGATAATAGACAATAATGCAATGTTTTCATGCAGCTTCAAACTCAGTTCAACTCCAGGATTTGTGTTTCAGTTCTCATTGACATTGCACACACACCATGAACATCTGTGGAGAGAGAGGACCATGAACTGGAGAAATGATTCCAACTACCACATCTACTTTTCTCTTTGATGGGAAATTTTATCGCACCCAAGGGTATGCAGCTTGTCATTTGGGAGCTGTATGCTTTGTAACCTCAGTGAGACATGAGAATTTATAAGCTTGGCAAGAGTTTCTAGTATTGCTGCCAGCCCTTATTCGTTATTCAGGTGGCAGGATCCGTTGCGTGTTTCAGGAGTACTTGTGGAACGATCTACTTGAGCCTCAATTGGTTGGTCTTAAATTCCTGTAGTCATGCTCTAATCCCTGGTGATAACTCAATTTTTAATAGAGTGTTTTGTTTCTATATTAGATTTTCATAAATTCATGCTAAAGTTGTAGTATTGATTTAGAAAATGCAGTAAGTCTGTATCCTCCTCATTCTCCTGTATTCTGAATGCTGTGAAGGTGAAAACAGAGGAATCACAGAGGCTTATAATTTGGCCATTTGGGAGAAACCTGAGTGACCAAGCAACTGCCCAGAAACCAGGATATGACTCATAGCTAAAACTCAAGTCCCTCCTACAGGTCACAGGTATTCTGGACTATAACATCTCGACAAACAAGCTCTGAGCATTTTTACCATAGATAAAGAATCTATCTCTTTCTTAAACTCACTTCACAAATTTTCCAAAACTCCTATGTGAAACTTTTTAGAAAGCAAAGACTGTGGCAGATACTCAGGGTGGAAAACTTTACCAAAGTTACAAACTACATAAAGTTGGGTCACACTGGGATGACTCAGGCTACTTAAAATCTAGGTAGCGCTACCACCTCTATCTAAATTTAATGAAAAATTTATTCTTGTATATACACCAGTTTTTACTTACAGAACATGTATGCTTTTAATGACGTAGCTAGAAGTTTGAACACCTTCTACTCTATCAAACATATTCTGGGATGGCAGTCCAAGGTGCCAGGTGTCAAACTTTGGGAGATGCTTCCCCGTCAAAGGCATCTGGGCTCATTTGCTGACTCTTTGGGCAGTGATCTTGCCAGCTTGAATTTGCCTCTAGGTCACTAGTGCAGATAGGTTACTCATAAACTTTCTGGGCTGCGTTATCCTCCTGATACCATTTTTAACTTATTTTGTACTCAGAAGAACCAATGCATTTTCGTTCTGTTTGTGTATAAGACTTTGCATAAATTCATTGATGAGATTTCTTCATAGATCTTCTCCTTGATTCCAAATGCACGATTGCTGTAGTTGTGAGTTATGTTTTCAGAATACTAAATATGTTTGAGGAAATGAGTGCCTTTTAAAGTATCCTGAGATATTTTTATTTGAATTTGAAGAAGCAAGATAGTTTTAATTTATAACAGTGCATTCTTATGTGCAGCCTTTCACTGTAATAGGTTCTGCTAGAATGTGTAAATCCTCAATGCATACTATGTTGAATTTACTTTGACTAATTAATACACATCACACTTCTTTTTATTTTTTGAATGTCTATAATTTTAGATTTTTGTTTTGTTCTGCCACTTTTTTCATTTCATCTCATCTTTAAATCCATGTGTGCTGAGAAGTCAGGTCCTGTCAATGACGCAATGGTGTCTTGACACCTTGCGAGAGCTTAAAGATGTAGAAGATGGTGCCAACCAACATCCCCTGTGGTTTAGGATAATGCTGTTCTGCCTATGGTGCTTTACTGTAACACCTTTTTATGGTCTATGCAATTCTTGTAAGGGTTTAAAAACACCAATCAAATATTAATGACAAAATCCTGACATTACTTTAAATAGATAAATCAATAAGAGTAATGTTACAGTGCTCTGGAACAGTTTCAGTTCAGCAAAAGTGTGATTTTTCTTTTTTTTTTTCTGTGAATAGTTATGTGTGAGTGATGCCAGACATGAGCATGCCAAGGGAAAGAGGGATGGTAGCATGAGCATCCTTGAGGAACTGGAGGGGTGGGTGCTGTGGCACAATGGGTGCTCCTTGTGCTTACATGGAGCAGCTGCTGGAACCTGTGGCCCTTATCACTTCCCTGTTTTCCTTCTATGCCAACATCGTTGTCTCTTTTGTTATAGTTTACAGCTATAGATTTAAAAAAATCTTTAAGTTGCCATTGCTGCCCAAAGAGGCAGAGAGGGGTCCACTGTCACCTTTCTTGGAGGGGTGGGGGTTTGAGTAGCTGTGTGGTGACGCAGCCTCTTGGACTGAGCTGGGTTTGTAGCAAGGAGGCAAGAAAATAAATTGATGGTGCATGGATACATTCCTGATATGTATCTGTGATTCATGTGTACCCGTGAAAACTGACTTTGGCAATCTGATAATTTCAAATTAAATTTTGAAATCATTGTTTAATGCTGCTGCTCAGCAAGGCATAGCAGATGAGTGCCACGTGAACAATAACAGCATCAGTATTCTGCATTCGACCTCTGTGTGCAAGACATTTACTGCTGTGCTCTTTCTAGTGCATGAAATAAAACTTGATGAAAAAGAATTTCTCATTTTCAGAGGGGTGCTTCTTGGTGTACTTAGGGCATGAATAATTATCTATTCTGAAAGAAATACCAGTAGGCAATGCTGGTTGTATGGAAGGTTTATGTGGTGACTGCTTGCATAGGAACCTGCACTGGGAGATATGTGGGGGTTTTGTTTGGCTTTGTGTTTTTGTTTGTTTGTTTGTGGGGGTTTTTGTTTGTTTTTCCTCTGGTCTTGCTTTTATAACCTGGGGTTATTCTTTTCTTCAGTGATGGAGGAATACTTTGTTAAATTCTTAATATAAAGTTGTTTGTTTGTTTGTTTTTAATTAGAAAATGCCATTTCTCTGATACCAAAATGGTCTAAATAAAGCAATGACTTTGAATTCTTTTCTAATAACTTTAAGGAATTTTTACAAGCTCTATGCTTGATTTGTAATTTTAAAATATCACTACATATACTGTGACATAACTTACAATACAAAGGGAGATGGAAACAACATCAGAATGAAGTATTTAGGTAGATTTTATTTTATGAAGAAAGCGATTTTAAGATTTTAATTTTGTGGGGTATATCCCTAAGTTGGTTCATCTCAAAATTTTCTGTGCACCAGAAATTGCAGAGTTCAACCAGCTCTAGTTGGAAGGCTCAGTACCTGGAGCCTTCATTAAGCAATCTGGGATTCACAGAGGGAAGTGCAACCCATGCATCATCACTGTAAATGAGTCTATACCTTGTTTTGTGCTCACTCCCACATCACAAGATGCTGTTTCAGCCCCTCTCACCTGCTATGTGAGTTGCTTATGAGGCTGCTCTTTGGATGGGTGGTGCTTGGCAGGATTTGCTGCTTTGCTTCTCTGACTTTCTATGAGTATGGGAGCTGGCATTTAATCTTCAATGCTTCCAGCAGAATGTAAACTGCCAAGAACTGTTTTCAGAGGCAATGTTTCCTCTTACTACTTTTTTTTTCTGCCTTGATTATCACTTGCTAAGAAAAGCAGGATGGCTTTTGCATTCCTCTGCCTGCCTTTCTGAGTTTGACCCTGCTTAGAAGATCAGATTGGGGAAGGGAAAAAAAAAATATATATATATATATTTACAGAACTTGTGAATTTGCTGTGTGAGTATTCACACAATTAGAAATTCGGTGATATCTGCAAAAAGTGATATCTATAATTAAGGCATGGAAAATACTTCTGTTCTTTTACTTGTCCTTTAATTAGGATAAATGTCTGTATTTCTACATAGCTCATTAGGAGAGAGCATGGAGGTCATATGAATACATGTGGAAAGGGGGAGTTTTCCTTAAAAATAAAGTGAGATGATGAGTGTGGTGCACTCAAGTACTCAGGAGCTCTGGGAGGCGTGACCAAACTGCTTTAATGGCTTATGTACTGCAGAAGAAAAGAAGTGGAATGAGTGACTAGTAAGCAATAATGACAGTCCGTTTGCTGGAGCCCCTTTTTCCCTTGTTTTCCTTTGCAAATCATAAATATTCATAAGTGTGCGTGCACACTCAGCATTCCTGCTCTTCTCTACCATGCTTAACACTTGTTTGCTTTTGTGGCAATACTGTTAATAAAACGCCTTACTCAGATATTCAAAGGGCAAAATGTACTTTTTATTTCACATGCTACTCAGCTAACTTTATTTATACAGTGCTCCAGTAACTGCTTCAGCTGCTGTAACTTCTATTGTATTCCCATAGCCACCTCTCAAGGTCAGACTGAGGCTGTATCAGTCATTAGCTAGATGATGTTTCAGATAATTCTTTGATGCTTCAAACAGTTGGTCGGGATTATAATTTGCTAAATGCATAATTTTAGCTTTCCATTTCACTTTAGGCAGTGGCATTATAATTAACAAGATTATGTAGTTGTAAAATTTGTGCTGCAAAGGATGGGTACAGAATTTAGGAGAGGAAGGGAAGGTTAGAAGGGCAAGTTGCCCTGCATGTGAGAGATCAGCTGGAGAGGTTGCTGCTCTGCCTGGGGAAGGTGATGAGCCAGCTGAGAGCTTATGGGTCGGGGCAGACCAATATGGGGTGACATCGTGGTTGTCTGCTACACAATGCCTCTTCAGGAAGAAGTAGTAGATGAGGCCTTTTTCAGACAACTGGAAAAGCCTCACACTTGCAGGCCCTTGTCTACACGGTGTACTTGTATTACCCAAATATCTGCTGGAAGGGCAGCACAGCAGGACACGAGCAAACCAGGAGGTTTTTTGAGTTCATCAATGATAATTTCCTAACACAGAGAATTGAGGAACCAGCTCTGCTGGACCTGATATCTACAGACAAGGAAGAACTGATTTGTGGATATGAACATTGGGGGCAGACTTGGCTGCAGTGACCTTGACTTTATCCACTTCAGGATCCAAATATAATGGACAAAGGCAAACAGCAGTATTCCAACCTTGGCCTTCAGGAGAGCAGACTATGGCCTGTTCAGGGATGTGGTTGGAATAATCCCATGGGATAGAACCCTGGAGAGAAGAGTGGGTCCAGGACAGGTAGTTGATTTTCAGTGATCTCCTTCTCCAAGCTCAAGGGTGCTCCATCCTGATGTCAAGCAAGAGTCGCAGGAGGCTGCATGAATTAACAAGAAGCTCCTGAAAAAAAACTCAAGCAAAAAAACCCCACAGAAAGGTAACATACAAGAGATTGAAGTAGGATCAAGTAACCCAGGAGGGACAGAGAACACAGTCTGAACACGTGGGTGGGTTAGGCAAGCCCTTTGCCTTGCTCACTTTGCTGCTCTTGCTTCTACACTGGGCTGATCCAGTGTTTGAGCCAAGCTTTTGGCAGAGTCATGAGTATCCCTTATGGCTCAGCACCATGTCCAGTTACTGAAGTGTGGAATTATGAAGACAGGTTAGAGTGCAAAGATTTTCGTTATGAAAACTGAAACTGGATCTAGTAAACTTCCAGTGTACATGATGGCATTTGATCGGAAGATGGAGTAATTAAGAAAATTTATCTATTTGCTGGTTCTTCAGAAACTCATGATATGGATAAGTGGCAAAGCTTTGGTGTATTCAGAAGCTACTTTAAAATGCTGGCATTGCATATCTCACTTGGCTGCCTTCATAATGACTTTATTTTTCATTACTGGAATTATGAAAAGATTCTAATGCATATATCTGTCAGGTCTTGAGTTTTATGCAACTGGCAGAGACAGAGGGTATCTCTGGGCTCAAATAAAGCCACAGTCATATTAGACTTGTCTAGTAACAGCTTGTCTGCTGTTCCTAACTACTATCTGCAGACAGTGTGAAAATAATTCTCCTGCTGTTGAAGGTATCCATGATCTAATTACCCAATCTAATTTATTATGGATACTATATGTATATTAATCTGATACTATATTCTGCAAAGAATACTTTTTCAGAAATAAAAAGGAAGATATATATCATTTGACAAATTTCCCCTTTGTCTTCAGTTGCTGTAATTTATGTGAGAAATTGTGCCAAATAGAGGGGTAAAAAAAGCTACCCACAAAGTCCTGTATGAGATTATGAATGCTTGTCTCAAATGGGAATAGGTAAAAAAAATTGTTGAGGATAAAAAGGGGGTGAAAATAACAAACAAACCGCACTGCGCTTAAAGAAACAAAGACTGTGCCTTCTCTTTACGCTCTCATCCCTTCCTCATAGGCTTGTAGGGCTTCTGTCTGAGACTTGCACGTTTATAGTGATGTTATCCAGATGCTGAGTGTTCAGGGCTGTGTGCCATCTGCAAGATGTTGTTATATTTGGCCTTGGCTTGGATTGTTGAACTTTAAAATTAATTTGTGTTGCTGAACTTACTATAGTAGCTCAATCCCATGTAAGTGTGAACTTTTTTGTGGACCTGGTATACTACCTATTGACCATGATATGGGGAAAAATGGTATTTTCTAATCTCCTGTTCCATGTTTTCTTGCAATCTTTGTCTGCAGATTCTGTTACTGCTTTTATGGCTGTTGTGGTTAGTTTTCCCTTATTTTCTTTTTCCTATACAGTTCATAATTTGCACCCACAGAGGGATTTTGTTAGCCACCTACCTTCTTCAGTGAAATGGAAGTTTAATTCTATTCCCTGCTTCAGCTCTGACCACAGATAATTATTGTTCAGGATCATTTGGTCATTATTGTTGGTATCTAATGCTGTGAGGACACCCTTTGTGCTTGTGAAAATCCTAAAAGCTCAAAAGTTGTTACTTCTCTTTATTTTACTTTTAGCTGGCTGAAAAAAAACCCAAACCAGTAGTTGTGCCACTAACTATAATTTGAAGTTTTTATTAAAAGGTCCAACATGCCAAGTCAAAAAACTTGCTGCATGTGTGTAGAAAAGTGCGTATAATTGAGCATGCATTCCAAGCAGGGAGAAAAATAAAACTGAACATATCTGAAGTTGCTATCAAGCATTAGTTGCTAATGTTTGTTTTGATGTGCATTTTTAATGTCCATGCATATAGGCAGTATTATCATAGAGTGGCACTTTGCCCTGTATTTATCCAATTCAAGGTCTTACTTTAGAACTTACTAATTGATTCCTGACATCAAAGTAGTTTGTTCCCCCTACATGATTTTCCCCATTCTATAAAATTTCAGACAGTATTCTGGGAAGATTTTTGCAGGTCTCAAAATCCCATTATGAATGTTTCTGATTTGGGTATTGATTTCTTTTGTTACCCTGACTTTGTATGTATTTTGGCTCTAACAGCATCCAGTAAGCGTAACACTCTCGCAATGATTAGCTCATTGTTGGCAGTGTACTTCCCAGGACACAGCACAGAATAACTTCTGTACTCTTATGTCTGTGGTGCTTAAAATGTATCTTTTTCTTTTTTTTTTTAAAAAAAAAAGAAGAGAAAATACAAGTGTGGGTTTAAATATTGCAAACGTGCATTCTCGTATTCCCTGCACATAGGAGAATCTTTCTAGAGATGTTGATTTCCCTTTGGATTTAGAGGAAACATAGAACTTCTCATGAAGCGGGATATACATTAGATCATATCAGGCTGATAGTTTTCTTCCAGTGGATTAGCACTGGAAACGATGGTGCATTAAAGAATGTTGCCTAACTTCATTCAGTTTTAGGTGGTATTCAGCTCCGTAAAAACAAACAGGTTGGTCCCACGCAGTTGTTTAATAGCAAAATATCTTTAAAGTCATTGTCATCCCGGTTACGAACTCCACTGCTTTGGAGTATTGCAGCATTGGTTTTTGCAGCATCTTTCTTGTTTCAGCCAATAACAAACAGCAGATAATGTTAGTGGTAGTGCTGAATTTCAATTACTTTCTTGGTCAGTGATGATTTCCTGGTGTTGCCAAATAGTCTTAGTGGGTTAGATTGCACAGGGGGGCCATATATCACAGAGATGAAAGTCTCAAGGAAAACTTCAAATCATTTTGTCTCTTGCCTGCTGGCTTGGAATGTTATCCCCTCTTGTGAATGGGTTCAGCTAGGTTTGAAATCGGTCTTCTCCTATTCAGATCACATTCCTCTTTTCTGTAAAAAAAGACCACTGGGATATGTTGAAAAATTTATATGGTTTAACTAGGATTAACCTGAATAAACCATTCTTTTTTCTCATGATTTACCACTGAGATTTTTACCTGACTGTTTTGTCATGTAAATTATGATGAATGCCTTTGTACAGCCTTGTGTTTAATTCATTATCATGGGTTGAATGTAACTGCTGTCTAGAACTTGGAGTACCTGTTCAGCACTGAAGACTCAAGGGATGTGATGGACAGAAATCTTTGCAAATGCCTTGACAGCAAATACAGAACTTTACTGTCCTCCTGAGAAATAGAAACAATCTTTCTTTTGGCAATTGTATTGTGATTTTTTTATCATTTATGGAAGCAAGTAATAGATTCCAGCTAGATTTTTAATGTCATTGTGTTTGTTGTTCAAAATGCCTGTATCACACAAAAAAACTGCCTTTGTTATTAGAAAAAGGCCCATTCCAAAGGTCTTTCTGTGCTTAGCAAGTTTTGATGCGTTTTTTATCCTAGGCAAACCCAAATGAAATTGGGGAGTAGGGTGATTTCATTCTATCACTTCAGCTCAAAATTCTGAAAATTTTGACCTTTTTCCTCTCTTTAACTTAAGCAGATTAAAATGAAATTATGAAACTGCTCCTGAATTTGACTCTTCACAGCATTATCATCTATGACTCATGTATTAGAGCAGCTGTGATTCCTTGTTTTTCAATTCTAGTGCAAACTACAGTTGTAAATGGTCTTATTAGTTTAATCAACCGGAGCAAAATTATGATTATATGATATCTATTATGATCCTGTAGTAAGCGGAGAGACCTCAACCTTCTTATAGTCACTGAAAACTGATATATTTATGCTGAAGGAAGAAATCATGGCTGTTATGTGTACAAAAGGACCATATTAACCCTTCTATTTTTTGGTGGGTCAGAGAGTGGAAGGGTGAGATGTTTTCATTATCCTGTCCTATTGCTTGCCACATTCAGAGGTACAGGCTTTCCCATTGTGAATAAAGTCCCTGAATCCAATCAAAGTATCAGCAATTGAAATGGGAAACAATGATCAATGCCCAATTGCCTGCTTGAATCTGCAACATGTACATTATAGTTATTCAGGCACTTGGGAACACTTTACAGCATTACTTGCAACAGTCCCTGCAGTCACGCAGTCCATTTGAAAGTGTTTCCAGGATGACATATATTTTTTTAAACTGAATTGCTAGGTCAGAAGAGTTAGGGAATTGCTGTTTTAAACAAGAAAACAAAAAGTGTAATGGTGAAGGAAATATGGCACTTTGAAAATGTGAAAATAAACATCCTGCAGACTCTGGGTATGAAGTTGCTGAGAGCAGTTTATGAAAGCAACTTTGTCACTGAAGAAGTAAAGCCTAATAATTTTTAATAGGTCTATAAATCTCTCTTATGATATGCAGCTACTGTAAACTCTTCTTCCATATTTTTGCAAGCATTTATGCAGTGTTGTTAAGTGTTGTTAAAGGGACATGATTGCCAGAGATAATCCTTTCCCGCTGAAGGAGTTGCCATTTGACTTGGGGGAGTGGAGATTGGACAGAGCAAGGGAAGAAAAGTAAACTCCCAAATTGAAGTAGTCTATGGATATTTTTATGAAACCTACAGGTTTATATATACAGTTATATATGCTGGCTTGTCACTCCACAGGAAGAGCTGAGGGCAGAAGGGACAGATGTGCTATCAGATCTCATCTCATTACGAGGGGGATCTTGAAATCAGTGGTTCTCTGCACAGACCCAGCCCTTACCTCCTAAAATGTTTAATAAAGCCAAGTAATGAATGAGAGGGCTAGACACAGATGAACAAGTCCATTCTGATTCCTCCAGATGTCAAGTGGTCCTACAAGTAGAAGGCAGTTTCTTCTGGAAAAACACCATGGCTGAGCTAGCACTGCTCCAAAGAGATGCAGAAGTGCCGAGGCTGGAGGGCTGTGCTGAGCCTTGGTGAAACTGTAGCATCATTCTTGGGCAAGTTGGGAGAAGAAAGGTTGATAATATGGTTCTTAGTAACTGGCCTGATGGGTTTGTGGGTGGTGCAGTTGCTCTAACAATGAGATTTGGTAGGAGATGCAAATGGAGACAGTAGATTAAATAGATTGGTAAAAACAGAATATTTTTTTTTGTTTTTCTTGCACAGCTCTGTGCTGAGAAAGGCCCATGACAGCGATAGCATTCCTTCCTCCCATTTCCCTTCTGCTACTTAGCATGAGTCCAGCTAAGCTAATCAGCGCTGAATATTGCAGGAATACCTGCTGAGCCTGTGACAGAAATGCTGCTAAACACCAGACTAAGTGCAGAATATCTTTCCTTCCTTAGAGATCATCTAGGGCTAACATTTTGGGAACCAGTTACTTTCTTGTCATGCCGCTCTTCCATGGTGTGGAGTGAGGGATGTGAAGATGAGGATTTCTGGGGAAGTCCCAGGAAACTGCAAGCGCAGCCACCTGTGAGTCCTGCAGGCTGTGCCTGGAGAAAGCCCACCTAGATGCTCATGATTCACATTGTGGACACAAATTCCTATTTTCCCCAATATGTATGATCCCTGTGTAGCAGGACTTGAGTTTCAGAAAACTCTTGAACAAAAAGAATGAAGCATGTAATGGATTTGTAGCAGAGACTGCTTTACTAGAGGAGTTACTGTGGATGCCTTGTAGCTTTGGGGGATTCTGGTTCCAGAACAAAATTCTCGTCTTGCTTATAATGAGAAGATTTAAAGCCTAGTTCTCTGCTATGATTCCCCTTTCAGGCTTTGATTGCTGGATGTAATAATCTTGATTCACTAAAGGCATAAGTTGCATAAAATATGACAGCCCTCAGCCCTAGCAAGATGCATTGTCTCCTAGGGATGCATGTTCTGAATATTTTCAGGTAATGATCAAATGGATATACCTGTCATAAGTGAGTAACTTTTCTTTATGCCTGCAGAAAGAGTTAGTGCATGTTTCAGTGCCTGGATTACTCTGGTGCTATTTATATTTCAAGGTCTTTGGAGCCGTATAGAAAACAAAGAACAGGACACTTTAAAGAATGAATGTCTACTTTGAGTTTTTTTTTTTTAAAAAAAATACTTTTGTAAATGATGGTAAAGTGGGCCATACAGACCTGAGCAGGAATTCTGTTCCCCAGAATTATTTTTATTACATCTTCAATGTGAGATTGCAGAAAAATGATTTACTCAAAATGCCATATGGCTTTATACACAGCACACGTAAAGGAGTAATTTCAAGCACCGTTCAAATATATGTCTCTTGTGTGAAGCACGAGAATGAACCAGAAAGTTTGTCTATGTGTATAATGTGCTTTGAGATGGATTTTGAAAGAATAGCATTAAGCAGTGGCGTAAGTCTGGAGTTGCATACTGAGGTAGTGCCTTAGAAAAAATGTCTGATGGAAGTACAAAGCTTTGGCACCATTTGACAATCTCCATTAAGGTCACTGGCATTGGTGTGAATTTCACTCTCATGCTTGAGAGCTCAGCAACACCTGGATCTGTGTGCAGAAGACAGAACAACAATTATTTTAATGCTCATTTGAAAGAGATTCTGGACTGAAGACCAAGAATATCTATCACTTTCTGAGTATCTGTAAACGATCTCATGATGAACATGAAGATAATGGTGTAGGGTAGCACTGCAGTACGCTGTGCCTGTGGCTTTCTGGTAGAGGGGCTACTAAAGCAGTTAATGGGATCTACTGGACAAGACCCAGCTGTGAAAGGTGAAGATTTGCTCTATTTTTTTTTCTAAATGCATGTTAAGCTTTTCTTGCCAGTCACATGTTGTGGAGAGAGCTGTGAATTGATGATGATCGTGGTGGTGGTGTGTACGAACTGTGCAGACCCACACTGGCGAAAAATAACATTGGGTGTACAAACATGCTCTTTCCAACCAACACGTAATGCTGGTTTTGGAACAAAACACAAGTGATGCAGGGCAGGCCCTGGGTGTCTGAAATGTTAACAGATTGGTTTTTGGACAGTAAATGATCTGAGGTGAAGCCTGGGTAAGCATATAATAATAAATCATTTAAGATTTCTTTTCTTGGTGAAAAATACAGTAACATTCCACTTTTTTATCCTCACAAACTTTGTAAAGAAACTAGTCCACTCTGATGCTCTACACATCCTTACATGTTACATCAATTTGAAACAAATGATGTGAATTATTGTATTTTTCATGCAAAAGTGAAACTCTCTCCCTATCCGCTGACATTTTTTCACCCAAGAGCTTTGCATTTTTGAAGGCTTCATTGCTGACAATCTAGAATTAAATGCTGTAACTTGAACTGCAGTTTTTAAGGACTTATCCTGTATGGGCTTTAAAATTCATACTCGGAATTAGAAAAGTTGTACAATTATGTACAGCTTAGTGAAAAAGATAACCACACTCTGATATGGAAAAAGAAAATATTCAATTCTGCTTAAAATATATTTAATCTTCCACATTTTTGTTAGTCACTCGACTCAACCCACTGCCAAGATTATTTCTCTCTTATTTAGAGTTTGAATTTTATATTATGCTCAGTTGTTCTCTGCTGCAGTTTAGGTTGGCCTTCAGGGTACAGTAAAAACATTGCATCAAAACATTGCATCTGTTTGCTGAACAAATAGCTACGTTTGCATTTAATTTGCCAAGACACATCTCTGTGTAAATTAAATAACTGAGTTTTCAGGTGCACAGGGGAAGAAATATAAACCCAGATATATGAGGAAAATCTGAATCAAGTATGAAACAATACCCTTGTTTTGCTTTCACATGAAGCAGGTTTCTGGCTGTTGTAGCTGGGAGCAGCCAGCCACCTGCAGGCGCAGACAGGGGGAGCTTAAGGATCACAACGCAGTTCTGCTTGCATCACTTCACTTTTCCAGTGTTGCATTAGGTGGAGTCTGGGGCTGCTGCCATTATCAGTGAGTCACACAAACAGTTCCTAGGTACAGCTGTGACCCAGTTCCTCCTAGTCCCGTTGCTTATATTTCCCTAAAATCTATAAGGAGTGGGGAAAAAAGGAGCATCCAATCCTTCAAGCACGTTGGAGGTCAGTGGGGATGCTGACTTTCTGGGCTGATCACAGGCTGGAAGCAGGTGGCATTTCAACTCTTCAGTGATGCATCCAGCCCATCCCCTGAAGTCACAGCATCCCCTGGCTGTTTGTGCTGTACGCCATGTGCTTGGTAGGAACGGTGGCTTCCTTCTACTCATCCCTCCACAGTGGAGTGACTATGTGAAAGCAGTGCTGTGAGATGGCGACCCTGCCACAGCTGCTTGCCATCATCCACAGGTATTACCTAAAGCAGGGCGGACTCCTGCAGGCTTAACATCACTCCTGAGGGAGCATGTGTAAGTCTTTGGTTGGAGACTCTCCTATTTTGGGTTTTGCGTGTTATTTTTTTATTTTGGTTTTGATAAAGTACAGTTATGAGATGAGAATATTTGCTTTTTTCCCCTTGAAACAGTTGATAAGTGTCCTATTTTATAACATAAGCTAGCTATACATCTGCCACTTTCAGTGGAGTGCGAGGCTTTCTCTGGATTTCATTCTGCTGAGATGTGTTTGTAAGAGAGAGTGAGCAAAGAGGGGAGCTGGGTGAGCTGGACACACAGCGATAATTGCGTGGAGCATGGACCCCAGGAAGGGAGTGCTTGGGTGAGGAACCATGGGAGTGCCATGGGGAAGGACATGGGCTTCAGAGGTGGGGACAGGACATCTATTGCCTCTATAGCTAAACAGCAGTTAATTATGGAAGTATTTGGCATTGTCACAGCTCCTCTTCCAAATGGAAACAACCTCTGAATTTCTCTTTCCCCAGTGGCCTAAAAGGCGTAACACAAACTAAATCTGTTTCAGGCACTTTGGCTAAGATCACAATTGCCAGGCTTCTTCATTTTAATAATTTATGCTGCAATGTAATTCCTGAAGTAGCGATAATAATTATTCAGGTGGTGACAGGCTCTTAATTAAAATTACTATGGAAGCCTTCAGCTTTTAGTCACCTCGCACCTCCTAATGTCAATACATATCAGAGTGCAACAGTTTGCTAAGATAAAGTTAATACAGCCTGGTGACAGCTATGAGAGCTGAACAAACCCTGGATCTTTCCAGGTACATATATAGAACTGACTAGGAAAACAGTAAGCATTTCTGTCAAGGTTTTATCTTGATTTTACTGATTTTTAAGGACATTTTAAAAGTATGGGAACAGCTAAATAACCACCACCACCAACAAAAAATCACAGTAATCAACTCTCTGATCTACATCCTGGAAGATTAACTTCTATACCAGTACTGAAAATAATGAAGGCATATTGAGAAGGGGAAACTGGCAAGTGTGAAAAACTTCAAGAGGGACCACAGTTGGTGTTTAGCCAAAGTCATTGGAGAGTTATGAACCCAGTTCAACTCCAGACTTTCTTCTGGAAGGGGTATAAACTCTCACTCTTAGTTGGAAGCAGTGTCTCAATTGTAGGGTGGGATAGGAAGGAAACCTGCCTCTCTAAATGGTCACTCTCCATTTCCTACTCTAGAGCATTTTCTTCCTTTCTAGGGGAAAGTAAGAAAAAGGATGGAATGGACCATTAACTTGACTCACATGGCAGTTCCCATTTGCCCAGTGTAAATCAGGAATCGAAGCAGTCAAGTGAACTTCAGTCCTTGTTGCTTTATTTTACACTGAAATTCATTTCAAGCACAGGTAGACTGATAAACAGATGATGATGAATAATTGAGTTAATCCAAGAAAGCTCTGGGGCTATGTCTGTCACAGTAAGTGTAAAACCAAATGCATGCAAATCCCTTCCTATATCAGGGTAGATTATCTAATTATTGTCAATCTTCCAAGCCCTGTGTTTGCCTAGGTCTGCTTTTTGGGATTTCTTGTTGTGGGAAATAGCACCTTTCATTAACTTCTTAGATTGAGACTTTAAGCAACGTAGCACAAAGTGTGTTATATAAGAACATACACCTTCAGTAGTGGGAATCACTTTTTAAACTGATGGAAATACTGAATAAAATAGATGTTTTCTCAAACAGGTAAAAACGTAGACCTTGTTATAATCGAGCGTATGCATAAACTTAGATGCAAGATGTTCTATGTAGCCTTGTTTTTAATTAATGAGAAAAATATTCTCATTTAAAAAACCCAAACAAACAAAAACAATCTCCTCCAAAACCCCCAAGCAACACTTTGCTGCTTTCTAGCTTAGTCAACCAAGGTCAAAATAAAAGTTAAACAAGTTGGGAGGAAAGGGTCCTTTCATCCCTTTATTTTCCCTTTTTTAAGAAGAGTTTAATATGTAGTTTTAATAGGAAGCTTGAAGAGTGGAATCTCTTCTGGCGCTAGAGATCTGTCAGTGACCTTAGTAATTACCATGTTTGAGGTCTTCTCCACACAGGAAAACTTTTTTCCATCACTCTGGAATCAGACACATGTTGTGCACACATCTGCAAAGATAATGGGAAGATGTAAATAAAAAATGTTCCTCAGTCTTCAAAGATATCAAGGGGATATCGCCATCTCTTTCCTCTCTTATATGTAAGTCCACCTTTTTACACGCAATTCAGGTTCCTTGGCATTCAGAAAATACACGTTGAAGTACCATTTTCTGTGAAATTAGCGTTCTGATTTTTAAAAAAACTCTACTGCAGTAAGTAAGAACAAAGATGATATGACATGCAGTTCAGATTCTAATATCTTTGCATCCTTCGTGGTACTTAATGTGTTTTCCTCAGATACCTGTGTTATAACAGAAGTCAGTCTAGCTGTGTAAGGCCTTTTTTGTAATTTAGGCTCGTATAAAGTGTTTCTAGGTAACTTTTAGCTCACTGATATGCAAACAGGCAAAATTCTTTCTCAAGCTGACATCAAAGCTAACACTAGATCAAAAATGTTTAATGAAAAAACTCATGGATAAGCTATTAAAAATGCAACAAAGTGGTCAGTATCTGGCGAACTTAAAGGATAGATAATAACATTCATATGCTAATGCAAAGCTGTTTACTTGAGGGAAATATAAACCTATCAAGTTGTCTGAAGTTGCTATTAAGGTTCATGAATTCTTTTCAAAGATGAGAGACATTCCTGCTTGAATGTAGATAAATATTCATGGGAGGATTTCATTAGGGAAGAGAAATTTGCTATTAATAACCATTATATCTGTTCAAGATACAACTGGCTGCTACTTGTATATTGCAATAAAGATGCTTTGCATCATGTGAAAAAGTGAATATTTGCAGGTGTCTTTAAAGGGTCTGTACAGTATCAGCTAAACAAAGACTTCTCTCCTAGTTTTTGTTGTGGGTTTGGTGTTGGTTGTTTTTTTGGGGGCCTTTTGTTGGTTGTTCTTGTTTGTTTTTAATAAATAATATTAATAAATATAAATATTTTTTGTTTAGGTTAAGACTAAAGTATTTCATTTTTTTTTTCTCCTATCTCAATGGATTTCATGTTAATTTTTTGAAGAAAAAGGAAAGTCTTCACTGAACAGATACATTTGTCCAATATCTCAAGGCTTATGGGAAATATCAGGGCAGCAGGGGGGAAGCTTATGTCCAGATCAAGTCAGTGATATCTCACATGAGACAGCAAGAGAAAGAACTTATGGATCTGGTAGTGAGAGCTTCTGGTTGACTGATCTTAATTGTTGGTGGGTTTTTTGGTCAAATAAAGCTGGTCTTGTTCTCTATGTACAAAGTACCTGTATAGTTATTTAAATATACGGTTGATAGCTACTGAATTAGCTCTGCACAATATTCCAGTTCATCAGGTAATTTGATGTACTGGCAATCCAGTGCAAACTGCTTGTCTTGTGTGATTTCTTTGGTGGTTAAGGAGTGGAGTTCATTCTTGGATTGTGTTGTTCTTTGAGAGGTTTTTTTTTAGAAGAGCTTACTTATTATATTACTGATTTTCATGAAATTGTAGGATTGTAACATGTTTCAGGTCTCTAGCACTATGAAACAATTGTGAAATTGGTCAATAAATTAAAGAATTTCTGAAGAGATTGGTTTACATACAAGGAGTGATGGTTTAAGTTTTGATTCTTAGGGAAAACTAACACTGTGCCACATTGTCAGGACAGGTTTAAGTGCTTTAAGAACAGCCAGACCTCCAGATCATGACAAATATTTGTTAATGTAGCGTCAATGAGTGGGTGTTTTAGTGAATTATTATCAAAATTAATGTAATTCTGCGTTTTTACAGATAATCTTGAAGTAAATATAAAATTGTGGGTGGTAAAATTCGTAGGTGACCCAAGATCAAGGTGTATGTATCAAGGGCAGAGCACTTGGCAGTGCTGCTCGCTGGGGAGGCCAGTTCCCTTAGACATTAGCACAGCCACAGTCAGAATTACACACCTGGGAACAAGCAGTGCATTTGTACCAGCACAGTAGGGGTTATATGCTGAAAAGCTCTAACTTTGAACTGAGGTAAGGGAATCTGCGCTCCAGGAATCTGCCTGTAACACATTTAGAGAGGGGGTCAGGGGTGTAGGTGGTGTATTGGCCCCTGCAGTCAGGACATTGGAGGAGAAAACTGGAAGGTTCAATGGTGCCAGGAACCCTCCTCAGGACAAGATGTCTGGGGAGAGGGATCTCATCAAGCCAGAGCTATCAGTCTTCCTTGTTCCTCCTTGATGAGATTCCTCATATCCAAGGGTTGTGTTGCTCAGAGGGCTTCTAATCAGTTCCTGGGTAAATCAGAGGAGGAGGAGCATCTTGTTTTCTTTCTCAGGTAGGACTGCGCCCTAAGTTTTTATCACAGATACACATTTACTAGACTGCTGCTGCACCAATGTTATTTCCAAAGAGTTGAAAAGAAATGGAAACAGACATATTGCAGGAGCAGATAAAAGATGCCTAATGGATAGAAAGGGCTGATTTTGTCTAATCAGACAGAGAAAAGAGCTGGATTAACAGTCTTGCAGTTGAATAGCAGTTGAATATTGTGCACAGATTTCATTGGATTCCCTCCAGGCTTTTTGATGAGAGCCTATACCATAGTGGCGCATACTGGGGTTGTACACTCAAAGGAGCAGCACAACAGAATTCACATTTTATGCTTCTGTAACAAATCTACTGTTAGCAGCCAATGTGTTAAACATTTTATCTTATTCAGAGCCAAAATACTGAGTGGATGTTACAGATGGTGATATGCATGCTTTTGGAAAGAAGATGAATGCCTCCAGCCCTGGCTGCAAATGGCTAACTAATTAATTATTGTACAGTGACTTCTTGATTAAGATACAGTGGAAATTTACAGCGTTAGCTTTGGCAAGTATTTTAGGAGGAACAATAGCTTTTAGGTGTAGTATTTCTTCACTGGAGGAAATTCACCTCTACCTACAGAACAACTACTGAATCTGTGCCCCATGTGAGCTGCCTTCAAAGTAGCTGTTAACTAGTGAATTGTGGCTGATACTGTCTGCCTGTGGAGAACTCTGAAATCACTCCCAAGGTGAAATTCTTGGTGAGTCTGTGCATGTGGTTGCAAACTGTGAGCCTCTGTGCTTTGGCCAGGCAGCCTCTGCACCAAGCCAGACTGTTCTGCAGGTTACCAAATATGTGCAAAAGGGGTGACTCCGTTCTTTGGGCAGGTGAAGTATCCAAAAATAAGAGACAAAGGTCAGAGGAATAATTTAAATTTTCCCTTGCTTAGCAATATGTGTATTTAAAATAAATAATTGTCCAGATTATCAGCCAGAGCCATAGGCTGCAAGGTTAGAGCATAAACTGTGTCAGTACTAACTGCTGTAAATGAAAATGCAGATTGCTGGACCAAAGAAGCAGAAGATGCACAGACAACAAGGAGAGCCAGCAATGGGGTGGGGAGAGCAGGGCAGGCAGTTATGGCCACTGTACTGGCCCAAATGGTGCTGGGAAACAGGACTTGACATAACTGCCTTGTAAATACAAAAGTTGCTTTACTACTACCTTTTTTTTTTTCCTCACTGAAACAGTCCACTTTTTGAATCCTTGTCAAGGCTAAAATAGCATAGCAGTAATAACAATGACTGAAGCAGTAACCAAAGACCCTGTGCTGCAAGTTAATCTGGAAATCAAGCAGCTGTGTTTATTCTTGGTGAAGAATATATGGGCTGCTTTCTGAAATATCTCCTTCTGAGAAAGTGTGTTGGGTTTTTACAGATGCTGAGGGCTTGTTAGCATTTGCTGAAAGTGTATTTTATTAGTCTGGTTGCTTTTCTTAATGGAAACAAATATTTTGAAGTGGTTAATTTACAAGAATAAATATTATTCAGCAGGTTCCTGAACTCCCCAAGGTAAATAATAGAGACATGGTAAAGGCCAGCTCTGTTGTATTAATAATTGATGTTTGGCTTCCTCCTAGCTCAACTGTAATCTATTCATTCTGCTTTGTAAAAGTGCAATTAGAGCTGAATTATAGTAATCAATAGAGCAGCAGCATTTAGAAGCAGGGAACATAAATAGAGTGAAATTTTGCACATAGGAAGCTTTTTGAGGTATATGCAAAAACTGTCTTAATTGGATGGAATTTTAAATGATTGCAAAGAAGATTAAATAATAATTGATATAGACATTTTCAGAGGTTCTCTTTTTAACCAAAACCAAATCAAAACAATTTGACTGTACAAAGTAAGAAGGTTTTGTTAACCATCTCACATGTAGAGACTGTTACTGAGAGAAATGCTGATAGTGCGCAGGCTTTGGTGTAGAAAGCAAAGAGAAGGAAAAAATCTTGGAAGCACTGTGTGTTTCAGATAACAAAAATAAGGGAGTTACAGTACTGAGATGGGCTATTACAAACCTATGGTACTGTCCTGTAAAACTTATTTATATGCTGAAACTCACACTGAAATATTAATACTTTGAATATCTCTGTGACTTAGGTAGACTGTGAGGGATTTTATGCCCTTGAGACTTAGACATCTTAAACAGAAACTGGATAATGTTCTCCACCCTTTGTCTCTTCTTGCTCTTTCCTGCCGATGTGGCAGTTTGAAATAGCCTTCTGCAGTGTTCAGGAAACCCCTTCTGGACCTCGTATTCTGTGGGACTGTATTTCTGCATTTCAGTGTTCAGTTTGGTTGAATCAAGTGCAAAGCCTGTGGTACAGTGTTGTTTTCCCCTAATATTTCGTTCACTCAAGATTAAGGAGTCTCTGGAGCTGAGCTGAGGCCTGGCTCTGGTACTGGGTCTTGCCAAAATCTGCCTTCTGTCCCCATTGCTGGAGAGAAGCTGCTTTGGCAGAACAGGACATGGGACATTCCTCTCCATGCAGAGGAGATCTGCAGGGGGACAAGCTGCCAGTAGAGGTTGAGTTGCAGGATCTGATGAGCTAAATCCAGAGCTGATGAGAGTCACTGGGAGATTGTCAATGTAAAAGCACAATATTAAGTGACTCTTAATAATCACCATCATATTATCCTTCTCTAGAGCATTGTGATGTTTGAGGTGAAACTAAATGCTTAGAGTCATCTAGGAGGTGTGTAATGGCTCAATAATGTATTCCCTGTTGTGGCTTTTAGACTTTATGCAGCGGTAATAAAAGTATAAAACGTGTTTAATTAAAGAAAGAGGCCAATTTTATTGAACACATGTACCAAATAAATAACGAAAAGTAGGACCATTAACATGTTGGTCCAACTTTTCTAGCATAATTTTCATTTTAGTATACAGATTTAAAAACAAAACATCTGTTAATGCAATTAATTTTTTATTAATGCATTTGGTTTTATTTTTCTGGTGGTAATAGAGGATTAAATAGGAGCTACCGACTAGATAGGAGAAAGGTACTGTTTCAACTGACATGTAAGGAGATGCTGTCTTGTTTAGAGCTTTGCACACTTGAACAAGAAAATGAAATAATTAAATCTGTTTAAAACAATATATTTTTCCTTGGAAGCATTGACTTGTCACTGTAATGCATGCATCAGAGTGCATGTGCATTATGTTTTAATAATGCCTCCATTTTCCTCATAAGGCATATTATCATCTGATGCAACTCTCTCTAATATATCTGTCCTGAAAGCTGTCATGCAACACCGATTGCTTTTGGTGAGTAACATATCCTGTAATTATTTTCCTCTCCTATCAAGAAAAACACCTTCTTATAGTACTATAATGTGCATTGTTGTTTTTGTTGTTTTGGTTTTTGTTTCCTCAGCATAATGAAATTATCCTCTTGGACATCATGGACCTAGTGTAATGCTTATTGATTTATTGCTGTACCTATTTGTTTTGGCTTATCGAAACGGTGCTTCCAATGCATTAGCAAACCCCTGAAGTGCTTCTGGTAATAGGAAAAAGTGCTGTGGTAGCTGTAAATATAAGAAAGAAGGTTTACGGTTTTATAGAGCTTAAGGCAGAAATTTCCACTTACGCTGAGATCATAGTGTGCTCAGCCAGGCTGCCTTACAGCCTAACTTCTCCACAGGACAACTGCTTGTATAGCAGCACTGAGTTTCTCTTTGGCCTTGGTCTGCTGCCTTTTCCCAAATGTAGGCAGCAGTCCCCTTGTTTTCTCACTTTGTTTACCATGCGGTGTAACAATTTCTGTTAATGTGAAGAGGTAGAAGCCACTAGATATTAATCTCTACTATGCAAAAATGAGAATTAGACACTATAGTTGTGCATCAGTTTAAATACTTTTTCCAGAAGCTACATCGATTCGGATAGAAACCATTAAAATGTTGTAGCCCACCTACATATCTCCACATATGTGCTGTCTGGGAGGAGGGGAAGCAAGCAAATCAACAACCAAGTCATTCCTACCATAAATCTCTTCTGATTGAACTTGAGCACAGCACAGTGTGCTATAGAAGAATGAATAAACTGATGATAATAACAGAAGCTGATTACATTGTGATGGGCAATAGCAGCAAATAGGCCTTATCTTGCACTGTGAAATAGAAACTCATGGTCAAACAAACAAGTCTAGATTTCCAGAGAGAGCATTTTCAGCAATCTGTGGGCAATGACCCTCAAAATTGTGTATTCAAAAAAAATAATTATTTTCAGAAGTGCAGCCTTGGCCCCTAGTGCAGCTGAGAATAAGGTATTTGTGTTGCTCAATTGCACATGCAACCTATCATCAAATTTTCATCCCATTGAGAAATGCTGGTGTTCACAATTGGATGCTGATCAGGACCTGGTCACATATTAGCATGTATACTTTCTGCTTTTGCTTTGACCATCTACTCTTCCTCTTCATTCAGATAAACAATGACTTTTTATAATGAAGAGAAGATGATTTTAAACCATTGAAAATGGACTGGGGGCTTAACTCTTTGATGACTTACCTGAATAAGCTGTACTTAGTAAAGCAAACAGACTGCGCTCTATGTGGAGGATGGAAAACAAGCTAGTTTTGATTTTTCACACAATCTGCAAATTTTGAGCATGCATACACACTTTTCTATCACTGGGGGAAAGAAAAAGTAGTATTTTGACAAATACTTTTTTGTTTTTGTGGAAGTAGAAATATGTGTGTAAGAAGCCTAGGTGATATCAGTTGTGAGCTCCCCATACACATTATTTCAGCCTGAGTCAATGAAGCACTTGGGCAGGTACTTCACTTTTGGTGATGTTTAGATTAGTCTGAACTGTTAGTTAATTCACTGTTTGAATTTGAGCTCTAGTACTCTTGGTACTGAAGAGGCTTAAGTCTGTGCTTAAAGTTAAGCAAGTTTCGATTTTTTTTTAAATTTTTTTTTCCTCATAGGAGATTACTATCTGTCATAAAACTGTGTTTGTCCTGAAAGAGCTGAAGAACTTTGTGTTTGTGCATCCTATTAAGAAGTATAAAATGTCTTTATGCTTTTTCTGCCCTTTAATAAAATTCACTGAACTTTTGTGAATGCAGCTTACACTGAGTGCTTCCTTCTGTCGATGGAGGACGGTTAGTCATGAAACTCCTTCTTCTTTTCAGTATACCCCAGTCTACCAGAGCAGAGCAGATTGGCATGTAGATCATGGTTAAGTATGCTTATGATCCAGCAAGTAGGTGTTTCCCGTGTGTGGTACTGAGGTCTAAGCATCCTTAGGGCACAACGAATATCACACAGAAAAGCAAAGTAAAATGGGTAGTTTTAGTACTACATTAGCTGCTAAGAGGCTGGTAGACCAGAGGAGAAGTAAGGTGACATAAATCTCAGGAGGATGATGAGATTCTGGCTCCCTTCCTCCATGTGCTCCTGACTGGGCGTATGTCCTTGTGTCCCCTTCTGGGCTGGAGCTGCTCAAACTGGCCCAAGAGGCTGCAGCAGGATCAGCTGGAGGGTTGTGGACACAGAAGGGGGAAAAGCTCTCCTAGACCCTGTATCTACTAAGAATCTATCCAGCAACTGATCAGCATCCATTGTTTACCAAACAGAAAAATAATTCCGTAAATATAAGCAAGTATCACCCTTATTCTCTACAGAGGTTCCACTAGAAACATTTCAGCTACAAAGCTGAGAAATAATTAATTTTCTAGTTGAAAATGTGCTGTTGATATACATATGACAGTTCAACTTGGGTGTTCTTTCCTCAGTTTATAGTACATGCTGAAAAACTACCCTAAATGAGATTGTTATTCATTGGTAACTGAAGAAATTATATAGTTTATTCTAGCTGAGTATAACTTGCTTGAAAAGATATTAAAAAAAATTGAAGTAACTCCCAAGAATGTTTTACAACCCTATCAGAAGAAAACATCAAAGAGCCCTAATTCCATCATTATGCTTGCATAAATCAGTGTGAAATATTAGTATTGCAATGGATTTTTGAATCCTTTTAAAGTAATATGAAATATTACCAAGAAATAAAGTAAAATATGTATCCAGCCATATTGTTACAACAATAATAATTACTGGTGGATGTCAAAGGTGCCTTTTGTCTATGAAAACCTCAAGTCAAATTTTTCTTCTTGTTAATACTGTTAGTTAATAATCATTACTGGACTGCTGGCTTATTTTGTACCAGTAAAGCTTGTCAAAATCTCCCTCTTATTAAAGATGTGGCATTAATTACTGTTCAGCAGTGTGTACTTGTCTTTCTAACCACAGATTTAGTAGGTAGTGATTTTGTTCACCCGGTGATGAAGGCTGAAAGCAGCACTTGCTGGGTCAGTCATGGAATAACCACCCAAAGTGTCTTAGGACTTTTGAAACTGGGAGCAGGGGTTGTGTAATGTTTTGGGTTGACTGCATGCACTTACAGCCACTTTCTGAAGCTCAAACTCAAATATCAGTTGAACTGGTTTCCAACTAGCGGTATTTTACATGGTGGAGTTTTGGAGCACACCTTTACATTTACTGAAAGGGGGAAAAGAAGAAGGGAGAGGTTTTGTGAAATCTGAGGTAAAGTGAGTCTTCAGTTCTGAATTTTGCTGTCCTGCTTTTGTGCAGCTGCATTTTTTAGGGTTAGTTCCAGTGTGTCAAAGTTTATCACTATCCTTCAATTTTTCCCCATCAATTTATTTAGAACTGACTTCTTCCAAGAAAACTCTCTTTCTGTCATTCATCTTTTAGGAAAACACAGGATACAAAATAATAATTAAAGAGAAAACTGTGTCATATGCACATGGAGTTACCAGTTTATTAAATACATATTATTGTGTGTACCAGTAAACGTATGAACTTAAATCTCTTGAGACACACAGAAAAACATGGATTTTCAAAATATAAAGTTGAATGATAAAATTCTAAGCAAGCAATACTGATTTATCACAAAGCAATTAAGTATCTTGGTTTGTTTATTCTAAAATTAACTTGGCACATTAATTTAACATGAAAAGAGTGACTTAATGAAGTCTTCAGAGAATTAGTATCTGCCCTTTGAATAAGTTATCTAAAATGCCATTTTATTATGCAAAGCTATGTGAAATAAATTGCATTCAAACAGTAGTTCAGAAAGTAGCTTATCGTAACCTGATGTTCATAAAGAAATGACATAAAAGATCTGGGGCTTACTGGTTTGCTTTCAAGATGGGAAAAATTAAGCAGAAATAGTCTTTCATTTGAAAATAGTTAATTTGACATGGAGATAATTATCTTGATACTTTGAAATGTGATTAACTCTAATTATAGCCAGAAGAAACCTACAGGGAACAATGAAAACAAAATCTAAATGTGGAAGCATGAGCGTGGACTGTCATGTGTGTGATTCATGTGGCAGGGCAGGTCTGACTGTTTTTTTTGTTCCAAGAGGGTTGCAATCCTCTTCTAAATATATGCAACTATGTCCTTAAAGCAGGAATTGCTATTTGCACATGTATTCACCTCCCATGAGCAGTGCTTGTATTAAGTGATCGACTTCTCTACCTGCCTGTATTCATGTGCATAAATGCAAACACACACACAAACTCCAGTTGGCACCCAACTTAATGTAAACCCAAGATGTTCTCGTTTTGTCCATGGATAATCACACTGTACTTCTAGCAAGACCAATGCATCGATTCCGATAAAGGGATGCAGAAAGGCTACCTAGGCAAGCTATTTAGTGAATGTTTTTCCTTGTGCCAAATAAAGAAAAACATTGTTCTCCCAATTTCACCTAGTAATGCATTTGAAATGTGGAGACTGGTATATTAAATAGCTAATATTATTCTACTTGGCTGGAAGTTGTCTTCAGTGTTTAGCTGCCTTTTAACTAAATAAATTGCTCCCTTCGCTACTGTTTTATGACAGGGACATCTATGAGCAATTCTGATGTTGTGCTGTGTTTTGGTTTTGCTTTATTTTTTAGCATTTCTCAGTAGTTGTCATCAACCACAGATTTAAACAAAGAAGAGAAACCAATATGGATCATTTAGTATTTTTTTATTCCCCAGACCCGATCAGGAGAGGAGGTCTTTGAAGTCTTGCAGTCATTAGCCACTTGTGTACAGCTCACAACAATACGTGTGGCTTTCTATTTAATCGAATGCTTTCATATTCTTGTTTTATGGTAAACAGTAAGTAGGATTATGGTTTTATAGTTAGCGTGTTGTACAAAGCTCTGTACCATTTTCCAAAGGATTTGACCATTCTAAATGTTCATTCTAGAATATTGGACAAGAAATGGATTATTAGTCATTTATGTTATTGTTAATTTTGCATTCCTATCAGACTTGCTTTTGAACAGGCAATGGTGTGCTTTCTGTTACATTTTAGGCTATTATCTCAAAATTGCATGCCGAGATTGGATTCTTTGGAGTTATTCTATCAGTTTTGCTTTTATGTGTGTGGTTGGGTTGTTGTTGTTTTGGGTTTTGTTTGTTTTTTTTTTTTTGTTTCTTACACATCACTTATTGATGGGTGTGTTTGTATATAGTAATGTAGAATATGGTTTCAAGGCTCTGACCAGCTTGACTTAGCTCTGTGATCCAGTGTAATCCGCTGGAGCCGCTGGGGAGCCAGGAAGCCTAAACCATTGCGCTGGGAATCAAATTAAGGCTTGGAGTTTGGATTCAAGGATCATGGCTTTGTGATGATGGTTGCCTTAATATTGGTAGCTTAAGCCAATTTCTTAGGGAAACCTGGCTTTCTAGTATGAGTCTTCTAGACATCAGGGAAGAGAATTGTGGGCTGGGAATAGTGTTTCTTCTTTGGTGAAAGCATTTCTGTTATTCAGTCCAGGTGAGCTGGGAGTACACAAACTACAGGAATTCCTAGACCCAGCTCTGCAGGGTTAGTCTGCTTCATAATGTGTCAGGTATGAAAAGCATGGGAAAAAAAAAGTTAATACCTTTTTCTTTTATTAAATGGATATCATTGTTTCTGAGTGCAAGGAAAACAAATGTTATTTTAAAACTGTAGTTTACTTCTTCGTACATGGTAAAACCATAGTAAATGCAGATGGATTAATTAGGTTAAGACTGTTAACTGACTTTATATTCCTCTTTATATAGTTGCACTGAACTTAGACATCTCTCTCAAAACTGCTCTAGTTTATATCACTCAGCTTACAATTTCTATGTTGCCATGGAAGCACAGAACTATCTCATTTACCTTTTTTTTTTTTTTTATTTTCTCTTTTTAGTAATACAAGCAACATCCTTTCTTATTTAGTTTTAGTTTTAATCAAGAAAGTAAAAAAATCTGGTACCATAGAAAAGAATTTGACATTGCAATAGCTGGGAATGACATGCACACCGTAAAAAAGTATAAAGCAAAAGATTTGTACTTAAATACAAGGGATGATCTGAGTATTTTGGATAGAACAGGGGCTGTCCAAATGACACTGGCAGCTCCTCTTGTATTGAAGCATTAAAAAGAAGCTAAAGCAGCTTAAAAGCCAGGCTGTTATCACCGTACCCTTGGGCTGCAAGTTCTCTGGGCTGTACAGAGCACTCTTGAGTGCCCATAACTAATTTAAATTGCCATGTGCTCATACAGCAATAGCCTTTCACCTTTTTATTATATTCTACTCTGTGTTACTTGTACCTTCTGATATATCCCACAGCGACAACTTTCAAAAGTTTCCCATGAGAACCCTACTGAAGTGTGGCGAAGGACATGAATTGCACACCACCACAACACGGGGAGCTGTACGCTGAAAATTCTCCAGGGGAAGAAAATGTCTTTTTATTTTAATTACTGCTTAAAGTTCCTTAGACAAGTTGATACATGATAATCACGCTCACTGGCTTTCTTGTTTCGTATTTAATATGTAATGGAAAAATTTATTGCTCCAATCATCCACTTTTTAGGGCAGAGGGGGTCTTTAGCTGTCTCCCTCATTAGCTTCCATTTCATTTACCTTGCTTTGTTCTGGGTACCAGCACACTTGCAGAGCCCCACAGCTTCGTTCCAAGCCCCAGAGGCCATGTGCCCTGTTGGGTCCCTTTCACCACAACATCCACCCACTGCGTGCAGAGGGCAGCTGAGGCTGTCACATCAACTACCTTTAAAAATTATATCATCTGTCTGCTTCTGTTGGTTTCATCATGTTTGTTTTCCACAATGTTACCATTTCCTTCTGTCTGTTTGTTTGTTTTCCCCTAAATTTTCTTTAGGAGAGCAAATCTAGTAGAGGATTCACAGTCAGTGAGATGATAATCCCAGAGCTAAGGGTGTTGACAGAGTTTGAGTACTAAGAGAGCAACATGTCGTGCTGCTACTGTGCATATAAACTATGATGCACCTACAAAAAAGCACCAAGCCCCTTGATTACATCTTTGTAATTCATATTCTGAGGGAAGATGATGCTGTGTTTCTAACATACATTGTTATTCTTTTCAGTAGGTCTAATATTTGGAGAAATGCTCAATTAGAGAGAAATCTTCTCTAATTCCTTTGGATTTAATTGTAATAGTGTTAATCATGATGTATTCTTTTGGTATTTAAGAAAATCAATTGTCAATTAGCTTTTATGGGGAATTACACATTGTGTTTAGTCATCAGTTGGGCATTATGGCTTTATTTGACAACTGTTATTAAAACATACAGTAATTTACTTTTATTATAATCTATCTAAAAGCCAACACAAGTTTCAAAAATAATGTGAGCTTTGCAATTATAATTAGAGCATATTTTATTAGAAATTGTTTTATAATGCAGTGTTACTGTTAAGAATTAACTATTTTGTGTGAAGAAAATTTAATTAATATATTATTTATGGGAACAGATAGCTTACTTTTTTTTTTCATAAATGCTTGAAGAATGCTAACTGTATTAAGAAGATTTAAATAAGCAGATAATTGTTCTAAGGTAAATAGGCTTGATGAAATAATGAATGGTTTAAAAAAATACTTTCAAAATATTTTCAAAACACTGGACCAGTTCCTACAAATTTGTATTACCAGATGAAGCCTTGTTCCCACTTAATCTGGAGGTTAGTGCTGAACTGTGGGCTTGGTCCAAAGTTTATTCGATAATTTTCATAAGTAGCTTCTATAATGTATTGACTTAACTTAAATAATTCTGTAATGAAATGCTGTATCCGTATGTAACATCAACAACAAATGTTATTAAGCAAATGAGCGCATTATTTTCTTGCTACTTTGATTAAAGGCTGCATGTTGGCTATAGACCGCCTCTGTTTAAAAAGGAGTACCTTGAAGACGTTAACGTAAACCATGATGGGTACAACCCGATCTCATTACTGCAGTTAAAATTTGGAAAAATTCAGAGAAGTTTGTGATGCTTTGGATACTACTACCTGTGGTACTTGGGGTGACAGGGATCAGAACACTAGCCAAAGAGCACAGTAAAAATGAAGAATTGATGCATACCCAAATAGTATCCTATGCTGATATTCTTCCTAGCTATTGGGTATATCAGAGATCATCCTTATCTTGCCCAGAGATATTTATTGACCATTGCTTTCATTACAGAGCAGTGAAGTACCAATAATCTAAAATATATGCAAGTTTTAAAAGTCTACATTCAAGTTTTAAACCTTTTTGCTTATGATGAATGTTCTTACTGGCCTTTTCCTGTCTCATTTGGGAGATGAAATGTGAACTATATATTTGCTCTGGAATTGGCTTGGCTGTGAGGGAGCCATTATAGTTGCTATTCAAACCTCTGTATTCGGCGTATCTTAGAATTATCGTGTTCTTCTACTCAGTGGAGTATTTCAGTGTAGGTGTTGCAATGTGAAATCAGCCTGTATAAGCCTTGGCTCTATAAACGTTTTTTACGCTAAGATCTTCCCTACAGTAATAATAATAACAATAACATTACCGGTAACTGTTGCCCATGATATATAGGGTGCTTTATATGAAGAGCACTAAACAAATCTGCAGAAGTCTGTTGTTTCATCACAGATATCATAAAATGAAGGGCAGATTATTGCTACGGAGAAAGATAGTTACCAGTGCCACTGAGCTCCTTGCTTTCCTGAGAGTATAAGAAATACTGTATGGGATCACAGCTGACCCACCCTGTTTACAGCATCAACCAGTGGCGAATACTTCTGGAAAGAGCAGGACTAGAGTTGTCCTTCCTCTGGGTTTGCAGTTGTAGCTTCATCTGCTGTAGGTTTCTCTTGAACCGGAGACTGAGCCTGAAGCCTTGTGTTCAAAAGCCACAGATGGAACTTCCTCTATGAATTTTCTATTCCACTTGTTAAATTACCTGTATTTTTCTGCCTTCCACACATCCTGAAGCAATTATACTGCGTGTAATTGGTGTTTCTTTTCCTTTACATTTGCTGTTTAATGATTTCTCTGGATGTTTTTTATTCTTTCTTTGCCTTTTTATTTGTTGTTAATTTTGGAGATGATCTAAATGGTGCATTGGAAAGATTTAACCAGTAGCTGAACAACATCTGTGTTATGTCAGACATGCTTCATCCTGAAACCAGAAAGTTCCCCTCTGCTCCTTTAAATGTGTTTAGAAGAGCAGTGTTTTGAGCAGTGTTAATCAGGTTCCTATGCAGTTGCAGAGCTGTAAAATGCTTTCTGAGCATCTTTCCACCCACTTATTCTCCTTCTCTTTGTGGGGAGACAATTACAATTTACAAGCTGAGAAAGGGGATGGTTGTGAAGTACTACTGGCAGAAGATGTAGCCTACTTCTAACATATGTCCTTAAGATTTCTGTAAATTACTCTTCTGGCTATACTCGTCTCCTCTGATTTGTACTGCATGGAACATGAGTTTAAAAGAATTTAAATTCAGGTCAATCACTGATCAAATGTTTTGGCCCAGTAGGAAGAGCATATGAACTGCTATAACCTGTATATTGAGCTGCCTAGTGGTGGACTACATTGCTTTAATTAGCTTTGCAAGTTACCCATGCTGTTCAGCCACTAATTGTGTTCTGAGTATTACTATTCCTTATCCAACAGTGTCATTCTGCTGGGGTTAAAATCTTCACAGGGGAAAGGACAAGAGCTTCTCTACAGTACCCAGAGTTGTGCCTAAATAGTAGATATGTCACACCTAAATTACCTTTGACAGCCAAAAGAAATTGTGACTTTAAACCAACACATCTGAAAAATATTATGTACAAGTATAACTATTTGGCAGAATGAGTTGGATGTATCAAAGATTAGTATATAAGTGAAACAGAAATAAATTATGGTGCATGTAGAGGGGTTTCTGTGGTTGCACTGAAGGACATTACTGGAGAGTCAGAGATTGAAGACAAGTGAGTGACAAACTAATCTTGGCCAAAATAAAATATGAACCAAGAATAATGAAAACACTGAGACTTATGTTCTTACAGAGTTGGAAGAGTTTTATCAAAAACTACGATTAGTTGTCAAAAACATCCCAAATCTATGACTTTCTTGTGTAGTTTAAAGACTTCAAAGCAGGGTCTCATTCAGGAATACATGCTGCAGTGCAACTGGGACGCAGCTTAGAAGATAATGATAATAGCAGTATTTAAGATCCTTAGATGAAAGTGTTTTTATAAACATTAGTTAAATGAGTTGCTAAAGATAGTTCTAGTCGAGGACTTCAGTATTATTTAACTGTTGTAATTTATTTCAAAATAGAAATATCAACAGATAAATGTAGATATTTCCAAAAGCTGCACAGAAAACAAGAAAGGCTTTGCAACTAAGACTAAAGAATATAAGATAGAGACCACATATGTGCAGTGTTTAGATTCTTTTTTTCTCTCATGAAGAACAAACTGGTACTGATAAAACTAATTATAGAAGAAAATGGAGAGAACTGTTTTGTATTGTCCAAATAAATACAAATCTCTGGAAAAAAAAACCAACATTCCCTTAAAGCTCACTTGGGTAAAGACAGTGAAAAAGCAGCACACAAGAAGCTACCAAAAAATGTTAATAGATCATATCTCACCTGGCAGAAACACACTGATGATAGACGTGACATGAATGAAAGACAGCTAAAACCACAGAATGAGGCAATTTCTGCTGTATCTGAGCTTTGTAGAAGGTAAATGGGAGGGAAAATGGCTTAAATATGCCAACCATGATGGGAAGAAATGTAGTCACAGATTCAAGAAATTTTTATTTGCAGGTTGCAAAATCTTCTCCACCAAAGGTACAGAGGCTGTGATTCTGTCTACGCTGTTTGCAGAGCGGCTTTGGTAATCAGGAAATTGTAGCTCATTAGTGTTTGTGGTGCATTTATGTTGCCGTTTGAGACTGAAGCCCCACAGCTCCATTCAGTTTAGTACATAGAATGAGATGGATTTAGGCACCATTGCACCGGTAGGATGATACATCTACTGTGTGCTATATGCTTTGATTGGAACAATTTATTTCATGCTGACTGTAGATCTCTTTGAAGATATTTATGCTTTCTTCATAGAAAAACACTGGATTAATTAAGACAATTATTTCTAGATTGATGGGCTCTGGATGTAAAGCCTCGCCTAATCCATGAGCACAAGATAGACCATGACTCCATGATTTTTTTTGCTAATCTTCTAGACTTCTTTTAACCTACGCAGTTGATCAGTCCTTGTGTTTTTCACTGGGGTTATGAGTGCAACTGAAAGGCCCAGATTTTGTAAGGGCCCTCACTGTGCAGAGCCTGTGGAGCATCACTGCTGTCTATGGGAAAAGCTGATGGATGTGATACCTGCTGCAGTGTTGGTGACCTGCTGGTGTAAGTGGAAGTATGTTTGCCCGGGAAATGAAATGAACTGAATAGGTAGAGAGGAGAAAAAAATTTGGAAGATAAATAGCACTGGCAATAGCAATCTTTAGTGACCTCAGTAGAGCAGCTTAGGGATGACAAGAAATTCAGGCTGGGAAATGTTGGTGATTTATAGACTGTATGTAAGAACAGCCTATATCTATTGATATGAATTATAAGTAAGGACAGCTTATCTGTCAAAATAGGAAACTGTCTTCAAAAACAAATGCTTCTGAAAAATGATTGGCACAAGGTGAGGAGATCTTTGTCACATTCACTTAAATGAAATGATCACAAACAACTCTTCCAGGAGGCTAAGAAAGGTGAGCAGGACAAGCTGAGTGGCACTGTGATTATGGCCTAAAAACAATTATTGGATGAATGTCCAGCCTTCTAAAAGCTGATCTATAAAATACTCTAGTAAAGATTAAATTATTACATTCTAAGAGTCTGACATATACTCATTTGTATATAAAAATATATGTAGATTTTTTTCTTGTACTATAACGTAACAGTCTATCAGACATACAATGTCAGGTATGCCTTAGGAGCTAACACCAATATTTTGTTTAGTTAGAAGCAACACAAATGTTTTGAAGCAGTTACTCATCTTTCTAATCAGTGTCAAGTAGAGTGGCTTGGAGAGAGATATCTTTCTTTTGTACTGTGGTCTGAAACAGAGGTATTAAAAGAATGGCAGAGAAGAGTAAATAGTGGCTTCTGCTTGTGGAAACATTAAAGTCCAAATAAAAACATCTAAATCAAAGCAAATTACAAGTGTAAAAAGAAAATCACATTGACCTAAATATGCAGTCTTTTTATCAGGGAGTCAAAATTGATGTTGTTATAGGGAAAGAATAATTGCTGGGTCAGAATTGGCATGCTGCTGTAGGTACTTCATGGGAAATCTATGAGCCACATCTTGTTGTGCGTATTAAATTGTAGCTTGCACAATACCTCAGTGTACTTTTCACCTTTGGGATATATACAATTCCAGGCAAATTGCTAGAAAGGCTACTAAACTCCTGGTATTTTAGTACTTAATTCAAAATTACAGTTCAGTTGGAACTGAAAATAAAGGGGAAAAACCCAGCTGTAGCCTGTCACTACTGATGGGCTGTTCTGTTTGTAGGGGTGACATCCTACAGGTGACAGTTCAGACTGACATCTGAAATGCTCTGTCACACTTGTGGCGTTCCAAATGGAGAGCTCATGTTTTTGTTACCTAAAGGGTGCTGTCATCAGTCACCAGCTCTACATGAGTTATACACAACAGCCATGGTTACAAATAAAACTGCTTGGTATCCTCCTCCTCCTGGTCCGAACACAGATAAAACTTATCTCATCTAATTGTTTGCTGTTCATTTAGCTTCTTCAAATGTAGACAAGGAAGGATAATTACTGTACACACAAAGCCTGTCCTCTTGAGACATATATTCAAGTGGCTTACATTATGTTTTTAAGTATCCTTTTTTAACCATTAAATTTCCATACATGTACCTGCTAAGAAATTGTGCATTTCTCAATAGCTCTTTTGATTGTCCTAGGGCTGTACAAACCAATAGATCTCTGCAGGGAGCTGGCACATTTTATTTGTGATAGGAATTAGAGGCTGACATGTATTGCAATTACTTGCAAATTATATGGCTGTTCACAGAGGAAAATTTGGAGTTCTGTTACCATGTCACATGGTGGGATTAAACCAATTCTGTCTGACACTGCTATTAGATTGCTTGCAGAAAATTGCACAGAGGTATCTGCATATTGGTGATTTTTACTATAGAGTTTTTTAGCAAAGATAACTCAAACACAGGCTCGTGGCAAGACCTGAAGCAAGACCAGTTTATCTTCTGATCCCAGCTCTGCCTCTGGGCGTGTAACTTCTGTTTGGCATGGGAGAGGACAAAGTCATTGTACAGTTGCTAATTCTGTAACTGTCTGACAAAAGACATCAGCCATCAGTACTATGTAATATTGTTAAATGTAGAAGTTACTAATTCTAGTGCTGTTTATAGACAGAAGAGACTATCTGCCCTGTCTTGCATTTCTAGCTCCTGTAAAACCAAGTAACATACGTGCTTCTAATGTAGTTTAATTCAACAATTTATTATTTTAAATTGATAATGCTGAAAAAAAAGTGCATGTAGTAGACAATATGGTACATTACATTTTGAATATATGCATTGCTGGAACAAGGGAATGTCATAATTAATGTCCTGAGGTTATTAAAACGTTGTAATGCTAAATAGTTCATGAAGAAAATATACCACAGTCGTGACACAAATTGGTTGCTTATTGCTATAGGACAATAAACCCTGATATTTGTGTGATTTCTTTAAGCAAGCTGAGTTGTAATCTGTTGTTTGTCTCTTGCATTTTGTTAGGTGCTGGTCGTAGTTGATGCAGGATGTTAAAAGATATAAAAACAACTCTATTGAGCCAAACAGAAAATCCATATAGCTCAGTATCCTATCTAACAGTGGCTATAAGCAGCGACTAAGGATGCAAGAGTAAAGCATGCATTGAGTAATATTTCCCTCAAACATTCTTGCAGCTTCCTGACCAGAGGAGAGTTTTGTAATAGGTCATTTAATTTGCTTTTAATTTGTCCAGTCCCTCAGCATAAAGATTCCTCATCTTACCCTATTTCTTTATCAAGAATACCATTAATTTTAACATAACATCACCACAGATTTTGATCTTCAAAGGTAACAGGCATTAAAAATGTTGCAAACTATTAATTTCTCTGTTTTCATACATTCACAGAGGTGCACAGCTGGAAGCCATCTCGGAAGGTCCCCAAAGCCCCATCAGTTATGCCTGAGCTGCTACTGACGACTGTTCTTCACAATTTCCAGTGTGGACGTTCCACATCCCTCTTCAGGTATCTAATCCTGAACTATTCTTAACTATTAAATATTCTACAGTTACATTTCAGTCATATGTAAATTTCAGCATAGTTGCAGTCTTCTGGATACTCCAGTTGGGCCACAATTTTCTTTAAAATAAAGCACGTCAATCTACACATCATCTTCAGGTAATGCTGTTTCACATCTTTCACATCTGGTGGTTCATCTGTAAGGACTGGTTTTGAAGCAGTTGTCCTCTGCAATACTTCCACTTTGAGCAGATTTCTTAGTAGACATGAGAATGTCTTATGAGGGTGGTGTAAAAATCTTACTTAAAAGTTTGGTAACTGCTGCTGATAACCCCCTGTTTCCAAGGCCTGTTATCCTATTGTAGCAACAAATGTGATTGTATTGATGTGATTTGTTCTTGATAAATCCACAGAGGCTATTACTTATCACCTTATAGTATACCAGCTGCTTACAAATAGGATTACAGCTTTATTTTTAATTTTATCATGCACAAAAACTGAATTAAGGCTTAATAAACTGAAGCATGATTAATTTTGAAGAGGTAGTATTTGTATAACTGTTTACCTAAGGGACTGCGTTGTGTGTTATGTCATAGCTGTTGTCCTCTTAAAATTCCTACACAAATTTTCTAAATACAGTGAGCCTGTTGAAGTCCTCAGTGCCCACTCTTCCTCCTCCCATTGCAAACACTGTCAACAAATGATTGCAATACATCCCGTAGGTGCAGAAATGAGGAAATTGCACCTGGCTGTGTCGCTTCTTACCAATCCAGGATTTGATAACATGTGCCTCAAGGCAAAAGTATTAGTAGCATCTGGGGCTGGGAGATGGAAGCATGACCAAACTCTTTTCTGAAACCATGTTTCTCTTGATGACATTTCCCTCTTCACTAGGAGGAGTTTATCCATTTTGTCTGACTTCTCAGTTGTAGCTGATTTTATGGCTGATCGTTTTGCTAAATTTCTAGGTATGTGGAAAATACAAATTCTCCCTTTATAATGCAAGTATCTAAGGCTAAGTAATGTTAAATATAGTTGCTGGTTAACATTTCTTAGTTATTGCCCTTGTTTCTCGCAGCATGGTCTCAGAACACACCATACAGACTCTGGTCATCTGCTGGGGATGCTCATTCAGAGTAAACGTGTGAAGTTAAAGGAATGGTTTCACTACCAGCTCCAAGTGTCCACCCTACCCACTGACCCAAACCTGGCTTCCTCAGCAGCTGATGAAAGACTCTTCTTCGGGGGCCTTATGGTACCGAAGCCAGACTCAAAAATCTCAGTATCTTTCTGTAGGGCTGGTCTTTAACTTCATCTGGCAGAACTGGGTGCCTCAGGTGAACCATATACACGTTCCAGTGTCCTGAGCCTGTTGCAACATGGGTAACACACCATTTTTTCTACTTGTCCACTTGCTTCAACTCCAGGAGCTTTGTTTTGTCTGAATCCATTTGAAACAGAGAGGGAGAAAGCAATCTAACAGTTTCCTTTTTTGATGAGGAACAAAGAAAATTATACATTAGAATTAATATTTGCATGCATGTAGGATGTGGGTTTTTCACCAAATAGGTTGGACACAATGGTTTTATATTTTCACTGACTGCTACCTGCTGAAATTGAAATGGAGTCCCTGAAATGAATGACACTTCTATTGTAAAGCTGGTGTCAGACAGAATTCTGGCTCAATATGTCCAAATATCAGCATTTCAGCATTATGTCAGGCCACATTGCAGTCTCCGGTTAATACTGCTTAATTCTAGGAATCTGTTTGAGTTATTTTACCTTTTTTTTTTTTTAAGTAGTGAATAAGCTTGTACTACTTGCATCTTGAAAATTTTCTGTTGGACTTTTCTGTAGTTACAGGAACCAAAGCTGAGAAGGTTTGTAGGCTCTAGTTCAACCCTGAAGATTTTGGGGTCTGATGGCAGCTTGGATTAGGATAACTGAATGACAGGTATTCTGCAGCTTAAAGATTTCAGAAATACCAGATTCAGGATGTGCCCTGTGCCCCTGTGGCTCTGGCTCTGCTTGTCTGCATCCTGGCACAGACTCATCTCACGGGCAGGCCTGCAGAACAAATCCAGGGACTGGAAGGGTGAGCCTGCCAGGCTCCAGTTGTATGTGCTTAGGGAGCGTGTACAGTATTATCTGCTGGAGCACTCTATGTTGTTGTGTTTTGCCTCTTTGATTCCCAGGTGGAGTATGGGAATGCAGAAACAGGGTAATTTTATCTTTGGAGTAGATAACCAAATTTACAAGCAGAACATATATGTATTTTGTTTGTTTTTCTCCAGAAGCACAATGAAATGGTATAATTTGAAGAGCTGAAACCACATCCGAGATATAAAACTTTTCAAATGTTGAGGTCAGTATTTCCTTGTAGGTTTTACATGACATCATTTTGTGTACATGTCCTTCTAATTACACAATACATGACACAATGTCACAATTACGCTAAATAATTTGTCAAGTGTGGCATATTACATTTCTAACTAACTGGTTGTTTTTTTGACAAAAGTAATTCTTGGAAGCTGGTCCCTCTCCATTTGCTGCTGTAGTTGCATAGCAGTGAATTCCCAGCTTGCAGGAAAAGGGAGGATGCTGTGCAATGACACTCCAGAGGTGTGAGATGTACCCCTGCTTGTGCTGTGGTTCCTCTGTGATGTTGCAATTCCTTTAGCTGTTTGCAGATGGTTGTCATGTTTCTGTCTCCTCTTCCAACTTAAGATTGTGATTTACGGGACTGTCAAATACTTTTAATGGTAGCCGAATCACTGGGAACTCTATTCTGAATATACTGGGTGTTACATCCTGGGGAACCACCCTGAACGCCACCGGATTCTATGTATATCAAAGCAGGTCCCCAGATTAATTAGCAGATACTTTTGATCTGAGCTTGTGTAAATGGCATATTTTTAAAAAGTTATGATGAGAGAAAATTTGGATTTTCATGGTGATTGCAAAACGTATACTGGTCAGCAAAACAGCCAGACTTTATTGGGCGTGAAGTGCTGAAGTCCTTCAGAGACAGGATTGCCTGCATTATTAACATGAAAGGTATTTTTCATTTAGCTGTCTCTTCAGAACTAGTACTGAAACACTAGGAAATTACTTGAAAGCAGAAAATCTGGCACAGTTAATACAGATCACAGCCAGAGCTTCCCAACACCATACATAACCAAAAATTGTCTTAGAATGTGAATCATTTGAATAATGAACAGTGCTACCAGCTCTGTGAAGGATAAAAGCACTTAATACGTAAAATAAGTGTCATCTGTCGGTAGCTGAGAAAATCTTATCTATGGAGGACACCTAGGCTTCAATAGCTTTAAAATCTCTCCTTCCATCTATATGTTATATACTTTTTTCAAGGTTGAAGAAGGGTCATTATTGTTCTGTCACTTGTCACTTTGGTTGACAAGAAATGTATTGCTTGCTCCTTTAACTGGGGAACTGGCTACTGTGTTCCTCAGATACACTTGAACTGCTCAGGAACCCTCTTCAGAGAATTTCTTTTTCATATGGATTTTTATGGTTTTTGGTGATCAGTGGCAAGAGTGTCCTTGATAACTGCAGCTGTGCAGCATGGCCCCTGAGGATGCTGCCTCGTTTGGTTTGCATGTACATCATGACTCTACAGAGGCTGTGTGGGAAACTGTCTTTACTTCTGACAAGTGGACCTAACAAATCAGAAGGGTTAAAAAAACCCCACTTCATTAGCCATGAAAATTACTTAATATTCTGAATTTTCATGTAGAGTCTCTGCACTAATTATCCCTTTGATAGCAGTAAGCATTAAAAACATTGCCTCTCTTCTAAAGATGCAGAAAATGAAAGACAAAGCTTTTGAAATGTCAAATATTAAAAATTATGTTTTGATTTTTGGTATCTTTATTCCCCTTATCTGAAGAGCTTTTTATTAAATAAACATGAACTCTGTTCAGCAACTTCATAAAGACTGTTTAGTTCTAAAGGAGAAAAAGTAGCTAGCTGAGAAGAAACAGACAGGGCTGCTGCTTCCTATGGAAGAGGCGCAGATGAAGGGCAGGCACGAGGCTCTGCTCTGTGGCACAGGCTTGTGCTTTGCTGCTGAGGAACGTCAGGAAACCTCAGTTGTGAAGAAGGGAAAAGTGGGGCTTCATACATTTTTGGAAGGGGAAAGGTGCCCTGTTAGCTCTGTGAAATCTCTGAGGTTGTTTTTTGTTTGCACTGACAAACAGTTCAAGTGAAAAGGATCCAAAGCTGAGAATATGCCCTGATAAGACTCCTAGAGTGGAGGAAGTCAAAGTGGAAATGTACAGATGTTGTAAAGCCCAGTAAGTGATTGCTTCTTAGGGATACAATGAATGTGCAGAATCTAACAAAATACAGTCTTGTTTTGTGTACTTCCAGCCCCTTTGGGCTCGCTAGCCATGAAAGGGTAACGTTACCCATTTGTACGGTGGTAATGTCTGTAATTAGTGGCAGTGCTGAGAGCTCCTTCCAAGGACATCTTAGCCCACAAGGTAATTATGAGCTCATTACTGGCAACCAGCACATCACTGTGTGAAGGTTTACCCTTGCTGGAGTCACGCTTCCCCTTAGGGAGTTTGGGCCTTCTTGTCTCAGACAATACAGTAATCGGACATTATTCCTTGCAAATCACAGCGTCACTGTTGGAAGGGACCTCTTGGGCTGATCTTGTCCAATGCCCTTACGCAAGCAGGGTTGCTCAGAGCTGTCCAGTTGGATTTGAATATCTCCATGGATACTCTACCACCTCTCCAGGCGATCTATTCCAGCGTTCAACAGCCTTCACTGTAAAATAGTATTTTAATGTGTTCAGATTAAATTTTATGGTTTTTTAATTTGTGCCTGTGCTTGCACAAACTGTGAGTAGTTTTGGATAGTTGAGCCTGGTAATTTATTTCTCGAATTCTAGTAAATCCTAATTCTTTTCTAAGGCACACTTGGCCCATTATGAGTGACTTTTTGCCACTTTAAAAGTACAAAGCCTTTAACTGAAGAGAGGATGGAGACTATCCCATCTGCATTGCCCAAGAATAATACGTCAACTTCTTTAACTGTTATGTCATTAGTCTGGTGAGAAAGAGGCACTGCTGTGTTTACAGTAAAAGCTGCAGTTTTGTCCTCAAATGCATTCAGTGTCATGGTGCTGCATTAGCTGTAGATTGGTAACATTTGATCAAGGCAGTTTGATGTATTCTAAGTAGCGGCTTATTCTGTGCAAGTAATTTTATGTGCAACCCTTTAAGTGCAGCTGTGACATAACTACTCCAGCTTTTGCTGTGTTGTCAACTCAGAAACTGCCCTGTGGACATAGTGATAAAGTGCAGAGCTCCAATTTATGTAATGGTGTAAAATGTACACTCAAGAACTTCTGTAGTAGTCATCTTTGTTTTTACTGAATTATCTGAGAACAGGTGAGCTATATGTATCAATATTCTTTTGTTCTGGAAACAGCAAACCTTGTTTCTCCTCAGGTACTATCAGCAATTAATTGTTTTGTTTTGTACTGGTAGGACCAATACTGGTTAAAAGATCTATTTTGGGATGCATTTGTTTGTCTGTGCCTTCAGAGTCAGCATCAAGGTAAGAGGTTTCAAAGTTTTGGCCTTTGTTGAGCTTAGCCTATGATTTTCACACAGAGTCTGATGACGACACCACCTTTTGCTACACCTAACATTAGAGATTAGTCCAGGCTCAGTGGACCATAAAACTTAGATTTTACTTTTTTCTCAACTTATTTTGGAAAAGTATCACAAATTTACCAGTGTCCTAAGCACCTGCTCTGATGTTTATATATGTGTAATATCATGCCTTATCTGCAAGTAAAATCATGTTGTAATTCTAACATGACACGCTGATTTTTGTCCACATCATCAGAAAATTAAATTGCTACCATTCTAGGTAAACAATTATAAACTGCTTCTGAACAATGTCAGAGTTTTCTTTCTAGGTATGTTTTTATTTACTTTTTCCTTCACTTCCTTTGAAAATAAGCAAACAAAAAAAATATACACTGGAAGGATTACATCTCATAGGATTCTATATTGAAACTTATGCCAAACACTGTTAGAAGTTCCTAGTGAGAACTTTTTATATCTTTTTTTCTTCCTATAATGAAGTAAAAAAAAAAAAAAAAAACAAAAAAAAAAAAAACAAAAACACAACACAAAACAAAAACAAACAAACAAACAAAAACCACACAAAAAACAAGAAAATATGTGGTATTAAGGAAACAATGGCTTTGTAGTTCAGTGTCTGTCTTGAATCAGCAGCCCTGCAGGAGGGCTCCATAAACCACTCTGGGTCTGCTGTAATATCTCTTTAACTAGCACACTAGAAGTTAGTACACAAATAAATACACATTGTTGTAAGTCAGGAAAAAGTGCTCACTCTTAAGTTTTTATTAAAATTGAACACAGGGAAGTATTCGAACATACTTCTGGTTGAGAATCTAGACAGCTAATATGTTTTCAGGATCATCTGGCTTTACAGTATTCCAGAGTCTCAGTGTACATTCACAGGAACACAAAAGTGAGCACCTCATTATTCAGCCAACAACAACGGTATCATCACCAACAAACTGGTAAGTCGGGACCTCAAGGTTATAGGGAGCGGGACCTTTCCTGATTCTGCCAGAGGCATCGTAATGGGAGCCATGGCAAGGGCAGTAATAACCGCCAAAATCTCCGGAGTTAGCAATGGGCACACAACCAAGATGAGTGCAGACACCTACTAGTATGACCCATTCTGGTTTCTTTACTCTGTCTAAGTCATGCTGAGGATCCCTCAGTTTAGACACATCGACTTCAGCTTCCTGAGTAATCTCTGCCTGGGTTCTGTGACGCACAAAAAGGGGCTTCCCTCTCCACTTGAAAGCCATGTTCTTGCCTTCTGGAATGTCAGATAACTTGATCTCAATCTTAGACAATGCTAGCACGTCAGCAGAGGCACTCAGGCTGGAAATAAACTGGGTGACAACGCTCTTGGCAGCATATGCAGTTGCCACACATGTCGTTGCAGTTAACAGGTAAGAAAACCCTTTTCTGGCTTCACTGCTGCTTTGAGAAGACGTGGTGGAATCAAGCACTTCTTGACGACGATAGGCAGAGAAGTCGGGTACCGCGACATCATTATGGACGCAACGAACGCTGGCAGGTGCTGCAAGAAAAAGAATATGAAACAACAATGCTTTCAGGTAAAAAAAATATGATGGTATTTTAAGTTATACCTTTCAAATAGCATTTTTGGAATAATGGGTAAAAGCTATTGCAATGTCTGGGTAGCATTCCAGTAATTATACATGTTTCTAGTATCTCAGTTAGTACTTGCTATCCTGTTACACGGTCAGCAAAACACCTTTGAGGGCAAGTGAAAAGATGCAATTTCCAAGTGCTGAAAGAACACACACACAAAGCCAAACTCCTCAGTAATAACGGGCTGGACTGATTTGCATTTCAGGGAGAACCACCACCCTTTGGCCAGAAGTCAGTTCTGCAAGAACAACTTGGGTGGAAATTGACGTGGCTGATGCTTTTCTGAATACTGCATGAATGGGATGGCAGGGGCAGGGATAAAGGAATTCTAAACGAGGAAACAGTGATGGTTTTGACATAGTCTCCTGTTTGAGCTGTTTGCTTGGAACTGTAAAACGCACTGTGTTCTTACTGCACCTCTCTGCTTTGATGCCACTCAGTTAAATCTACTACTGAACTAAATAGAATTTACTTGCATCTTCCCAACTGCAAAATCAATATCCACCCAAAAGTCATCACAAGGAAGCAGCCTTTCAGGTGCCCTTAGATCTATAGTCATAACTCATGTTATCATCATGAGCACAGCCTGGACTCAAATACTGCATCAACTATTTTTAAAAAAAGGTAAAAGTCAGAACGCCTCAACTAACGTGGGACTCTACTTCTCCCAGCCTACCAGGCCGGACACCGACCCCGAGGACACGCTCTCCAGCCGCTGCGGTGAGTCCCGTGAACTCCGGCCGGGCCGTGCCCGAGAAGCGCTGACGGAGGCGGCAGCACCGGCGGGCCCCATCCATGCGGTGCCCCGGGACCCCCCGCCCGCGCCCCCGGCCCAACTCCCGCCCGCTGAGCCGAGGGAGATGCGGCCGCCGACCACCCCCGCCCAAGCGGCTCCCCCAGAGCCCGGCCCGCCCCCCGGCCCGCACCGTTAAGGCTGGCGGCGGCGACGAGGCCTCCCCGGGCCGACCGGCCGCTCATCGACTCCCGGCAGAGCAGAGGCCGCTTCAGTTCCAGCGGCACCTTCTCGGCCCGACGCGCCACCGCCGGCGCCAGCGGCTTCAGCGGGCCGGGCACGGCGTGCGCCGCGGCCGACAGGTAGGGCGCGAACGGCCCGGAGCGGGCGGCAACGGACAACATGGCGGTGACAGCGGCAGCGGCGCCGGTCACAGCTGCGACCTTCCCGGTGGTGCGGCAGTGCGCATGCGCGCTGACGTCACGTCGTCGCGCTGTAGAGACGTCACGGCAGCGCCGCTGGGTGACGGTGTTACACGTCACGACGCAGGCGCCGCTGTCGCAGCTCTGAGGGGGAGCGGCCGTCGGGTCCGGCTCCCGTTACTGAAACGTCTCGGTCCTGCCATGACCGCCGCTGCCCGGCGGGGGAGGGAGAGCGCCCGGGAACCACTTAATAAAGTGCTTAATGGAGCTTTGTGCTGCGGGACGGGTCGGGTGGTGACGGCGAGGGGACTCGGGGGTTGGAAGTGACACAAGGTGGGATTGACACCGGGTGGGATTGTGAAGTCGTGGTTTAACGTCAGGTTGGATCTGGGGGAGCTGGTGGGAAGGGGGGAGTGCGGCGGGTTGGTGACGCCATAGGTGTCACGGATTGTGACGAGCCCTGTGAGGCTGAGGGGTGAGCAGGACACAGACACGTTCCCTCGCCAGGACAGTGCTGTCTGTCCCTTAGTCGGGAACGGTAAGAACTGATTTTAATTCTTTACCTCGTTCTTAACCTATCATCTCCCAAGCATTTGCTTTAATCTGAAGGTACCGTTTTCCTTTTCCAAAAGCCTGGTTACATTAACATACTTTGGTGTGTAGATCTTGAGCATGAAGAAGACTTTGAGCAACTGTGTACAGTGTCAAGCACAAAAGGGTCTTGATCTTTGCTGAGTTTCGGGTGTTATCAGCAAACAAATTCTGTTCTAGAGTAGCCCAAATTCATGACAATTGCTTTCTTTTTAGAAGCTACTGTGTGAAAGTCTCCCTGCTCACTTATCTCAGGTGTAAGTTTCATCTCAGGCTCCCTCTAAGGTTTCCTGGGTCCAAATCATTGACTTCCTCTTCAGTACAGTTAGAGTAACTTAGGAGTAGTGATGTGGCTTATCCCACTGTGCCTCTTTCCTGCTGGGGCTGGGACTGGCTGGGGAGGTTTGTAGCAGTTTTGTTAGTGGTGTCATCTCCAGAGCTAGTTCAGGGTTTGGTACTCTGAAGAGACCTGTTCACATGAAGTGCTTTGGTTGGTGATTTTCTTCTTGGCATTATCTCATTTTTTTCAGCTTGTCATAGAAAATTGGCGAGTGATAGATTTTGCATCAAGTTTGAGAAATGCAAAGCATGTTTTACAATACACTTACGTTAATAACCATGTTTCTGTGGGCACCCTTCAGCTGCCACAGCTTCAGTGTTTTTGTTGCTCATGAGCACGTTCAGTCTGGAGCTCAAACTGCTGGGGAAGTTAAATAGTTCCCCAGAAACTCATAATCAGTGATTAGCAGGGTGAAGGAACACAGCAGCTGTAATTATTGCCAAAAATATATTTCTTCTATTTTCAATCACAAACATGGGCTGAGATGCAAATATTTGAGTCCAACTTTTATCTTTGCTCAGATCAGTTTCATTCAGCCATGTGAACAGTGTGGGAAGCTTGCTGCTGTTGTACCTCTAGATCTGCGCAGTCAGCATAAAAAAACCCCACCCTCTCCCACATACCTTAAACAGGAAGAATGTGCAAAGTTGCTTTCCTGACAATAGAATGGATTATGTTTCAAAAGTTTCTGCTGTATTTTTGAGGAGCAAAAATTAAATGAAAAGCTCTGTTCCTAGGAATTTTTTTTTTTTTTTTAGCTGATGATGCACACTTCTTGAAAATATTAATACTGAAGAAAATATTTTGGTAGATTTAAATATTCTGTTAAGAATATTGTGTATCTGGTCTGATAGACAGCAATAGATTTGGCTTGACCTGCCAGGATAGTCCTGAAATGGTTGATGGTGTTACTCTGTGGAGCTTATCAAAGGAAAATAAAAATACTTTTTTGTTTTAAAAATTACTTCTTCTAAGATGATATGCCAGCAGCATGCAAGACAGAAATATTTATTCATTTGTATGTATGGTTTGTTTAACTAGGTAATTTCTGTGATTCTACCCTTTTGACTGCACTTAAAAACAGTCTGACAGAAAACTATGCTACTGTCAGCTCCTTCCCCCATGCAGCACGCAGCAAATGGCATCCTCCAGGCAAGTTAAAGCCAAACCCACTCCCAGGGGCTCTTCTGGAGGTGGTAGTTCAGTTCATAAAATGAATCTTGGCAGATACAGGCCATTGACACTGGGGAAGGGCGGCACTTGAAGACACAAGACGGTGCAAAGCTGTAGTTGTGTTTCCTCCCTTTGCAGCAGGGAGGCTGTTGGCTGCCCCCACAGAGCTCCAGCCTTGAACTACAGACCGGCTGCTGGCCAGGCAGCAGCGCTGGGAGATGAGGGGTGTCTTGGACTCTTGTTGGAAGCACCAACAAAGTCCTTCCTCTGGGCAGGGTTCTGGTTCTCTCAATATGGGGTGACGTTCTCACCCAAAACTTGTTTAGGTTAATTGCAAGGATAGGAGGACAACAGATACATCACATAAATGAATCCTGGACTGAAGGAAAGATCTATTTTTCCACTAAAACTAGGGTGAAAAAGTAAATATCTGTGGGTTGTTTTGGTTGGGGTTTGTTTGGTTTTTTCTCCCAAATATTTTTTACTTTATAGCAACAGTCTCATGCTTGACTTCTCACAGCTTCCAATGCTAAGATTTAGTTTGATATTAGGTAGATACACTAGTAGGTGTGTGCCTGCTCCAGTCAAGTCTCTTAACTGTTTCAGTCTTCTAGAATTTTCCTAAAATGCAGGATAAACTTAACACAGAGATATGTTGTGAAGGTATTTGAGCTAAACTATCTAGAAATCTACAAGTTCTCAGCTCATCAGCCCAGTCAACTTATGTAAGGCTGTGAAGCTTTAGTGTTTCATACTGGTTCTATAAGGAGTTATGGTTTTGAAATTCAGCTGTAACTAATGGCATTTCTATTAAATTATTATTGTGCATTAAAAAAACCTGTAGAGTTATAGGTGAGGGACTGGCCTTACTAAGGCTTATTTAAGGGTTTGACTTTTTCATGTAAGTAATTCACTGAATCTTTAAAACTGTTGTCTGAAGTGTACTGAGATATGATAGTTCTAATTAAGCGGGATGGATCATTCTAGCTCCAGTAGTATTGATCTATAATTTATTTTTTCCCAGCAAATTTGTTACATCTCAGCCTGGGTAGATAATGATTTACCCAACTCAGCACACTGTACTGTTGGTAACTGTAGTTAGTAGTGATGTAGTAATTATGCCATAATAATGTTCTAGAGAAAAGGTAATTTGTAGAAGCTGTTAGGGCTGTGAATCCATGTATAGGTGGCAATAAACAATATTCAAGCAGGAGGAGAGGAAACTAGGAAGACCCACCTGGCTGCCATTTCAACAGCACAAGTTTTACAAACATTGTTTCATTTAAGAGCTGTAGAAATGTGATCTTATTTTCTGTTCTCTGATAGATTACAAAATTATCATGGTCGTGGTAAAGATCCAAAAGAACCAAACAATGTCTAATGGGGCAACAGACGGTTCTACTAAGGGCATCAGATAATAGTCTGCTGTAGGTATTTGGTGTTTCACCATGAGACTGAGGATCTGAGCTAATGCTTGTAGAAGGGTTTGTTACCAGTTGTGGGGTTTGGTGATTATTTGTTCTTGTTTTGGGGGTTTACGGGTTCTGAGTTTTGACAGTGGTGTAAGGTTTGAATTTGCTATCTCAGCTCAGCTGTTTGGGATGGGGCGCGGCCCATCTGTGGTCAGATGATGGTTAAAAGATGGAAATATTCCAGAAAAAAGGCACCTCTTTCTGTTATTAGAGTCTTAAAAAAGAGCAATTTTAATTTTAAAATGACTAAACATATTCTAGTGTGTAGGTGTTTCTTTAAGAACTGCTGTTAGGCTTATGTTCCCGAGTATTGACACTGAGCAAGTGTTTTCCAGCCACATCTGAAAATTAAATGCCAATATAGTATTGTGTAAACCATCTAAACAGATCTCTACAATTGCTTTTCTGCAGTCACAAGAGTGTTAGCCTCATGAAAATTTATACTGCTTAATGTCCCCCACATTTTAAAGGAAGTTAAAAGTTGGTTTGTGTTAATACAAATGCTAAGATGTCAGGTCTGCAGTATTACAAAATAGTTGCAGCATATTGTTATAATGCTTTTGGGCACGTGCAGTGCTGCTTCAGTGCCTTTACATAATATTTTATTGTTGTGTTTATGCTTTCTTCAGATATTAACTGCAGAACTTGGCTGGCTTTTTGCTAAGATGTTGGTCACCCCAGGCAATTTGGTCTTACCAGAAAGTTATCTTTCTTTGAGTTCGTTGCCATCTTGTGTTATTTTTATGCTCTGAAAAGTCAGTGCTACTAAGTTTGTGTTTCCTACTTTCTTTCCACTATACAGCCTTTCATTTAAAAGTGGTTTCTTACAAGAGTACTTCATACTTTTAATATAATGGTAGTCTTTTTTTTTTGTATAGCTACGTTTTAATTTTCCTGTGTAAACTTTCCAAAATAAGGGATGTATCTTTAATGTTGTGCAGCCTGTTGGGCTCTACAGCCTGTAGACCTGGGAGGAGACCCTCCAGTTCATTGACTATTTAGATAAGAGCACCCTCCTGCTAGAGTGGCTCCAAGTATCTATAGGTAGTTCCTTTGCAGGATTAACATTCATTACAGTGATTTCTGTTTTGTGGTACTAGGAAAGCTGCTAAATAAATTCGAAGGTAGATTCGTGTATGCAATACTGTTTGTTTAAAGCTGAAATTGTAGAGACTTTTTGAAATGTAGCTGATGTTGTTCTTTGGAGCTGACCTGTCACTTTGAGAAGTCACAAGATGTGATCAAAAGGAATGTATATGAAAAGTGAGGGTTAAATATTTCTAGTAAAAATTTGTGAAAAATTTACTAACATTTGGTTGGTCAAACATTCCTCCCCCACTCCCCAAAATAGTTGAAATGATAACACCTCTCTGCTGCAGTCTTGATCTAAATTCAGCTTTTTCCAGTCAAGGAAGAAATAAGTACAATGAACAAAGTAGAAATCTGATGGCAGCTTTTAGTACTCTATTAATGCAGGAGTAATAGGCAGGAGATCTCAGCTTTAGCAGCCATTTTATTAGAAATCTTTTATCTTCCTGCTTGATAAGGCAAAGATATATTGCCCTGAGTAGAAGGGCATGGAATATCTGGCTCTGGCAGACGTGCCCTCAATGTTTTGAGTATAAAACGAGATAAATACAAAGAAAGCACATTTCTCCTCCCTGCCCCCAAAAACCGGAAAAATCAAAGCAGCTGAGGCATTCCACCAGGCAGGAAGAATGGGATTTTCTGAGTTTATTGTGGAGGGGAAAGAAAATAAACCCACTGAAGTGAATTAAATAAAAATAAAAAGACCAAGCTTGAGATTACGTCAAAGATTTACATAATTGTCCAGATGGACAAAGAGAGTCTTATTTATGTGAAACTGATAAGATCTGATCACATAAATCAGAAATGGCAACAAAAAGTGTCCAACCAAGCAGAAGCCAAAGGCGAGATGGTAATTGCATGGGGCAACATCAAAGGCTGCTCAGCAAGGCCACAACCAAAGGCCAAATGAAGTTGCCTGGAGCATCATCAAGGACAGCTTGTACCAGCATCGGTTCGAGGGAAGATATTCTCTCCCTTTCTCTTGCTTTCCCTCTTCACTTTTCCTGAAAAATCCCAGACGCTTGTACCTCTTGAAGGGCATGCGTTTGACTGCTGGCCTCCTCTACTACGTAGTCTTTTCTTTTTGTGATACCTGCAGATGGAAACAAAGCCCAACTATTTTCAACTTTGTGACCACCTTTGGCTAAAAACTGAAAAGCTTTACAAAAGTCAATCCAAACTTCCTTTGCTTTACTTACGTATTTATTACAATTAATCCATCTGAAGGACTTCATTTTGTCTCTCACATCTAGTTGGTGATGTTTATGTGGGGTGGAGAGAGAAATTCTCCCCGCTGGTCTACACAGAAAGAGGTTTGGAGTGACCATCTCTTCTCCACTCTGTGGAATGGTGCTGCCATGGTTTCTATTGGTCAAAACTTGGGTGTTACTTCAAGCTTTAGCTATACGTGCTGGAACAACTCACTGCTGTGACATTGCTAACAAATCGCTCACAGTTGCACAGTTAAGCATAAATTTTACGAAAATAGAGCATTTATACGGTTTTAGAGTTTCTTCAAATACTGATTATTCAGCATAGAGACCTTTTTAGGACTTGGAAAAGCAGAAGAGGGAAGGGAAGTGGTATCACCAGAGCTAAGCATGCTGCTTGATGCACGGCCAAAAATCGCACCTCCTACATGTGTCACTATGAAGGCTGTCTTGGGTGAAGTGGCAGAATAAGAAGGACAACATAAAAAGGATGACAAAGGAAATAACTTGTTCTCAATTTCATGGTGTATAGTAAAGACCTTGGTCACCATTAGGCTCTCCTGTAAGCTTTTCCCTGGTGCAGGGTTGCTGGACCTTGGCTTCTAACCAGCTGAAAACAACCATGAAGCAGATAATGGCAGAGTAAGAGCTTTTTGTAATGCTTGGAGCTGTGAGCAATGAAGAGCCACACCATTGAGAGCTAGTGCAGTGGAATTGTCCACATGTCGTGACTTTTTGCCTTTCCTGCCCCTTACGTGTGTAGAGACTTCACCTGTGGCCTTTTCTCATCTGAATGCCTTAGTTGAATTGTAGGAGTTGACGCTAAAATAAATTGTAACTGGTTTACAGCTAAGTATCTCCCATGGTTTCAGCTGGATTGTAGCATATCTGTGTTACTGTAAGGAGCATCCAGTTTAAAAACACAGTGCTGAGGGAAAAAAAACCTGTCTCTGGCCTCAGACTGTGGTATTGATCTCTGTGTGCCCCGGGGAATTGGGAACAGTACATGTGTAACGTGTACCTGAATTGAGCTCACTGTAGGCTTAATCATCTAAATGTTCTTGTGACTATTACTAAGCACTTGCTTCAATAGTAGCTTGTGGAAACCTGCCTATGATGCAAAAGATTTTTTAAATTATTTTCTGCTTGTCATTTTTTATATTGGGTGACTTTATTTTCTGTCCTATGTAGAAATGATTAACAAGAGCCTTTTCCTGTCTTTTTATGCATAGTTAGGAGAATAATCATGCTACTGAGACTGTTCCTAATGGTCCCCAGTGGAGTTCTCCCAAGTTTTCAGAGTGGTTATATTTCATATTTTCATATTTGTAGTGATCCTTGGTGCAAGAAAGAGGTATATACTAATAAAATCTGCTGAGGCAAACTTATGAAGCATTCTCTATTTGGGGAAAATCAGAATATAATATGGAAAGAATTAGAAAACTTTAGAAGTTAGGATGAAACTTAGTGGTGCAAAGTAGACGGTTATCAAAGGTCATGTAGAGAGTCCTGTCAAATGTTTCTACCACAAATTACAATTCTGTCATAGGAAGTGACACGAGAAGGAAGAAGATCCAGATATGTGGCAGGTGATCAAAGTGTAACTGTGCAATGTGTCTGTTAAATAGGTCAGTGGGATATGAGGACGTATGAGTTTTTCAGTAGATGCAAGAAATACCAGTTTTATTATACACAGCCCATGTGAGTAGAAAGTACCTCCTGTGTCACTGAACATGCAAATATTTTTCTCGATTTGCAAACTCAACTTTCAGAACAATTCAGCGAGTGGGTCTCTGCAGGTAGTCTCAGGGATTCAGGTGATAGTCTCTGGAATGCTTTTCAGTTAAACAGACAACTAATCTGAAATGAACAGAGCAATCAAGAGCAAATACACTGATCTCAGTTATTGAAACTCATTGCCTTATGAATTTAGCAAAGGATGTTAACATGAATAAAAATATAGATAATGACTGAAAGCTCATTTCAAGGAAATGGAAAAGTGGAGAAATGTTTTTGCTTTTCTCTAGCCAGGGATATAAATCAGTTTAATAATGTCGATGTGGGGTTGTCTGTGAAGGGAGGTGAAAAAGGGTGAAGTTTTGAGTGTTTATCTACATGTGTGCTTATAATTTTATCTCTTGCTGTTGGAGCCTGCATTATTGTTGGTGGTAACTATGCATGTCTTACAGAGGTACGAATTATTAGCATTAAATACTAATTGTACTAACTAGAATCCATTCAAGTTAGTTTTCTTACTGCTACAGTCTTTCATCTTTCCTTCTTTAGAAATGGGTTTAATTACTGCAGTTAAACTGAACAGTGACATTTGTGTCATGGCATTGTGATGCAGACAAGTACTTTCTGAGGACAAAAGAAATATGAAATTTTCACTTGTGTGCTCAAGTCAAGAAGTTGTACTTTATAAAAGGGTCTAGTTTCCAAAGTACCCTTCACTGAGCAATGTCACTCATTCTATATTATGGCCTTTTCCTGCAAAGAGTTGCTGGCTTTCTTAAAACACGACTGATGCACTTGGAAGCTGTCTTGCTCTAGCAAATGGATAACACAATATAAGAAAAATGTTAGTAACTGATCATGAGCCCATTTTTCATGAGTTATATGTAGAGTAAGGAGAGGAACTGCTACAGTTGCAAGGGTCTCTCACAAAGTAGATGGTCCAAGGTGTGTCATGTTTCCAAAGGAATATATTACCACCTGTCCTAAAAACGAAGAGAATAAAGAGGTGCCAAAGGAGCAGGCAAAATGTTGGCAGGCAGCTCACAGTCCAGAATGAAAGCAGTGTACAGTTAGAGTTATCAGTTCCAGTCATCCTAAATGAATAGGTCCCATTGCCATCATTAGCTTATGGGGGCACCTTTATGCCCCCCAAATAAAATCTTAAAGAAATAGCAGTACCTTCTTTAGCACCAAGAATAGCATGAACATAGTGTAGCAGGACTAGCAATAATTTATTCCTTATCTACATTTGAAATAAATAGAACTTTGGAGCAAAAAAGCCATGTTATATTCTGTCTAGGCTCACTTTAGCCAATACTTTGCTGGGCACAGGAAGCATGTGCAAGGATACTGGTTACAGAAAAAGCTGGGGATTCTAAAATGCTCCTTTGTACTTTTAGAATTCGACTCTGGGGACACTATAAGCAGAAAAACTTTAAAAAGTGTGAACAGGGTGATGCATTTTGTTTCTTTAACAGCAACATAAGCCTCATTGAAATTTGTTAGCTTTGAAGGAGTGGATAGCTGGATTTGGATTAGATTGAGTTTAATATTTGGAAGAGCTGGCCGTGGTCTTTCTTTTCATGTACATCTTTGTGTAACCTTGAAGATTGTTCTTTTCTTTTTCTTTTCTTTCCTTTTTTTTTTTTTAAGTGTTTTCTTTTTTTGCCTTGAAATAAAAATGAAGGACCTCAATAGCTCTGAGGACTTAGACCTCCATCTCCCTGTGCTTTAATTTCCTAGGAGAGATTCTCCTGGAAAAGTATAACCTGGTATAAAGTCATTCACTCAAGAGCACTCAAGTCTTCAAGATCCTTCTTGTGTTTTTCATTACTTTTGGTTAATGCTGATTAATAATGGATATCTCTCTCTCCACCGTGACTTTGCTTTCCAGGAGAAAAAAGGGATTTGACGTATTACTTTTTAAAAAAGCTTAAATTAATGAACACAGTAAATGCAGGCATACTGGTAAGCAGCATCCTGACCTAAAGAAGCAATTAAAAATAAATCACCCATCTCCAAGAAAGATAAAAATAATACTCAGTAAGAGCTGTTTCTGCAGCTTGGAAGTGAAAATAAATTTCTTAAAGTAAAATTAATGTATAAGCATTCGTTTTTGTGGAAGGAATTAAGAGCCTAAAAATATTTAATGACTAAAAAAAACACAAGAGCAAAGGCCAAAATAGCATAATCCTTTTCAAAAAATGGAAATAAGAAGGAACAGAGTAGGGAAATATACATTTAACTGTTGAAATTCATGATCTTAAAGAAATTGCTCTGAAATAGCACGTTGGTATTAATGCTGGCAGAAGAGTGTGGCTTTGGGACCACAGAATGAAAATTATCTGAATAAATGGTGGAAATCACTTGTCCACATGAAGTGCCCATCAAATTTACACAGGAGTATGTGAACAGGGATATGGTTGTCCTCATGCCCTCCAGGACTGTGACCTACCTTGATTCTTATGAAAGTCTGAGCTGAAATCCATATTCCCTTCCTGTTGCAGGCACTGTGTGACCATGCTGCAGGATTTTAGAGCCTGACCCAGCTCTCACTGAAGTCTGCTTTTTACTTTAATAGCAAATGAATTGGGCCAGCCATAGTTACTTATGATCTCTGTCAAAAAAAGCATCCATTTCAGTTACTAGTGATGTCCTTTCAGTTTGTAAAATGATTTGGCACTGTAGTGGAGCCTATAAATACCGTTTTGGATTGCTGTGCTGATGGGAGAACAATTTTTTTAATATCTAAAAGAATGGGTTCAGCCCCAGAGCCGCAGCTGTCTTGGAAATGAAGTGACACCTGAGCAGGTCAGGGAGAAAGGACCAGACTGCTCATGGAGCACTAGAGGATGGAGTGCAAGACAGCAGGGCAAGGCTGAACTACTGGCACTGTTGAGCTCATTGAGTTGTGTGTTGACTTCATTGGAGGCAAGATTCCACTTGAGATTTCCCTGAATAAGGGAAATTCTTTGAACAGTTGACACGTGTCCACCCTCTTGTCATCTCCCCCGTCATTCTTCTCCCTCCTCCTTGCATTTCAATATCAGAAATTGTTGGATAATTTATTAGTTCTTTTTGAAGCATGAGAAAACTTGGCAGAGAGTACAAAGTTGTAAGTAACTCATTCTATAACAGTTTCAGATTCATGCTAATCATTAATTTTGAGCAAAGGTGATTTTCTTTTCAAACTGCTTCTCAGAAGGCTCTTTCATGGGGTGACCAGTAGGACTTCATGCACAGGACAAACCTCCCAGAAGCCCTCAGGGTAAAGAGCAGCATTGCTGCAAGTTGTGGAGTCACCTGGGGAAATCCAATGGCTCTGCAGCTACCTGTGTAGGAACTTTGTGGCTTTGTCTGATTGCAAGATCACCTGTGAAAGTGTCACAGAATCTAAGATGAGTATTTACTTGCTCTAACATTGCCCCATCCCTTGCAAAGGAAATTTGACAAGTAGTGGAGAACAATATATGACTCAAGGTAATAATTTTCATTTTCCAGTTCCACACAGATTTGATTCAACTGCTGGAGAATTATAGATTGGAGTTTAGTCAAAGACAACTTCCAGCTACATTTTCTTGGTGTTGATATTGTAGATTTTAAGTGGTTCACAGAATGCTATTTACATTTTTAAATTGCTTCATGGGCATGGATCAATTGGCAAAATATAGCAGTAATTAGTTCCTTTTAATAGCAAAGAGCTCGCTAATTACCATGCTGATTATATAAACCAAGTTTTTAGCCAATAAAAAACCTCCTGCAGGCAGTGTCCTTCCACCTGGTGAGGGGCAGGCAATTCTAATTAAAAAATAAGAGGAAGTAATTTTTCTTTAGTCTGTTTCAAATCCAAGGGAAAAAAGTGTGATCACTCATTTTCTCTAAGTGACATCATCTGAAATTAGTAGATGCTTCCACACTACCACCAAAATCTAAAAAAATACCTTGCTACAAACACTGTCTTTCTTCTGTTCAAGAGGAACATCTTCCAGGTGTGAGGTTTAATCTGCCAGTGAGCAGGTGTTTGCCATTGATTTCATTTTGGCCAGGATGTATTTTCAGATTCCTGTCACCGCAGCAGGGCGACAAGTGTGCATTGGTCCCCAGCAGGGACCCTGGCTGCCACAGACGAGTTACCAGCGGGCACTGGAGAGCTCTCGTCAGCTGAATTTGCCAGCACAAGATCCCCACACTCTCATATCAGAAGAGTTCTCTTGCAGGCAGCATTAGCTGTGCTAAAATGGAACTTAGAATGAACATTTGAAAAAGGCCCTGGATTCTTAGTGATTGCAAAGCCAGGGGATGGTTGTTCTGGCGTTCAGCTGGAGTTTGGGAAACCCGTGGGCTTTGCGGGCAGCTTGAGCAAATTGCTTTGCTTCCGTGCCCCATTTTGGAATGTGCTTTGTTAGCACATGAAAAACCGTGAGGTCCTTTCAGGTTGGGGCTAAATGAGATAATTAGACTTTCGGCAGAAAGGAGCAAAGGAAAACAAGTCCAAAAGCTTTTCTTGTTTTTGTTCTGTATTCCCTATCTTTCCTTATCTTTCAAAGGAAAAATGATTTCTGGGAGATGCAAAAGCCCTTTCCCTTTAGATAATTTAGAGGGAGAGCGGACAGTGGAGTATCCCTTGGGTCTACTGCCTGAGTTAGACCTAGTGAGCACGTGCCATTCGTGTCTGTAATGCAACTTTATTACTTCCTAAAATAGTTAATTCTTGTTGGATTTATGGCTATCACACACATTGATGCTGTGGAAACAGCAGTTGTCAAAAAGCCCATTTTCACAATTTATTTATCTAAGGAATTTATAATGCTGTTTGACTTCTATTCTTAATGAAGATACTTTTTTTCTATGGGTCAGCTGAGTAAGGTTTATAACACATAGTTCAGCATCTATAAGCACGAGTGTTGGAGGTGATCCCAAACACTTAACGAGAAGAACTGATGCAAATCCCAGTTTTATCTATAATAATCCCAGATGACAATGTTACTGAATATTCAGTGTCTCATTTTAAATATGTACGTGTGTCTAGCCTTGCTTCTTGTGGATAACTGTGTTTCTCAGAAATTCACATCCTTACTCATCTTTCAAGCAGAGACCAGGCTGCGTACAAAACGTCTTGCTCCTAAAAATACCACACTGGCAGCAGAAATATGTGTGTATCAAACAACGTGGATCGCTTTTTCCACAGTTGATTTTGTTTTCTTCTGTGGGTGAAGAAAGAAATTCACTTTTCAGTCCTAGAAAACCAGTATTTTTTGTAAGTGGTATAATTCTTTAAAATATAAACGAGAATCCTCTGCCTTCCTTTTCTCTGTGGGAAAATAGATTATTACCTTTTCTCTTGGAATACTGTCATTCAAAAAAATCTTATTTTTTAATAAGAAAAAAATTGAAAATATATACATTGCATTTTGTTGGGATAAAATTGTTTATTTGATTGTCTGGCACAGAATATTTATGTTTTTGCATGGAGGAAAATGTGTAAGCCTTGCATTGTACATGTTATGTAATTCATTCTGCCTGCAGATACTAATTTAATTCATTTTCTTTGATTTAAGGAATGCATTTGAGTTGAAATATTATGCTTAAAGACATCAGCAAGTGATATAATAGGACTGTACCTGTAGTTCAGACTGAAAAGATGAAAGGAAAAGAAACTGTTATTCCTAAGGAGAATTAAAAAGGAGGGGAGGAAAGCCCTATTTAATAATGGTTCATTTTCTTTCTTTTTAGTACAAAGTGATAAAAGGAAATAAATTCATGTTCTAAGCCTTAGAAATAGTGTAAGGTCATTTATGAGGATGTTATCTTCATGGGAGAAGAAAAGTTTGTCAGAAGTTGTTAATGTTGAAAGTATGGAAAGTGAATTAAAATATCACAAGGAAAAAACCAGATTGTCACGATGACAGGATAAACCTGTGTATCTATTTTCCAATTTTCATCTCAACGTGAAAACACAGCATGATACTAAGTTTCAGTGACAAGAAGCAGAATATGTTAGTCAGCAGCTTGGTAGGAAGGGAGTCGTATTTTTATAAAGCAGATATTGGGTTTGCTAAAACAGAAACACATTGCTAAATTAGTATTTGTGTTGCGAGAACTGCTCTTGGACAATGTCCAGTTTGCACTGGGGCTGTGCAAAAAGCCCTGGAAAACCTCTTTTCCAAACATGTCACTGTACGGATTTCCTGTCACTGGGGATTTCACTCCAGTTTTGAGAAAGGCTGTTGTACCACTTCTGTTTGAAAAGTAGTTTATTGAAATGTAAGGGCCAGCAAGCAGCAAGCAGACGGCCATATAAACAGGCAAAGAAGAAACACTGTCCCAATTTATGGTATAATTTGAAAAGCAGCATATGAAGAAGATAATAGGTTCAGTCACATGTATTATATCTATATGGATGCAGTGAAAGGGATGAGCTATTGGAGCAGTAATGAGAGCACCATTGGAATACAAGATGTGAACAAGGGCCAGATTCGGCTTGCAGAATGAAAGCTACTGATGTCCAAGTGTGTTGGCAGGGCTGATGGCGAGACAGAATAGGTATAGATACCTCTCTTGATTTTGAGACAGAGCACTTTGCTTGAGGAACTAAAGAGGAGAGAGGTAGAATTGCATAACTGCGTTCTCAGAAGTGCTGTAGGAAGAACAAGAGTGGCACTTTAATGAAGTATGTTTGTCACCAGTTTCACACAAAAGGAGGTTTAAACTTCACCTCTGGATGATAATTTAATTATTCCTCCAGTTAAGGGCAGTTTGACTCTCCATTTCAGATTTATTACAAAAAGTAGCATGATTTTTCTCTTGTTGCTCTCTTCTTCCTTGCACTAAGTGCAGGTGTCCTACCATTTGGCTTGTGCATCATTTCACTGTCCAGGTAGAAGAAAATTATGTTCTTTTTCTCAACCAAAAGGGAAAGTGTCTTACACGTGATTCAGGTTTACCAAGTGTTGCCACAAAATGTACGAGCCTGCTGATGCCAGCTCTCAAAATTGTCTGCCTGAAAGCCTGAAGTTTTGAGGCATGTGTGTTTAAAGGTGTGTTTTCACTTAAAAATATAAATTTTTGCACTTGTAGCATGACAACATTATTATAGACAAATTAGGGCAATTTATTATGATATTTTCCATGTAACTGTGCATTTTCTGTTTGGCTTTGAGAATATACTCCTCAGCAAATCTATCAAAAATCATGGCACACTACTTCAGTTCTGCAGTAACATAAATCTATTCAAGAAGCTGTCTTGGCTCAAAGCATGGCTTGCTTTTTACCTGCCTGTTGCAATTCCACTTGATTTGCTTTCTTTACTTCCCATCCCTGCCCATAAGCCATTTTCCTATTTTCATCGAGGAAAGAAATGAGAAATGTGAAATTTGAGAGAAAGGAAAATTAATGGATTTATATGACAGTTGGAATGTATTTGAATTATCGGTTTTAATCTTTTGTCACTAGTGGTGCTTAGTACCAAATTCTCAAGAGCCATATGATTAATACTGTTTTCATTTTCATTCCTGTGAGAGAGAAGTATTTGCCTTTACAGAGTTTTCCTCCTTTTTATTTGCATAATTGTCTGCTTTGAATGTAACCATAACAGAAAAACCTGTTAAAGGCATCATCTCTCCATTCGTGCATGGACCCTGCTGCATATATTCAGCATTGTTAGGATTTTTTAATTTTTTAAATTTGCAGCAGTCTTTTGAAATAGCATTTTTTGGAGGATGTATAGTGTGGTGAAATAATAGCTACGACTTCCCTCCTTCTGCAGGTATCCTATTTTGTTGTTTTGGTGTTTTTGTTATTGTTTTGTATGTTTTCTAATTAATTTCTCTTAGTTACTGTACTCTGCTACTTGGCTTAGGAATTTTGGGGTGGAAGAATTTGGTTACCCAGAGATGTATTTTGTTAAAATCTCCTGTGTACATTCTGTTAAGTAATCTGTATCAGCAAGTCCATAATTTCAAAATATTTGTTTAAAAGGGCCTATTTTATGCTGCTTTTTCTCCGTGTTGAGTCTGTGCAAGGCTCCTCAGCGATCTCCCAGACTGACTGATTCCTTCCTTCCTTTCTTTGGGAAGGGGGTTGGTTTGTCCTTGAGAGGAGAGAGTGCTGCTGACCCCATACACTGCTCTCAGGTCTCTGGTGTTCCCCCCAGCTTCCTTGGTCAAAGAACATGAGTAAGGACTTGTCAAAAAGATATTATGGATAATGTAAAGCAAGTTAAATTCTCACTGTTTTTTGGAAGGTATCTTTTGGTGCATTGTGCTTCTGTGTATGGAGAAAAGGAAATGTAATTTGCATTTTATGAGTTGAGAGTTTTGGGTGTATTTTCAATGGCTGCAGGGATGTGAAGGACTTGGGCTAGAAGTGTGTTTATTGATCTCCAAGTAAGTAATTAAATGTGATCGTATTCTATCCACCTTAAGAACTATGTGCTGAAAGCATCATTCTTCTCCTTTCATGAATTCAGGAATTACTTTAGGGAAAATGCACTATTTTTCTTAACAAAACCGTGAGAAAGAGTTAAGCACCATAGTTCCACCAGGTTGAAAATGGTGGAGATATGTTTATTCAGATGAGGCTTCTTCTTGTGCTCACTGGTATTGATGGGACCTTTGTGGTCTGCACTATGATCAGCTCTATGTTAATTTTAATAGTAGCATTTGGTACTAAGCTGCTGTGCTAATGGAGCCTCTAGTAGTTCCTTTGGAAAGTGAATCAGACGAACTGTTTGTATTTCACTTTTAGAACATTTTATGTGTTTCCCACACAGAACATCCTTAGTTGAATGACGGAAACTTTCTCTAGCTTATGAAAAAGCCCAGGTTTTTGTTATGCTTTATAATAACTTGCTGTTTATTTCTTTCTGATATCACAAATGTTTGCAGAGACCTACTTTGACAGATAATAACCGATTTAAATAGTCAACATCAAATACAAAAGGTTTATGAATACTAAGCAAAACATCTTGGCAAAAGGTGAGCAGACTTTGCGAGGGTGAGATAGTCTGCATGTTTCAATGTCTCTTTTAGTGGAATCACAGCTTTACTTTCAATTTCCTCTTTAATGTAACATACATTCTGTAAATATTGTTGTTACTGACAAGAACATCAATTCATGTTATTCATAAAGAGACTTTCAGTATCTGAGCAATGAATAGCAAGCAGTAGGAACAATTGCTTGCATTTTTATTTCTTAACATACATCCCTCTGCTAAAAAATGGAAGCAGAGTCAATTTATGTTTATCAAACATGTGCTGCATTTGGGAAAAGGGCTGATTTTTAGCAGAAAACTGTATGCAAATGAAGGGAGGTACATTTGTTGAAGTATATTTATATTTCCTTTATGTATTAGAAATGGTTTGCCAAATAAAAGTGATTGGAGGACTGAAATGTTTTTGCAAGACTTATAAGTGTTTGTGGAGGGATCATTTTAAGAGACACTGTATTGAGTAGTTTTGCTCAGAATAATTGGTGTTAAGAGGTGTGGGTGTGGATGTTCCTATCACCATAAATAAAGCAATGCTAAGAAAGATTGTATGGCAGTATCCAGTAAATGTACTTTGCATTCAGTTGTAGTCCTGACCCCGCACTCACCCATACGCGCTGCTTCCCCGAACTCAACTGGACCATGTGGGTACTTCAAACCAAATGGCTGCACAAGTGTTTGCTAAATTGGAGTCTCATTCAATGTAGTCATCAATTTGAGTAAATAGCAATTTTAGGAAATCTTTGGGGCTACAGTGGAATGGTGTTGACACTGTTAAAGAGCTGCAAATCCAAAAAGAAGGGTTTGGGATGTCAGTAGAGAGTAACAGAATTGTATCACTTTGGAGTCTGCTTAGTCAGTGCAGGGGGAGACCTATGGAAAGAAGATGCAGAGTATAAATGTGTATTTCCAGTTTCCAAATCCACTGCCCCTGCCATGCTGTTTGGTTACGTCCAGCTAGAGCTGTGTCTCTCAGAAATGGAAAACACTGTGCTAAAAGTCCAGCGCTTAAATGCTGCGGAAAAGCTATTAAAATCTTCAGAGTGTGGAGTAAGCCTGTGATCTCAGGCTGGAATAGAAGAGTTACTGAATACTTGCCACTTTCTAATCATTACGAATTGCAGGGGCTTGTCATGTCTAAGGATTTAAGCTAAAATCAGGAAAAAAAATTCAGTCGTTCTGGCAGTGCAACTTGGCAAACTACCAAGGAAGTCTGGGCAATAGTTAGAGCTGCACTGAGCAGCTTAGTGCGGTGTTCTCTCCTGCTTGTTTCAGCTGGAGAAGTTGCTTTGCCTTGGAAAGCAGAGACCACCAAACCCAGAAACCCTCACGACTTGTATGTATACACCAAGAAACACTGGGAGGGAGCAATGCGCCATGAAGAAAGCTCTGCTCCTGCCTTGGTAGCTCTGGCATATGTAGAAAAACTTTCTGTTGTTTTATGTTTTAAACTCTGTTCCAATGCCAAGAAATATCTTTCCTGAATGGGGTAAAATTTGCACTAATTTCTGCATTTACCACTCTGTGTGCACACAGGTGCATGTAATTTTCATGCATAAAGTGGAAGGAAAAAGTGGTGGTCTGCTTGGCAATTCAGTTTAATCTGGTACATGTTATTTGGAAAACAATAGCTGGCAGTATTGACCATGATGCAGAAATACTCAGTGGCGTCACTGCAGCAGTGACATTGTAGTTCTGCTGTTCCCTATTGTTGCTTTAAAAGACTGGTAGCAGAAATAGAGGGCGAGTCCCTCCTTTATGAAATGCTCTCTACCAGTCAATGTTACTTTTGTAATGTGTGTGGCAATCCCTAATGATTATTTTTCCCTTTAAATTATAAAAAAGTCAACCCTGTATTTGGCTATTTGTAACAGCTGTCAAAATGGATTTCCTACTTGTTTGGAGTCTGCGTCAGGAAAAATTGATCAGTTTCCTTAAGGATACTTGGGTTTACTCTGCTTATCAGAGGGGTAGTCCAAGTGTGAGTATATCTACTCATTAGATCTTCACAATCAAAATGTTATTCCAGCACTTCCACTACAATATGCCTCTCACTGTCTTTTTTCAGCACTATGGATACATACGGGTGGAAGGGCCTGTAAAATATAAGTACATAAGAGTTCTACTTAATGATATCCAATGAAGCCACAGGGCACTTTGAGAGCTGCAGTCAGGAGTACATACATTTCATCATTTTTATTGGGGGTTTGTATCACTGACAAGAAAAGTTGTTCTCCCTCTCTTATTTTTGTGTGAGTGTATGAGGTTGCTGGTCATGGGCAGTTTTAAGTCCTTCTAAATATGCATTTCCTTAATTCATTAAGAGACGCTTGTGTTCCAACATATCCATTACAATGACAAACTGATGCCGTAAAATTAAAAAGCCTGCAATTACTCACTTGGTTTGTGTTTTAATCAAAGCTATTGTAATATGACTCTAGGGAACCATAAGTGGCAAAACAAAGGGTCTGGGATTTATGTGGGACCTCTATATGTCTGAATGTCGAAGTAGAAGGAGCTAGGTAAGAGGAAAAAGGCTGGATTTCTTTCCTGCATCCAGGAAGGATAGTTTCAAGGGTAGTTTGAGCAGAGCCTAAAACAAGTCTCTGGCTAGCTTAGAACTCAAACAAGCATGTCTTCTGCTTTTATTTTGACCTTTAGACATTGAGACCATCCAATGAAACCATGCTAGGCCCATTTTTATGAATCATCGTTCCATGAAAGACCTTAAGGAAGTAAAGCAATATAGGAAGCACTTCTGCATGCATTGTGGTTGTTAGGCAGGTAATAATTCTATCTTTTACTTCTCTTATAAAATAAAGTGGACGTGTGTATGGGTGCATGTTTGTGTGTAGGTAGGAGAGGAGACAAGTGTATGGCTCCTGATTTGTGGTTTGTGATTTCAAGAGGAAATTTCTCCTTTTGTTTAGAGCAAGTTTGATTCATTGCCTCTATCTCTTAGACTGCAGAGCTCTGACATCAAAAAGTGAGCAGCTGTGGGTATAGCAATGGAGTGAAGCTTGTTCGTATAGTCCTGCTAGGAGAAGGTGTTTCCACTGCACCCTTAATGAAATTGTAGCTCCTGTACTTGCTCAGGATGTGCATCTTGGGCTCTCTACCCTGTGAAGTAGCAGTCACAAAGCCATTCTCAGAATTTTTATAGGAAGTTTTGTGCTTTTCTGTATTGCCTACAGAATTTATATAAGACTGTATAATTTTGAAGGAAGTTAAATGAACAAAACTGCTCTGAAGCTCATATGTCAGCTGTGCCTTAGAACTTCCTTTCTTGTCTCCAGGGTTCGCATGGAAACTACTGTGGATTTAATGAGTATTTGTCACTTGTGGGCAAAGATATGAGCAGACATTCTCATTTTAGACCCAGATCTGTCTTTACAAAAGATGTAATAGAAAACTCTGTAATGAAGCCGGCACTTTGGAGTGACTCTTCCTTCATGGAGTTCCCCTGGGGATCTGACTGAGATCCCCCAAGGTCACTTGCATGCACAGTAAGTAATCAGGCTTTCTTTGTAGCTTTGTGAGCAGCTGGGATTTGCACCTCCTCCTCAATGCGTTTTCAAAACCCTTGTCGTACAGTAAGTCTAAGAGGTTAGAATTTAACAGATGCAACACTCACAGTTAATCACTGTTTCTCTTACTGCTCTTCTCAGCTTGTCACTTGATGCATCAACCACCTTGTCAATGTTTAAGGTATCATGAGAGAAATGGGCTTTCTATATCTATGAGCAGTCTGTATGAACTGGGAATTGTTCTGAGTATTTCACAGGCTGTTAAGCTTGTTAATCTGATCATAGCTTTTTCTCAGTCAGACAAATCAGGGTTATATTTTCTCATGTTCAGAGCATTTTGTGTTTGTCACCACAAAGCTATTCTCATTTGTGTGACTGAAGGAGGAGCAAGGGACTATGATGGAGAAAAGTAGCCCAGCACATAATCCAGATCCTTAAAAATGCAAAATGTGTGACACTGATACTCAGAGTAATAATTCACCCAAATGCAAGAATGGAATTATTTTTCTAATTGCTCTCTGAGCCAGGTCCCCTAACTCCTAGTAAGAAGCAGGATGGCCTTGCTAACTACCATGGCCCCAGTGGAGAGGCTTTCCCCTTCCTGGGCAGGCAGCGGTGGTGCTGTGGGCTGCAGTGATTTCACCCATCTGCCACCCTCCTTTGAACGCCTCATTCGCACTAGATGGCACTGTAATAACACTTGTTACATCACTAATTTATTTACCGAAGAATACCCACCTGAACCAGTGGAGTTATCTTGAAGTGCAGAAAAGTTAGTGTTTTCATTCGTTTGCTCCTTTTGAATATCAGTGTTTTATTGAAAAATGAATGCTGTTTACATATGGATACGTTGTTATTGAGTATGCAGGTGACTAAGAGTCCAGAACCACTCTGAACACACAACCATCCCTCTTATATGTCTGCTCAGACTGGCTTGCAAGTTACTCAGTCATCATTGGATTATACAGTGTTCTTTTACAGCATTCTAATCTTGTCGCTTCTATTATACTTCCTAGCTTATTATGTTGACAGAGCTTGAATGTTTGAATAATTTTTTAAAATATTTTTTTCTCTGCTGGAGCCTCCTGCTCCTCCATTTGTAAATTCTTATGATCAGCACATCCATTGTATCTGAGTATCCTTTCAACTCCTCACCTCACGTGCATTTCACAGTACTTTCTTTCTAAACCTTAAAAGCCTAACCTTAAGTTAAAAGTCTTTGCACCTGTGTCTCATAACATAACTTTTCAATTTTGTCTGCTTGCTCAGCCACCCCTTCTAATTTCTAAATGAGTTTTACATCTCTCTGGCATTAGCAGCTGGTTTTGGTCTGATTAAGTCTTGCATTTCTGTGATGATTTTCATCCAAGTAGATCCCCTGGTGCTTTATAAACTTTATTAACTGGTGGAACATACTACCTATCCTTTGCCCTTGATCAAATTAATAAACCTTTAGAGTGAAAGACAGTAAATGATTTTGCTGAAGGTGGAAGTTGATGATGGAAAGCATGTGAAATCATATACGAACTACTCCAGGCTACAGGATTCTTCTACCTGAATAGGACAAGTTAAATATCTCATCAGTGTTATACAGATTTAAGTAGCATCAAAGTGATTATGTGAACTAATTCAAAGTCTGTTGGTTTTTCTTCAAAGCTCTAAAACAGAGCTCATGCTGTCACCTAGAAAGGAACATCAGCTGTCCTAGATCTTGTTTGTTGTGAACAGTGATAGGATATGTAGCCTTGGCTTCTAACTGCAAAGAGGAACAGCCTCCAGAATCCATCAGGAGTGTTTACTAAGAAGCATTGCCCTGCAAGATTGTTGCTGGGGCTTAATGTTATTATATTTAGAGGCTTTGACTGACATATTGTAAGTAGATGCATATTCAGTGTAACTGTTCTGCAATGTGCCTAAACAAAGCAATTACTGAAATAGAGAACTGCATACTTCTGTTATGGGATGTAGCATGTGGAAAGATGGAGTTATGCTTCAGTCTCAATCCTGACAGGATAACCCAGTTAGTAACTTCATGCTTTGTAAGACTCCCAGAAATTTTCAAAGCTCTTAGCTCTCAATATGTACGTACACAGTGGCAGGGGGGTTTGTCAGCTACTGAAATGTGGGGGTTTTTACTACATCTGCTAGCTATTTTGCTTAATAATGCTGTAGCTAGAATGAAACTGTCAGGCTTTTTCAAGAGATTTTCATTGACTTTAAGGGGGATATCAGATTAAGGTATTTATGTACATTAATTTACAAATCTTTATTATACGTGGTTTACAAAATGTAACCAAGCTTACATGATGATCACTACTGTGAAGTGTTTTAATTTTGAAATTTCAAGATCCGGTATAATCTCCAAAATATCTTCAAGAGTTCTGCCTTTGGCCCCAAACCTGCCACACTGTGATAGTTATCAGTTGGCATCTATGGGAATTTTGTAGTAAGTTTCATGGCAGGATATGGTTTTTATCTCTTTGCATTTGTCTCTTTTTAGCATTTCCTAAATGCTGCCCAGCAGTGTGCTTTAATGCATACATCCTCTGTAATTCAAGGTGTTGCACTAAGTATTTTCCTCTCTCTCATCTATAAGGATTACTGTTCTAAGCACAGTGCTGACCCAATGAATTGTTATTTTCACTGCAACTGAAATGCAGTTTTTAGGTTATAAAAATTCTGTTTTCATTTAAGTGACAAAATTAATACATTCTCTAGCTGTTATGTACAATACAGGAGTAAGATGGATTTAAAGAGTATGTGATGGGAGACAGGCAACAGTGGTATTGGAGGGGCAATGTCCTTGTCCCTGAGGAGCAAGCACCAGCTGCTTCATAGGACAGAGCAAGTCTCATAACAGCCAAGTGTGGCAACTTGACAGCGCCTGTTTGCTTTGGTTTTAATTTTAACTCTGACTGTTGGTAGATTTATACCATAATATAAACTCGAGATATTTGTCTATATTTTTCTATCTTATGTAATGTAATAAATAATTTCTTATTAATGGCATCAGTTATTAATTTTGTAAAAGTCCTGATCTGATGGATAATTTGCAAGGTTGAATCGCTAAGCAGGCTGTTGTATGTGTATTGGAGGGATAGGGTTCCATGTTGTTGATTTTTAATTTTTTTTTGTTAGCACTGCTGATGAAAAGGGGGATTTTGCTATTGTGGTAGTGTTTTCATTGGAAAAATAAGTAGCAGCTAAACACTGGACAAAGGATGTAAGTGAAAGAAATATGAACCTCAGAGCTGGGTGTGAGCCTGAAAGATTGCTGTTCTCTGATAGTCTTCTTTTAGGTATCACAAGTCACAGATGATGATGGAACTCTAGTTTAAAAGCGAAATTCTAAATTTTGTTGTTTGTGTGGCACAAAAAATGTTATTTGAAGTGGCACCTAGAATGTTGTTTTCTTCATTGCTTGTCAGGTTGTTTGCAGGCAATATTTTAAACTGCAATAAAATTACTTTGTCAAATTGCTAAGGAGATTTAAATCACTGTATGTTTTTCAAAACCCAGTAAACAGGTGTTTATATTCCACAGGAGTGTAGACAGCATTTGATTTGCCACTGTTATATTATTGTTTAATCCTGCCCTGTTTGCTTTTTTTATTTGTTGAAGCCAACTTTGACAATCTGTAGATCTTAGTTTGCAATGTAAATCAAAGCCATGCTTAAATGTAAGTGAGGGACATGACATTAAGTAATGTAATAACTCATCTTATATGAAAGTATTTAATTGGAATGAATAAATACTAAAAATAATTAAATAAAATGTTATAGAATTATTTTGTGCATGTGACACATTTAGCAAATATTGCTGTCAGTTTTAGCCATATAGATCATCTGGCTTATTTCTCCTGTGAACGGAATCACAAAGTCTAGAAGGTGTATAATGAAAAATGCAGCATTTAAAGAACTTGAAAGACTCATAAACGTATCAATTCACTATCTGAATTTGCTTGGAAAAAAAATGTAATGTTTTCTGGCATCTTAAAAAATATATTGGTTTTAAATGTTCTTTCCAACTAAGAGGAATAAACTTTACTACTTCATTGTATGTTAATAATTTTTGTTTGCAAAGATTAGGAAGATGTCACCTATAGTAATTAAAGCTGACTTCCAGAAGCCCTGCTGATAGAAATATTAATGCTTGATTTTATGAGCCTGCAGTGTATAGTACACAGCATAATGGGAAACAAGTGATTTAAACCTGAATGGTGGACACTGAAGGACCCAAGTGAATTAATAGGCTTGTGAATGAAGCTCTTCAGGAAGCCCAGTGAGAACTGATGGGCTACCTTATGGCTTTGCTCATAGCACAGTGATTATATATTGAGCTGCACTGTAAATCAATTAAATGTTCTCACTAGTACCACATTATAAACTTTATGTGGTCTGATCATTTTCTTTTAGCTTGACATCCATGCCGTTACCGGTTCTACAGAAATGACAGATTGCATTTTAACATTAAAATTGCCTTTTTTTCCCGCTTGTTTAAGTCTTGGGATCCTGCTACAAAATTGAAATTGGAACCACCCGTTCCACCTTTCTTTTGGAGTGACTGTGCAGTTTAACTGCCTGCTCTATCTTCACATCCTCCCAATAAGCATCCAGCTTTCCCTTGGCATCCCAGTTTCCCAGGAACAGTCTGTATAGATGGGAACTATATCATGACCCTTGCAGTTCTGTGCAGATCTAAGGTATTCCCTGTGTTGATGATGATAGGCCAATACACTGCTTATTATTATGTCTGTATTCATTTCATTACCACTTCTTTTCTTACATGATTTTTTAAAAAATCACCCTGCTTCTCACCTCCACAGGGTTGATTGGTTTGTGGTGGTGTTGTTTTGGCCTCCCGCTCTCCCAACGCAGAGCGCTCATTCCTCACGTGTTTCCTGACTTTTTCCTCACACTTTCCCATTGCTGCCAGGCAGCATTTTGCCACTTCCCACACACAATTCCACAGAGGTGCAACCAACCTCACTGATGGACTCAGCTATGCCCGGCACTGGGGCAGCTGCAGAACCACCTGGAGCCATCTGGAACCAGCCCTGGGGAGCCCCGGCCACTCCTCACAGACATTCCCTGCAGGCCCTGCTGCTGGCGCCTGGGCACAGACACCCAAACCCCGGGGTGAGGGTGTGCAGACAGAGACTACCCACAGGGCATTGTCCTTCCAAGGCGTGAACAGTGACACACTTTGGTGTCTGGGCTCAAGTGCTGCCATCTAAATCGTGGTAATTGCTGGTGACGTACTCAAGGTTAATGCGTTCTTATTAAGTGCCTTTGGAGCAACCTGTGCTATGTGGCAATGACTCAGCCAGGATGACAGGAGAATTTTGTTGTACAAGAACGTGGTCCTCTGATCTTCCCTGCATTCACGTGGCTGCTGGGGAGGGAGCTTGGAGGCCATGTCACCTGCCTGTCACCCTGCTGCCCCGCCACCAAGGGCACGAGAAAGCCTTACAGCTTCCCAGAACAGATGCAGCGGCTGCAGGGCTTTGTACAGTTAGCCTGCTGAGCACTGGGATGGATAAAGCCTGCTCTCAAGAGCACTTGAACTTGAAGTGCACTTGAACTCAAGTTCATATTGGATGAATGCCACCCTACTGAATCATTAGTAACGTTTTTCGTTAATTTTTGGTTCAATGTAGGCTTTTTGTGGTATACAAATTTTTATTTTTTTATTTTGTTACTAAAAAAGACCAACACATTTGTGCTGGTGCCTTCTGCTTTTCCTTGGTGCTATCACTGTGTTGTGCTGCACCGTTCCCTCCCATGGGTTTTCTGCATTGCCATTCTTGTGCATGATTTTGAGTCTGTAGAAACCTGTGTAACCTGGGTTAGATCATGACCTATTTTGTGAATTTGTGTGGTGCTAAAATAGCTGCAGTACCCACCAGATCAACGTGGCCTTGCTGCTCGGGTTTGATAGGCATTGAATTTTTAAACCAGTCTTCTGGTTTGTACGGCTGTCCTGATGGGCAAGTTGCTTTTCACAGGTAAATATGAAGAGGTGAAGAAGTGATTCAGATCCCACAAACCACCTTCTTGCCTCAGGCAAAGTAATTTTCTTGTCAGCATGCTTGGAGATTTTTTTCAAAGATTGCTCTGTGTTAACCCACATTAGTTACTCCCTATCCCTTGATGTAGGTGGAATAGAGCTTAGCTCAGTCTGCACCTCTCAGAGATGTGCTGTGTCCTTTGGCATAATAAAATGGAGATTAGTGTGTTCTTGCTGATTGGACAAAGGCAGAAAAAAAGGTGCTGGCTTGGTAGTGTATTGACATGGAGTTTGTATGAGTGTGAGTGGTTGTTTGATTCAACCCTGTCACTTTGTACAATTTACAAAAAAAAAATTTAACTCAATTTTCAGAGGAAGAAATTTTCTGTGACTTTGTGTTTAGCATGAGATTGATTTGTGCTTTCATACAGATTGCCCATTTAACCCCGGTTACATCACTTGGCCTCCTGCCCTGTAGAGTGGGTTGCTAGCAATTCCCTGCTTTGCAGATACGTCACATAAGCTCACAATCAGAACTTACGTTTGTGAAACGATTATACTAGTAGTAAGGTAGATGTTGGTACCATAGAATTGTTATAGCTCATTTTAGAATGCATTACCCTGACTTTGATGCAGGTGTTTATGTGTTGTCGGGGTTTTTTTTTTTGTTTTCAATTTGCAGACTGCTTTTTTCTTGGTGAAATGCATTATTTGGTAACAGTGTCACAAACAAACCTGCTAGTACATTTATCCTGAATGCCTAGAGGTAGGGTGGGGGTGTGTGTGTCCACTTGTTGGGATTTTCTCTTATGACAGTCCCTAAATACATCTGTGGCAGTTTGAGCTAATTGACAATAGGAGAAGAGGTGGAAATAGGTAGATGCAAATTGAGATCCTGTGTTTCCTTTAGCACAAACCATTGGAAAAAGGAAAAGAACTGTGAAAACAGTGCAGGTGTATTTTCATTTTTATAGGCAATGCTTAACTAACACAATGGGAATTTTAAGGATTCCCAAATTGTGCTAGGTGTGTGAAACAGTAAATTTGACCAGCTGCAGCTGAGTTGACAATGTGTGAACACCAATTAGTGTGGTACATGGTAATATAATTAGGAGAATCAAGATGAAATTAAGAAAAAGAGAAAGGTAAGCTGCGTATCAGGTACTTTGTTACTATCAGGGGCTTTTAAAACGAAACTGCATAAGCCATAGGCAGGGGCTGTGTAAGAAATAATTTCGTTCTGAAAAGGCCTGGACTGGCTCATTTTTATCTCCCAAGTTCTACAGTTCTGTGCCCAGTGAAGCCGTCTGTAGATAGCCCCCGACAGCTGGTGTGCGTGGGATGTGTTGACTTCTCTGCTAATGATCCAAAACAAACAAAATAAATATTGGTTATTGTGTGCTGTCCCTTGGGCGCTGGCTGTGCGCCTGTCCTGCAGCAGGTAGCAGCACTGCACGACTCTGATTTGTGCAATGCCCTGTGATGTCCCAGACTCTCTCACTCTTGCGCGGTACCAGCCAGATTCTTACAGGTTGCATTGGTATCTACAGAAGAGCATGAAGAATGCTCAGAAGTTCTTGTGTGAAGGATGTGTTTATGCTTCATTTACTGAGTAACATGCAACGCGCAAGCAATGAATTTAAAGTGGACAGCAGTCCTTATTTCTCCTCTCTGGTTCCCTGCCTAGTGATATTGTAATGTGAATGAAGGAGGAGGTGGATTTCAGAAAAGAGAAATGTTATTGCAGAAGAGTGAGGAACATATATGCCCTATATAAGCCATCTGGCATGGCAGGACTATGTGTGGCTGTGGCTCTTAAGATATGAAATCCTTTTTCCAGCTGGTTGGATTTTGCAAAGGATTTAAGTCCCAAAGAAGTTTTGGGGTAATAGATGAAATGACAGTGAAATGAGTTTTCAAAATCAAAGTAGTATGTCAAATTGTGCAAAGAAACTTTAATGTCAGCAGGATTCTCTTCTAGGTGAAACTCGAGTGCACAGAAATAACTGCACTATGATTGGAGAGACTGGTTGCGTGCATAAGGATTTAGGATTGTGTACTGGGCTCTAGATTTCCAGGTCAAATAAGTGCATGGTATCAAACTTTTTATTCTACCCAAGTACTGGTTTCAAGCACTCTGAATTTTTGTTCCCAGGAATTGGGACGTAGAATTACTTGCCAGTGCTTAATTGCTGCCCCTAGACAATACATCAGTACATTCTTGTAATAAAATTCACAACTCCCTTTACATCACTATTAATCTCGGTGATGTACAACTTTAACAGCATTTGGAGTCTGTCCAACAAAAAAGTTTCTTAGATTGATAGAGAAAAGGTTTTTATAAGTATATATATATATATATATATATATTTAAATGCTTGTTTGGAAGTCACTGAAAACAAAACTAATGTTTTGAATCTTTTAAACTGCATTTCCTTTTTAAAGTTCTGCAGTGTCCACTGCCTTCTGTAGATATTATGTATCTGAATAGAGTTAAAGTAAGAATTACAAAAGTAGAAGGAATGTGATTATTCATCAAATTGTCCTAATTCAGATGTGCATGTTTCTACATAATCTCTATACTAAAATAATATAGAGAAAATAATTTCCCCCTACAGTGTAAATGATATCTTTTTTAAACAAAATCTGTCACGGCTTATTTCCATTAAGCTAATTGAAATGTTCCTGGTCCATTTTATAAGAATAAGGAAGTTTAATGTCTTATTTAAGTATAGTTGTCCGAAGAGGAGTGCCATCATCTATGACTTCAGGGTTTTATTTCTTGTTCTATAATGTACTTATCTGGGCATATGTTGGTTTACAACTTTAAATGTCTTTGTGACTCCAGCGTTACAAATGGGCTTCTCCTTGGAAATTTTCAATAATGTGGATATGACAAAATAATTTTGTATACATATGAGCAATCCTACTGTGCTTTTATTCTTAATATGTTTGAAAACAAAAAAAACCCACCTCACCATCCCCCCTTCACCTCTGTCCCCCGCCAAAAAGGCACAAAAACCTCTAGAGAGGGTAGGGTGCAGGGTCAATAAAAGACACTTTAACAAGTCATGAAGCAGGAACAAGGAATGACAGATTAGTAATATGGTTAATACTTCTGTCTGAATGGGTGATCCATCCAAGGCCCCTTTGATCTATTGTATTTTCTGGGCAGAAAAAGAGTTACGCAAAGACAAAGTAATTCCTTGTCCCACAGAATATACTTTATGTCCTGTTGGCATTAGTGAAAGGGAAAGAAGAAACATTATGCAGATGAATCCAACTACAATGTACAGTCCTGGGATGGTATCTTAGAAGTCACTGACATATTTGCTGAGATTTCAGTTACAGCAGTAACATTAAAGAAGATGCTTATCTGCTGTATCTAAGAACACTATCTAATAGAGGTCAGAAATAGTTTTCAGTTTCCTTCCTCTGTTCTGTTTTTCCTTGGATCAGTAGAAGACCAGAATTTTGATGGTTTTGAAAAGATAATCTGGAGAGGGGAAAAAAAAATCTTATTTAAGAAAATAAAAATGTCTCATTTTAGTTTTTTTTTTTTTAAATTAATCCTTTGTAAAAACAGTACTATAAATTAACTTTTATCTCAAAATGTAATTTGCTTTGGCTGAATGCTAGAGATGTTATTCATCTCTGTGACTGCAGGTGAAGTGTTTTCCTCCAGGCAGGTGAGAAAGGACAGAGATGTGTGCTAATTTTGTATAGAATGCAAAATATTTCTTCTGAGATTTTTATGATAGATTGTACTTGAGTAGTGGAGACCTAAACCTTTCTGTTACTTTTGATAATTACTTAATGGCATACATGACTCTGGAAGACTATTAGTGTAGTACTTACTAAGTAGTTGTCACCAGACATGTAGGATGGAAGGAACTGCATGTAACAGAACTAGTATTCCATCTTCAGAAGTAGTTGTGAGTAGCGTTGGATGCCCTGGAGCAGCCTGGGGCAAGTTGTAGTGGTAGAACTACAACTTAAATGAACTCCAATTCCAGAGACTAAACTGCCCCACCGTGGGACTTGCACCACTTTTGTTGTTATCCACATGTTGTGCTGGGCAGTAGAAGGGACTTGAGACACTGAAAGTAAGTTAGTGAAAGGGGTGGAAAACCCCAACAAAGAAATTATGAGCCTGCAATGGAAAGGAAACTGAATTCTCTGGCACATCAAATACCTACTGTGGAATCTGTTTCTGCATTGAAACTCTTCAGTGGTGTCTTGCTAGCTGATAATATCTTTCAGAGGAAGATATAAATAGGGAAATAACACATAAATCAATAGGAGATGACATGACAAACAGAAAAGAGGTTTTTATTATTGTTTATTGCTACATCTTTACCTACTTTTTTCTGTGCTGCTGATGAACAAACCACTTAGCTGGGGCTTTTCTTCTTGTTGAAAAATGGTATACATTTTAAAAATCTCTTTGATATTTGACCTTTTAAAAATTATCTGCTTCACAAATATATTGGTTTGCCTAGGGCTCAGCCAAAGAAACTGTGTTCATAAACAATACAAATTAAATTCCTTTTTCACTGTATTTAATATGTGGGAATAGAATAATCCTTTCAAAAAAGTTTGCTGGCTTTGCTATAAATACCTTGTTTATAACTGTGAAGATGGCTGTATATAATTTGTATTCGTAAAGACATACTAAAGGTACCTAAACTGAGCATTACTCTAAAAGATGCCTTTGCTGTATAAATTATGCGGTAGGCCTTTCACACCTATAAAAGATAGATAGTTATCTTTTGTGAGTATTATCCTTTGCTATAATGTTCTGTTTCCTGGAAATAAACACAGTGCTGTTGCATTTCAATATCTCTCATTAATATATTCATGAGTCTTTTAAAGGTGCTTAACACCTTCCTAATCTTCTTAGTAATCTTTTTCTTTCAGGATAATTTACGTTAACTTTTGTGAACTCCGGTTGAAAAACTATAATTTCACTGGAAGGATAGTTTCAGACGATGTTAGGTTTTCCTCATTTGCCGTGTTCTTTGAGGAACATACAATGCCAGAATCCCTCGGGCTGGGTGTAGGTTGATCCATGTCTGTTGTCACCCCCAGGTCTTGGTTCCCTAAGACCATGTCTATGCGTACTGCTAGCAAACCCAGGGGTCAAGCCTAGCTATGCATTAGTCTTGTCCTGACACAGTGTCAAGGGGCACATACTGCAGCCTGCTGTCTTGAAGCCCTCAAAGGTGCAGCAGTGTAGTTTGTTTGTTGCAAAATATGCTATATATTCCGTAAGAAATACTGCTTGGCAGTCGGCAGTGTTTTCATAAGTGCAACTATTTGCCACTCTTTTCTTTTTTGATTGATCTCACTGAATCATTTTTTCAGAGTGATTACAGCTTCTAAGAAAACTTGAAATTATCTAAATAGAGTCTATACTTGCTGTTTTTCTGTGTGCGATACAAATTTGTCAGCATGGGTTTTCACCAAGTGATTGCTTTCACTGTTTTCTTATTTTTCTCTTGGGGATTTATATACTGTGTTATTATTTAAGAAGGACTTACGTTCATGTTTATCTGCCATTGGCACTTTCATTTAACACCTGAAATGTTCCATTTCCCAGATAACTGATGATTATGGAATATACAGAAGTTCTGTAACAGAGTGTTTTTTTACCACACTGGTGAAAACTTATTCCTATATTTTGTTCTTTCTTAATCTATTTTTAAATCCAGTAATTATTCTTCTGGCTACCTACTTTCCCATACATTACACCTAGTACTATTATCTCACCCAGATATTTGTTTTGTTAAAGGTTTGTCTTGAGAGTAAATTGAAAGCATAAATGTATTGATAGGAGCCAGCTAGCATAGATCATAAAAGTGATGAAAATGGAATGGCAAAGGATCAAGTACAGGTGAAGAAGCAGAATATATCTTTACCCTTTGCATAGGTGTGTGTCAGTCTGGGGGTCAGTTCCCACTTTGCAAGTCTTCACTAATTCTTTTAGCTGAAGTTAATTAAGGCAAATCAACCCACTTTATCTGCAGATGCACCGCAGTTGTGTATCAAAGGTTCTGTACGTATATTGTAAATAAAATGTGGTTTTGTTCAATGAAGAAAATCCATTGGTAAGACTTAAATGCTGTACAGATGTGTGATCAACACTGAGGAAAAGAAATGTTTTATTCTTTGCCATCTCTTCATTTTCTGTCATGGCTCTTTTTTTTTTTTCCTGATATTCTCTCTGTTCATAACTGGAGAGATTTCACAGAAATATTAAATCAACTAGGTAATACTTTACATTATTTTAGATATATCAAATATTTGTACTACAATTATTTTAACAACTCCTAAAATAAAACTGAGTGGGATTAGAGTAATCAGTTTCATGTCTGCCATTGCATTTGAAGACTCTGCTCTCTTCTGATTCAGAAAAAAAGGCTCAATCTTGATTCTTTCTTTGTCAACCTGTGAACAAGCTTCTGAAGTGCCATTAGGGGTGTTCAGGAATGTGTAACATTGTTCCTAATTGTTCCTAGATTTTGTAGGACCAGTACAGTCTTACAGCTGAGACCAAGACTATAGTTTCGTCAACCAGAAATTCGTATCAGGACAAAACATCCCCAGGACAGGCTTAAAAAAATAATGTAAAAAAAAAAAAAAAATCCTTAGCAAAGCAGGCTTGAATTGGGCTCACATTACATCTGCGTGATCAAAACAACCCATTGGACTTTAATCTTCTTCTGAGACTAACTCAGGCTAATGCTTAACTGACAGATACTAATACTTTCATTTTTATATCCAATTCAGTTGTATAACTTCATATTATCTGAAAGACTGATACGGTATTCTTTTTATCAGTAATACCTATGTAGCATGGCAATGCAGAAATAGCTTGAAGCTGTTAAAACACTTTCTGAGTTGTCTAGATCTCTGTCTGACATTAGCTCCTGAATTTTGTGCAACCTGTGAAGGATGATAGATGAATACTAAGCTGTCATTTGGACAACTGTAGCAATTGGTGAGCTGAATGCTTAAATTTTAATTTTTCATAATGCCATTAATAGTTTCATTCAAAGGAGGAGTAACTGCAAGAATTAGAAAACCTTCATGACCTCATTATGAGTGTTAACTCCTATCTTTCAGGCGAGCTGGAGTCCATGTGCTGGACACTTGCATAAAAAGATGTTTTAAAATCTGTGCACGAGGCCATGTAGCTGAACAAATGGCTTAGATTTATGACAGAACATAAAATCTGAGCTGACACTCGAAAATGCAAAACTTAAGGCTTTATAGGTGAATGATCACATTTTATAATTTAAAATCATGTCCCAAGTAGCAGTGTGTAGTTTAATTCCTGTTGGTACCTTATCATGTCAGGCAATAGCAACCTTTTCAAATTCTGCTGTTAAGTGGGTAGATACCTCTATTGTAATTAAGTAAAACAGGTGATGTATAGTCTCTGAATTTACATTGCGGTCCTTTCTGTGAATGACACTGAACACTTTACATGGTATTGTTTTAAATGATGTCCATTTTAACTTGGCAAACTTGTTCTGGATTTAGTATGATGTGACGAGTGCTGTGGCGCGGGCTCTGTGACCTGCAAGCTGTGCATCTGACCATAGTCAGTGCTGAATGAGGGATCACTCCTCTCTCTGAGTCATGGAAACTTGTACTGTCGGGACCCTGGAAAATGTATTGTCAAGGGAGAAGATCGTGAAAATGTCTATTCTAGCCTTTCTCTGAATACACAGATAGATATACTGAAATATTATTTTACCAAATATGTATTGCATGCACTCATTATTGCAGATAAACAAGAGCTGAGTATATTCTGAAAATGATTCTAACCTTTGCTAGATGCCAATGTATCCTGTAGTAAAATATCCAAAACCAGAGATGAGAATTGGGATTTTACCCTTTCCCTCAGGAAGCTATTTTGAATAGCAGCCATTTATTCTGCTTTGTCAACAAAATATTTGTCAAAGTAGCACTGAGATCAGCTCGGAACTGAGAAAGAAATGGTTGTTCTTCTAAGGACTAACTGCTCCTGTGGTCCTTCCTTCTGACCTGGTTAGGTGGGCACAAAGCTGATTCAAACAGGAGCCTGAAGCTTTTCTCTGTTCATTGTGCTACTTTCGCCAGTTTTGTTGACAGTGTGCAGGGAGGAAAATTTCTGGTATCTTGGTACCCTGGTGGTGCAGTTTTAATTTGCTGTTCATTGGGATTCAGATAAATGGCAAAAGGCTTGTGAGTTTAGAGGCACTTGCTCAATAGGAAAGAGCTGGTGGCAGCACTAATTATGCCATTAATATGAATATGATAAGCCCTTCTGCTCTCAGCGCTGTGATTTAAAAGGTGGGACTTGATAAGTCCACAGAGTAATATGATCAAAAAATATTGCTGGGGCTGTGACCTCCTTCTTTTGAGCTGAGCTGGGTAGGATGGTACAGCTTAGCTCAGCAAAGTCCTGCTCAGGAGCAAGATGCAAACCTCTCTTGGGGGAGAGATATTTTCAACACTTGCTTTCTGCTGCCAGTCATGATGTTCTTGTCAGTCACCATGTCACTGAACAGCTATTGGATGCCCTGTTCTCATGCAGTTACCAGGTACAGGACTTGAATTTTTTTAGCAGACTTTAAACTTGTTAGAAAGTTACAACCACCTTCTTGCCCTTTTTCTGGCATCCCTCCCCATGACATCTGAGTGCTATGTCATCCTTTCTTCCCAGAGTAGGACTCAGCTGTTCTCTCATTTTCAGTGTTTGTGTGGGCAGCCCAACCTCTTAAAGGTGGTGGTGGTTGGTTTTGTTTGTTTGGTTTTGCAATGGCTTGCATCCACTTCTGAGGTGCCCAGCAAAAGCATAAATGGAGCTGTTTGTATCTTCTGTGACTATTTGCAGAGCATATTACCCATCAAGCTTGAACGCAGGACCAACTAGTGAGTAAAAGTGTTTGAAAACAGCACCCTTCATACAGGCTATGATTTGAAGTGAGTAGAAACACTTCTCATACCAGGATCAATCATGTAGAACTTGTTCCTATGCAGAATCTGGATGCCTATGTTAAGTTTAATTCACTTATCATCATGCATATGTAGCTGGATACCAGCATTTCTTCTCTTTTGCCAGCACTATTCAGTGATGAAGCGACTTTTAGCAGAAAAAGGCATTTTGGAAAATGTCTGAAAGCGCTGGAAAAACACTGAAGTGTGTCTGGGTTTATGTAATTTGAGGGTAAGTGAAGTTACATGACAGAGGTTAAAATGGTCTAACAGCTTTATCAAAACTGGAAGAAAAAAACCTTTTCCTTCCTATTCCTTCTCCATGCCTTGTGCTCATTCTGATGTTAATCGAGTGTTTTTGAAATGATTCAGCTGACTAGTCAAGCAAAAATAAATAAAAGTCCCCTTGCTTCCTAAATTCAATCTCAATGAACATGAGAGCTGGTGCAAGAGAAGGAATGGGTCTGTCTGACCAAGAGAAGGAAGAACAAGGGAGCATGACTGCCTGGTCTGCTGCTTGTCACTGCTTGTGTTTGCCATTAGACTTTATTATATTATGGATTAAACAAATAAGCCGATTCAAACACTGTTGTGTTTTTTTGTTTAGTTGGTTTCTTTTTGCTTTTGTTTGCCTTTAAAATAAGCCCTGAAGCACAAGGGATGCAAACTGGTATCAGCTTCTCCTGTATTTGCATAGAAGTTGTACTCTCCTAAAGCTCCTGTCTCTACGGTTGACAGCCCAGTTATCACACACTTTGCAGCCTTTGCTAGAGAGCTCTGGTGTTGAGCTTTCCTTTGGGCTTGCATTAATGTTAAGTGAATCGGCCAACCAGGCAATTTGGAGACCAAATTCCAGGAGATGTTCGCCCCATTGTCCAGAGTTTAGAGCTGTGCTTACCTTAGGCTGGCAGGAGTGACAGCATTATACTTTAAGGATTTCTCACTTGGCTGAATACTTGGGCTGCCACTGAGATTCATCTGTAGCATCATCAAAAACTCTGCCAGCAAAGTTTTCAGTCAGGAAAATTAACTAATATCAAGCTGTGGCCTGACAGGACTAGGATGATGGTGTATCTAAACCTGTCTGTGAATGATGATGATGATGCCTCTGTGCTGCACTGCTGTTGCTTCTGTGCAGGGATGGGTGATGGTTTGGAAGGCATGAAGTCCTGACCACGTGCAACGAGAGGCCCCCACGTGGAGGCACTGACTGTGACATTCCCAGCCTGGGATATGTGACACGCACACTCTGGAGCTGCAGAACCATGATTGGTCACCACCATTTTTGTATGTATCTCCCACAGGATCCTGCCTGTCTCTTCAGCAGCAAATCCCAGCTTTTAGTGCCTCACTGTGTTTTTCCTTTGTTTCTAGACATGAACCTTGTTTGTGACCATCCAATGTTTTTTACTCGGTCGTGTTACTCTTTTAGTTGGCTGATTTGGTGGGCTAACCTCAGCATTAAGGTTCAGTCCAGGCTGAAATACTTTGGAAATACTGGGACTTCTTTTTCAGCATCAGAACCTGACAGATCTCTCAGCATTTCTGCAGGGAAGAGCTAAAATAATTATAGTACTTGACAGCAACATAGTGAATTACTAACTCTTAATCAAAAGTCCCTGCTTGGAATTGTTTGTTGAAGCCAAAGCAAAAAGCTTATACAGTTTTATTTCAAAACAGAAAGAATCAATAGCTGGTGGGTTTGTTAATTTTAGTAGGAAAAGTAAATAAAAATTAATAAGAAATGTATTTTAAATTCAATTTAAATTTATTGTAAAGGCAAAGCAGCTAATATGTCCTTTTGGGTGAGAAAGGAAAAGAAATTAATTGTTCTCTGTGAACAGAAGCTTTCAGTGGTTAGAAGTGGTGAGTGCAGACAATACATTTTATTCTTGTCACTTGGAAGCAAAAAGCAGACACTGAATTACTGAGACATTTCATCAGCTCTGGTAAGGAATCTGAATATCATAGTTGCAGCTGCTGCTGCAGTCTCTTGTGATAAGCTCAGTGTAGCAGAAATAGAAAAAAATCAGTATCCACATGAATGAGGCAGAGGTTGATTCTTGGTTGTGCGATCCATTTTAATGAATACCGTACTTTCCATTTGCTCTCCTTTCACACCAGACAATGGACTTCCCCCGAAGCACCTGCAAGGTAATAAATAGTCTCCCACAGCAAATAACAGAGTTCACCAATAGTCCAAAACATTTTTGTCAGTAAATCCATTAAGATTTACATGAAGCACATCCCATGTTAGATGAATTGAAGGAAGAGGGAGAAAAGGAGATGGGTTGGGGTTTAATAGAAGGAAATAGTTGCTCTCAAAAATTAATGACTCATAACACTAGAAGATGAAGTTTTGTGGGGTTTTGTTGTTTTTTTTTTTCCTCTCACGAGTGCAGCACGGGCATACATACCACATGTTTCTACATATTTATGCAGAGTAATGATTTTAAACTTCCTACTACAAATGAGCAATTTTTTTCTTCTGATACAAAATAGTTGACCATGTACTGTAGTGATGATCTCAGTTTCTACATTTTGGGAGAAAATTTCAGAAATGCTACACTGTATTGTTCTGCAAAATGAATTTCTTCAAATTGATATTTGGCATGAAATAGACTTATATAAAATTTTTTCCCTCCTATCAGAGATAAATATAGAAAGTACCCAAATATATAAAATGACTGAAAGATATAACTTGCCAATATTTTTGGTAGTAATATTAAATATTGATTATTTTACTGCATGATTGCCAAAATTAGTATTTTCTTACTGGCACACGCTTGTAGCAGCTACTAAATTACATTGATCTTGAACCTCTTTTTGCCTATATGGTTTCATAATTTGGCATTTGTCAATATTAAATCACTCCAGTGCAGACACTCTGTGACTCCCAGCAAAAAGAGTATTTTAAATTATTTTAAATTAGGAATTATTTTAAATAAAGTATTTTAAATTAGGAATGAAAAAGTGAGGAATTTTTAAAATGATCTTTTAAATTTTTTTAAGTGCAATTGTTTGTGGTGGTTATGAGATGAAATATAATAGGATCCACTAGAATACAGTCACAGAGACTAAAAATAATAACTCTGTAGGAAGAAATGCTAAAAGTACCTCAAAATTATGTTCCCTTGCTGCTCTAGTGAAAAACATCTCTCAGAGACTCCAAGTGCCCTGTGTGCCATCTTCCCAACTTTAGTTAAATGTGCACTGGAGCACGATGGAGACAAGCCAATTACTTTCACTTAAGATTTAATTTAAAAGCAAGTTTGTGGAAATGCTTGGCTAAGACTATAGCCCACTTATAGAGGGATCTTTCATAGAGAGAAACCCTTGTTTTCACTCCCTGCTATTAGGAAAAAAAACATATGGCAACAGTTTGGAATATACTGGTATGCTCCAAGGTACTCTGTCAAGTTAAATTCTCTGTCATGAGAATACCCTGTCATCTTAGCTGTTTGTGCACTATGTCTTGGATGGTTCTGTGAAAACAACACAAAGGCACTTTCTGAAATGATGCAAAAAATCAGGGACGGTCCCAAGGGTCATTAAGTGATAAAACCAGATTTTGATTCAGGCTCTAATTAGGGAGGACTATAGGCTTGCAAAAACTGTTTCTGTCATGCCTGCCAGACAAAGCTGAAATGTTTTGCCAGATGACATAAAGTCACAGTGAGATGGTTTTTTTTCTCCTATAGTTTGAAATCTTAGAGAAGTGGTAATCATTACCAGAAAATGCTGCATTTCAATTTCTGAGTGGCATAGTGTCCAGACTTCATGGATTGATCTGGAACGGAGAATATGAGTCCACCTGAATTCTAGACTGATTTCCCAAAATCAAAAATACTGCTTCAGGTTTCTAGTGTGTAATTATGGGGTTGAAGAATGTAATTTTTCCACATCTTGGCTTCTCATAGTGTTTATTGTTTACAGGTAATAATTCATGAAGACATGGTAGTTCTTCTTCCCCCTGGTGCCCATCCACACAGAGCTGAGAGTCTGCTACAGTATTTGAGTAATTTATCTACAGTATTTGGGTAATTTATCTCAGATCTTGTGTTCAGCCCTTGCTGCCAGCAATCTTCTCCATAAATAATGGGTTTATCTATGTATATTTGGTGTCCTTAAAAATGTGGTCTCCCTAGTATGTCAGCCTGGTTTTACTGGTGGTAGCATAGCTATATCCAGTCATTTTGCGCTATTCTGTCATCTCTTGCAGTGGCTGGAATCCAATGACATGGTTAGAAAATTTGTTCTTTCTTGGCTTGGCCTATCCTGCTCCAACACTCGGTACAGACTGAACAGCAGCCGGGTGTGCAAGGCGCTGTACGGTGCTTTCAGGCATCTACTCGGACCCCTGGCTGCCTTGTCCCCTTGGTAAGCCACTTGAAATGGATTTTTGTCTCTATCATTGCTCATATCCCAGCACATAAGAGGTTAAGGTTAATGCTGGAGACGCAGGCGGCACTGAATAATCCTTCCTTGTCCCAGTTCAGAAGGCATGTAATTCTGTGGACCTGTTCCCCACTTACTGTTAATCATGCCAAATGTAACATGGAGGAAATCCAGAAAGAGAGATTGATAGCATAAAGAATTAAATCTAAGGTCTTTCAAGATTAGGAGTTTCACTGACCATAATTATGTCTCAGATTTCAGCTGATAACTGTCTTGGCAGAGTAATCATTCTCATGGCTTGCTACAGATCCAAAATATTTCAGGGCTATGAAGTACTTGCTTGGTCATTATTAGAAGGGTTGAAAGCAATTCTTTCTTAAGAATATCCTTTCTTTTTATTAATGATTCAAGAGCAATTTTTCCCCTGTCAAATGCCAATTTATCTTGAAAGTATTTTCTTGATTGCACTTAATATCTGAAGAAAATATTAGAGGAAATAATTTAGTGTACTCTATATATAGCACTGTATTAATCTTTATATAAGTTGTTTTAAACCATGTTGCACATACCAAGATTTTTAAGTGACTGAGCAGTTAACAGATGAACATAAGTATGTACTGCCTTTCAGATATTATGCCTCCTCATATTTGTAAACAAACAGAGTAAACTGGAAGTCCATGCAGTTACTTATTAACTGCCTCAATAGTAATCTGGATTTAAACAGTGTCTGAAGGAGATTTCCGCTTCAGTGAAGGCTGGCTGAGCAAGGCTGGTGACAGGACGCTAATAGCACCCAAACTAAATGGTGGGTAGGGTTCCTGGTGTCCTGAGTGGAGTAAATCTGTCAGACACACGCAGCATATGAGAGGACTTGTTCAGTGCTCAAGGTGGGCTGGCAGCATGTGCACCCTTTCCTGTACTTGATATTGTTTTTAAGACATTTGCATTGGAGATGTGGAGGTTGCCACAGCGTTACAGGCTGCGGTGCTGCAACATGCCCTAGTGCGGACAGAGCCCACAGCTGGGAGCCACTGGGAGAACCCAGCTGGGGCAACTGGGAGAACCTTTTTATTTGGCAGCATGTCTTGCAAGAAATCTACTTGCATGCTTTGTGATTCAAATTTCCGTTGCCTCCTGTTACTTTTCAGGTACAGCATGATAAGCTTAGTTTTGATTTATTTTTAATTAACTTCTATGAATTATGGCTGTGGTTACTTTAAAAAGAACTACTGTATTCAAGAGTGGATGTGCTATGATTGATCAGATGATGGGGCAACCAAGTCTGGTAGCAGTTAGATGAGGTTTGTTAGCTTTTGGATTGAATTGCAAGGCCATTTTTTTCTGGGCAATTGATGGATGTGTTTGGGAAAGAAGTGGTCAGAGAGAAGGACGTAGTCTTAATTTGGCTTGGGGATTTTCTTGTGGATTTTAAAAACAATTTTTCATGTTGGTTTAATAGAATGATGCAATAGGTTCCAGACAATAATGATGAAGGTAGCACCCAAAGTGTAGCAGTGAAGAAGTCTTTATTTCCATGAAGTTACAAATAGTTTAACTAAAGAGAGCAGACTTCCGTGCTTCCACTTGAATTTACCACCTCGTTTTTCCTCTGATAGCCACTGAAAATGCAGTAACTTTCTGCTTGGTATTCTTGCAGCGTATACCACAAGATGCCAATATCTGCTGATTGCATTAGAAGGCAGCTGACTGCAAAGTTTTCCACAATAAGTTGTTGGATTTGGGGGTCCTTTTCAGTGATGATATTGGGTTTGGTGCTGGATCAGACTGGATGTCACTTGCAGATATGGTACATGCTATGCAGAAAAGATTTGGAGTGGTGGTATGTGTTGTCAAATACTCTTTTCCTAGTCTTGAATAATAGGCTCCAATCTGCTTCCAGATGTCTCCAATCTTCCGCAATATGCGTTAGCCTTCAAAGCACAACGTTAAAATGCCTTTATCCTTCGTAATCCCCTTAACATTTTCCCTGGCAGTGATAGCAATGATTTTTACTTTATTGCTTTGTCTGCAGGAGCAGGAATCGTGCCCCAGACAGCCCTGTCCACCTGCCCCAGGTCAGTGTGCTGGACTGGAGTCTGTCCATTCCCCACCGGCTGTGGCAGCTGGCATTTCTGAGAGGTGCTGACACACATGAACTCTGCAGGCTTTGGAGAACAGGGCAAGCTAACACTTGGACTTTGCTAATCCCTACAGGGCTGTCTCCTCCTGCTTGCATCCTGCCTGGAGAAGAGGCGGCTAGTGTCTGTCCCTTGTGCTCTAAATTCCGTCTGTACCTCAGGAAATGCTAAGTTTTCTAATAATGATCTCAGGGATGTTTCATGTTTCCTTCGTACCTGGCTAGTTAAGGAAATATATGATACTTTTACTTACAGTGCAGATGGTTTCATCAGAAAAGTGACAGTTTTTCCAAAATCTTTCATGATATAACTGCTTTCTCTAATGCACATGCATGCATTTCTTACACCAATAAAAAGGGCTTTTCTGCTATAGATCTCTGGAACAACAGTCACATCCAGTTGCTAATTAGATAAATGACAGATGTTTGTTCCTTTCTTCTCATCTTTCAAATGCACATCTCATTGCTTTTTCTTTTGCATATATCATTCTGGAATTCTTATAGAGCAGAAGTTAAAACATTCATGCTCAAACATTCTCCTTTGCTGATCTGTATGCTTCTGGCTATCACTGGTGTGTCAGACTCATTCTCTGCAAGAAGAAAAGATGACACTTTTCATTAGGACCTGCAGGCAGGGCTGCAAACATGCTCCACATGCGTTCCTGCTGATGACAGAGGCTGGAGTTCAGTGTGGCCCAGGATTTGGAACAGAAAGGTTCCCGCTTCTCACACTTTCATGCAAGACAGAGAGACCCCTGTTAGAGCTACCTGGATCAGAGTCCCAGGCAGGGTGCAAGTCACTAGGCAGAGACAGAAACTGGCTCAGACTGTCATTGCATTGCCCAGACGTCAACAGGATTTGTGAAGGGAAGGAAAAAAACAACCAACCAACCAACCCATAGTTACTGTTGTGCTAGGGTTGAACTGGACCCCTTGGAGCCTGGCTGCCCCTGAGCTGCACCACAGGTGCTCAGGCTTTCAAAAGGAAAGAGACGTGTTGCAGAGAGAGAAAAGGTACATGAATGCAGTGCTGATGCATTGTTGGTTGTATTTTTTGCTTATCTGGCTGTTCTCCTACTAAGTAGGATGATTTGCTTGCTCAGTTGCAGTAATTTTTTTTTTTTTTTGCATAAATGGAAGAAAAGTGAAATGTACATCTACATGCATGTGTGCTAAGAGCTTTTGGAGACCAACTCTTTAACAAGGCATCATTAGCCCCCAGAGTTAACTCCCTATTGAAATGAATAGCGTAATTCACATATTGAATACGTTAAAGCAGTAGCTCAGCCAGGAGCAACATCTCTTATTTTAGAACATTTATCTTAGCAGCTATGAAGATTGAAATTTAACTCTTCCGGCTTTTAAAGGCAAAGTTCTATCATGCAGAGTTTGCCTTGGCCAGGAGAGTGGAAAAAAAGTATCAAATTAGTATGGAGACTAATCACTGTTCTTTGGCTCTCTTCCACATCCAAAGTTAAGCTAAGAAGCAAAACAAGATGATGAAATTGCTTCCTTTTAATAATTTTTGCCACATAATTTTCAGCATTTTTTTTAACTATTAATCATTAAGCCTTGGTAAAACGGGTGCTTTCTTGCCACATCATTATAGAGAAGAAAATCCCAGAAATCAGCATTTCCCAATGCCATGACGGGCATTATGTTGTCTTTGCCATGGAGTTTTGTACAGCAGAAGACTTTAAGTTCTCTACTTACAGCTGCATTCAAAAAGTCAGTCACGATGGCAGCTACCAGCCCCATCATCCTTCTTCCGGTTTATTTCTTGGAGAATTTCATGTACATATTTTCCTTCTGTGAGGCTTAAATGAAAAAGAAGTTGACCATAAAAGCTTTATGTAATATTGACAGAGAGGCTCCTACTGTGTTGTGATCATACTTTTTCTGCCTAATAGTATGTGGTGGGCTGACCTTGGCCAGCTGCCCACCCAGCTTCTCGCCCAGTCCCTCAAAAGGATGCGGGAGAAAATAAGATGGAAAAGGTCATGGATTGAGGTAAAGACAGGGAGATCGCTTGCTGTTTGTTTCTTTGGAGGTAACAAAGCCAAACAAAGCGGTAAATGCAGTCCTGCAAAAGAACTTGTCCCCAAGGTACAAGTAAGGCTCTCGGGGACCATCAAGTGTTCCCCATCCTGGCAGCCATGCTGGAGCAAGGTGCCTGATTTGGGGAAGGACTTTTTTTTAGCAGGCGAAGGCTGCAGCAGCTTCTATAGCACAGAGATGTGGAAAGACATGTTACCCACGTAGAGCTCTGGGCAAACACTGAGCAACCAGAGGGGAGAAATGACTTCCACAGGAGAGCGTGGATTTCCTTCCCGTGATTCCAAACAGAGCTAGAGCTCTAAGGCTGGCTTTGGCCAGGGCAAGCTCTTTTTACCTCTACAACAGCAGCGTGGCTGCACCCTGCAGGGAACTCACCAGCGTCTCTGCTCTTCCCTTTTGCACTGGCCTCTCTGACAGACGCCATTGTCACGTATGCATAGCAAGGCTATTTCTTCTCTTTCCTCATTGGCAGGAAAGAGCTGGAGTCTGCCCGTGTTGCAAAGCAGATGAAAGACATTAGCAGAATGGTGGATTGGCATTTCCTCCTTGTAGATGCAGCTGACTTTGGAATCAAAGTCAAGAGGGAGAGCTGTGCCTGCTGCTGGGTTTATTTACTCTTTGCTGTAGTTATTTCCACCTGCCATCACTATAAACTTTTTTCTCTCTGCGAACATGTGGCATATTAACAGAAGCAGCTAAATTTAGCAGTTGGCTTTGGCAATTTAGCTCTTCCTTTGCTTTTTAATATCATGGGTGATCACATAGCAAAGTGACAGGCAGTGAAGGAAACAGAAAGCAGGACTATTTTTCATTGAGCTAAAATGTAAGGAGTTGCATTTCTCTTCACTCTGTCAATACTGAGTTCTGGTGTCAAGTGAGTGAGGCTGCCTGGTTATGTGGAGAAGCACCTACCCCTCAGTGTCATTTCCACTGCCTACTTCCATAACCAGCATAGTATAATAATTCTCACTGTGATCATTTGAGTCAAACCTTGCTGTATGGGAGTTATTGGGCTCTTCTTTCACTTGTTCTTTTTTTTTTTTCCTATTGTAGCCATCTGAATAGAAGTAATTTTCTGTGATTTTGGGCCAATGTTGTTTTTTCGTGTGAAGAAGAAAAAAAAATGCATTTACTTTGAGGCTGATTTGGATGCAGGTGAAATATTTAGCAGGCAGAGGGAGTACTGGTTAGAGTCAATTATAACTGATCGACCTGCTTTGGCAATCAGATTGATCTGGGAACTTTGCAATGCCTAGAAAAAGGTACTCTGCTCACAACGCGAGAATTTTGCTTACGTGCACACATTTGATTTGGAAAACTCACTCTTTTGTAGATCTGTATCTACTGTGATAAATTGGATTTAATGATCAGCAGGGGGGTGCCCAGATTAATCCTTATACTATAACAAAATTATACTGCATCAAGTTTACTTCTTAAGGGACTATTTGACTCTTCCGTGCAGTGAGCAAAAGAAACTTGGCACATCCTGAGCTTAGTTACAGATACATGCAGATTAAATGGACCCAAATCTGCTGTACTGTGTTTAATCTTGGTTTATTTAGTCTATGATATGCCACGCAATTGTGGCTGTATTTTTTCACTCCACTTCCACACCTGTAATCCTACAGAATAGTAGTATTTCACATTTCTGCGATTCCCAGTTTTACTGTAGCCCACTGTGTAAGTAACTTTTTGATGTGGCTAATTCTGGTATGTAATACAAGAACTGGCTAGAAATCCGGTGACACTACAGAGCCCTCTGAGATGAGGAGCAGAGTGGTGTCCAGTGAGGGAGCGGTGGAGAGAATGTTTGGCAATCAAAGCATAATTACCCAGAACAGAATTTGGTACGATGCAGTACCATTACGTGCCAGGCACTGTAGCAGGAGAAATGCTTAGGCTCAGGTTCTCATCCAGAGGTTGTCACTTCAGTGTGCTGCTGGAGCATGTCTGCTACTGGAAGCATTTAATTCAGACCAAATTCTAATGAATACAAGATCCTGAGAAAGTGCCTGGTATCATTACACTCCACTTGATAATGAAAAAAAAGTTGAAGTGTGTTCACCCTTATCTCTCACAGGAGGAGAAATGAAATCTTGAAACACTCAGCATTTGAGCATGTTTCTGGTGCCAGCAGTTCTTCAGAGGTCCTCTATAAAATACTGATTCACCACATCCTGCTGACTTGCCATGTCTAGCAGATGATAGTACACAGAATAAACTGGCTGTAAGTTGTATTTATTTCTTATATTATATTAAATTTACGTTATAATACATGGCATCTAGAAGCTCACTGAGAACCTCAGGACAGTGGTTACACAAATAGAAGATAAGGTTCTATTTTATTTGTGTACAGAAGTGCATTTTCAGTAACAGGATCAGCTTTTAGAGACTTTTCTTTTACAACGAGGTGGCACAATGGCTTGAGCTAAACATAAGCCATATGCATTGCCGAGGCTTTATACAGACTTATAATATGATGATTAGCAGACTAAATCAGTTCTTCAAAAGGAGACCAATTCTATATATTTCACTTGAACTGATGATAATAAATTTGACAGTAGCTTTTTTGCTTGATACCTCATGTAAATTATTCTGCAAAAGACTACTTTTTTCTTTTTAGGTATAGTCACAAGATCAAATATACCATTGTTGAGAAATGAAGCTGAAATGTAGAAACGGTAAGGTGAATTTTGAAAGTATAAATGCTGCGTATGAGTATGCATATGTCTGTAGTGATGCACCTATGTATGCATGCACATGTCTGATGAATGAATTTGGAGAACCTTTCCAAACAATAATCAATTTATTTTTGTCCTATATGGGTGACGCACTAAGACTTTTCTAGACTGATGCAGACAGTTTCTAGAAAGTGCTTGCTTTAAGGCTGTATACAAAAGGTCACCACCCTGGCATAGAGGAGAAAAATAATACAGAGCTCTTACAGTCAGAGACAAATAGTTTTCTACCTTAGTACACATCTCTGCTGCTAAAAGTGTACTGCAGCAAGGAAATCCATTTACAGTTTTTCTTTTACATAACAGTTGCAATGCCCTTAAGAGCCCTCAGTTGTTTCCATATTCTCTTCTCCACTTGCCCTGCGGTATAGCCTCAATAAAAAGCCCATTTATAGAGAACTGGTACTATTCTGTGAAGTGTTTCTCAGCAAACATTACAGGTCAAAAGCGTGTGTTTTGACAGCTTTGAAAGTGTTCTCAGACAATAATCTGGAGGTTCCTACTTTTTTCATTACGAGAGTTCTTTACCTAGGTACAGGTACCTTTTAGAATTTTGTTTTATATCAGTCTTACTATAAGAATAGATGTGAAGGTAAAAAGCACGTGGGGATGGACTGGCCTTGTAATTGCCATAGGCCTGATTGGCCATAATCTGTGTCTGGGGTAGCTGCTTATACTTGTGCTGAATTCCCTCCTTGCTGAGTGATGGGCATCACCTGCACCCTCTGCACAGGTGTAACAGATTATTGAGCTATTTTTCTGTGTATTGGCTTGGTTTCTTTTACTCTTTCACATTTTCACCTTTGACACCCTCCTTTTTTTTTTTTTTTTTTTTCTTCTATCTATGTATCCAATGATGAGATTTCTGCTTACAACAACAATCTTATTTCATATCCTGTGCTCAGGACTTCTCTTTGTTCCGTTCTGCCATTTTCCTCAACAACTCTCTGCCCCTTTTGTTGAGCTCCATAAACTTGGGCCTCGCTGTTTAGCTGGATTGAGAGACTCCATGAGTCTTTCCCCTTGTTCTGCTTTGATCCTACACCAAACAGAAGCTTGTTTAATCTCTTCTTCATCTTAACCCATGTTCTGATGTACCTGTAGATGCAGCTTGCCCGTGTGTCTTTTCCACTCCACTTGATCAGCTCTTTGTTTCTTCCTAAGTACTTTTGAGTGTTATCTCTGCTGACATTTTTTTTAATCACTTTCCCAAAGTGAAACCATAAATACTACAAAATGGTCTTCAGTCACCAGTAATTTTGTTTATACTACTGAAGTAATTTTGAACCAATATGCTTTCTCAACCAATATGATTCTCAACCTTCACCTGGTGTTTTCTCATTTTGCTTCAGTATCAAGACTGGGGAAATAACCTAAGTCTTTACACTGTTTTTGTATCAGCCTTAGCACAAGAAGCCCTGTTAATAGGAACTGTGGTTCTCCTGCAGGTGAACAAAAGGAAAAATGTAATTAAAATTTTGATCTGTCTTGGTTCAGCTATTCAATAATACATAAATATTCATAAGTGAATTGGTGCACTTTCTACAATAACGAAATGCATATTAGATTTTGTTTCTTGATACAGCACATTTGGCAATAGATGTACATCAGATCTGGACATTTTAATGGTATATTATTATCTGTAAGAATAGCTGGATGTTGCATTTTAAATAACAGGTGAATGAAAACGACCAATAGCTTAATGGAGTAGAGTGAAATCTGGTAGTGTTAGCATTGCAAGTTGCGAATTCTTTTTTGGTAAAATAATTTTTAAAATTTGCTCATATAGCTTTAAAATTTAGAAAGTTGTTAAGAGATTATTTAAATCAGTGTACATTAAAATTTTCTGTATTCAGACATAGAAAAGAAGCAAACATCATTCAGTGAAATGTCATTCACTGTCATATGCAGTCATCATATGGAATAGCTATATTTAAAAGTTCACTCCTAATGATTACTGATGCCAGTGCCGTTCTCTGTGTTGCATGTAGTGAGTGGGAGATCTCTGAAGCTTTTTCTCTTTTGAGAAAGGAATAACTTTAGGATGCCACTCAGTTTCTCTCCCAGTATCTGAAGGTAGAGTTTTTGCTGACTGTCAATAATGTATTTGCTCTCTGAGGAACAATGTGATGAACAGCTGACCTCAGTTTTTCTTATGCAGTAGAACTGTCAAATGAGTATAACATAAAGGCTTAATGTTAGTGTTACAAGCATTGTATCCAAACCCATTAGTGTATAATTTACAGGGCTAAATAATAACCAGAAGTTTGCAATCACAGCTCAAGAGATATTTCAAAGGCATTATGCATGGATGCAAAAGCAAAACTCACTTTTACCCTTGCCCCTAAGAATGAACTATGAATCCAGGCTCCCGAGTGAGAAATGGAAAATCTCTTTACAGCTCTGTCATTAACCAAGTGTGTTTCATCTTTAGCCATATGGTTGGTAATTAGAGTAACGGATGAAGTACAAGTAAAATTGTTCCTATTAAAATGGACAAGTTTGTAGCTCTTGTGCAGGTAAAATTACTCCTGTAGTTCAGTGCTTGTCTAAACAATGTCTTAATTACGTTTGCATCTAATACTATCAGCAGTCCCACTTTGATAGCTATGCACAGTATTGTAAATTATTCCAGTTAGGGAGAAAAATTGATGATGGAGTTTGTAATCTCTAATAGCATCTGTGAATTATAGCATGCACAGGAGAAGGATTGAACACAAATGCACAATACTGAAATACCAAAGGAGAGAAATGTGAAATGAAAACACCAGAAAGGAGGTTCAGAAAATGCAGCCTCAGGGGGAGGTTCAAGGAAATTAGATATATTTGATCTAGGAAAAAAAAAAAAAGGCCAAGAGAGGGAAGTAGTAGAGAAGCAGCAAGAGAGGTGTAGAGCCTCGCAACAGCTGCTCTGTCCCTGTAGCCCTCTCTCAGGGTATCCCCTGGCGGACATTCTTTAAAGACGTGATGGACTTCGGTCTTCTATTTTATTTTCACCTCAGCTCTTTGCTACGTGTCCCTGCCCAGAAATTATACAAGCCTCATCCTTATTTTTGCTTCTGGTTTTGGTGGAAGCATGTTGGTTTTTACAAGTAAAGGGCAGTGGTTAAATGTAGCAGTTTCAGAAAGCCTAAGTGTCACCTGTGACAACATCTTAAGTCAATCAGCAGTTTGGCTTCAACCAATCAGCAGTTATAACATCCAGAGTGAAGGTAATTAATATTTACGTGAGGTCCATATATGTGTGCCTTTGCATAATTGCCTTGTTTGCTATCTATACAGGGTGATTTTAATGTAAAAGAATTGTTTAACTACTTTGTGAGAAGGAGTGGATAGTTTGGGAGGTGACAGTGGGCATGTAATGCTTCATACAGCCCAGCATGGATTTGACCTGATTTATCAGTGAAAATCGGTAAGATCAGAAGGTTCTTTGCCAGTATATGCAAAATGAGGATGGAATTTTAATTAGGCTTTCAGAAAGCAATGGTATGCTTCTGGGCAGCCTTTACAGAAAAGCACAGGAAGGAACAGGAGCTTCCTAGAAAAGCTGGAAACCAGAATAACCTCTGATGAGGATAAATTAGATGCCTACTTCTAGTGTAGCCAGCTGATAGTATTCTGGTGTAAACCAGGAGAGAATAACCAGCCCATGAATTGTTCAGTTTGGTGATGTGTGTATTTTCTTAAGTTCACACGACACTAACAAAACTGCCTGAAACAGGTATACACAATAGGGAAATCGTGGCTCTTACACATAGTTGCTATTGAGATCAGTACATTTAAGTAAATGTTGCTTTATTTTTATAGAAAGTTCTTCCAGGTGACTACAAATGAAATGAGAAAAGCACCAACAAGTTACAGAGTTTGTGGGAGCAAGAGGTTTTTTTTTCTGAGTCTAATTTTCATATCTTTTGGATGTGAGGAGTTGGCAAATTTTCTACCTGTTCAGGAGAGCAGGGACAGGGCAGACTGTCAGGTGGTGCCCATTACAGCTAAAGAAGCTTCATAACTCACACCAGCTGTGAGGCTGTTCCCAGTGTTCTGATCAAGGAAAAACAACTGTGTATAGTGAGCTCCTTTGTTAAAGCAAGAGGACTGTTTGTTGCTCTGAAGGCAAAAATTAAGGATGTGAGCATAGTAAAATTTGTTGCTGAGGAATCTCTAGGGCTTATCTCTGCTTGTCAGTATCTTCTGAGCTTTGCCATGCTGTTGTGATTGTGCATCGCTGACTTTGCTGATGGAGTCAAGAATACACTTAAAAATGCAGAGGGTCGTAATGACCTGTGGATGGTAGGCTCTCTCACAAGTACTTTGGAGGAAAAAAACTGGAACTCAAAATGATCTTAGAGAGCAGGACTCAAGCAGCAAAAAGGTAACTGCAAGAAAGGAAACTCGCAGATAACAGGAACAGCGGGTCAGCAAAAACATTCTCATGGTTGTAGCATATTGTAAGCTGAAAATGCACTGTTGTTACCATAAAGAAAAATAGAAGCTAATTTTATATTAGGATGTCTTAACTGGAGTTTTGTCTCTGACATGAGGGAGGACATTGCTTTGTCTTTCCTGAGATTTTTGAGCCTTTAGCTGGAATATGGGTGCGATCTTGAGCTTCACCCATGAAGACAGACATTCAAAATGAGAGAAATATGAAAGGAAAAAAATAGAAATGAGAAATTTAGCAAATTTAACCTCTGAGGGAAGTTTGAGATTAGATTATTCTGTTCAAGGAAAAAAAGAAAGCTAAAGGAGACCAGAGTAACAAACATCTAGTGTGTCAAAGATGCTATAAAGAAGATTGTGATTTTTTGGGGGGGTCTCTTCTCCGAGGGTAAAACAAAAAGTAATCAGCTTTAATTGTAGGAAACAAGATATAATGCAGGTATTTAAAAATAAAAAAATCCACTGTAAAAATAGTGGAGCAGGCACCTAGGCATGTGGTAAGACATCCTTAGAGTGTTGTGGGTTTTTTAAGGGAATATTTAGAAAACATCCTTGATTTTTCCCTGTAGCACAGGAGAAGGGAGCAGGTGATTTATTAATATTTTCTTCAGACTATTTGTGTGTTCCCGACTATAGACTTTTATTTTTAAAGTATTTTGATTGCTGTGATACAAAATTGAAATAGTTCAACAGAACACTTCCAAAAGCTGTAACAGGATTTCACTATGAGAAGTGTGGTGGATATTGCAGGAAATTCTTCTTATGTGCTGTAGAGCAGGTGTATTGTGCCTTGACATAATGGAATTACAGGTTTGGAAGTTCTCACAGAATGGCAATTTTCCAGACTTGCTAGTTTGTCAGCCTACTGGGGTTTCTTTAGTATTTATTTTTTACTCCATGAGTGTGGAACTCCTGTGGACAGTTCATATTTAACAGGTTTCACCTGTGGAAAAATAACAGCTTTAGTCCTGATGGAAAGGTATTTCTCATTAATTAGGAAATGCTTCCAATAGAGACTGATTTCTCATATCATTTCTCACATTTTCAGAACGGTTACTACTGATCGTCATGTAATAGGAAAGCAATTGAAAAAAAAGAAAGACGTTTTTTCTTTTTAGGAGACTTTAAGATCATGCAAGTAATTATGAAATTTGTTATTTTCTTATACTTCCCTTTTTTTCAGAGGCAGCTGTAGCCACCTTGTTCTGCAGTCATATAAACTTAGCACAATATTTACTGACTCAGACTAATGAGTGGGTTCCAATACAAGTAAATATAGTTCCTTCTGATTGTGACTTAGAAGTATACTTGTTTGCTTAGCGTTAGACATGTGCTCAAATCTTACATATGCTGTAAACCAAATTTAAGCATTGAGCAGAAAAGAGCAGAGGCAAATCCTTTTGGAAAAAAAAAATATTAAATATGCATAGACCAAAAGACATTTTCCCTGAATGTGCCTTATTTATTTCATGTTCAAACTCAAAGTACTTGTAACAAAGGTTCCAGTCCTGAGCCTCACTTTGCAGGAGTCACGTGGAGTTTGCAAGCTCGGGGCCTGAATCATGACACTGTTTTGTAGCCAAGTAGCTTGTTGTGATCAGTCTTTCCCAGCTGTTCAGGAGTTCATTGTTTTCAACAACTACAAACTGGTTGATTGTGACAGAGAAACAAAATGAGATCATCCATGAATTGTAGGAATTCTGCCTGTGCTGCATGAGCCTTCTAGTACAGGTAAGATTTTTTTTCTGAATTGATGTATTATGGCTTTATAGTTAAGACTGGAGTGTTTGGAGTAGAGAGCTGTTAAAGAGGCTTGAAATGAGATGCTGTAAGAAGAGTTTGATTGAAAAGGTAGAGCATAATGAAATCCATCTAACCAGGGAATCATGGGTCACACCATATTATCAAGAGAACAGAATTAGTACAGCCCAGAAGAAAAGTGAGGGTGCAGTATGACAATAGCCCAGGGCATATCTGAGAGGAATTAGTAAAATGAGATTATTTGCAGTACACAGTACAGACACAAGAAACAGTAATGGGCTAAAACAGAAGAAAGGGAACAGGTGTAAATGGCATGAAGCATTCTGTGAAAACACCAATTAGGCACTCATGGAACTGCTGTTCATTATGCGTGATAAGATAAACTACTATGGCAAGATTAGTCAAGAAATTTTGTATTGATTTTACAAAGATGAACAAGCACCATCCTACAGGGCTCTGTGCAGTCTGTATCCTTGTCTGAGACTGTAGAGTAGGTGATGAGATGATCTCAGTTTGTTGGAGTAAGGTTATTTTATTTAGTTCAAGCAAAACCAAAAAAAAGCCTGAAACAGCATAGAGTTTGTCCCTCCTTTTATACTTTAGGATTAAAACATGCTGTTATGTGAATGCTTTAAGCCAAACCTAAGGGAGGGACTGAGCAATGAAAAGATCTCTTCTAATTCAGGAGCCGTTTTGTTGAATCGGTGATGCATCACTGTTACTGTGCACAGGCCATTGGAAATTTAAAAGAAAAAATAAATTGCTATGGAGTGAGAGCATGAGAGCACACCATCAAAACAGTACGTGCTCTTTTTCAGTGGACCTGTGTTCTGATACACACAAACTCACTACTGAGCCGAGGTCCAGTTAGGCAGGATTTACTGTGACCTCATGGACTTGCATCATCGCCATTGCAAAAGGCTGCAGAACTATGTATCTCGTTATACATGATGCTTGTTGTTGCCAGCTCAAACGTTTCTCTGCTGGTAGTTTCTGTGTGGAAGTGATGGCTGCCTAAGGTACATCTCTTACTCTTGTTATGAAAATAGGAAAAAAGTGGGTTGTGTGAAGGATCCAAGAGATTCTAAAGGCTGAAGTGGAAAGATGGGAAAGCAAAGCTGGTACACTACTGCTGCTAACCAGGAGAGAATAGAATAAAATATTCCTAAGAAAAGGCAAATTTCACCACCAGGACACTCAGAAAAGTTTAATGTTTCTCATATATATGTGTGTGTGTGTATATATATATCTATATTTTTTTTAGGCAAGTATCCCATTGAGTTCAGTAGGGATTTCATACAAATAGAAATGTACTGATGTGGCAAAAATGGCATATTTTTCTACCAGAACAACTCTGCTGACACTTCACTTCATGAAAATGGGCTATAAATGGCTTTACCATCAGGGCTAGATGTTTCCTAGCAAAGGTAAAAAAGCCATCCTTTATAGTCACTGCACTTTAGTTTTCTTTGTTGCAGAAGTAGTGCTCCAAGTTTATCACTGTGAACTCACTCATTTCAAGGACTTCTTAAACACTGTAGATATGAACTCCTTAAAATTAAAGCTCAAGGATTTGAGTTAGTCCTTTCAAAGCAAATCAAGTTGTTTTGTTGCATTATCTTAGAACTGGGGTTGGAGGGGTGATATTTCCTTCTGTTTATCTTTGCATGTTTAGCTTAGCAGTTTTGCTTCTGGCTTTTGGATAAAGAATGCTTTTATTGTTTGTTGCAACCTATTAGGAATTGTACACTGCTTGGTTAAAAAAATAATTTAAAATGTCACCTTGCTCCCATAGTTCTTCCTTTTTCTGCCTTATCCTGACTGTAGAGCGCTCCCAGGTCCTGTTTCTTTTGTAGTTAAGAGGAAAAACACAGCAAGCCACTGTCTGTTAGTTTTGCTTAAGGTGAAGGTTGTGCTGGGCACTCACATCAGTCAGAAAGGAGGTGCTTGTGTTAAATGCACATGTGAGAAAGCTGGGGTGGTTTTCTGTGGCCCTGGTGTAACAAGGAATTAGTGTCAAGTGTGTTTAGACCTACAGCTGCACCACTAGAAACTGTGCAGGGTTTGCTGTGCACTCCTGTTTGGGCAAGCTCCAGAATTCCAAGATGTGCCCTTCAGCGTGTTCACTGCCTGCTCTTCAGTGTTGAGTTCCATTCCCTTTGCTTTCCACAAAATTTATGTGAGGTCTTTGGATGTTTTTACAGTTAACTTAAGCAACTGCCAAAGAGAAAAGAGTCCTTCATAATTTTCTGGTTCATGGACCATTCTGTTACTGTACACGAATGAGTTGTTACGCAGGAGTGTGCTGTGGTGCGATGACTCACTCCAACTACTATTACCAATGAACAAGTTGCTCAATTACATTATATGACACCATATCTAGCACTTAATATTTTTTTCCCTAAAGCTTCCTCTAGCCTCTGTTCTTAATCTGGAAATAAAATGTGATGTGTGAGTTTGTGTCTTATTTCTTCTTGTTCTCCGGTGTTTTTTACTTGAGAAGATCTTTAAAACAACTGACCATCACTCCAGCCCCCAGTTTCTTTCATTCAAACCTATTTTTTTAGGCCACATGTGTCCTAATTTTACTGGACTAAAATTGTTTAGTAGACATTAGTCCAAATCAAAGAGGAAGCTGATGTATTTGTTTTAGAACTTGTAAACATGATTTAAGGTAATGTTTACCCAAAGCTTATTTTTGCACTCAGCAATACTGAATTATTCTACCCTTCTAGCGAAAGCCTTTCAAGATGGAGCAGAAGAGTACAGTATAATTTATATGCTGTCCTGAGGTAAAATCAGATGTTTCTGTCAATTCTTACTTCCAAGATTTTACAAGATCTGTAAATTAAGTGCTGTAGATGGTGTTGTTGCCCGCCTGCTTTTTGTTGGAAAGTCGGAGTTGATGGACATTGATTTGCCACTGGGAACCAAAACCATTAATTGAAGCTGTGGTGACTAATCCATTACTTCGCTGAGCTTTGTGGATCCTGACTTAACAGTTGTCACTACAATCAAAAATTCATTCATGCAAATCTGCCTATTTTGGTCAAAGTAATCAATTTTTCTAGTTTGTAGTCAGCAGGCTCAGGATTCTAGAAATATATCCACGTATCGCTGAATTGCTAAAATGAACTGACTGCTCCCAGGGGTGGGGAGTGCGTTTGTGTGTGCTGGGGGACAGGACACCAAAGCAAACATGAGCATGAAGTATTATTAATGCTGCCAACTCTAATAGTGGTGTGAACGAAGACCCTTCTATATAGATTTTTGAAACGAACATGTAGGTTTGGGGTGGTTTGCTTTGTGTTTGTGTTTTTTTCTTTGGATTTATCTAGTTTATAAACACTCTAAATTGACTGTACCAGAGAAGCTGCAGAGGAAATACAAGAATTGTGCAGGGAAGTGTTTTCTGTAGGGGTTTGGTTTTGTGGGCTCGTTTGTTTGTTTTTACGGGTTTCTTTGTTGTTTGCTTTGGTGGCGTGTGTTTGTTTATTTTTGTACTTGTGAACTCAGGCTCCAGAAATTTCATCTGGGTTTTTTTCCCATCTATTACTTCTTGCAATGGAGGGAAAGAGAACATTTACTCAGAAAAGGTTTGAAGGAGAGGCTTTTAATCTAATTCATGTAAAGTACAGTGAAGCATTACTAATGGAAGCCTCATTAATACATATACTTTTATCAGTTGATATTTGGGGAATTATCTAAGCATCCCGATAATAAATCACTTATTGATAGCCACTTGCGTTGATGTAAATCACAAATATCTGTGCTGTTAGGTAGGTTCACGTTGGCCTAATTGAGACTAGCAAATAGCCTTTTCCCATCTCTTCAGTGCCTGTATGTGAATAAATACACAACTTTAATGCTACATTAACTGGCAGGTGTATGAGATTCTTCATGTTTTGCTGCCTTAATATACTGAGATATCTCAAAAACTTGTTTTGTTCTGGGTTGTTCAAAGCCATTGGATTTTGTGACTTTCAGATTCTTTTAAGTTTGTGTCAGTGGGAATCTAAAATGTATGGATAAAGTATAAAGAGGATATTGGTTTTGGGGAGAGGAGGAGGGACATGTGTGCATTGATTTTTTTAATTTTTTAAAATTTTTTTTAGGAAAGACTGTCTAGAGGTAACATGTACTTATTGTCTTCGTAGGAAATAATATCTGCTGTTTATACTCAGCGCATGACTTTTTACTCTGTTTTGGAAGATGTCTTCATAAAAGTGAAAGTTTGCATTGGGGGGCTTTAGGGGAAAATACATCTGTATCCATCCCTGGAGAATGCTGTTCATAAGAGTTCTGCCTGTGGTGGCCAAGGCTGTGGTGTTCAGAGAACCCAACCTCTTGGACCCTGGCTTCTGTGGTTTATGAGGTAAACATTTTTTAAAAAATTTTCAGGACATTTTGTCTGGTTTTATGACAGAGGAAACGTGAGAGATTGTCGTGTAGGTTAACATAGACAAGGGCTGAGCAGTCAGCCCGAGTTCATGCTTAAGGCACTAAACCGAGAGTGGTTGGGTAGAAATGTTTATTCCTGGTCTTTTCACTTAGCTTGTGCACTTTCAAATATCCTGTAGTTTTAGTGAAAGTCACAGTCAAGCTGCTATTAAGGTTTAAAGCATTATTAAGTTTAAATGGAAGGGGTTTATTTATGGATAGAAGGGAACTGGAGGAGAAAAGATCTAGCCCTTACTATACAGGAGAACTCTGCAGTAGATATATACCCTAAAATTACATAATTCGTGAAACTTCTCACAATTTCTCCTCATTAAGGGGCAGTCCAATGCCCTTGATCCTGATATTTTCTCAAGATAGTTTGTTATAGATAATTGGGCTTATAAAAGTACCATAAAATATCTAGACTAGCATAATATACTGTGTCTTGCATACGGGCAGGATGCCAGGTTGATTTTTAATTTTTTTTTAGCTTCATAATAATTAACATAGCTACAATAAACTTACACATCCTTGGTTAAGACCAGCAGCAGTGTTAAATACTACAGTAATAATAGCATGTGCTTAATTTCTCAGCATTCCCTTCAGAAAAAATCTCTAATCCTTTTTTTGTACCATTAATTAGCAAAGCAATATTACTTTGCTGAACTGAAGTCACAATTCTCATTTAATAGTCTTCACTATAAAGTCTACATAATTGCTTATCATTGCTCATATATGAATGTGTGTGTACAGTTGATATAGCACTAGCTGGAGAGGAAAAGACACCCTTGGTGTGAGGAAGTCAGTGAACCATGTTAAACTACTGTGGGAATAACTCTTATTTTCGTGACTTTTGCACATGTAACTCTGAGCCATGAAACTCTATTTAGAGAGGTTTGTCTGTTTTAATATACCAGCACTGTAACTTCATTAAGGTCAATTGCAGAGGACTTTTGCATTTCCATTAGCTGCCTTGGAGGGTGATGCTGTGGTTTTCATTTGGTTTGTCAAGTTACAGCATTTTTTTCTAGTTTAATATTAGCATCAGGAATGTTATATCTGGTGTCTTGTTTATTTATTTTCTTCCCCTGAATGACATTGCACATATTACTTCGAGGTCTTGGATGTTAGTTAGAGTAGCAGAAGTTTTGCTTTATTCAAATGGTTAATTAGTCCAAACACTAAAAAAATCAGTTTGTTGCATAGATGCTAAAAATGGACCAGTTTAAGAAATTAAGAAATCCTGAAAATGGCACATCTGAGCCTTGTGGATGGTGAAATCTTTAACCTCCTTTATTTTTAAAATGAATATATAGGTGTGAGCTTTGTAGACCTAGACCTGTGTTTGGAACAAAGTTCTTTTAGTTCCTGGAGAAGCACCAGAAGTGAGTCCGTGTGCCAGAAAGCTCTTCACCTGGGGCTGTTTGGCTCCACCAGCCCGGGCAGCAGCTGGCCCTGCCAGCGGAGCGGCTGCATCGCGGGTTAATATAAATATGGCTCAAAATATGCTGCTTACTTCAGTTATTTTCATCTAGAATGTTTTCAGATGAAGTGTGTGGTTTAAAGGGAAGTCAATGAAGAAAGCATTGGTTAATCTCTAATACAAGTTAGTAGTTCTAAGTTCTAACTTCTAACCAAGTCTGCCCTCATTAATTTTTCCATCAGTGGTAAAAGATTTGTTTAAATCAGTTATCTTGTGGAACTGGGGTAATCTGAACTGTGTAGTTACCCTGAGCTGCAAGCCAAGGGCTGAGCAGGTGTCCAAGCACGTTGTTCTCAGAGTGTTCTTGCTCATCTTAGTGTATCATCAGTTGCTACTGAAAGAACTGACAGAAGCTGACTGGAGAGTCAGGGTTTTGAGAGGGTTTTCTTTATTACTTTGTATTTTTTAAACTTTGATACTTTTGCTGTTCCAGTGGCACCACCACTTTGCGAACCTTACTTCACATTTTTCCTGTAAAAAAAAGTATGAACTACTCAGTTTCTGTATTTTTGGTTTGTAGTCTTGAACTTTTTTTTTATAAATGGCACTAAGGTAATCTGGTGTCAGAATGGCCAGTTCCCTTCCTTAAAGCCCTCTGCGAAATGAAAACCTGGTTTATCAGTCCGCTCTTAGAGTCCTGGCATTCAGGCTGCTGTTAAGCTTGACTCTGCTGAAGGTCATGATCATTAAGCCGTTTGCAAGAGCTGATGGGCTTTTCAATGTTAATTCCTAGTCAGAGTATTTTTCATAAACTTCATCATCTGAATAAGTAAATATGGAGAAGATAGACTTCATTAAGTATTTCTTCTGGTTTACCATACTATATATGATAGAATACCAAGAAGCAATATAATTGAAAAGAAAACAACTCTGGGAGGAGGGCACTTTTATTAGTAGGAATTTACCCTTGCCATTCTTTATTTCCTTGACCTTCATTCAGAAGAAAGGGGTTTGAGGTCCCTCTTGTAAGGAGTTAAGCCACTGTGAGCAAGAACTGTTCTTCTTTGACAGGGTTGTTATTTTGGTTTTTCACGTATCCGTTGTGGCTCACGTAGTGTACGTGACAAAAAGGGAACATCAGGGTTCTAAAGTAGTGTGACTTTTAGCACATTGAGTTCACGGGAGCTAGTTTGGCAAGATGAATTTCCTATAGCAATTGAGCTTTTAGTACGTACGCTATGTTATTTGTTTCTAATTCACATTGAAATCAAGCAGTTTTTGTGAAACCCTTGAAATCCACGTATATAGTGAATTTCAAAAGGAAAGACTGTGAATATTGTCTGACTTGTTCTCTTTTCTCTTTATTTAATGTTTATATTATGTGTGCAAGAAAAGGTATTTAGTGCTTTCCAGGAATTTCAGCATCTGACCTGTTTCCAGCATGTTTTTCTCTAACAAGTGTTCTGTTATACGTGGTGAATATGTATCTGTGTAAGTGATTAAATGTAGTAATAATTAATTCGATGAATGCAGACGCTGGTATAAGCTCTTTGATCGCACGGGCGGGCCGGGCGAGAGTAGGGAGTCTAATTCAATATGAATTTATCATCCATACTCTTCAATGAACTCTTAACAACGCTGAATAGCAATGTCCCTGAGACCACGTTTTTCCAAGCCTTATGCTATACCAAAAGGCCATGTGGCAAGTGCAGGCTACAATTGGTTACGCTTGCAGTCACTCATCCCCCCTCACTATGGTGATTGGCTGCAGGGCACTGTTCACAGACTGTTCACGTGCAGCGGCGACGCCCCTCCTGCAGCCTGGGTCGAGGGCAGAGCAGCTTCTGTTCACTTTCCTTCTGTCTTTGGTGTCTCAGGGAAATCCTCCCGTGTAGCACAGCCGCATCGAGCTCTGCCTTGTTCACAGCACACAGCCAGAGACTCTCCACAATTAAAAGCATTTGCATTACAACTGAAGCTTAACGGGATTTTTCGTTATAGTCCAGGACAATGCGTTCCTCCTCAGTGTTCTCTAATAACTTGTCTATTTCTCCTTCTCTTCGCTTTCATTTCTGTTCAGGACATTTTCTGACCCTGCTGACCATGTTAATCTTCAGTAGTGCCTGAGGGATTTTGCTTGTCCGCTTCTTTGGTGTAGTCCTAAATTAGCTGTGTTGGAGTTCGTTCAGTATGTAGCACTGGATTTAATAGGACAATCTCTGTTCTTCTGTTGGATAATTAGTATTCCAAGGTAGTCTTTTCTGTGACTGGTGCTTTCAAGTCAGAACATTTGTTGGCATGATATTATTTTTTTTCTTCCTTGCTGCTAATACACAGAACATTTTGTCAGCAAAGCTGCTGGTTTGACTGCTCGTCCTGTACTGACAGATTGCCTGGTAGATAGAAAGAAGCATTAGATTCTATTTTCTTCAGTAAAGCTCAGAACAAATAATTCAATTCCCATATGGATGCCAAACCACTTCCACGTCTTATCCAGGCTGGGCAGATGTAACTTTTTAGAGGTAGCTCAGCAGTGTGGTTTGGGGTTGCTTTGTTTGGTTTTGCTGTTCCTTTTTTTCCTTCCCAATAAACTCTTTTGATCCTCTCATTTGGGAGAGTTATTATCACATTTAAAATAAAATTCTCCAACAGTATCTCATTCAGGCTTTCTGTGTCATCTTACTTGTTGTCATGTCGGCTGATTGCCATTTCCTAGCTCCTGGGGAAAAACTCTGTGTGGACAACGATGCAAGGATGTCCTTGCTTACCAGCTGGTTGGTGATTTACTGAGCTGCTGTCCTGTGTGTTTTTCTATAGTAGTAGAGAAGGTTAATGTTTGATTTTTTTTTTGAAGTCTTAGACCAAGGGCTAATCCTTGTACACAAACTGTACTGCTTGGACATACCAGATGCGTTTGTGTTCTCTGTGTGTCTGTGTTTCCTTGTGTGAAGCTTGACTGACAGACAGGTCAGTCTCCTAAAGGAAGATTCAGTAACTATTCTGAACTGCTCAATTGTCTTTTCCTACTGGCACTTTTTTTGAAGTCTCATTGACTTCAGTAGGACCCCTTGTGAGAACAAACAACTTTTTAATGTAACAACGAATGCTTCTATATTCAATGTTACTTTCAAGTCTAGTCTCTCATTCACAGAGTAAGAGAGAATAAAAACTAGAAAACAAAATCTAATTAATCTAAGCATATTGGATGCCTATTAAAATTCACCTGTCCTGGAATGTCCATTTATCATGATTATGACTGAACAACCAAATGAAGAAAGGTGCTGCTTCTTCATTTAAAGCAAATTGATGATTTATTACCCTGTTTTTTAGTAATGGTTAAATCTAATGGACGTTTCTGCATGACAAATCATTCATCTTCAGAGTAAAATTAGACATGTTATTCTTTCATGTAGAACACTTCACAGCAATTCATGGAATACAGAAATCTTGTATCACTAAATAATTGCCAGAGAACTGACTACATAGATCAATTTAAAGAACATGTGTGCATATTAATGTTTTAATATGATAAAGTCTCCTGTTTGTAAAATTATGTAAATATTTTTATTTGACCTGATCAGTTTACAAACTGCATTTTCATTCAGGCTTAAAAATTCCATGCCACAGATCTGAAAAGTACATATCGTGGTGGATAATCATGTTCTTTTTGCATTTGTTGTATGTTCATAGAGCTATAGCATGGATGTTAACAAGGTACACTTACACCATAAGAAGAAAAGCAGTAGGGCATATACTCAAGGCTATGTACTACATTGTTAGGTTACCTGGCCCTTAGATACATGTTCTATCTTTAATTAGTGGGTTCTATAATTCGTAAGAGTACTTCCCATGTGAAGAAACTCCTGGAGTGAGTTGCAGTCTATTAATTCAGCCTGGTACATATGTTTGGTAATCTTGAGTGCGGTGAAATGAAGATTTGCAAGGCATGCAATCTGACCTCTATTATAGAATACTTCTTAAAAAAAAACCTTTCTTTTTTTTTTAAGAAGAAATATTTTAATATTATTACTAGTCATCTGTTTCCGGGCAGCTCATTACAGACATCCTCCTGAGTAGTCTCTTGGTACAGTGAGCTGCCAGGTTAGAGTCTTGCTGCTACCAGTTTAAAATAGCAACAGAAGCTCAGTGGATTTCATAAAGGAGAATCCGTCTTGGAATACTCTGACTCTAGTAGCAAAAAGATGATGTAAATTCTTCCATAGATTTCTTTGGAAGTCTGGCTGCTTTATTATTCTAACTTTGTTGTAGTAACATATGTTTTAATCTACTTCTAGGCTCTTCTAGTCATCAGAAAAACTTCAGGCAGACGGTGCTCTAATCAAACCGTTTGCTGTAAATGGAACTAATTAATCCTTTGGTTGTGGGATTAGGCATTTGTGTTAGAACTGGGGTTTACAGAAGACCTCGTGCTTCAAACATTCTTACCCTGACCTGTCTCCTCCTTGAGCAGAAAGTGATTTATGGTTAATAGTAGCACTGTACAGTTGTATATTAGTAGTATCAGCAGGCCAGCCCTGGGACCTGTTTCATTGAGTGTGGTGCTACAGAAGGGTTCCTGCAGGGAGAGGTAGAAAAAAAGACTAATCCTCTAAGAAACTGGTCTGGCATCTAGTGACTCTCTTCATGGTCTTGGACAGTAGAGAGCATAGGAATGAGAGAAAGCTCTGAATGAGTTAAGGGACAGTGATTTGGTGATGATCTGTCTGGTTATGCTGGCAAAAGCAAGCGTCCTGGCAAAGGTAATGCTGGTGTAAGTGGTATGAGAGTTGGACCAAGTGAAAGGGAGTTAGCTAGGAGGCAGTTGGTTAGTTAGTGAGCTGATCTCCCACCCCAGCTCCTCTCACCTATGACTTCTCCTTATTGAATTGTCTTCCTTTGTACCACAGGCCAGCATTCATTCATGCCCCTGAGTAACAGTGTGATCTCGTCAGAGAACAGGTCACCTGGACACTTTGATCCACAACAGGCTGTGGTGGTGAGGTGCGCTGGCAAATGGAAGGGATCTGTGCTGCATTCCTGTGGTACAGGGATCTGGGTTCCACATGAGAAGCAGTATCTGTGAAATTATGCAACCAACTTAGTTCTATATTTTCAGTATTTTTCTGTGTTTCAGTATTATGTCAGTGTAGGTACTCAGTGAATTGATGTCATTTATTTTGTGTAGTCCCATTAGTCTCAGGCCAAGAGCTTAGAAATCTAGCGAAGTCGCATTACTGCTTCTTTGAAGCTATTGGATTATTTGGAAAGCACATTTTGGTCTTTGGAGTCAACAAGGTGGTAATTTTAAATGAAAGTTGGGAATCTTATGCCACAATTTCATTGTTAGTACTTGATTGAAAGTCCCAATTATGGCAAAGTTCAAAAACTTGATAAGAAAACAGCAGCTCAAACGAGAGCCTGGAAAGATAGATGAGAAGTAGATGAAATAATTAGCTGTCTGAGAGCTGATCTGTCAAAAAGCAGGATAAAAAATTACTATTGAAAACAATCCTTTATGTGCAATGAAAGGTGAAATAGTAACTACTAACTAATAGTTGTTACAGAATCCCTCACAGCTTGGACGTAAGCCTGATTTTACTGTTTGCCAGTAAAGCAGCTTCATCTGTCACAGCGGGGTCTCTTCCTGGTGGCACACACAACCTTTGGGGCCAGTCTCCTTTTGAATTGTGCAGAGGTTTTTTATAAGCAAACATTTTTGTACAAATTTCTTCCCCAAGCTTTTTTTTTTTTATTTCCTTTTTCTTTCTTATCCAGGATGTAATCTGGTCTTTAATCTTAATTAAATTAAGTGCTGTTTCACTTCTTTGGAGATACAAATGTCTTTGTTAGTCCAGGTGGTGTGATCTGTATTAGCCTACTTAAAAACTCTGTGTGCTGCAGAAGAAAAAAAACTTCTCTGTTCCTTCCGTCTTGATGTGACATTGTGCATGTTTCACCATTAATTGTTTCCTCCACTGAATCTTCATATTTTATATCACAGAACATACTGATGCAGGGACTGAATACACAACATTTCCCATCTGCAGTGGGACAGGTGCTGCTTCCCCTAAGTTCATTCCTTTTAGGAAGGTGAGACGTATCTGAGGATGAATTAAATGTCTGTATACTCTGCATCACTTGAGAGAGGCTGAAATTTTATTTTGTGTTCTTACTTTCCAGTGCAGGGAATAGGAAGGGAAAACAGACAGTGCTTGTGCTTTCTGCAGAATCAGGCAGAGCTCCCTGTTTGGTGCTTTCCAGGCTTTTCAAGAAGGTGGACTCATGTGGAGACCAAAAGATCATTAAAAGTTCAGTTGGAAAAGCTAATGAGCAGTTGGAGAGGTTTCACTAAACTCAGTAGGTGAACGTTTAGCTGCATGAATTACAGAAGGATATTTGGTCCTAACTTTGAGAATAGTGCAGTGAAAGAAATCTGACTGGGGTTACAGTTGTCTGAGTTTTTCAGCACCTCTGGACTCCCTGTGATCTAACTTTCTAGTAAATACGGTGTAGCCTAGCACTGATGCCAGGGTTGCTGTGTTCTAGGATGATCTATTGTACTTTAAAACTTTTTTTTTTTTTTAAAAAAAAAAAAGCCCTTCCAGGTTAAGTAATAATAATTCTCTTGTTCAGCTTTTCTTAATGTTTGTTTTATAATTGAACAGTACTTGAGACATACCATGTTGCCCTTAGCACTGATTTTTACCTGTGACATCTAATTGAATTTACAGGCAAGGTGTAGAAGGCACAATATTAATAAAGGAAAGAACCTATACCTTGTGACAGATCACTGAGCCAATGTGGTACTAGAAGAGAGTTTAAAGCCTCTATCCAATCTCTATGGCAACAGTCTAGTGTATGTACTTGTATTTTTTCGGTCCTTGGATGAGTGGTGGAAGCATTCATTTTGCTTTTTATCTTGCTTTCCATGGGCATTTCTGTTAACATATACATATAGAAGTTTTCTTTAGTGGTTCTTTGTCAGTCGTGATGGGAATATCCTCAATAGTACAGGTCTATATTTACGTTACTGAAAGTGTTTTTTTCCTTTCTAACGAAAGATAATTTCTGTTTATGTCCACAACATTTACACAGCTGTATACAATTGCATTTGGTATGGTGTTTAACCACTCACAGCATTTCCAGCCTTGAGTCATTTCTAGCTATTTTTCAGCATAAATCATAAGTGGTAAGTGATGTTACACCATGTAAAGCTAGGAGACTTGGAATTCACTGTGTTCGATATGTAACTAAGTATCTAGAGCAGGACAGGATCATTCTTCCGATTCAAAATCTGCCTGCCCTTCTAAAGAACCATCTTGGCTTTGTGTCAGAGAGCACTGTGGAATCTGCTTTGATGACAGTATGTGTTTTCTGAACAAAAGTGGGAAAACATTGCAAGGTACATTTCACAGATACTCAGTGTGAAAGACAAGGCTCATGCATGTGACATTTTATTTCCAAACTGTGAAGGTGAATGCCTCTTGGATTGGCCTGTGGGAGGAGAATTTTATCGTTTTTTATAAAAGTTATATAGACATCAGATCCAATTATGAACTCTGAAGAAGGAAACTGCTTATTACAGAAACTGGAAGAGACACAGTAAAGCACAAGGTTTTGGTATTGAATGTTGATTGTGTCAACAGGAATAAAATTAAATATATATTTTAGAGGATTTTCCCTGTAAATTATCATCTCTTAACAACTTCTCTTTTAACTGAAGTATTTATCATAGTTGATAGAATTTACCAGGATGAGGAAAGGTCTCTTGTCTGTAAAATGCAGTGCTACACAAATAGTACTGTGAATTGATAGCCTGTTTTCTGCCTGCTCTTGCTCAAGTAACAAAGGTTATGGATCCCAATGGATTCCCAACTACCTCCTCCTACTGCTGCTTGAAGAAATCCTTTGTCTTAACCTTCTGCTTTCCTTTTGAAGGCAGATGGTGTGTGTTTGCCATGCTTATACAGACTTCAGGATTTTTATTTGAACGTTTTAGCAAGCTTTTAAGTAACAGGTGTTATTTGAAATAGAAAAGCATCACTGCTAGTGGGTAAGTGGTTGTTTCAAGCAGAAATAGTCCCTTAAGTGCAGAACAGGCAACAGAAAGATTAGTTAGAAATTTGTCCAGAACAAAGTAATCCCCAAGAATCTTCCTTGTTCTTTAAGAGCCTGCCATAATAACTTAACCAAATGCTTCCTCCTTAGGCAGGGTCTCATTTATTTATTTTCAGGAATTCAAGCCCTCTTCTCCCCCTCCCGTAGTGCACCATTGACTTTGAATAATGTTTTCAAACTTTGAAGGGAGCAAAGTGTCACTTTTCGGAGTTTTGACAGGATGTGTTGCTGGTCAGTCTGTAGAGAAATGCCCTAAAGGCATGTCTCAAAATCCCAAATTCTGAGATGCATTCCCAGGGAACTGATTGAATAAAATATACTAAATGTACTGTGTATGTGCTCACGTAAATGAAGAAACTCTTCTGAAACCAGTGGTGTGTCACAGGGGGAAAAAATTTGAGATGATGGGAGAAAAATTAGGCTAAGCTGTGTTTTAAAGCTGACATACATATCTTGATACATGTCAGAAACTAGTCTTAACTTTTATGTGGCATTTTATCAGAACTCTGAATTTGGTGTTCGCATTATGCAACAGAGCTCCCTAGCTTGTAGAGGAATTTATCTAAGAGGATTTGTGAGTTACAATTCATGCCTAAAGCTATGCTTGTCCATCAATAGACTGTGGGTAGCTCAGTACTTATAGTTCTGCAGTTAATTAGCTGGGTTTTTATAGGTTCAGGAGTTCTTGTGCTATTTTCATTGCTCTTCCTACTTAAAAGTACTAAAATGTTGTAACAAAAACTTAGAACTAATAATATTTTGATAGATGGATGACATTAGTATTGGAAACAGTGATACTAATTTGCATCTTCCCTATTTGGTGAACATTTGGATTAAGTATCTGTCTTATAGTCATTTAATATGCTGAATTTTAGCCATTCACAGCTCAATTCTCTCTCCTGTCTCTGAGGTTGCCAAGGCTATATTTTTTTCCAAATTGAGTTCTGTATGTTTCTAGTTTAATGACAGTGTTTCTTGATCTCTGATCTGATGCAGCTTTATGGATTTCATCCACTGATATTCCATAAAATAGTATTTTTTGACTATTTCCCTTCCCAATCAATACTTGGGCTTATTTTAGTTGGACAACAGAGTCTTATGATGCTGATTAATCATGTTACACCACATGTTCTTTCAGAATTTGACAGCTGAGATTTTGGTACTCCTAACCTGACCTTTCTGTCAGGAGCCTTTGAAATGCTTAAAATTTGGGTCTGAATAAGCAGAAAAGGCTTATTGAAGCAGTATTTTTAACACACTGCATTTAGGAAGAAAGACTCATTTCTCTCTATGCTGTTTTCTAAATGTTTGATCTGTCAAATGTTATTAAAGGAATGCTTCAGATTTGATTACTCTTCTGTTTGATGGCTCACCCAACTCATGCACAAACCATGCCTGGACAAATTTTACTCAGTGGTTTGGAAGCTTTATGTCACTGTTTAAAAATATTATTTGTGAAAACTACAATTATTAAAATGTAAGGCTAAAAGCATTTAAAGAAAACTGTGTTATCATTCTGGATTAACTATAGGACATTAGGATTTTTTTTTCTTAATTCTTCCCAGTCCCATCTGTTCTTATTTTTGATCAATAGAGAACTAAACAAAACAGAAAAAAACCCCAGTGCAATAGGTCTTCAGGAATTTTCACACAATTCAGGGGTCTACCTATTGCAAAAAAAGTTCTCAGAAGAGATGATTATGCAAAATTTTAAAAGTGCTGCATTATATTTTTCACTTTTAAATTATTAACCAGACATTGATTAAATATATGGCGAGAGTAGCTTAGAGGGGCGTGGGCAACTGAACTGCACAGCTGAGTACTTCTCAGTGTGTTGCAGAAATGTAATCTATATTGGTGGAGTTCTGTCTTATCAAAGTCCACATCAAGTAAGTACTTGATGTGAGTGAGCAGTCTTTGCTTCAGCAACAAATTTAGGACAAACGGTTGGCTGTCTAGGCTGAAATTACAGTATTTTCAGCCCTCCACATTCTAAAAGACCCTTCTGGGCAGATTGCCCCAAGCGTTCACTCAGTGTGTTGGTAATTCTGGTGTTTTCTGTAGGTTTGTGACTTATATGCCTCACTACTTTTTGAAGAAAATATTCAGGATGCCTTTTAGAGACAGACTTTCTTCCTCTCCTTTTTGTCCTCATTATCAACACAAATGCATTAAAACACATTCATCCAAACCTGATACATAACCATCAAAAAATGAGACAGAAATGAAATTTCTCAATACTGTGTGTAGTAAGCAAGCAAAACATCTGGTTAAAAATTTACATATTGAGTCACTAGTTAGCCTTAGACACTGATGTGGGAGAGCTTTCATTTGCTAAGCTTAGTTGCTTTGTTACTGCTGCTCCATTTAGCCGAATTCTTCCTAGTGAAAAAAAAGGATAATAGAACATTATAGTTTAGTCTTCTTATTTATCTGCATATGAAAAGGGGAAGGGAGCAACTCCTAAATGCAAATAGCTACAGACCTTGCCTTGAGGAAGACTACTTTCTATTAAACGCATAAGATTCAAAGCAATAAATTAAAAGGCTTATTGCAATTTTAAGCATTGTGTCCATTCTCATTTTACATTAATCCGCAAAATGGGCTCTTTTGTAATATAGCTCCAAGAAACGGGTTGGTGATATGCTTTTTACCTGGATAAACTGTTGCCATTGCAAGCGGTTTGGTTGTTTATTTTGTTTTACCTCTCTGAGTTGAGTAGTATTGCAGAGGATCCCTTTCTTTTCATTCTTTCTTGCATTCTACTTCTTTTAACTGGATCAATGGATGGAAACTTTTAATTTTATGATGAATTGAACCTCAAAATGGGATCTCATATTAAGACTCAGATGAGGAAAAAAGCTGTTTGTGCTGCCATTTGTGTTCTTTTCCCAGGCTGCTGGAGCTCAGAACAGTCAGACTCCTGGGTTAAAGCTGAGTATTGTGCAGTGGGGCTGTATATAGGGGTGTGCAGAGGAACTGGAAACACTGTGCTGCAAAATAAATTAATGTATTTGAGAAAACAGGAGTTAAAAGTAGGAATCCAATGGGGAACCATCAGCAGGTGAAACTCTTGTTAGACCACCTTTGCCTCTGAGTCTCTGGCATACAGAAAGATCATCTGTTACCTGTTACAAGGGAAAACGGCTACAGCTTTTCAGACTTCCTCGCTGAAGTATAGATTGAAAGTACCATCATGCACTATTAACATGGTGATTCCTCTCTCTGATGGTCTCCATTAGGGCTGTAGTTATTTCACAACTCATAGAATCTGTACTATTGCTGAAGAAAAAAAAAAAATATCTTTTTCACTGCTTGTCATGTAATGTATGCACGATTGTGGCACAATGCATCATCTGACTTAATGTAGGCAGGCCTAGTGAAACAATCCTTGCAAATTAGCCCAGTGACTATTTTCTAAAAAGTCACTATTAACTTGCATTCAATCCGTGCCACAACACACAGTGAGAATGCTGCAGGTTGCCAAAACTAAGGATCCTGCAGGTTTTTCTGCTTTTGTTACACAATGAATTAAATTCCATCTCAAAACCAGATATTCTTGCAAAAGAGATAACTCAGCAGCATTATGAAAGCTTCAGATCCAGAGTACATCGAATTTTTGATGTAGATGTCTGGAGGCTGTTTTTTAAGAGAGTTTTGACAGCCATCGTTCTTCTAAGTTACTGAGTGCTACCGAATGCTGCTATTTTCATGACTCTTAAAGGTGGGTAACAGCTACTGCCCTTAGCAGTATATTAGTAGCTTGTTCTGTGGTACTCTGTTCAATAATAGCTCTGCACAGTGCATTGATGAAGAGAAAATATTGGAAGAATTGTCATTACTAGCTGAGGATTCATCCTCTTAACCATCCTTCATATGAGAGCTGGTGAGTTGCAAACTTTCACCATCTTCTGTTTTCATGAAAGCAGTTGGCAAACCTGATTCTTGGAATTGCGTAGTCTGAGTTTGGAGGTTCTCCTCTAAGATGAGTGACCCCAACCAAGAATAAATGAACTCTGTCAGGCTCACTTTGAAATTGTAGTTTTCCTTTTGTCAGGTAAAATTCAGTCACAAGTCCTCCTTCTGTCAAGTGCAGCATTAATGAAATGGGACATCTCCTGCTCTCTCTGCATGAGGTTGCTCTTCTGCTCCGTACAGATTTAGGCAGATTTACAGTGGATCTCAGCCACTTGTCTAGTTTTGCATCAAAGACTTGTAAGTATTATGATGTAAACATCTAAGCGCCTTGTTTTTGAGCTACAACATCTTTTATATCGGTCAGCTGAGCAGCTGAATGTGTTCCTTCTATAACTGACATTCCCAACATCAAGTAGTTCAAATTTTCAAACTATTAGTTGAAAGCTATTGCTGAAATCTCACCCAGTAGCTGGAAACAAGTTTAGATCCTCTGAGCGGGACAGGTAGACAAACCTGCCAAGTTCAGTAAGTTTTATAAATACGCTAGCAAGCATTCAGTTCGTGACTGTTGTGTGATAATGAGACTTGGGCACATTTTTTCTTCTAAATATAGTGTGTTTGGGAAAAAAACAAACCACAAACAAACAAAAACCCACAACGGTCTCTGGGAGCTGTTAATTAAATTTTCACAAAGGTTCAGCTGTGAAGAAAGGGCATGGTGAGCTACAGTCAGAGAAAGCAGGCACTAGCAGCCTTCTTCCGTTTGTGTGGTGGCCTGAGCATGGAAAGTCTTGATTGCAGCATATAAGCCATCACATAATGTCATCCTTTGGACAGGAACTCCTCAAATGCAGCCTGCACCTTTGCTGTAGGGCTCCCCTGATCATAATATTCTGCTCTACAGGGATTAACGGGAAAGATGTCTGGCATCTCTGCTGAGACTACTAAATGCCGTAGAAGAGGATCCGATTTGAAATATCTTTATTCACACTACCTTATGCATGAGGATTTGGAATAAAAAAAGTGATTTAACATACTGAGTAGCTGCCACTGGTGATGAATTGTGTTTACAATCTACCATTCAACCTCATGTGCATAAGCACCTTCCTTGGCTGGCAGTAATCACGTTCCTCGGTGGGACTAATCCAATGCTGAAGTTTCTTGCAGAATTGAGGCTGCAGTTGTTCAGCCATTTCACCTGGAAAACTTGGGTAAAATGAAAACTTTCTTCCCTAGTGGCATTTTCTGGAAGAACATCAAGTTGCAGTGTATATATCATCCTTCAGCTGTTTAGCTCGAAAGAAATCGATGATAAGTTCATATCCTCAACTGGAAAAATAAGTCAATTAATACACAAAAAGGGCAAAGTCAATACAAAGCATGATACAGTGTTGGCTAAATTAAAATGTCCGGTGCACCTCAAAATTACTTATTGTCTCAAAGTAGTGAATAGCAGTTTCCAGTCTGCCATAGAAAAGAAAATAATAAAAAATAATAATAATAAAAAAAAAAGCAGTTTCCTGTCATCCGAAATGACAAGTTTAAAAGTAGTATCCTTGTTGGTTAGGAAACCTGAGAACGTGTAACTACAGTGAGCTTCAGGGGTTGCCTTTTCTTAACTGTTCAGCCCAAATCCTGCTGACCTTGGAGGAGCTTTGGGGCTGTGTTTCCACGTGCGTGAACAATTTTCCTGATATGTCAGACCTGAGCAAGTTTTCCATTAATTTCAGGCAGTCTTCATTTCCAGCATGCTGTTTCTCTTCCTTCACAGCACACTTATTTAAATGTAACTTCTACAACACAAACTTATTGTTTATATCCCCACTTCCCCATATACACTTTACAATTGATCTGAGCAGTGATACAGTATATGGAGCTGACCCTTCCTCACACCTCTTTGTATTGGTTGCAAGTAACATTCCTGCAGTTTCTGTTCCTCTAGCCCTATAATAGGACTTACCTTGTTCATACTAATCTCTTTGGTTGTTTTGGGAGAGAAAAAATAAGCCTGGAAGTATGAAAGAAGGAAGCAAGCAAGCAGTCATGTAGTGTATGATAGTATATATCATTTGGTTTTGCATATTGTGCCTGCTAAGGTAAGATGTAACACTACCAATACTGTATTCCAGCTTAGCTGGTTTTTGTTTTGATTTGTTTTTCCTGAAATATGTATTTATACTGACAACTCCTACATTAGAGTATTTTCCTGAAGCTATCTCAGTGTATAAGTGACTTCTGTCAGCATGGAAGTGAAAAATACGATTTTAAATCCTTACATCAAATCAAGGACCCCTGATAGCCAGAGGCTACACAGCCGATTGTCCTGGAGTGTGCTTCATTCCTTCCTGTTATTTGATCAGCCCTATATTCGTTTGTTTGTTTTCACTGGTGGTCAATATTGCAGCTCCCAACTATGCTATGGGTAGTTTTCTCTTGTATGGTCCAAAAGATATACCATGTGATTTTTTTTTTTTTCTATAATGTGAAATCACTGAAAGTGTGTGCAAGACAGACAAACGTGCAGTTTCTGTTAGTCACAAAATTAATTCCTGACACAAAGTTATTTTGCGGGAAAACTCTCAGCGTACTCAGTAAGTATAGTGAATAAACCTGAAAAAAAATTCCTCTGGTCTTTCACTTGTAGGGTTATCTTTGGTAGCTCCTTTTACACCAAATAATGACTTCAGGTTCATGGCCCCATAATTTATAATGCATTATTATTATTATTGCCAAGCAATATTGATTGAAGTAAATATTTAATACTGGAATATTGATGTTACATCATCCTAGTGTATCTTCTTGTAATAGCTGTACTGAATTGACTGTTTTTCTGATTAAACAGAAAACTGAATTTGATTTTAGGAGTTGAGACCCAGTGAATTTGGATATAATCCAAAGTCACTTAAGTTGATCTGGTTTTTTGGTTTTTGGCAGTGCTATGGTATGCAGCTGTGGATTTTTTATTTTCTTTTTTAATATTGCAAACCAAATAACCAGATCCAGCCACTGAAACTGCTTGGATTGAATCAGAATTGACTATTACTCTTCTGGTCTTCAAATATATTTTGATAAATGATCTCTGCCAGCAAGGGAGACTCTTTAAGGCACAGTGGAAAACAAAAAGCAAATAAACCAAGTAGAAAGTATGCAAGTAAAAATAAATGTCTTGCTTTTGGTATTGGTATTGTTTTTTTGGCTTTGTGTTTTCTTTTTTCTGAACATGTCAGTGCTTTCGCAAAACTGGGCAAATTAATTCTCTGTATTTGCTAACTGGAGCTGTAGCACAAGGTTTGTGTCTAAATGACACAAGAGCAGAGCATTCAGCAGAATATTTGCCCTCTGGCTACCAGCCATTTGGTCTCAATTTAACACAAGACAGGGATGTAAGGGCTCCTTTCACAAGTCCTTCCTTGTTGTTTTGGGTATGCAAATGTGTGTGCAGGCGTTGAGGTATTCTCTCTTTTTGGTATTCACTGAAATGTGTTAATCGCTGTTTCTTGGGGAATGTTATTATCCTGGTACTATGTTTACACATATTTCCCACTCCCTTTAGGGGTTGCACCTATACCAATATAATTGTATACTTGCTGAATGGCACAGAAAGTTTCAGTAGGGTATGACTTTCCTGGCAAGAGCAAGGCTATGTTGTTTACTTATAGAAATTATACTATTGACACTGTTAATAGCATTTAAAGTAGATAGAGATACCACTGTTCCTGTATAAATGTTTTATAATTAATTGGAAGTACACTTGAGGAAAGCTAAGCTGGTAGGATCATAACCATAAGGCTGGTTTATTGTACTGATTGGCACATTGTGTGTCTAATTGTTTGTCGATCTGGTATGGCTCACAGATGCATTTAATGATTCCCCTTGGGCTGCCTTGGTTTGCATTGATCTTCCCAGACACACGGGATGATAAGATGTGAAGGGATGTGGTTTAATTAGGCTACAGCTTTATTAATGTAGCTCATCTGGGAGCTCTTCAGCAATAAGTTATAAAGTACAGGTCATGATGTATTGAGTTACTGCCAGCCGGTAGAAGCCAGCATTTGCCTCCCCAGGCTTTTGCTGGGCACCCACTGCATCCCCATCACGTGAGGATTAAAGTGCTTGGGGTTTCTTAGCATGGTGTTCTTTCTTAATGTGGAACCAGGTCTCTCTTGATAAGTGGTCTGCACCATGTGACTGCTAAAAGGGCACCTGTTATTGGTTAGTTTATTTGTCCTGCCTACAGTTTCTGGATTGCTAATAGTTAATAGCTTTTACAAAATATGTTCCTGGAGTGAAAGGAATACCATCCTTGCTCTGAAATGGCTCAAATCAGATATGGTAAGTAATCAGTAGTCACTGATTTTCATCGTTGCTTTTTCTGTCCATAATCTACACATCTTCAGGTTTTGTAGCCCTGTAAAGGGCTGAGATAACTTCTTCACTGTAGTATTTCAAACCACTTTATAGTCAGTATTGCAGGAAGGGTTTGTGTTTGTCACAAGTATTTTTGGGATGTGTACAAGACCTCTTGCAATATTTTCACCCAGCTATCTAGATAATCCCTGCATCTGGCTGCTTCTCACTAGTGGAAATTTTAAAAAGGGCAGAACTGTCCACAGTGCAATCCTCTTGTGTCATTCTTCTGCTTTGAACTGCACTGCAATGGAATTAGACCTGTGGGCCTTCTGTACCCAGCCATAACCACACAGCACTCGTGCCACCTTGTAAGGAGTCCCTGTGTTTCAGAAGAAAAAGAAAAGCTGAAGCAGGCACGTACAGGCAGCAAGTACTTAATTTCTCTGGGGCGCAGAGGAAGCACTCCGTCCACTCAAGAGGGACCACCAGACTTAAGGGTTTAGGCTGGAGGTTTAGGCTGACAAATGAGACCCAAAATGCTTATTGTATTTGTATTACTGATTTCTGTCCCCACTAGAGCTCTGTCTTGAGTTGCATTTGGGTCTCGGTTGATGATGAGCATAAGTTTTGGAGTTCCTTGGTATTTCGGTCCTGAACATGCCATCTGGATTTCTTTGTTTTACCAGCAGAACTTTTAACATTGTGGTGTGGTTTTATGTCCTTTTTATGCAGTGATTTTTTTCCCTTTGAAGAAAGTGCAACCCAAATGTTAAAGAAGTTACACATGATTTCTGATTGCCCTTTATTTCTACAGGACTCTGCTGTTGCTTGATACTGATATACAGGATGTCAGATCTTTGCTTCTCCCTCCTTGTTGTGAGCAGTTGTATTGCAAAACCTCATATAAATTTTTCCATGCAGGTTTTTATTGTGCTTGATGGATATGACCCCTCCTGTAGCATCACCAGTAACTTCCTGGTGCTGAATTAGGTTGTATTGTTGATGTTGGGGGAATGGCTCAAACTGAAGGTCATAAGGGCTACGCACCACTGCAGGATGCAGAAGAGCCAGTGATGCTGAGCACTGCTCCCTGCTTCCCTGCCCTTGTCCCCTGCAGCCAATTCTTGTCATCCCAGCAAAGGGAATAATTAAATCCTACTCAGTCTTTCCTGTTAATCCAGATGTAGCCGGCAGGCCTGCCTTTGAGGTAGGGGGAGTGTGTTTTAAGATCCATTTTCAATATATGCTACAGTATTCTGTTTTTCTGGATGTAGAACAGTATGTAGAGGTTTGATTTCAGGAAGGCACATTGTTTTTCATGTGGTATTCTAAATCATTATATCCACTAAGTGTAGCAATTCCTATTTGTTCTCTTTCTTCTACAAGGACTGTTGTTGGCGACTTAAAATAATTTGTATTGAACTGTAGAGTATAACCTTGTATAGCTGCAGAAATATTTTAAATTCATGTTCAGTTCAGAGGCAGATCTTGCTGTTGTGTGAGCATGGAAAGGAATTAGGATGAAAAGCACACCTGATGACCGAATATGTCCATAAAGCATATGAAAGATTATGGGAATAGATGTTTACTTATTCATAAGCACAAAACCTTTGCCACTCATTCTTTTATGTGTACCGTGTCTAAAGCAACAGAGTAGACCGATTCTAGCGTTTACATGCTGTTATTGTACAAATGTTTAAGAAAACAAATTGGATTACCTAATTGGGAAGGGAATTTAAAAGCAGTCTCTTGATTCTTTTGCCGTGCTTTCAAATTCTGTTGTCTCTGTAGTATTGGCTTGATAGAGGAATAATTTGCATGTTAACTTGTTTAGTGCACTGATGCTGCTTGTCGTAGTATGTATGGTTAATTAGGAATCTGGAACTGTATGCAGCTCATGCCTTGTTTGTTCTCAGCTGGCCTGTGCTTGCATAAACTGTTAGAAAATGCTACACAAGCACAATTCCTTTGGAATTAGGTTATAGTTAAATTGCAAACAATTTAGTCTTTCAGTCTCTTTGAGATAAAGATCTTCAGCTGTTAGTTTGCTGGCTTACAAGTCTCCTGTTGGAAAGAGGGGTGAGTTCCCTTTTGTAAGTAATTTAAATTACAGATAATCTTTGAAAAAATAATCATAAAAGAATTCTGCAGTCTTTTTACCTTGTTTGATTTTTTTTTTTAATTTTTCCTTTTGCTACCTGTATCCTTAAACAATTTTGCGTGCTAATAACTTGAATAGTAGTGATGCTATGTCTGCTGATGTGTATCTTTGTACTGTGTCTGAATGTTTGTGGAGTGCTAACAGTTTTTGAGAGAACACCAATATTCTTGCTAATTGTAAGGCAACAGTGAGACATGATCTCTCACACGGAATTAACTTCTTTTTACTCTATTGCAGTTTTCACATTTAATGATGTAATAGTGCACTAAATAAATAGCAAATAGTATATTTTACCTTTAGACCTCTTTGCTGCTCTGTGGTCATTGTTAGATTTGGTGGTTTTTAAGAGCATCTCCTACAAGCGTAGACCAAGCCATGTCTCATTGTGTTTGAATCTATTTTCCCTTGCTCTGGGAATTTCTTTTTTTTGGTTGTTTTTGTGTTTTTAGTATCAGTTTATGAGTGTCATTGCCCCAGGTATTAATAACAGTTGCAGTCTGTCAAGGGTTTCCTCAATGAGGCTTTTGATCCATTAGCTATAAAAGGAAAATATTTTTTAAATTATGAACAGAACACTTGAAGCAATTCTGCCTTTCACAGAAAAGGGAATGAGGGGCTAGAGAGAAGGTGGAGCTGATCTCCTCTGAGAGAAGAGTAGTGAAAGGACAAGAGACAAAAGACACAAGTTTCAGCAAGAGCAATTACAACTAGATATCAGGAAGAAGTTCTTTGTGCTGGGGATGGTCAAACATGGGATGGGGGCCCCAGGAGGTGTCCAACCTCCTGCATTCTTGGCAGACTGGACAAGAGCCTTGTCTGATCCAGTTTCAGAGCCAGCCCTCTCTTTCAGGTGACCCCTAGAGATCTCTTCCTGCTGAAGTTATTTTAAGATTCTTAGTTAAGATAAAGGCAAACTCACCTCTGTCATGTTATGAGGATAAATCACGTGCAGATAATCCACTTGTCACGTGTGAAGTTGGAATCAGCCCCGTCTGTGCTGTGTACAGTGTTCTCTATTGCCTCAGTGCTGCTGTGCAAGACCTCAGGAGAGAAGTATTTGATGACAACTGGTTTATTTTGGAACACAAATTATGTCTGTCTCTTAGCCAATATGTGCTACTGCTAGTGCATAATAGTAATGTTCAATTTTGAGCAGTCTCCTCTGTCATTTTGAACTGTTACCTCAGAACTATTAATAGACTTTCCAGCTAATCTTTTATTCAATAAGCTAATCTGGAAAACAGTTGTAAGATACAAATAAAACATCTTAATATTAACCTTCATTGTACCACGCTACGGACATCTAACTGTAGTAGCTCACCTCAGTTTTTGCAAAGAAAACATGAGACTTAAAGATGTATTTTCAACTATAGATGTATTTTCAACTATAAACACCGGTGTCCTATCTAGAGGTTTGCATTGCCATGGAGAGAAAAAAACCAGTAAATTTTCTTCTCTTAGCTGACTTTGTGGTGCTGGTTGTGTGTTTTTTATTTTGGTTGGTTTTGGTTTTTAATATGAAATGGAAATTTTGTTGTCAGAGAACCTGAAGTGCGTGAATTCTGAAGTCTTATCCCTAAAAGGAAGATTTCCATAGTACAGAATATTTTTAAATAGTGGGATTTGCATAAGTACCTGAAGAAAAATTTTAGAATATTTGCCTTTTAGGTTTCTGGAACATACCATTTAAAAGGGCACTGAAAATACCCTTTGTGCATCTACATTAAATTCCTAGCAAGTCTGTGCTTTTATTGATGATCTTCTAATGTAAAAATAGTCTCAAGACCAGCAAACATAAATGAATGAAAATATACTGTAGCCAGTAATCTATAAGCACTTTGAAGTATTCAACATATGCGTGGGAATGTTTTTATTAAAACAAGGAGCTCTTACTGGTTATCTTGATGTCGAAAAAGACATTTGTGCATCATAAATATTGAAAGTACTTGTCTGCTGAAAACATGGATACTGATTTTTTTGCAACTGGATACTTATGTATAGAAACTCGCTCTTATTAGCACTATCAGAAAGCAGTGGGGCTCAGCACAGGCACATTAGCATGCATGAAACAGATGAAAGAATCCAGGCCCAGATTTTCAGCTGTCTGGAGACCAAGGACAAAAGTCTCATCATTACCTTGAATGTAAAGTGGTAACAAAAATAGAACAAATTGGTTCAGGAGATGAAGAGAGATGTATGTCTGGCTAAGGGACGGACTGGAGGGAATTACGGGAGGACCCATGAGAACATACTTAAAACAAGTTTGGGAAACTAGAACAGACATTATTTGCTCTCCAGCTGTACACGCTACATGACTGAGCAATTAACTATCATTCACTGACTTCTATAGATTTAAAGTAAAGTGGGATATATTTTTACCTAAAAAGTAGTAAGATAATTGACAGTAGCATCTGACTGACTTGTGTATAAGCATATTTTAAGAAAATCCTTTTTTCAGAAAATGGAAGCAGTTGTCTTAGTTTAGGTTAGCTTTTAGCATACCTAGGTACTTTCTGCTTACATGTCTTGGATAAATCTAATCCAATATTTAGACTTAAATAAACAAGGTAAAACCAGTTGAGCAGCAATATTTTGGTTAGCAAAATATACTCGGAGAAGTTAGTCTTGGCGTGTCCATGCTGAAAAGATAGGCCTGATCTTCACCTATAAAATCATTCTTTGTTCAGCTTCTTTAAAATCTCAGGTGCTGTTAATGAGGCTTAAACGAAAATTCAGCTCTGTATTGAAAGTCCAACTTTGTTCTTTGAAGACGGAAGTGGTAAAAACTGGGGACTTAATTCAAACCTAACCCTACTGAAAACTGTCAAGCCTCTGCAGAGCTGTGTGACCACCGCAGGACAACTGTACAGCAAGATAGGCAAGAATGTCAGAGAAATGTCAATAATATACCCCAGATGTTCCAGAGTTAATGTTTTACAGTTATAATTTGTACTTCCATGTTATAGAGCTCAAAAAGCCATACACATACAGTTATATTAAATGTTATGAGTTTTCTTCTTTGGAAGGATTTGTAGGAGGAAGTTATTCAATGATTAAAATCGGCTCAGAAGATTTAGTCCAAGATTTATTTAATAATTAAATGTGGCAACTTGGATTCAAATTTCAAATCTCATCTGCAGAGAGTTTTGATAACATAAAACAAAAGGTTCTTTGAAATTTGTAGCTAAAGCTGTTATTTTTGCCATCCATACAATATTTCACAACAGTACTCCTTCAGTCAGGGTGTATGGTATGGTTTCTGAATTGTAGATATTTATTTTGGGGCAGTTCTCTTGTACACTCACAGAAAGAATATATAAAAATACCAAGCATCTCTTCTTTAGTTTGCCCTTCCCCTGGAGGGACGTTACTTTCCTCACATGCGTCACTGTTTATACTGCCATTTATTTCTCCTGCATGACTTCCAATACCAGGTTCTACTAAGTCCAGTTCAAATACTTCTTGCTCAACGCCAATGAAAAGCCATAATTAATAGCTTAGAATGTGTCTTCAGCTGGTATCTTGAAGGAAGTGTGAGGCTGGTGGGAATGGAAGAGAATGAGATGTCTTCTGTAGCTGCTCTGCAGAGTAGGGCTAATGGAGGAAGGCTGGTTAATACTGCAGGATGGGAATGCAGGGTAGGGAGTTTCCCAGTTTTGGGGAGAGGGGCAGATGGAATTTCCAGCAGTGCTGAATTCTGAATGTGAAAACTTAGATCGAGTCAGTCAGATATTTCCTAAAATGTTTATTGCTGCCAGCTCTTGAGACTGCATCTCCTCTTAATATCTATGATAATAATGCAAAAGCTTAAAATAAATAAATAAATAAATAAATCTGAAAGCTCTCTTGTCCTGCCTGGAGGCTGAAGTTTGGGTTTCTTTCTACTGTAGATGTGTTTTATCTTGTATGATAAAACTATTGACACCGTGTAAAACTATCAAATTTAGCACCTGGGCCAGGAGAGGAGTCGTAACTGGTACAGGTTCTCTTCTAACAGGTTGAAGCTCAGGGCTGGCCCTGCTAGAAGTGGATCCAGCTGGCTGTGCAAACAGTTGTCACCTTCACTTCTTTGCCTGTTTCCTGCATTTGTGGGAAGAGGTAATAGGTTACCTTAACACTTGCTGTAGAATTTAAGATCTTTGCAGAGAGCTGTCATAGACCTCACAAGAGATATGTTATTGAGAAGAATTAAATACAGAACAGCACTAAGGAAATAAGTAATGTTTTTTGTTGTTAAATTAGTTTTATTCATTTCATATTCAGTATTTACAACAATGATTTAAAATAGCTGAGCTGATTTGGTGCCCTGAGATTTGAGTCTTTAAATGTTCATCTGTCAGGCTGGTGTATTATCCTGAGACTTGTTTCCAAAGCAATGCACTGGAATACTTTATTTGCAGTGACTAGATGTGTGCTATATATATTCATTCTAACAGCACACCATTAGCCTAAACTTAGACGCTACACTGCACTTACCTCCTTTGCAAGTGCAGCTGTGAGAACCGAACACTTTCTGTTGTATCCGTTCTTTACTGGAATACAATCGGATATTGAGTCGCTTGGGTTTCAATGAGTGCTAGCAGCAGACACATATGTAACTTCATGACAAATTAAACATCATCTTTAATTTGAACTATCATCTCAAAGTTTGTGTGTAAATGAATATAGAGGAGACAAATGATGTCATTTAACGTTAGTCACTTTTGTGGTTACCGAAGCTACCAAAGGGCAAGAAAACTTATTTCAGGGAAAAGAAAACCCTGGGGTGGTAATGAGATTAAAAACAGTGATTGATGAGCTGTGCGCTGCTGTGGCCTGCTGGGCTGGAGGATGCTGCTCTGTGCAATGGCTTTCTCGGCATCTGGCAGCAGTAGCACCGACGGCTGCTCTGTCCTGGGTATTCAGTTTTGCTTCAGTGCTTTTGTTTATTGTAGCTCAAAATATTTTTACACAGATTCTTCTGCCATTGCACACTGTGACAAGAATTTTGGTTCTCAAATTCTTGTGACATGCTCATGAAGCAGAGGACAGTACAAGCAGATTGAAATACACACATAATGCCTTAATACAGAGGAGAGAAAGTGGATTCAATGTTATTTAAGAGTTTCTGCATAGACAGATATATTTCTAAAGGACTCTGTCATGCAGACAAGATGATACAGGTTGAAGCTGGTTTTAAACAGTGCATATTATTTTCTAATGCTGCAGTAAACACAGTAGGGAGCAATACTGTGCTGTTAGTCTCAGACCTTCCAGAGAAAGAGTTTTATAGCGCCCTACCCAGCACCTTGGACAGTAACTTTAAAACGGAAATAGAAACCTTTCCTCTTGTACTCTGTGAAATCTAAGCCTTAATCCTGAGTTAGGGTGAAACCCTTTCTTGCAAATATGTAAATGTAGAGGAAATTACATGGTTAAGTGCCTATTCATCCTAGTTTTCTGAGGCTTTAATTTTGTTGACTTGATTAATATTCCCTGGGGATGTATAGTGTCGCTGGGCCCAACTGCTATTTCACACAAGCTGGAGTTGAGAAACTTTTATATCCTAGTTTGGTTTTTAAACCTGTGTGTTTTGTGTGTATTAGTCCTTCAGTTTTCCCTGTGGTTTTGCTGTATTACACTAGAAATTCTCGTTGTCTGACAGTTTCTGTTGGGTTGAAAAAGATATGAAAATACCCGAACACTTGACTTTTTCAGCGGTAAGTCCATATTTATCTAGTTTGGTTATTGAGAAACTTGAGTTCTCATTTGCACAAAATTAATTTGAAGAATTGAAGTGCTGGAATAATAGAAACAAGTGGAAACATGATAACCCTAAGTGTGCTGTTTGGAGACTCTGAGCAAGCATGATGTGATACCACAAATTTGGATTCCAAATGGACAGAATCCAGGAGAGAGTCACAGAAATTATCAGAAGACTGGAAAATATAATTGACAAAGAAACATCGAGAGTTACAGTTCTATCCCTGACTTTGTTCTTTGTAGCTTCATGAATTTTTATAAATATGCCAAAGTGATTGTACAGAGAAGAGATAAATTTCTGTCTTCTTCCTTTAGAGACAGGAGATAATATGAGCTTAACTGTGGTGCACTAAGAAGGATTTCCTGAGGTGCAGCGGAGCCTTTGCCTGTCTGGAAGTTTTTAAGACTGAGTTAGACAAGGATGGGGCAGGGATGCAGGAGACCTGATACTGCTGCAATAGTCATGGCATTCTGGACACCCACATTCAAAACAGATGGATGAAAAATGTAAAGCAATGGGAAGACAATGCTGGGGGTGATGTGCCCACAGTGGTGGAAACTGCAGAGTGTGTAGGTAGGGGTGGAAGGTTGGGTACTACAGCAAGGTGTCACTGTGCTGTCCACGGCATCACTCCTGCCCAAGTATTCCTTGGGAGAGAAGGCACAGGTGGGAAAAATCCCCAAAGAACCCTTGGTGGGCTGGCTGCAGCTTTGGGCTGCTGTGGAAATTAGAAAGAGATGCAAAACTTTTAACAATATCTGAGGTTGCAATTTAAAATCACTATTTAGCCTCATTCTTTAAATAGTACTGCAATAGGAGTGTACTCTTTTGGGTTAAAAAAAAAAAAAAAAAAATACATGCAGGAATTCCTCAGTCTTCAACCCTCTCTTTTGTTAGTTTTACTAATCTTGTTTCTTTTAAGGACCTTGAAATGTGGGACTCTAAAACATTGCTGTGTTTATAATAGTAAAATGTCAAAGTTTCTCCAATGTGGCTTTAACCAGAGTCATCTTATAAAGCCTCAGCCTGCCTTTTTTATTTTGCACAATGCAATTCACTTTGTGGGATAGTGATTTTTTGGGGTAATTCCTCGCATGCTTCTCACAGACAGTAACTGATGCTAGTGCCTCGTAATGCTGAAATGCAGGAAAGACGGTGGGGTCTAGAAAGCTTGATTAAATAAAATATGTGAGAATACTGTAACCTGTGAAAGACAGTGACAGCAATAAAAGCCAATATTTACATCAGCAACAGTAACACAGATATATTTTATTTTATTGTATACTAGCTTCTATTCTTGTCTGTTTGTGTCTATGTTGTAAAATCATGTGAGAATTCATCAACTTGCCTTCTGTCAGCTTGATCTGTTATTTTTTGACCTGAGCTGTGTGGTCGGAATTGTAGTGCTTGAATTACAGCCTCAAAGACTGCAAGCTCAATAATAGTCATTTTCTGAAGTGCAGTAGAAAAGCATTGCATATTGTTCATACAGCTTAATTGTTTTAAACTTGTGTAATTCAAAGCTATTTTTTTTTTATTTGCGGTGGCGATGTTGTTGATTACCTTTAAACATGGAAACAAACCCAGTGCTAACACATTCTTTCAGTGCAGTTGTGCATGTGGTAGAAATGCTTCGTGTAGTAGATTTTTAATTTATATGTATTATAAACCAAGGATTTCAGGCAGCATCTGCCTGACTCTGCCCCATCCTATTCTTCTACAAAAATAAAAATGCCTAAAAATGAAACTTAAATGCCCAGGCAGAAAAACAACACTGAAGAAAAAGACAGAAAGCTGCTTAATTATTGCAGCCCATTATTATCTTATATTTTAAAATTGCGACAATCAAATATCATCTTAGTGGTGACAATGTGTTGGAATTTTTTGGGTATGGGGAGGGACAAGCCATAAACCAATTGTTTTGTCCCTTAAAGATATTTCAGGCAAGAAAGAAGTTGTAATTAATTACATGTGAACTTACAGAGGAATAAAAAAAAAAAAGGCAAGCTTTCTGGAATAGGTAGCTTATGTGTATTGATTAATATAAGGATATTAATATGTATGGAGTAGTTATTTTGTTTACTATCTTTGTCAAGTGAATGTGATTTCGCTGTTCAGTAATTCACTAAACCAATGACGCAAGTTGATGGGAAATGTATGAGGTTCCATTAGACCATTTATCATCAGAAGAGAAAAGAAGCAGCATTCAGTGAATAAATAGCAACAAATTCATGACAGCATCTAGACAGTTGCTGTTGTGCATCTGGTCTTCTCCAGATGTTAGAGAGCACCATAAGCAAGCATTCTTCTCATTCATAATTATTCATGTAAGTACAAATTAGTTCCAATAACTATTTGCTGTAAAGCCTGCTATAATTATAGCCAAAAATGGAACAAATGTTTCAGAAAGCGAAGCTCTGAACTGGAACCAAAGCTAGCCTAAAATTTTTGATCAGATTTTGATCCTGCTTACATCAGTAAGAGCAACTCCAGTGGAGCTGATGAAGTTAATATGGGGCTGACTAATATCAGAAATTAGTTATGCAAATGTAGCTGATAACTCATTATTTTGTTCTTGATTTTAAGCTGGTCATTGATATGGAAACATTTGAGCTTTGCTTGAGATTTTTCTGGCAAATGATTCTTAAGAAAAAAAATTAGAACATTCAATGAATTCTCCAAGGAAGTGCAGAATTTCCCCAGGGTTTTGGAAACCGTACTTGAATATTTCTGTTAACTGGAATGACTGTTGGAAACTGCCTGTATTGCTTAAATCTTTTGAACATTGTGTTTCATAGCATTGTGTTGGTCTCACCTTCAGAGGCTTTAGTGCAGATTGCCACAATGTTTCTTGTTGTGGGGCAGATATCAGTGTCCTAAGTACCTCTTTTGTAGAGATGTGAAGAGACCACAAGTGAAATCAACCTTCTTATACATGAATGGTTTAATTAAAAAATAAAACCAACAAATAAATCCCACAAAAACAAACACTGGTGTAAATTTCCCTTCCTGATGCTGTCTGTTAAATTTTCTCTTTATGTTAAGGGTAACATCTTGCCCTGGAAAACTTACTATGCAAGAATACCACAGACTCTTTCAGTTACTTACAAGTAATGTGATTTTTCTAGACTCTTACATTGCTAAGACGCAATGATTTGGGTTAGAGTCAGAATTTTCCTCTTTTGAATTTTGTTTCTTGAGTACATTTTGTCCATTTGCATGTATACGCACCTGTAGATTTACATGCCAAGTACCTGTCGTGTTCCAAAGACCACAAAAATCATTGGGAATATTCTCATATTGCAGATTTTCAGTGCTAATGAAAGGAGTGAGTCAGTAAGTCTGTGTTATTATGTTAAAGGTAGTAAGGGATGATTACTTCAGATGCTGCTGGCTAGACTGAGTAGTGATGGATTTGATTCTTGATGTTCGAATGTCAAAATGTCTGAACGAAGGCTGGGACTGCACATAGCTGTGAAAGCAAGGATGGAAAGTATTGCTGTGGAATAGAAAAGCTAATATTATAAAAGACTTGGCTAAAACCCATTTCTGCATCATATAGAGAGACCAGGTTGAAATGCACTGTGCAGCACTCTTCCTGTCTGCCAGCTCATTTTAATTTCTCTGCAAGACTTGATCTCTTTGAATAACTGTTACGGATAAAAGATTAGGGTCTTATTTTGTTGTTGGTTTTGTGTGTGTTTATTTGGTTTGGGTTTTTGTGTTGTGTGTGTTTGTGATTTCGTTTGTTTGTTTTATTCTTGAGGGTTCTTCAATGGCAGAGACCGATTCCAAAATGAAATGTCTAGGATTGATGCTTAGGGTATTTTAGGATTTTTGCATGCTTTCCTGTTTTTATCTTTTCCTCTTCTGGTGTTTGCCTTACAGGCATTGTTAGGAAACCTACTGCAGTTTCTGTAATCAACTAGGTTATTGCATCAAAGATGATTTCTGGCAGTGTTTAATTGCTGCAGAACCTTGGGCAGGTTTTCTGATTAAACTCTCATCATACTTCTATATCTGAGCTTCCTGCATCAGCTGTCTGCTTTGTCCGGTCTGAGCAAGCTCATCTTAGCCTCTCTGGCAACAGGCAAATGAACAGAGAAATGAGGCATAAGACAGAAATCTGAAGCAAATTTCAGCATGGCAGCCGTGCCACCTACAAGCTTGAGTTCAGCTGAGGGCTGAATTGTTTCCTGATGTAATTTCCCAGTAATGATGCAACACAAGGCTGGAAGAGGCCTGAAGTGCTTATCTTGCCTGAGGTCAGGAGCAAGAACCTGGTGTCATATTTAAGAGGTACTTACCTGATGTCATCTTAAAAACTCCTAACTCTGAAACCCCTTAGTCCACCTGTTCCAAAGCTTCGCTGTCCTTGGTGCTTCCTTATACACAACTTAAATTTTCTTTGCACTGGTTTAATTTTCTCCTCCAGGCAGTGGTCTTAAATAACAGATTTCTTCTCTTATTCTCTGCAGCAATCCTTCATCTATTTGAATCATAATAATACTCATCTCTTCTGTTTGCTTCCTTCTGTGTTCAGCTCTTTCACTTTTCCCTTGTGATTCATGTTTTCAGCCTGCTCATCTTAGTACTTTCTTCTGCTTTGTTTTGGTTTTTTGTTTGTTTGTGGAGCTTTTTGTTTGTTGTTGGTTGGTTGATCCCATCATTTTAGCCTTTTTCCAGAAAATGAACTTTGAGCCGACTGGCCCCTCCTGCTGTTGAAATTCACTTCTACAGGTACCCGGAACAACAGTGTGACTATAGGGCAGGGATGTTTCCAGCCCATTGAGTTACTTGTGTTGTGTTACTGTGGGTGCAAAGGGATTGTTATTAATTTGAAATTCCTCAAGTTTTCACCAGTTTGTTGTTTATTTGTTTTCATAATAAAAAAATTGTCTATATGTATGTGTTAAATGCAAAATAGTGCAAAACCAAGAGGTAAAGTTTGTGCTTGTTCCTAATAAGATAACCCTTTTGCAATTTGTTTCTCTTTTAAAACACAGTGAGAGATTTTATGGTAAAAATTCCACTAAGAAACTCCATGATGTGGAAGTCCAATTATTTTTAATTTGAAACTAAAAATTGCTTATTTTGATGCTTAGAATAGAACTCTCGTTACAGTGCCAAAACTCTGCTAGAAACACAATACAAAACAGTGCAAAAACTTCTCAGGTATTCACTCATAGGTCTAATGAGCTCAGAACATAGTGTATAGGCAAAGCCAAATTCTGTTTTCAGTGCAGGCTGCAGCTGAAATTTATGGGTGCATTATGCAGAACTTAATGATAGAGATGTAGGAAATTACCTCTTTCCGTTAACAACATTGCATTTACTCAGTGCCGTTAAATTGGTACCTTTCCTTTTGAATAACACTCAGAAGAATTGTAGCTGCCTCTGCTGCTTCTTAGAGAGGTTCTGTGGGAAGAAACTAATTGTGGATTGGTTAGATGACAAAGAGAAATGTGTTGGCTGATGTCATTCATGTGCACCAATACCTTCTGGAAACCAAAGAGTGCACAAAAGTTCCTTGAAATGGTCCATAGCAAAGAGACAATCTTTTGGCAGTGATACAGTGAGATATTAAAAGGAATTATTGTACCTGAGGTCTGAGAATTTATGGCATCCCTTTATACAGGCAATCTAAATGTTAATTGGTAACTATAACAGTTTCCATTTTTAATATCTTCAAGCTTTGCATTAGCTATTTTTTTCTTTACTTGCCCTGCAGTTTTGATTACTTTGGTTTATGATGAAATACCTTGAATGTGAAGTCCCACAGTATCTAAGTCTCCTAAAGCACAAAAGCAGTAAACTTGTCAAACGAACCACTAAACCCAGTGCGAACACACAGTATAACATTATCTGTCATTTGTAATGCTGGAAAATAGCCATTTGTCCAAATCTCCCAGGTGTACTTGTTAATTTTAAGATAAAATCTAAATGCCCCAAGTCTTGAGCCTTTTGGATTTATTTATTTTTTTTCCTTCACACCTTCATCTCTTAATTGCTCTTAGTTTCTTTCAAATTGCCTCTGCAGGACACAGTTACAGCCTCTGAGCCTTTCACGTTGGAGAGGCAGTGAGTGGCCCCAGGGCAGCAGTGAGAACCAATCTGTGTGACATCACAGTCCAGTTCCAGAGAGAGCCCGGAGGCCTCGGGGAGATACAGCACTTTGTGCCAGGGGAAGGCAGGAGAATAAATGGCTGGTGATGAAGAACAGGGTGAGGATGTTAAGGAGAGTAAGTCAGTGATAAAGAAATGTGCTAAGGGCCACTTTTTTCAAATCCCTAATTAAATATCAAGTCAGATTGTGTTCCGTAGGGAATAGGATGCCACACTATTTGACGTATGAAATGAGAGCATCATAAGCATTTTGCTAGGAAAGAAGAGAGAGACTCTGTCAGAGCTTGGGTTATACAAGATAAATTAGACATAGTGGAGATGGGAGGGGTATGGAAAGTTGCATGTGTCAGAGGCTGGAATGTCAGACAGCTGGTGATATTTTGGGAAGCCAGGGAAGAATTTGGTGAATGATGATGATGGCAGAGGTGCAGTAACCATGTTTAGGCTTAGTAATAGTTTATACTGAGTGAAGAGGAAGATATACTTCTTAAATTTGGGATGAGAAACGTGTGAGATTGGGAAGGAAGGAGGAAGTGTAGAAGCCAGTTCTGGAAGTTCCTTTAGGAAGGAATTGGAGGTCAGGTCAAAAAGTGTCTAAAATCTAAATGAAGAGTTCAGCTCTGTTATCCCAGTTCTCTTAGTGACAGGGGTATCTTTCATGAACTGTAGAACTATTTCCAACCCTTGAGTGTCATTGCGGAGTAGATAACCAACAGAACAGCAGTGACAAGTGAACTGCCAGATCTGCTGGTTTTCTTTTTGGTTTTGGGATGGGGTTTTTTTTGGGAGCCTATCGATTCCTTATCATGACAGTATTCGAACCCCTCACTGTTAGAGAAAACTGGAACTGATTGTGTCACTCTACAGACAGCTCCAACTCCACTCTGGAAAGTGGTTTCTCTCTCTCAGGGATGTGTTCCCACACGAATGGTGTGGTGTCCAGGCAGCAGATGCTGTCCCCAGGTCCAGGTGTGTGCTGTGCTGCAGCCCGTGTATCTCCGTGCCTGGAAGTAATCAGATTTCATGGGCTGAGTTGTCAGAAGCTGGAGAGGATTCAAAAAACTCTGGATCTCCAGACTCAAGCTGCTGCTGCTTGATGTTAAAGTATAAGGAAGTGGTTTATTGCCTGTCTACCTCCTAGGCAGGAGCAAAGTGCCAAACTGCTTTTCAGAGAGGTTGTCCTGTGTGGGACCCGTCTGTCTTTTCTGCTTTCTGAAGGAGGAGGAGGCTAATTCTGTCTATGCGCATATTGCTTTAGCTTTTTCTTTTCCCCTTGTCTGCCAGTGTCTGTTGGTAGCCTGTGAGCGACACAGATTATCTGGCCTCCATAAACTGCAGCAAAATAGCTTTTGAGTGGCTAGAAATGGCAACCAGTAATCTGAGAAAAGTGGAATCTGAAAATTAACTGAATTCATGTATTTCTTATAAAAATAGCATGTCTGATAACAAAACCAGTAGGTACTCGCGTTGATTTATGTTCACAATGTGCTAGGAGTTTAATGTTGATTGATTTGAACGTTTTCTGAGGAGAAACAGCAGCAGGAAAATGTTAGATGTGTTTATGTTTTGCAGCCTACTTTCCGTTTTATTTGAATTTATCTATCCTGGCATTTGTTTTCATTTTCAGAAAAGGGAAAAAGGCAGACCTGAGCACAATTTATTAACTCAGTTCCTTCCTTTTTTAAGCCATTGAGCTAAAGAAAACTGCCTCCTGGGGAAGCTGCTCTCTAACACAACAGGGCTGGGTTTAGTCTTGCAGCTCCCATCACGTTATTGCCCGAGTGCTGTCCCTGCTGGGTAGGGAATGACACGAGAGCTCAGTGTCAGAGAAGCCAGGAAGAGAAACTGTCAGTGCCTTCTGCAGGAAAACTTGAGTTGCAGGTTTCTGTTTGTACGGACTGGAAAATCCCCTTTTGCATGGGAATTACTCAGGGTTTTTGAAGAGGAGTGCTGTGCGCTGGATGCCATCTCCTAGGGAGAAACCTGGTTTATAGACATTAAAAAAACAGAGAGAAAGAAAAAGAGAAAAAGTCAATCTCAAGCAACAAAACCATAGGAAAATTTCATCAGTATGCCAGTTTTCATGACTCATTTCTTTAAAACAATTCACTGACAAGGTTTAGATATGTATCCCCTAATAATACCGCAATTAAAAGTTTATTTTTATTTTTCTATTTTTCCTTCTCTGTCAAGTTTGAGCTCTGCAAGGCTCTTTGTGTGCTGAGCAAGCAGTGTGGCTGCACACACTTTGGGGATAACTGCCTTGCCTTGAGTGGTTATTTTGGTAACCACTTCTGCATATGGCAAGTGGTTGACTTAGAATTAATTACTTGAGGACGCAGAATCTGTCACGTTTAAGTTCATGTCACTGAAACAAAAAGAAAGATAAAACAGAGCCTGAAGTGGCGTTATTTGTGTCAAATGTCTTCCCAAATCTGGACTTGGAACAAAACCTGTTAAAGCTTTCTCCCTGCTTCCGAGGATGGCCACAAAATCTTTGTTTTATCTGTTACTGGGATCCTTGAAACTTGTAATTAGCAATTTTTTTTTTCCAGTTTACATTTTGTGAAAACTAAAATGAGGGATTCTAGAACTTAAATAGTGGAAGACTTTCCATAGTTTGGAGCAAAGGGATCGTGAACACGTGGTCAGTACGGAGATGGAGACTTTTTCCCAGGGCCACATATGGTTCAGTTTCGGGGATTTGGGAGATGGGCGAACATAAGCAAAGAGAGAGGGAGGGAGGGAAGAGAAGGTCTCTGACTTTAGAAATTTTATCCTAGATCTGGGAAATCAATGCACTCAGTAGTTCCTGACAAGTCAGCATTTTTTACAGCAAAAACATTTAGGAAAATTCTATATCAGTTCAGTATGAAGATATAGATGGCATGTTCAAGTTCAATGTAAAATTATTACTGTTACAGCATAAATTTTGTATGCTTTTTGGTTTTGCTTTAATACTAGTCAAATTTTCAGAAAAATGGGATCCCTTGTTTCTTTATATTTTAGTTAATCCTCAGCATAATATTTATACTATCTGCCTGTTAAGTGGTTGCTGTGGAAATTAGCATACTGCATAAGGTGATAACTTCAAAAGGGGTATATGAACTCCAAACCCATCTAAACAGGATCCTCTTTTTCCTGTAAATGTTTGTATTAATCAAAACTGAAGAAAGGAAAGAGGAGAATGAGGACTTCAGATTTTTTTTTTTTTTTTTCGTTTCTCAAAATGGAAATGTTTCCATTAGGGTGTCTTTTGTTCTTTAAGCTGCGAACATGACTGAATACAATGTATATTCTCACTATATTCAGAGACATAAGTTTTAGTTTCCTTTCTACCCACTTAAATCAAATTTTCTTCTTTTCTCTTGTTATGCAAATAGGAATAGGAAAAGCATTTAGCATGCAATGCACACTGTGTGAGCATCTTGACTCCAGTCCCAGAGCACTTTTTATAGATAAAACTTACAAAATGAGAAGTAGTATTACATACTGGATTGTATCAGAGTCAAGTAACAATGCTTTAAATTGAATTAAGTTACTGATATTTTGATATTAAGTAATTTCTGTATGACTGGTAACTTTGTTCAGTGCTCTGTCTCTTCTTTTTGCGTGACACTTTGCAAATAAAAGTATAGGGATCTAATTATATAGTAGTTATACTGCAAATACCATGCAGTTTTTCTTCCTACTTTATTCAGAAGCTACTCATTGGGAAGTATCAAACCCTTAAGAAAGGCGGAACCTTCCAAGCACAGGATACCCTTGTGAACTGTGGTGTTGGTTTTGAGGTAGTGACACGCTGTAATTTTTTGAAGAGATTTCTTTTAAAAGAAAATTATGTTTTTGCTAAACCAACTTTCTGCAAACCAACTTTCTGCAAACATCATTTTAATGCAGCTTTAAATCAGTATTAGAAAAATTGAGGTTTTTTTGTAAATTATTTGCTTAGAATTAGATACAGAATGTTATTTTGAAAAATGTATGAATAATTTCACAATAAACAAGAAAATGCTCATGGACTCTTTGAGAAAGTGCCAACTTTAATACTCATTTATCTTGTTTAGATTCACATTGAAAACAAATGTTGAACATCATAAAGAAACAAAAAAAATCTAAGATTCATTAACTTATCTCCATTTCTTGTGTTTGGTTACTGCTTGATGTGAGTTACAGCTGCTTAATATAAGAAATGAAATACTGGGATCAAAATGTCCCACATAAAGCAATAGAATCAATTGTTTACAGATATTTTCAGGTGTACGCCTGAGGAATGGGAAGGAATCAGTCTTGAGAACTAAGAGAGAAAAAGAATATGTATTTCAGAGACTTCTTGCAAGACTAAAAAAGGATCAGATCAGCAACCACTGTGCCTTTAGCTTTTTAGACATGCTGTGTTAATTCTGTTTTGTTTTTTTTTTAAGGTAAATTAATTTAGTCTTCAGGTGCCTGACAAATGATACCTGCAGCAGCTGGTGTGTGTTCTCTGCACCTCTCTGGGAGTCTGCATCCCTCTGTGCAGAGCTGAGGCGATTTGAATGAACTGCACAGTAGTGCAGGCTTTAAAAAGACGAAGTTTTTTGAGCATTCAAATGCCTGCAGGAAGTCCCACACCAACCTGAAAAAGGCCCTTGCAAAGAGTAACAACCATTTTGACTGGGCACTTGTTTGGGGTGTTTAATTTGGTTATTGTGCGTGGCTTTTGCAGCAGTTTGCCAAACAGCATTTCATGTGCCCACAATTCTGCAGTTTTCACATTTGCCGTATTTGGCCTCCATCTCCCAATTGCATTATCGTTTCTCCTTGGCTTCATATAATTCACTTTCCTACTATTTCTGTTTCACTTTAAGATCGATCAAGGGTTTTCTAATTTTTTTGTCTTCTGTCTTTATTGTAAGGTGTATTTTTTTGACATATAACTTTATTTTCAATTCTTCCACCTGTTGAATTTAATGTGAAGCCAAGTTTTGCACAGCCATTTTGCTTCCTTCATACTCATACAAATAAAGGAGCACTATTGCACTGATTAGTCACGGTTTACATGCAACTGCACTTTATGCCATTTATGTGGCCTATGCATGCAAATATGGATGCCTGCTGCTTTCTTTCGCCTTAGCCACAGAACAGACTGCTGTCTTTAAAAATCCACACCTGTTTTCTTCTAACATTAGATGCTTTTAATCTGTGACTTAAATATGAGTATCATTTCATATCCATTTGTTCACGAGTTCCCAGAAGTTTAACAGCAATTTTTTTTTAAATGAAACTTTGTAGCAATTTAGAACTGTTATGGGAAGTTTATGCAGAATACTCCTGAGTTATATACAATCCCTAAATATTCAACTCTGTGGCTGCACTTCTGCATCCATATGATCTGTGAAGACTTTTCCTGTGGTTGTCTTGGTCCTTCCTTTGGATAGATTTGAGGTGTTAGGAAAAATTACAGTGTTCTCACATTCTCTTTTGAAATATCAGCTATATTCCTCTCATGGACTTGGCTAAATAAGGGGTTTGTAGTTTGTCTCCAATGCTAATTAAGCTGTCGTGGTTTGGTTTTGTTTTGTGGGGTTTCTTTTGTTTCGTATTTTTTGTGTTTTGTTTGGCTTTTTTGGTTGTTGTTTTTGGTGTTTGTTTGTTTTCCAGGATGTTTTAAGTAACCTTGAGGGCAGGGTTATTATCTGGGGATTGTTTTGTTGTTGTTAATTAGATTTGCTACTTGGGACATGGACCTTTCAGCAGTTAGAGGAACTCAATCAAGGTGCCTTAGCTCCTACTTACTTGTGAAATGCCTGCCCAGAACATGGTACAGGGACATGGCTGTAGCTGTTTTAAAAGAAAAGAGGGGGGGCAGGGAAAAAGTATCCATAAAGTCCTCCGGGGAAAGGTATAGAGAAGAAATGCTTCAGAATGATCCTATAGTGGGAAATATAAGAAAAGCCAATTCTTCTATGTGTTTTCAAGCTGCACAAAAAGACTTTCAATAAAATATATTTGACCTGTATCAGAAGTTGCGCTGTTTGTGTAGGCCTGTAAATTGCAGAAGTAATCTCTGAACTGCCTTCAGAGGTTCTGAGTGGTGTGGGTCAGAGAGGCAAACGTGGCATCTGCAAGGATATTTTTGTCTATTATGGAGAGGGCAAAACTGTGTCTCGTAGTACCTAGAAAACATTTCAGACACAGCTGTATTGTCAAATGGGAACAGAACCTGTCAATTTGGTTAGGAACTTGCCTTATTTTAAAGGGGAGAGGAATGGCAATTTGTATGTTGGGCTTTACCCTTGTGCAATTTCAAATGGCAAAGTTATCAGCCTCTTGAAAAGTGCTATTTATAATAGTAATATCGACAGACCTTAAACTATAGTGGCATTGCTGAGCTATGCAGTAATAACGTTGCAGCATGTAAGGCTGTCAAACTTAATGCCACTAAATAGTATCTCGATGGTAAAAACAATGATGGATGAGTGTCCTGGTTGGCAATAACAAGTCTCCTCAGTCCAGAAGATGGTGAGCGCCTAAAATAACTGCAAGCAGACTAATGGGGACATTCACTGAGTGATACCACAACTCCTTGTTCTTCAGGGATCTAACAGCTTGTCAAAACTAAAAATGATGGCAGAAATACAATACTAAAATATAAAAGAGCTGGGATACTTTGTGCCCTATTGCAGCTATGAGCAAAGAGCTGCAGGGTTCAGGGGTGCAGTGGAGTTTTTTTCAACCTTGGGTTTCCTGGTCCCATAGAAGGAGCTTTGAGGAGGCCAGAAGGCACCTGTGTTCTGCTGACCAAAGGATCGAAAGAGCTGCGTCTTGCTTTCAGAAGTGACTGAATACTGAGGTTTGCTGCACAGAGCAGACGTGTCCTAAGTATCTTGTGGGAAAACAAAACCCAGAGTTTAGACCTCATGCCTATCTCACTTGTCAGTTAATGGGGGGATGTAGCTTCAGTGCAAAGTGAGTAGGTAAAATACACTAAGTGCAGGTCATGGCAGAGTTTGTAAGGGAAAAAGAGGTCCATATTTGCACTGAAATTTGTTTGATGAAAAATGACTGGCCTTTTTGGAGAACCTTCGGGTAATTTCCATCTTGCAGTTTTCTTCAGTGAATAAATGTATCACAAATTTGTTTAGTGTGCATGCATTCCTATAGGTTGAACAAATTCAGTAGTCTGTCTTTTCAGAGCATTTTTTTTTTGTTGTTTTTTAAAAGATATTTTCAAAGGCTGGAATATTTAAAATTGGTGAATGTACTATTTTTTCTGCATTCACTAGAATGCTGTCGGGTCCAAATCTGGGGTGACCTTTTTTGCATTGATATGTTTTTTATTTAATTTAATTCTGACATGGTGAAGTGACTGAGACATTACATTAAAGTCCATCTCCAGTTACCCAAAAAATAAGAGAATTAGTTGTTGATTATTTGTCCTAGTGTACAGAGCCCTCTTAATTCCCTTAGTGATGCATAATTACAGAAGTAAAATGGCACAGCCAGTGAATCCTTTCTGTAGATAAAAATAGATTGAGGACATATTTTTTTTATGTGTTTGAACAGAACCACCTGCTCTAAGATGACTTCACTCCAAATCTTACAACCTTAGCTTTGCCAGAAGTCTCAAGACTCTGGCTGGGAGTTGCGTATAGGACACAGCTTCCACAGATCCAGCCGCTTCTTTTTAATAAACAAATCTGCATCAATAAGGACCTCCAAATAAGTGCTCAGAGATCCATGACTCTGCTAATGCTTTATGAAAATGAAGTAGACTGTTCTAAATAGAATACAGGTGTTCATCCAGAGTGGTGTCAAACTTGGTTATTGAGGAATAATGGGCTTCCCAATGTAAATGACAGTGGCACAGGGAACATGCTTTGCAATTTAAATACAGGCAGCATGTAGAGTCCTGTGCCTGAAAATCAATTAAGCTGGCTATTGTGGTTGAGATTTTCCAGGGCCAAAGTCCACCAGTGCAATAACTGTCATGTCTTTGTTAATAAATATCCAGTGCTTTATATTTAACCCTGAAAAATGGTTCACTTTACAAATGCAAATTTTCATTTGCATTAAATGTAACCAGGGTGTACCATGATTAATCCACTGAAGAGGAAAACATGATTTTGTTGTCTGTATTCCTCATGTTAGTAAGGATCTCTTACCTGAGGAGGAGATGCAGGATCAGACTTGAAGTAAGGAAGAAGGAAGAATATGTACAGTGCATAAACATCTTGTAATAAACCACACAGATGACAGCAGTAAAACATGATCAATTATTCATGCTCCAGGCACAGAGAACAGTGCAAGCATATTTCCAACACATAAAGACAAAAGGATGCCTAATAACAACCCAAAAGTACCTATAAATGTTTGCCAGCAGTCCCTAAGCAACACCATGGATGCGATCCACTGTTCAAGAGGGAGCTAATTTCTCAATATGTAACTATATCTCTTTACTTTTTGGGCAAACATCTTATGAGCAGCATGATAAAGATTGTTTTAAGGCTACTGGCACCTCAGAGAGGAGGATGAAAATAGGATACAATTCCACCTCTCTTTTTCTGCTGTGTGAAAGGTGAAGAATGTGGTATTTTTGAGACACCTGTGCGCTTTTTATGTGCTTCTGTTCAAAATAGACCAGTGCCTCCATCTCTGCGGGTGTCAAATTCTCTCTTCCTTTTGAGTTGGTTCTAAAATAATTTCAGAAATGACATCCTTCTAAGCCTTCTTGCTCATGTTTCCTCAGCTCCTACCTTAGGAACCTAAAATGGCAGGAAAATAGGTAAAAGGGGTTGAAAACTCTTCTTTTTAATGGTTTCCAGTCTGTATTATACCTGATTTTGACTCAGGGAAAATTAATATAATGTGTAACTTTATTGGTAGCTGTAAAAAAAATCACATGAGTTAAAATCAACATTGATCTTTAAGAAACTGCAATGTCCGGTAGACCCAAGGTTCAGTACATCTAAGCAAAACTGGTGCTGCTATCCTGTCCATTGAAAAATGTTTTCTTGATTATCTCTAATTCAGGGATCTTTTTTCACCTCTTTCTGCCTTTGGCGTTGAGCAAGACATCAAATACAAGAAAAAGAATGGTCAATGTAATGGCTTCAGAGGGGGCCAAAACTACTGTGATCATTCACTACTTGCTGAAAAAGAAAATCATGCTGATAAAGCAGACTTGAAGTCCCTTTCTTCCCTGTCTTCCTCTGAACTCTATTTGTTCCTCTCTTATTTCAGATTAGCCTGAAGTTGAATGGGATTAAGAATGTTTTGAAGTAATTGTATAAATGCATATCGTTCATAAACATACACTTAGCACTTCAAACAAAAAAACTGCGAGGTTCATTTGCCATGTCTGCTGTTTCATTTTTGAGGTGCTATTCTCCATATTGCACTTCTCCTATTTAATATGTTTTGGTGACCTCAACAGACTAATATAATACTGCTAAAATTACCTTATCTGTGATCAGCTGATGGAGATGATAGGTGATTCAAATGTAAATTTTACAAGGTAGAATTTGTTTAAAGAAACTTAATTTTCTTCTTTATAGAAATGGTTATATTCATACAGCACAGAACACATGCTGATAAAATGTTGAAAGTTGGTTAATTCAAGTAGATAAGACAGTATCTAAAGGTATAAAAACTGGCAAAATAGTACAAATGCTTATAGATGTTGCAGTATAATTAGCAAAAGCTATATAAAAATGAAGGTAATGAATGGAGTTTATAAGAATTACTGTTTCTATTATTATTATGCAGCCTTGGAGGTATTTTAATGCTCTTTTTCCTGGGATGAAAATGACTAGTTGATATGCTGGAAGTTAAATCTATGGAAAAGTTTCACTTAGTTCTGTATAAGATAAATATGGGTTGTGTGTGTCATTGTGGGGCCCTGCCAGCTCGGTGATGCTCTGTGTCTGTGGTAAGCACAAAAGTCTAAATTTACAGCCTACTTTTTAAGCTTAAAGGGTTTTCTGTGCACTATATATATTTTAATGACACAGAATGCCTTAGAGAAGTATCTGTGGCTCCACAGTTCACTTCTGGATGTTTAATAACAGCAAACAATAAAATTTATTTAGTGATGGTGAAACAGAGGAACGGAAATTCCTGAGAGGGCCAAGTTCCGATACATTTACTCGACTGAACTTGCAGGAAATAAGTATCAATAAAATATGAGTAAAAACATTCTGGCTAAACAAATGTAGAAATCGTTTCAATCTCTAACTTTCTTTGGGCTGTTAAGAGAGCTTCAAATCCCTAAAAATCTTAGATTTCGGATGAAAATGGATTAGCGAGGTGCAATTGTTATGAATAGTTGTTATGGAGAAAACACAGCGCTGTCTTCCAGTCGTTTCTCTTAAATAACATTCCTATTTGGTCCTTGTGCTGTCGGACAGTTTCGATAAGAGATGTGCACCTGGCTGGGGCAGTGTGGCGTTGGGTGGTCCCAAAACACCAACTACAGAGACCCCGCTGGTGTTGCCGTGTGTGCGCAGCCCCGGGCAGGGCAGCCCACCCTGCAGCCTCCACCTGCACTGCTGCTTTCTGGCATTTACACACACCCACTTATAGAAATGAGCACAAAATGCTTTCTCCTGAAGAACGTTTGATCATTGCTTATTTTATAGCTGGTATTTATAGCTTAATAGACTTTCTGTGGGTCTGTAATAACTCACCTGGGTTCAGAAATATTTAATGTAATGGTCAGGAAGTGAATTTCTGTGTGAAAATTCTCAGATGTAGGTTGCAGCATAATTGAATTGTGTTTATCCAGAAAACAAGAACTGTGAAAAGTAATATGGTTTTTAGTAAGTAATTAGGGTTTGGCATCTTTGAACCATTACAAATAGAGCATTTGGAAGTACTGTATGAAAAATGAGGAAGATTGCAAAATAGTAACTCTGAGGTAGCGGTAATGAGTGTTGAATGACTTACATGCTATGGGACTGGAGGCTGATGGGCTGACCTGGATTTCGAGGCCAGGACACTTACCGAGGATGTGGAATATCTGAACTAATGTCCTTGCTTTATGTTTCTTAACTAACAATTCCCATCCTCAACTTGTAATTGATTTCTGACAAAAGCTTTTTCCTGAGGATGAGAAGTTGCTGTAATAAAGTTCTGGTTTTACCAATTAGTGTTTTGTAATTGAGGAAATAGTATTTAATTGCATTGACTCTGATATGAGCACAGGGAAATCTTAAAAACCAAAACACCCAACAACAAACAGATAAGAGTCTTTCAGCAATAAGTCCACGTAGGAAACTGGAGATCTGGGTAAGTCTCAAAATTCGGAAGAAGTTGTCATGTGAAGCTTCTGAGTGTTTTCCTGTCAGGTTTCTCTCCTGCCCTGTGGTACCTGGGTAATTTGAGGTCTTTATTCTCTGTGGATTCTGGTCAAGAATTTTCATAAAATGTGACTAAAGTCTTTCATGCAGATGAATATGAATGCATAGTTTTAAAATTCTGTGAAAAACCAAGTGTACACCTGAAGAGAACAAAATAGCATGGTCATAAGAAAGCCAGACCTCCTAAAGTCTCTCTTATCCTATGTATTAAAAGACTCTTATGTAGTGCTACTGGAAGGAGTGAAGAGATGAGAGCCTTTTTTATTAGTATCTTATGTGGCCTTTTCAAAGATAAAATTGCTGATGAGTGTCAGTCCTCAATAATTAATGAAATACACCTTTTTCTTAATTTCTGCACTCTCTCCTCCCTAGTAAAAATTATTCTGATGCAAAAAATGTGTTTTACTGTATTTGCGTTGAGCAACATAATTTCATTTGTCATTGGTGATGCTGTGATCTTCAGGCATGTTTTGGAAGGTACATCTCGAGGCTTCTTTCTTGCAGCAGTGGGTCTAAGTTCGGACTTGGTTGCAGGGTTGTGTGCAAGGGCCCCAGTGTTGCTACCCAGGCAGGATTTGGTGATGGTCTCCCTTTACATTTTTGTTTGTTTGTTTTTTAATCCATCAGGGTGTTGCTGCTGGGAAACCAAAAGCAAACATACTCATAATCTTCAATTTTTCATTTCTGCGTTACAAAGAAAGGCAGCATATCTAAATGGGGATGGAAAAAAAAAATCTGCTGCAGAAAAAGTACACTCTCTAATTCCATATCCGAGGATGGAAAGAGAAGGCTGTTGGCTCATTTCCTGGCTGATTTGCCACTCCTTGCCAGGGCATCCTAGGTAGGTACCTAGAATGCCGGAGAGGAACCGGGTCAGGACAGAGATTCCTGCTGCTGCTTCCTATAAAGACTGTAGAGAACTGTTTCACTCAAATCTTTGTTATAGGCAGAGATGAACAGAAAAATTAAAATAAGTTTGACAGATTTGTTGTTGCTGATTTCACACTGTTAAACTTCAGCTCAGTTACATTTCCAGTGCTTTGGTTTCACATGAGATGAATATGGACAGTCAGCTGAAACAGGAGATACTGAAAATCATGCTGAGGGTTAATCTTTTACAACCTAAAGAAATTTCCTGAGCTAACCCTCAACTCTGTGTTTGGAAATAAAGGAATCATTTGGCCAATGCTTTCTCCATTTGCAATTAAACACGCTGGCAGCTCTCCAGCGAGTGCTCTATCAGCAGGAATATTTAGCAGGAGGATATCATTTCAGTACAGTGACCCAGGCTGTTGCCAGATGCAGTAGAGGACTGTTTAGTGGAAGTAAATCTACAGATGTTTTTGTGAGCAAAAGGAAACCACTTCTGATATTGGGTGGGAACATGATAGAGGGATAAGGAAGAAACATTATTTTCTTCATTCTTTTCAGGGGTTTTCTATCCTTTTTTTTTGTCCTTTGTCTTGATCGTTTTCATCTTAGCTTGACAAAGAGACTACAAAGCTTCTTTTAAACTATATTATCTTTTGTTTTTTCCAAACTATGAACTGGTGTACAGCAGAACTGCTTGTTCACACCGGCAGCTGAGAGGCTTATTCTGAGCCCAGAAAAAGGAAGAAGAATTGGAGGAAACTACAGGTCTCCGTAGCTGCTGGTGGAAATTCTGCTTGGCACTGGTTCCAGTAATGCTACTGGGGAAAGGAAGCTGCTGGACTGGTGTGAGCATTCCACTGCTGCCCTTGTTTCTTGCTCTCCATCTCATGGCAGGGTTCAGCGTGGTCCTTGTGATGTGCTGGTTTGTGGTCACAGAAGTGCAAAGGTAGCTTATGAATCAACTTTTCAATTCCATTCTTCAGTAAATGAGCCTCATGCAGTGTTTGTTATGTTGACAGCTGACATTTAGCTTTGATTATTTATGTTTCGTAATATTTTGGAGCCTGGATTTGATGGCATGGGTTTTAAAAGTAATGAAGGCTTCAAAATAATGAGAACTCAGCGTTTGGCTGCTAAATCCATGGTGAGAGATGGGGGAGGGACAGACCTGCTTCCCAGTCTGTAAAAACTGCAGTGTGTGGATGGCAATATGACTATATGAGAGTTTCTTTACAAAATTGTCTTTTTGTTTCTGGAACTAAAATAACTTTAGACAGTTCCTGGTTGCAAAAAGATCACTACATTTCTGTTTGTAGTAATTATTTGTTTAACCTAATTAATTATCCATTTAAGAATTTGTTTAAAATCTGGGTTTTTTTAAAAAACAAAAAGTTCTATATAACTACCAGATAGCAACTATTTTTAAAGTTGTAAGTCAGAGAACATAGTATACGTTACCTTCTTACTGCACATTTCATCTGTGCATTTGTAGCTGGCTAAGATCACCAGACCTTGATCTGGTTTCTGCTAAGCACTGTCTTTTTGCAATAATGAATGTCTTGCTGTAAGAGGATTTCAGCTGGACAGATGCACCCTAATGTCTTGCAGCAAGATTTACTGTTTTATAAGACTGCTACTGGATTACTCTGTTCTTTGTTGCAATGTGGCACATACTGCCCGTCCTGGGAAACAAGTTAAGGGAATAGTGCATGCAGGAAGGAGCTTGAACCTATACAAATGCAGAGATCTTGTTCTAGAAACAAATGTATTTAATTAAATTGAACTGTATAATTAACTATTGTATGCAAATATGTCATGGTTTAACCAGAGTGAGCAATCACAACTATGATAGCCACTCACTCCACCTCACTCCCAACAGGGGAGACAATTGAAAGGAAAGGGAGAATCTCATGGCCTGAGAGAAACATGGTTTAATAAAATAAGAAAATAATAATAATATACCACCACTACTACTAATATATATAAAATGGAAATAGAACATAAGCCAAAAGATACTCAGTGCAATTCCTCATGAACTCCATCCATGCTGAGCAGCCAGTCCTGGCAAGAGAGCAACCTGGTCCTGAACAGCTGACCCTGGGGAAAAGGGGACAAAAAAGCAGAAAGACCCAGAGGCCACTGCAAAACAGTAAAAGCTGGCCAAAAGCTGAACTAAAGGAACTGCCTAAAGAACTCAGACAAAATGGAGCAGAACCAGAATGAGTCACCATCTCCCTACCTAGAAACCCCAACTCTTCTTAAATATGAAGCATGACGCTGATGGCATGGAATATTCTAATTGATCAGTCTGGATCTCAGTCAGGGTCTGCCCCATCTATGTTCCCCTTCCCGGCTGCTTCACACCTGCGGACAGAGAGCTCAGAAAGACCTCAGCCCCCAGACAAATCTTCTTGTTGTCAACCTGAATCCAGACAATGACTGTGCTGGCTACAAGAAGAAAAGTTTCTAACTGCATAACGAAAATCTAACTTTCAGTCAAACCAATGCATTGGCTTATACTGCACTTCTGAAATAACACATTTCCTGCAGTGATCTGAAGCTGGCTAAATCCTATTATGCAGGAGCATAACTTCAGTATCGTTGTTAATTAGGTGTTGTATTTGAAGGTCTTAGTAGTTGCTTATAGTTACATTTTTGAAATTACCACTATGCGAGTACCTTTCCAGTATACCTTGCGGAGAAAAATCATTTTGGCAAGGTGAAAACTCCTATCTGTGATTTCCATCCATCGTTTTATGAACAAAGCCGTATCTTTGCTGGAGGTGTTTTTTAGAAGGCGTTAAAGGCGATTACTACAGTTGCCCAGGATACTTTAGTGGAGAGGCTGTGCCTGGAAGGCTTTGTGTGCCCATCAGGGCAGCCCTGGGGGATGCCTGGGGCTCTGCCCCATCCTGCAGAACGTGATAGTAAGAGCGGTGATCGTACTTCACTGGGTCCTCAGCTGACCCTTGAAAACAGGCATACTGACAGCAGAGTGTGAAGGGGATAGTCTTGTATCATTTAATAAGAAATGAATTCCTGTCTATAAATTATTTTAACCACCATAGAGAATTATAACCCTATTAGTGTTACAGAAAGCAAATATTCAGAAACCTCTATAGAAACAGGGTCATTCACTAAATCCTTTGGGTGTTTCATGTGTTGGCTAGTGTAATATATTTCATTACTATTAAATCCTGTTGCCTGAATTTTATTATGGTTGGTTTATTACTTTTAGCTTGGTAGAATCATCCTAGTTGGGACTGAGCCCTACAGGATGTAGCTGCTGTTTAGCAGCTTCCGCAATGTTTCATTCACACCTTGTATTTTTATATCTCAACTTCAGCTTGACTATTGTTCCATCATTGTCATTGTTATGAATTTCCTGGAACAGCTGCTCTTTGATTTAACACTCAGCATTTCAGTGAAATAATGATGTCCTGCTGGAAAATTAATGACAGGGGATATGGAAAAAATCCCAGGAAATAGATAGTTTTCTGTTTCAGTAGTAGACTTTCAACTACTTTTGTAAATGACTACCTTCACATTCCCTGTCACATATACCTGGGGTTTTGTGGTGGTGGTGGTGGTGTTCACTTTTTTCTTATACCAAATTGCCACTGTTAGGTGGGAAGAAGTTGGCACTGGACTTGGATGTTGGAGTTGAGTGTTATCTTTTTGTTCTTGCTGCTTAGATTTCTTTCTAACTTCTTTAAAATTCTTATGCTTTTGTAAATGTGCATGTCTGAAGTACTGCTGCAAATTAATTTCCTTATCTAGCTCTTTTATTTCCTACTGAATGCTATTGGGGAATAAAATCAAATGTATACAATGTGCACCAAATGGGATTGCCTCTTCTTTTAAGGTGTAGTTATTGTAGACATTTGCTCTTGCTGTGCAGAAAAATAATGTTAACAGCTGCTTAATCTGGTTAGAAATGCATCTTACTGTGCATTAAGAATGACTTCTACTTAGCTTTTCTAGTGGTGTAGTTTGTAAAATCACATTTATAAAACTGAAACAGCCTGAATGTAACCTTATTCTTGCTTTTCATTTGGTTAGCATACCGAGGGTGAACATTTCAAAGGTCTTCGACAATTAAAATAGATACCTAGGAAATATCAGCCTTTTTAGGCACTATAGTACTTCTAGAAATGCCCAAAGGGCTTTTAGTGGTGCTAGATTATTTCAATTAAAAAAAAAAAAAAAAAAGTCATTCTGCTTCTTTTCAAATGGGATGTGCTATTTCTGGAAACTATTAAATGTTCAGATTGAGGACCCACCCTTTATAAATTAATGCAGCACAAAAGAGTAATTAAAGTTGGTAATCTCATTAAACCTTTTAATGAAATTGATCATTTCAGAGAGTTTTTGTGGTTATTGGGATTTCTTTAACAAAAGAGTCTCTATTGGATTATTGCTGCTCTTTCCCAGTTGCCGTTTGTTTGCAGCTACTCTGCAAGATAATCTTTACAGGACCTTGTTTTAGTTCTGTTGAGGATGGGACCAACGTGCAATATCCCAAGGAGGTGAGAAGCCCAGTTGTAGTGTTCTCCTCCAGAACATAAAGAAAACTTCCAGGGTTTCAGCAGTGTATGGTTACTGGGAGATAGATAAAGTCCTTATTCCTATTTTGTTTCATTTATAAACTGTTAAAGTTGTAGTGTAGCAATATAATAAAACTGTAGTGTTCCTGTAAAACGGCTTTTCAGGGCTATAATTATTTTTACACAACTTTGCTCATTATTTACTATTAAAACAAAACAATGTAAGAAGGCAAGAATAATTATACTGAGCAATGCTGTTTATTATAGCAGTAAGTTCTACAGTGTGGATGTGTATATTTTCATTATATGTGCATGCATATGTATATTTAAACCTACTGCCTTATTTTGATGAGAGCTGTTATTTCTGGCCCCTTCTCCATGCCATCTGTGACTTTTACTCAGTCATGACTTTTTCAAACTGAGAAATGCTACTAACTGTTGTATTTCTGCATCTTATTGTGTACCTTTCATTAACATTATCTGCTCCATGATGTCTAGTACCGAGATATCTTTTACAGATGTGGGAAAGACCTGCATTCAGTATTAAAGTTGGACAGTGATGGTAAACCTAAAGGAAGCTGGGCACTCCTAGTTGCCAGCTGGATTTAAACATGATCTTTGTAGTGAGTGGCCCAATACTGAGCACAGCATTTGAGGTGGGGCCTCACCAGCACCAAGTACAGTGGGACAGTCACTGCCCTAATCCTGCTGGCCACACTGTTCTTGATGCACGCCAGGATGCTCTTGGCCTTTTTGGCCACCTGAGCACGTGCTGTCTCATGTTCAGCCGGCTTTCAACCAACACCCCCAGGTCTCCTTCACCACCAGGCAGATTTCCAGCCACTCTTCCCCAAGCCTGTAGTGCTGCCTGGGGTTGTTGTGACCCAAGCACAGGATCCAGCACTTGGCCTTGTTGAACCTCATACAATTGGCCTCAGCCCAATGATCCAGCCCATCCAGATCCCTCTGTAAAGCCTTCCTACCCTCCAGCAGATCAACATTCCCACCCAACTTGGTGCTGTCTGCAAACTTACTGAGGGTGCCCTCAATCCCCTCATCCTCGTTGATGGAGAGATTAAACAGAACTGGCCCCAATACTCCCAGTACTTAGCCCTGGGGAGCACCACTCATGACTGGCTGCCAGCTGGATTTGACTCCATTCACCACAACTCCTTGTGCTCGGCCAGTGCTTTACCCAGTGAAGAGTATGCTCGTGCAATCCATGAGCAGCCAGTTTCCTCTTGGATTATAGGGGGCTTCATTCTACTCCCCATCTCTGTCTTCCAGGTCAGGGGCATGCGTAGCCAGGGAACAACTGGTCTTACTATTAAAGACTAAGGCAAAGAAAGCATTTAGTACCTCAGCCTCTTCTTCATCCTTTGTCACTGTGTTTCCCCCCACATCCACCAGACGGGGAAGATTCTCCTTAACCCTCCTTTTCTTGCTAATATATTTATAGAAACATTTTTTCTTATCTCTTATGGCAATAGCCACATTAAGTTCTAGTTGGATTTTGACCCTTCTAATTTTTTCCATGCATAACCTCATGACATCTTTTCAGTCCTCCTGAGTTGCCTGTACCTTCTTCCAAAGGTCATATACTTTCCGTTTATTCCTTTGAGTTCCAGCCAAAGCTCTCTGCTCAGCCATGCCAGTCTTCTTCCCTGCTTGGCTTGTCTTTCTGCACATGGGGACAGCCTGCCTCCTATGCTTCTAAGATTTCCTTCTTGAAAAGCAACTTTGCCCTTCATTGCTGCCTCCCAAGGGCCTCTGCCAACCAGCCTTCTGAACAGGTTCAAGTCTGCTCTCCAGAAATCCAAGGTAGCAGTTCTGCTGTCCCCTGCCCTGCCTCCTGACTTCTCCAAGAATCAAAAACTCTTGTCATTTTGTCATTGCTATGCCCAAGATGACCTCCAACCATTGCATCACCCACAAGTCCTTCTCTGTTTGCAAACAACAAATCTAGTGGGGCACCTTCCCTGGTTGGCTCAGTGACCAGCTGTGTCAGGAAGTTGTCTTCCACATGCTCCAGGAGCCTTCTGGGCTGTTTCCTCTCTGCTGTGTTGTATTTCACTGCTGAAAGATTTAGTGTAAGAAATATGCGGGAAAAGATTGATAGGCCTCATTTCAGAAACACTCGCAGAGGATTTGGGTGGCTGATTTGCAGGTGCCAACTTCCAGGCTTCTTTGCAAAATAACTGAGTGAGAAAAACCGAAGCAGTAAGGACAGAAGGTTCCTGCAGGGTTTTGGCTGTTTGTGTTCCATGGCTGCCTATCCTCTTAAGCACCATGTAGGAGACAATCAGATGACAGTATAAATCCTGACTGTCTTCCTTTTATGTTCAGTGACTGGGGGCAGAGGAGAAAGCTCTACTCCTGCCCTTCTGAGATTGTTCAGTGTGTAAAGCAAAGGAGCAGCTGTGGGCACTCTTTTGCCTCCTGTTAAAACACAGAATCTCAGAAATGTCTCTGCCACTCATCTCTGTGATACCTGCTGTGCTTTTACAGGAAGAGCTGATGCATATGTCCCTTGCTTATCTAAGATTCACTGCAGTCAGAGACAGAAAAGGGAAAAAAATGCCTCCTTGATGCACATTGGTATTGGAGAGCTCTTGCTGAAATTGCACAAGTAAATCTACAATGTTTGATCTTAGCACTCTCTTGTACAGAAAAGGTCAGTTTTAATATCAGGGACATCTGCTTCATCACTCCCCTATTATCTTAAGATTCTCAGTAAACTATTTTCAATATCATCACTGTGATTAAAGCTCTAGTAAAAGACTCTAGGAGCTACTAGACTGGTATTAGAATTAGTCTTAGCTTTACTGATTATTAGTCTTATTCCTATGAATGAAGAATATATTGGACTTCGTGTTAGTCTCCTATTTTATCAGGCAATACCATGTACTAAACTGAAAAAGGAAGATAATCTTGATTTAACAAAGCACAAAAGGAAACAAATTCCTGAAAAGTTCCCCCTGCCAGCTGATTTTCCTGTGAGTCTGGTGACTTCAGAAGGTTGAAAGGTGGAAAGGAGGACAGACCAGTGGTGAGAATCAGAATGCAGTCTCTTATTCTTCAACCCCCAACTGTGCTCAAAGAGTAGGATTTCTATGTGCCCAAGGAAATCACTAATTCCTTTAAGTGCAACAATTTTTCAAATTTCTGTCTTCAGACTGTTTGTGTTAAAACAACTTTAATAAACATGTTTTCATGTAATCTACAGTTGATATAATTGGCTGCTCCTAAAGACAAGTCATGTTGTAATGTTTCCTTTTGTATATATTTATATCTTAAATCGGTCATATGTTTTTATTTCTTCATTTAATTTTTGATAAACGATATTTAAAAATATCACCGGCAGAAGTCTTCAGAGGCTAACTGTAGGGACTTAGAGAATTTGCAAGCCCAGAATTACCTATTTTGTAGGAGACCTGTGAATCTGAACTTCAGGAGTTTTTGGTCAGATTTTCATCTGTCCTTGTGCAGTATAGTTTTCAAGGATGCCACATACTTTTTAGATATAGAACAAGAGAGATATCTTTTTTTGTTGTTGTTCTTTTTTTTTAATAACAAATTGTATGTGAGACTGAAGCAGGGCGGCCTTTGTACTAGCCTGATGAAGTGCACTGAATTTCGACCGCTCTTGCTGCTACCGTATATGTTTTATGTCTGCCTTCTCTAGAAAACGCTCTCCATTGAGCTAGATTTCTTCTCTTGAAATTTAATGCTAGAAATCTTTAAAGGGGACGTGGAGCAGGTGATCTTGCTGTACAGTGAGGATTTCAAGACTCAAAGAGCACCTGGTCGTCCCACTACGGAGCGTGACGGTGTTTGGGTAGCGGGACTTGTGCACCTTCTCTGATCCTCACCGTGTTATCCTTGCTCTCAAAAAAGACCTGTTGACTTTGTGTGAGACTATACTGTGAGGACTTGGAAGAGTTGCACATTTTTCAGGAGAAATTAGGCCTTGTTATACTTAACAGCTTTTTTTCATGTGTTGATTCAATAGCAGATTGTTTTTATGCTAAAATCTCTTTGCATATGGCTTAAAGATGGGGTGGAAACTGGATATTGTTGCTTTAATGGTGCCAACATGAATGTGTCTGGTAAATTAGAACAGATAAATGTACTTGTGGCTTACTGTCTATGGGGAAAATTAGTTTTCACTTGAAAATGTTGGAGTGCTAGCAAATTGGGAATATTAATTTATCTACACTCATGCTCACACGCCTTTTATTCTCAGGTGTTTAGCACCTGTGACTGTTTAAGCTCCCTTGTGATTAAGATGCCAGTCCTGCTTGGCCTTGTAATAATTATTAGTGAGAATGAGAGAATACGCAGCCTCACATTGCATGGGTATTTGAACCAGTCTGAAGCAGATGTGTCATTGGCTTGGAAGAGGTGGCTCTGGATCCCTCCTGTACATGTCTGATTTTTCAGACATGTACTCAATGTGCATGGGTCAGGAAAGATCCCTCTGTGATGCCCTAGATCTGGGCTGCAGAGATCTCTGTGGTCTCTCCTGCACTTTGAGGGTGGCAGGGAAATGATGAGTATTTTGCTACTTAGATAATTCTATCAAAGGTCAGCACCAGCTCACCTCAGTTAAATAACAGAAATGAGCTGTATTAGACTCATACAAGGGCTCTGTAAGTGCATATATTAGTTATAGTGGCCACTCCTGCGTCTTCGGTACCCAGTTTGCCTGCTGTCTTCTCTAGCCCATATGTCCTTTCTAAGCATAACTGGCCTTTGAAAACATAAAGAAATAAATCACCAAGGATCTGCTGAACATTAATATCCTTGTCACACTTTGAGTGATGTCCCTTGTTTGTTACAAGACCACACAGCTACACACCTTGCATTTATTTGTAGAATACAGTATTACAACTGTTTTTCATGTAATCCCAGATTCAGCTTACACTTACCTTCTTGGTCTAAACCTAGAATAGAAATATATCAGGTTTCTCACAGATTTCTCAACTGCAGTTGGTGTGGACCCATTTCTTACAAGAAGTACGAAGAATGGATTTTCCCCTTCAGCAATTTTTATTCAGCCCCAGCCACACCCACCCAATGCTTCCCAGGTACTAAGAATGGAAAAACAGGTAATTTATCCCAATATGGGATTGATGAGGATGATAGATCCAGATCTGTATACAGGCACAAAGCAAAGTTTATGGAATAGTCACATATAGGGACACATTAGAGAAGGAGGACCTTGGATCTCAAGCTGGGAACTCATAATGCTTAGTTGCCAACTAGTGCCACCACTTTCTCTGAGAGGCTTCCATGGACACGTGGGCACTAAATCTCAGCTTTTCAGTGACCAACAGGCCAGTCTTACCTTTAACCTTTCCCTTCAGAACAAATGTTGTTCTCTTGGATATAAGCTGCTATGGGGAAACAACGTGTAACACATCAAATGGCTTCACATCACTGAGGGACAGTAATTTACCACGTCACATAGGTAACACGCTCACTGTACGACATGCCATAATGTAGTGTGGCAAGGTGTTATGACTGTTCAATTATTAAAATATAAATGAAAAATTGGTTTATTTATGTGGCATCATCATTTATCATACTAGAAAGTGAATGTATGTTCTAAAGTAAGGCCAATGTATGCAAAAAAAAAAAAAAAGGAAAATAGCAGTTGATGGGATTCACATATATCTGAGAAACATTCCTCTGGGCTTGAATTTTTATGTGTAGTAGAACAAAACAAGTCATCGCCTGGAAAACTGATAATAAAAGATTATTTTTCATTTAGAATTGAACGTTAGATTTGAAAAGGAGGTGTGTGTGGAAAGCTGAAGTAGCATATGTCACAGATGATATCTGAATTTCTATAAATTTACTTGCTTGAAGAACAGCTGGAAATAAGAGAGCAATATTTACAGTGGTTGTAGTAGTAGTTGAAAATAGGAAATTCTCTTATCAAGTTACTTCAATGTTGTCCTGTAGGCAGTATTTATTTTCAGAATTGGTGTTGATCATGGGTTTTTGCTAAATTTATCTTGTATTTTCAATGGCTGAGGATGTGTTGCTTCACTCTGTCAGTGTATATTTATTGGAAGTTGTTTGTCCACTTGTAATATTTGTTGTATCTACAACAGTGCAATTCAGATGATGTAACTGTATCTGAGCCAAATTCAATGTATTTATAGTTAGACTTCTAATCATTTAAGGACTCTTCAAAAAAATACATTTTATTATGCTTTTTGCTCAGTATTTGGAATAGTTTGTTTTGTTTTGTTTTCAGTTGCCTAACTGAATGTATTAGAAATGTACTGGGAGCAAAAGCTGAGCAAGAAAATATATTGTAACTGAAATTAGGGGAATTTAGATAGCTTATACCAACTGATTATGTGACTCTTATGGTTTAGTTTGTGCAGGATAGATTGTTCACAAAAACATACAAAGTTACAAGAGTTTTTCGATCTCCCACATAACTAGCTGAACTTAGAAGCATTTCCTAATGGTTTAAAAGAACCACATTCTTTGCATTAAAAGAGTAACTGTGCTGTTTTATAGGCTGTTGAACCCTATAGTATCTCTGGGCAGCTGTTTTGGTGATGAGTGAATATGGAATATTGTGGTTTATCACTGTGCCTCACCCCTGAGTCACAGCCCTCTCTGATCTTGGTAATGAGGGATAAAGAAACTCCCTTTGTGTCATGAGACAGCCTCTATAGGTCTTAAACCTTCACTGGGGGAGCCACGGTGGTTGGTGTCTTTTGTGGAATTTCACCAGTGCTTCAGTTAGTTTCATCTTCAGAAGCTACCATCATCCTTTAAAACATCCTCCTTCTCCTTTCTTTAAGCCCCTCTGGAGCTGGAGGTGTGCTGTCTCATTTCCCCAAAGCCACAGTTTGGTAACAGCTTTCAGTTGTTGTTACAGCTGATAGGAGCCAATGTTGATTCAATGGCACAAGGTGAATAGCTCCATGACATCACCTCCTTTCTCAACCCACAATTAATGAATGTTACTAAAGTCAGCATTACTGCCTGAAGTGCTTGTGTGAAAGCTAAGGCAAGAGTATCAAACCTCTAGGCCAGAAAGTGCTTTATCCACTCACAGCTAGCAATCATCAAGTTCAGGTCACACCATGACTGATTTTGTCCAAAGCCAAGAGAAAGAAATAAATCTTGAAAGAAGCTGTTGAGGATTAATTTTGAGAAAGGTCAGCTCCTCAACATTTTCTGGATTCCAGAAATACTTGTTCATTCGGTTGCAATGCCGTTGGCAGTTTAAAATATGGGCTTGGACTTGGTGGGGAGGGGGATAATCTATTAATCAGCACTTCATCATCTACTACTGCTTATCTTCTCTTTTCTGCAATTCCTCTTTTTGGTTGGACATCAGCATTGTCTACATACTTCATATCATCCATCAGCAAGAATGGATGAAGTACACAGCAATATATCAGTTTGACTAAGCTCAATAAAGCAACGGAGAAGCAGAAAATTATTGCAGTATTCTTAAATTTTTAATGATAGTGGAGTTAAAAATATATCATTTTCTTTACTCATTACTGTAGTAGATTCTTTGCTAGGTTTTTTTTTTTTTTTTTTAAATTTTGGGATGAATGGTATCTGAACTGTTTAATACTGAATGCCAGAGTTCTGATAGATCTTGGAGAATACTTCTTCCAAACTTTATATAAAGAAATTAACTGAGATTTTGAATGAATTAATTTCACTCCAACTGTGCCTCTTTCCTGTGTGTTTGACAACCCAAAAAATGCGTATTAACTTTTCAAAAGAAAGAGATTCAGCTGTTCCAAAGAATGAATGGCATTCATTTTTGTCCCAGTTAAAAATAATTGCAGATGTTTCATTACTAAGCTGTAGTTTCCTACTATGAGAAGAGATTAAAATTTGATGGGAATGCAGGAAATGTTCTTGCTGTTATTTGTGTGAAAGTTTTCCCAGCTTTGGAAGAAATGCACATTACATAAGGCTGATTAGAGTTGGCTGATGAACGTTCTGAGGATTCTGCGGCTGTCTAGCAAGTGCTGCCCCAAGCTGTGGGGACTGAGCTGAGCTCTCTCAGCACATTTGCCCTGGGACTAGGGATTTAGATTAGACTGGGCCTTAAAGCAAAACCAGAGATGCTCTTCCTGTCCTTCCTGACATATGGGTCAGCAAAAGCAGGGAAGATGGGAGACAGATAAGAGAAGAACAGAAGAGTGAATGTGAGAACTGCAGTCTGGTGAGGCTGGAGTAGACTGGAGCTACCTGGACAGGAGGCTGAAGCTGACGTCGTGGTGGGAGGAAGAGCAGATGAGTGGGTGGATAGGACACAGAGATGGGAACAGGAACCACATGGGTCAGTGGGAGTAAGAGAGCATGGAGCAGAGGCAGAAGAGAAGACAATGCTGGAAGACCCTGTGTAGGATGAAGCGAACAGAAGAAACCTGTGAACAAAAGCAGGTCAACCCCACCAGAAATGGGACATAAACCACAATTCCTGCATCACAGATTTCTCTGCTGTTAGTGTTAATGGGTTCCCAGTATGTTTACAGGTATTTTCTAAGTTTAAATCCCTTTGCTTAGTCTACACAGGTCTGTGCAGCGCATTCAACTCTGCTTATTAAGAGGAACATTAATGTAAGGCTGAATTAGGAGATTTTAGAGGGAGCTGAAGGAACAGGTTCAGATTACTTTATTGGTTTTCTCCCTTTCTTTTAGCCTAGGACATCGATGCACAGAAACTATATTGAGGTCCTGGTTTTGAGACTTAAACATTCTCAGTGTTGGAATCACCTGTGCAATGATGGATGGGGCTACGCAGCAGCAGCAGGGATTAACACAGCAAAGTTCTGGCAGCCCATTTGCCAGTTTTTGCAAGAGGACTGACTCAGAACACACATTGCCTCAATCGGTGAGAAACTTCTCACGTTAAAAGTAATCATGCAAAGGCGTACAAGCCCTTTCTTGGTGCAAGGGATGTAGTATGAAGTCCTTGCTTTTAATGAAACTGTTCTGAGTGAGACTGAACATGTCAACTTCAAAGCATGTGTGATTGTTGTTTCTCTTGCTTTATGCATCTCTCCGTAGTCCCGAGAATTCTGATTATATTTTAGGTAAGTGGTGACTATGAAAACAATTTATGGATTAATATGGATTAAATGGAAGTTCTTTCATATAAATATTTCAGATGTAGGAATGATAGGCCTAATGGCACTTGCACAGTTTCTAAAAACTGCACTTTCTGCTGTGCATTAGACTTGCAATCAAAGCTCTGATTTAAATTCTCCCTAATAACTTTGTGACAACTTTTCCTTTCTGTGCCCTCTAAATTACTTTGCCTATTCTAGATAAATTGATCTCATCAGGAGTGAAAAGGACATCTTTTCTGAAGCATCAAATCTTTCTTGCAGGAATCTAGATTTATTAACTTCACATTATGAAGTTAATAAATGTTGTTCCTCTCTCCCTTCTTGAGGCCTTTGAGAATGGAATATATTGAGTACATAGAGGTTTAGGAAATCTGTGTGTAATGAGGAATACTTGAAAATGAATTACATCCTTAACTTAGGGCTGACACCCACTGTTTGGAAAAGGCACCTTGTTGTTGTTGCTCCTTTTTTGTTATTTGAAGAAATCCATTTGGGAATTTCAGATCTGTTTTCGCAGACATTCAGTATGTAGTAAGATGTTCAGCTCCTTGCTTCAGGCTTCAAATGGAGATTTAATGAAATGAATAGTTTGAAAGCACCAGCCTAAACATAATTATAGCAGGATGTGTTATTGAGATTGTAACCTTGAGTTGTACAGTAGCTGTAGAGATCACATTCCCCAGGGAAATCTCCCAGCAAATTTAAAAGGATAGGTAGTAATCTAGCAACCCAGACCACACGTGTGGTTAAGGTACATACAAGGCAGAAGCACTGATATACACATTTCAGAAACAATATCATCCATTTGTACTTCTGAAGATGCCTCAGGAAAAACTGGGAGATGTTCAAGTGCTCAAGATGACAGCTGTCATTCCGGAAAAAGTCAAGTTTTCAGTTATGAACTGTAGTTGTTTGACCTATAGAACACAATTCCTTAGATATGCAAGCTACTCTCAAACATAGATGATTTTTATTTAGAGTGTTTAGGATACACTACAAATATCTGGACTTAAGAATAAGATGTATTCAGAGTTACAAATAGATAAATGTCTATGTGAAAAAAAAAAATGTAATGCAATTTTTTTAAAGGATTTTATGAAAATATTAACATTTTACTTGTTAAAGAAGTACAATTTCAACCAAAACAACATTTGAAAGTCATTTGTTTTGCATGAGTAAGAATGTATTTTTCCATGCAATCACAGAACGGTTGGGTTTGGAAGGGACCTCTGGAGATCATCCAGTCCAACCCACCTGCTATAGCAGGTTCACCAGAGCAGGTCACACAGGATCATGTCCAGGTGGGTTTTGAATGTCTCCAAAGAAGGAGACTCCACAACGTCTCTGGGAGGCCTGTTCCAGGGCTCTGGCACCTTCATAGTGACGTTTCTCCTCATATTCAAATGGGACCTCCTGTTTCAGTCTGTGCCCATTGCCCCTCATCCTATCATTGGGTACCACTGAAGAGTCTGGTCCATCCTCTTGACATCCACCCTTGAAATATTTATAGGCATTGATGAAATCCCCCCTCAGCCTTCTCTTCTCCAGGCTCTCTTAATCTTTCCTCATAAGAAACATGGTCCAGACCCCTCATCATCTTTGTGTTCCTCTGTGACTATTCTTTTGAAGGAACCAAACAAAAGTACTTGTGATTTTGCCTGAAAGCTACAATTAGCACTAATTTAGCTAAAAGTATGTAAAAAATAAATTTTTATCCAGCTGTAATTGTGTGACAATAAATTGGTGAGAATATATGACCATTTGTTATGCCTATGTGAATTAGGAAATATTAAGATCCCATTTTGTCAATGGAGATTAAGAGACAAAGAGCAGGAGAGCTGTACTTTCCACTTATTTTTTCATTATTTCTGGGAATTTTTTTCAGTTATAATGGCTTGATCTCCCATCTCTCTCCACCCAGGCAGATAAACGTTTCAGAAAACTTTGGAAGTACTTTGATTTAAAGGTCAGATGTCTTCTAGGACAACAGGGTTGTAGTTTTGAAATCAGATCCTCTCTCTGTTTAGATTTGCACCTAGAAGTAAGGAAGAACAAGTGTGTGGAACACTATTCCAGACATTTCCCATAATTTCAGCCTACGGGAAGACACACACTGCTGCAACCAGATGAGTGCCTGCTCCTTTTTTGTATTCATCCTGTTGCATTTGTGGTGAATTCAATCACCGTGCACTGAAATACCCTGGAAAATGAAGCAGTGTGTGTAGGGCTTTGCTGCGGGGATGTCTCTATGAAGATTTACCTGATTCAGGCTCCTGTGTCTGGTTACTTCAGCTGTAAAGCTCAAACTTAAATGGCTTTCCCAAAGCTACCTAACAGTCATATTGTGGAGCAAATAATTTCAGTTGATATCTTCAAAGTTAGTATCCTCCCGTTCACCTTTGGTACACTGATTAGAAACTGTCTGAGGCAATAGGTTAATGCTTTAACTCTTCCTGAACTCAACAGGAGCTGTTTTGAGTGTGACAGCTTCCAGCGTGCTGCCTCCTACCAGACAATTTGCAGTTGAGCTGCAGCACAGGAGCTGCTTCCCCCGAGCCCGGGCCAAGTGCTACCAGGTGTTTACCTCTCTAGCTCTGAGGTCTTATGGGCTGAAGGCAGGAGCTGGGGAGATATTTTTTCCTCTTGTTGGTTCTCCACATCCTTTTCTACATATGGAAAAGTACTGATTTATGTGGAAAAAATACCCTTTGCCTTGGCAGAGGGTAGCTCTCCTATCAGCAATTCTTTTTTCTCTCTCTTTAATTTTGTTCTTTGAATCCAGTTTCTGATAACACTGTCTTATCTTTATATTAAGAGAACTCATAATCTTACCACAATGCCTGTGCCCAGTTCAAACCTATCAGTTTTTTACAGGTGCTTTTCTTTCATTTCTGATGTTATTGTTAACATACTTTCATTAAGCAAGCTGTAGAGCTCATATCAGGCTATTTCACTATAAGCATTCCTAATTTCCATAAAATTCACTCTGTGCATGTGTATCTTCTGGCAATTCAAACTTGCTTTCCTCTTCCAACTGTCTGCTTTTCAAATTATCATAATCTTGATTTAAATCTACCTGGTTATCAGTTGACACAAACAGGTTTATTAACGTTTCTTATCCTCTCTGTCTACCAGATCTCATATTTAGTAATGTGTTTTACTTCCACCTTACTGATCAAAACATCCTTTTGAATCATTCATCTTTTTCTTCTAGTTTGCAGTGCTGGTTGCTCAAATGATTTAATAGTTCATTTTAAATTACAGTATTTGTAGCTGGAATCTCTTATGTTCTAATCTAGTTGTAGGGAATACCTCAGAATTCCCTTCTAAGCCAATAATTATTTGCTAAGTAATAAATACATCTGTCAGTGTTGTTGTAAATGAATCATTCCTCTTCTGAAGGTTTCCAGGACTCCACGATGCAGTTTTCTACTTTTTTACTTATATGTACAAAGAAAATTTCTGTACCTTTTAAGACACAAGGGTTTTAGGTCTGTGATTTCCCAATCCACATCAAGTATCTTTGAGAGGCAACTGCTATATAATATCTACATCATCTACAGCATCTATACTTTATACAGACATGCTGACCTAAAAAAGCCAGAAGAGGATCTAACCTGGACAAACTAGAGATAAGTAGCAACCCTTGTGCAGTCATTCTGAACAATGCCCTTCTGTTCCTCATTCCTAGAGGAGCCTGCCTTTGCTTTTTGTATTTATCTGTATACTTATGTATATTTTGGTAAAATTGGCAGAAAGCGATAATTTGTGTATGTGTGTTTATACAGGTAACTACAAGTCATCTTCTGTGCTACAGTATAGAAAAGGCGGGTAAAGCAACCTCTCCTGAAGGTTGTTTTAATAGAGACTTTCGAGGGGTTTTTAATGTGAATTTTCTCCTGGTGCCATTTAATCACAAAGTATGATTTCGTTGTCATTATCCCAGTGAAAGTTTCAAGAAGAAATGTACAGGTCTGATTTCAATATAACTCTGGGGCTGTATTGTAAATTCTCCGGTTCAGAATTTTTTCTTAGCTCCAGCCGCCCAGCTGCTGTAAGGTACAGGTGCACATGGGAAATGCACACCAGGCATTCAGAGTTCTTGTCAAATGCTCATCTTTTGTGAAGAGTGCGGGCTGGATGCCCTGGCATCGCACAGTTCTCCTTTCCTACTCTTGGAGCTCATGCCTGAGGACGGGTACACCTGCCTTCTGTCCCACGTGGCTTTGTGATGAGCACTGAGTGCAGCAAGAGCAGGAGAGCACATGGTGCTCCATCCTCTGCCCCCACTCCCACAGAGGCAAATGTGGCCTTGGGCTCTCAGTAATAAGAACTGTACATGTCTTCCCTGTACATGCCTTAACTAGGTATTTGCCTAATTATTAATGTCTCCAAGGGGACCTGGAGACATATACCTAATAGTTAACATCTTGTAGTGATTAGCAGTTTCTACTCCCCATTTTAGGCATCTGCAGGCTTCAGCCGACTCCATAGTGCTCATTTGCATGCTATTAGGCATTCATTAGACATGGTGGTTTGTCTTTCTTTTCATGCGTTGTCAATTGATGTGAATTGGTATGGCTAACAAAACACCAGTAGATCAGGATGTCTTACCTTAAAAAAGCCTCAAGTTGGGTGCTCTAATGTGACACAGAATTTCCCAGGTTTTAAAAGGAGTCTTTGTAAATTAATGGGGCTAGTTTGGTACATAAGCAGTTGTATGGATATATACCATACTTTATAAGCTGTGACAATGGTACGATGGGAGAGGTTGTGGTTGCTTTCTATAAATGGACCAAATAGAAGGTAGAAATGTTATTTGAGTTAAAGGGTGGCACTGGGACCAGAACTAGAATAAACTTTCCACAAATAGTTTTAATTTGGTAATCAGAAGGTTGATAAACACTGGAGTGGTGAGATTCTGGAGCAACTTTCCGATTAGACCAGTGAGGACAAGAAACCAAATTACTTCTGAGATGGAACTTGCTCATTTATGAAGAGGTTATATTTTGTGGTTGCCTGTGATAGCAGGGAATTGCATTTGATGACCCAGGAGGTCCCTTCCAGTCTTACTTCCTATGAATATGCAATCATTATGAAAATAAATAAAGCTTGTGGTATGCTTCACTGGGTGAAAAATCATTTATAGTAATAACCCTAGGAACCTAGCTGGAAATAATTAATAGAATTACCAGTTATAATCTGAAGACATAGAAAGTTGAAGTAAATGAGGGAACAATGTGGAGAATCTTTTACTGTCTGGATTTGGGTGGCAAAATTGTCTATGATGCACTTCCTTGAAAGGGCAATTGGTATTAAAGTGATTTGCTTTATGTCCTTTGCTTGTATTTAGAAGAGAACTTACTGTATGGAACTATATATTCTCTCTTCTATTGTACTGTATTTGTGTGGTTTTTTAGCTATCCATCCTGTGCTCCTATGCTCTGTATTTAAATGACTGACAATAGAAATTGCTGGCTTTTACTGAATATCCAGAATTAACTTGTCAAGATTTCCTTCTCTTCTAAGAAAGCAAGCACTCCGTGCCATTGCAGTAGTCAATGGTTCCCGAGTGACCTTCTGCTCTTCAACTCTGTTCTTTCAGATGGTCGCCTGACTGTTGCTTCTGCTGGTGGAATATATATCCTGAGGTTACTGAGGCTGCCAGCTGTATTTCTGAGCAGATCAGACCAAACAAAGCAGCACTGCTGGAAATCCAAATATGCTCTGTAAAGCATCATCAAAATATTAACAATAAATCACAGGACGATTTGCTGTGCTACAAATCTTGTGATTCAATGTGTCGAAAAGGAGCTATCCGGCTTCCAACCTGGAATAAAATAATCACAGTAAAATACGTGGATCTGTCAAATTGTTAAAAGATAATGCTGAAATATGCAGCAATCTGCTCAGCAATAAGGCTGTCAAAGATGGTAAATATTAGTCTAGAAAATGGGAATATAGACAATTTTTTACATTAGTGCTTGTGAAAATAACTTGTATTTGACTTTGCATTTTAATATGTGTATCTTTAACCCACACTGAAAGGGCAGAAACGGTTATTATGTTAAAAAACCCTCAAGAACCCTAAATCCCTGCTATATGACCTTGTAGAACAGAAGTACAAAGAAACGGTTTGTATGAAAAAAAATTACTTAGGCAAATCCAGTTTTACTTTAAACAAATCTTTAAGGTTCATTTACAGTACAAAATCCTAATGCCTCTGGAGACCTTACAAGAAGGAACAAAATTTTCAGCTTCTTTCCGCAAAATTACAAAGTCACCTTTTCCATTATCAATTGCTATAAATTTCCCTAGTGCACTTAGTGGCCTTATAGATGGTTAAAATACACTGACTTGCAATTGCAAAGGGATCACTGGTCACACCAAATTTGGACAATTCCATACTCAAACTGTGTACAACGTGTAAATACAAACCCAGTGTTTTCAGTTTTCTAGTGTCATAAGGGAATCCGCTTGAAAAACAATGTCAGTTCTTCTGGGCTTGCTGGTAATTGATCAGTCTTACAAATGGAAGGGAACAGGAATGGTGCAGCAGCACTATTGCTTGGTGACTATTAGAAGAGTGTGAAGAATTCTACAAATGCTATGGAGTGCAAGAAGGTGTTTTCAATCCACTGTATGTGTTCACATTACTCACCATTTTAGACATACGGCTTGGAGAGGAAGAAATTCATTGTCCTCTTTACCTTCTCAAAGATCATTAAAAAGTGATGCACTTAGCTACACTGTGCTTTACTGTCACTGTTCAGTGCAGAAGAAATGCAAACCTGTAAGATATGATGTAGGTGTAGCTGATTGTGCTTCCTAGAGTAAAGGTTACCTTGTATGTCTATTTTTTAAGATTTGTTTCTGCTGAGTTGGGCTTTGTCAAGCTGAAGTATGCTTGGCTGCTGCTATGGGATGAATTTGAGACTTTGTCAGCAGAAATAATCGAGCTTTTTCTTGGAAGGAGACTACATTCTTAATTGTTGGCTGAAAAGCTCTCACACTTTCATATTTCAGACCAGACACTTTGTCTAGAGGGTTATTATGTTGCTGGGAGTGAGGCTTTTTTGTTCTTCTCGTAATAATCCAGCTATATCTAGCCATGTTACCGACTTTGATTTTATTTCCTTGTGCTTCACTAGAAGCTGAGTAGGCTTCTAAGTGAGAAGAGATCACTTTCCTGGACCTACTATAGCTCAGGGGTATGTTCAGACCAGCAGCTGCTTTGTGGTACCAGTAAGGCATCCTGATTTAGAGTGACCAAGTGAATGTTCCACTGCTGTAGCGCTTCTGCTGTGGCGCTGAGGTGGAGTAGCCCCAAAGACTAAACTGGAGCTCCGAGCAGACACTTTTGGTGGGCAAACAGCACTGGAAGATGAATTAAGGAGTAGTGAGGTGAGGAGAGGAGTGATGTGGAATTGCTGGAGGAAGACTATAGGGGAGGGAGTGCATGTAAGTTTATTTAAGCAAGCTCTGTAAGGGTTGGTGTGGGCAGTGGGTACTTGGGGTAGCAGCAGCTGAGATCAGAGGAGTACTTAGGACTGCTCTCTGTGTGAGTTTTCCATGTGATGATGTTCCTGGGGCAGAAAAAAAGAATGTGTTCGTATAATTATGCATGCACAGCATCATGACGCATCTGTTCAAAGAAGCAGAATTAAGCTTAACTGGACTTGACTTTGCAACCTGAATGATCTTTTACAACAGTGTTTTATATGCAAGAAAGACACGTCAGCTTAGTTTCAGCTGGATTTCTGGGTGGTTCAGTGCAGATGGTTTAAACAGTGCTCTTACATCTCCCTTACCCCGGGATTCACTGCTCACCTTCAGTGAGCCCCTGGTCAGTGCAGTTTGTCCTTCTGCCTCCTGCCAGCAGCAGTGTGATCCAAGCTACATATCTCTGGTGTAACTGTGTTTTATGCAGAAGATGTGGCTGTAATAACTGCTCCTGAATTTCTTTCTGTGTATTTGTGGCAAACAGCTCTGATGGTGTATGGCATTCTTAGTCTGTAGCAGATGTCCACCTATGTACCCTCTACATATGCTGCTGACAGCTTGACAACTGATGCAGTCTAAAGATAATTAAATATTAAGTCTTGAATAGGCTCTAGTATTCTATCAGTAATTGAACTACCGTAATATGTTTGCCCAGGTTTGCTGCTGTGTGCTAAGCCAGATGCGTTTCATCAGTTTGATCCTTTTCATGCAGATTTTCTCATATAAGGCAGCTTGATATGTAAGCAGCTGTATTAACTAACAGCCCAACATGCTTTCCATCTGTCTTTGCCATAAGAACAAGCTACATGCAATAAATGCATCTCTGTTCTTAAAACAAGGGAGAACAATTGCAGAGACATTCTGTAGTCACCTATTGGAAAGAATCTGTCCAGGGTATTCTTCACAATTCCTTTAAGGTTTCTTGACTACTACTTACTATTCCCCCACCTCTTGATTACCCAGTATGTTTCCTATCCCTGGCTCTTTTCCATTGCACCCTATGTCTAACTCGATTTATTGTTACAGGATGGTACGATCCTGCTTGGCTTTCAGAAACTGTTCTACACAAAAACCTATGACTTTGGTTTTGCCAGAACTATACAGCCTTCACAAATTGTTCAATTTTAGAGGCCCGCTTAAGCCACTCTCAAGATCATCTTGCTGGGGAAAAGGGATAAGGGCAAGGCAATGTTGCCGTTGAAATTTGTAGTTTTGTCTGTGATCTAGTAAAGATGAAGGACTGTATACTCTGGATTTGCCTGGATGGTGGATACTGTGGAACTAAGGACAGTGAGAGCACCGAGAGCAACAGCAACCTCAGTCACTTGGCTACTGTTGGGAAGGTGGACTCCACAAGTACCTCAGACCTCTTGGGGTCATCTCAGCATGTTCTTGATCACTAAAACACAAGATGTGAAGTGCTGTGTTTAAGCTCACACTAATTACTAAGTGAGGAGAATAATTTTAATTTGCTTGCTGTAGCACCATGGTCCTGCATTATGGTTGTGGTTGTCTTACACTACCTGCCTCTCAAACATGAAGTGAGTCTTCTGCCTTTCTGTACCTCATCATCTAGTCTCTTGATATGAGAGTGTACAGAACATATCAGTCTCTTTGAGGAGGGAAAGAAATGGCAACCAAAGATGTAAAAGCAGGCTGCATGATGAAGAGCTAGATTCATAATATCAGCTAAACATCAGCTAAAGTCTGTGTTTTGTTTTTACTTTTTTATTTTTTTTACCTTTTTGCTCCAAGGGTCAGAACCCAGATCTGCTCGTTCTTTGCCCAGATCAGTAGGCAGCAGCGTCCAATGGTGTGTATTCATTATTCACTATAAATTGAAAAGTTATTCTAATTAGACAGTGCTGTAATCCTCCTGCTGCTTTAGATCAGATATCTGCCAGTGTAAACAAACCTCCATCAGACTTGAAGTGGGTCAGATCAAGAGACATTGCAGCGCATGACAGCATAATCCAGTGGAATTGGTTCTAAAATGGTGCCTATTGGTGGGGGAAGGGAACGTTGGGCTGCAGCCTACACTTTGAAAAGGTCACCATATTGTAAGAGTGTAAAAATTCACTGTTTGTTGATGCCACGCTTTTTATTTCAGAGCATGTTGTAGGTGCTGCATTTTCACAAGGAACCCCATGTCTTTCACGTGCCTTGCCTGTCAGTGCTGCACAAAAATTTGAGTGAAATACGCTTGCAAAAGTCCATTTGCAGAGCAATGAAATGAAACCATCTTAATCTAACAGTATGTAAAAGTGTATAAATTTGGCAGTGACATATGGATGTATAATTGTACAGCTTATGTACTGCATTAATGAAGTATAAAACTTGCCTCAGGAATGCAGCTATGCAGTGGCTTTCATTCCAGAAATCCATCAGAACAACATAGCAATGACAGTATGTTCCGTCTGCTATGTTTGAAAGACATTTGTTAAGTGTTAGCGCTACTTGTCATGAGGTTTAGAGAGGCACTGTAAGGCCTGAGAGCGCTGAATTTGCCCTAATTGGACTTACTGAACTGTTAACTGCTATGATCTAATATTTCTGTCAAATGTCAGTCTCCAGGCTGAAAGGACCATCTCAGCTGTGGAGCAGGTCGGTGTGGGCTTTGCTGTCTCTACACTTCTGGTTCGGAATGGATTTGCAAGGGACAGTGGAACAGGTGCATAGCTACAGGGAAGCAGGGGCAGAAACCAGCCCAAAGCACCAAAAGAGCAAACAAAAGCTTAGAAGGATCCCAGAGATGAGGATTCTGGGGAAATTTTGAGAGAGATCTTCAAGTTCTCTCTATGTCCAGACTGTTTTCATAGCTCAGCTTCTGTATATGAGGGATCCCTTTCCACAGTCTGTACATTGTTGCTCAAAGTCCCATGTATATGGGAACAATTGTGACATTGAACAACCCAGGGCTAGATGGAGAGCTGCATTTGTCTGTAGATAACTGGAATTCAAAGGTGATGGAAACAAACCATATCCTTCCAGGTGAAGATTTACAGGTACAGAGGTAATCTGGGGGTATGCAAGGCTATTCCCTAAGATCAGCAGAGTGACTAGAGGAGCAGACCAGTAAGAGAAACTCATCAGAGTTGTAAGAAGCTTGGAAATAAACTTTACATCTTTTGTGAACAGTTCAGAATTGGAAAAAAAAAAATAGAAAAAGAAAATGGCACACCTATTTCTTGTTGCATTTATTAATAAGTAGCTTCGGCCAAGTTTTTATTGTCCTAATGTTAACATTGTAACATCTTCGAAAAGAAATCAGCTCTCCCTTGTGAAACACTGTTAAAATGAAACATTGAGGCATATTTAATTTGAAAACCCACCACACACAAAAAATAAGTATTTGAACTAAAACTAAATTGAGATAAATGGCAGCATGGTCCTTTTCCAGCATTTTGTGTGGTGATATAAAGCAGCAGGTTCGGGCCTTTGGAAAGGTGAGGCTGGGAATGCTCAAGGGAGCAGAGCACTGAGGGGCCTCTGCAAGACCAAACCCTCATTCCAGGTTAAGTGCTGAGGTCCCATTGCCCATCATATATGCAGTTTAGAAAAGCTCTGTCTGGTCTTATGGATAATATATCGATTAGTGGTTGAAGTACATTAGTGGTAGTTTTCCAGTTTTGTTTCATACCAAAGGAACCTGTTTTGTGCTCTGTGAGGCTGTACCTTAACGCAAAAGACTGCAAGTAGGAGTGACTGGGGTGTGTGTTTGCTTCAGAAGCACCCAAAAGAGAGGAAGACCTAGAGAAAAGCTGATGAAAGAGGATATAGAATGAGAACTAAAGGTAATCTGATTGGGATCAGCTTTTCTCATCAAGATATGTTGATGTAACAATGAGGAATTGAAAAAACTACTACTATTATATTAGCCTTTCTGAGGATCTGTTCTGGAGAGAGGTCTGGCATGAAAAGAGTCTGAGTTTGCACCCCCATTACCTGTGTCTCTTTTCTGACCAAGTCTGTGAGTCAACTGGACATTAGATACAGAGAAAAGGCTTGTCCCAAGTAGTGTGTACATACCCAAAGCTACATTGCAGCAAAACCTGTCAACATGGACACCATTATGAATATGTATTCCTTTATCAGATCTAAGTAAGGAATACAGAGAACAAGCCTGCAGGAATTGTTTAAGGTTCTCAGAGTGTACTTGTTGCATATATGTGACAAAATATAGAACAAATTCAAGTGCCTGGACAAGATAGGCACTGACAATGTTCAAGTTTGTAATCCAACAAATCTCTGAAATCCTCTGTTGTCCCCAAAGCCTGAATGAGAAAGAGGTAAGTCCATAATGGCAGGAAAACGCGCCAGGGGAGATCTGGGTTGGACATTAGGAACAGGTTCTTCACCCAGAGGGTGGTGAAGCTCTGAAACAGGCTCCCCAGGGAGGTCGTCATGGTCCCAAGCCTGATAGTGTTCAAGAAGCAACTGGACAAGGCCCTCAGACACATGGTGTAAACGTGAGGGTTGTCATATGCAGAAACAGGAGTTGGACTTGATGATCCTTGTGAGTCCCTTCCAACTCAGGACGTTCTATGACTATAATGATCATGGAATTCAGATACTTGAGCCTGAGACCAGCCAAGGTAGTTTTCAGTCCCTCCTCACCTAAAATAAGTGTGTAACTAAGTGAAATGCTTTAGTAGTTGAGTTTCCTGACATGCATACCATTGCAGCATGCTGTACTCCACCAGATGGGGGACATCAAAGGTGGGAGAGACATGTACAGCCCAGACTCCTAAAATTGAGATGTTCTCTCTTGTTTCCTTGCTGGATCTTTGCATATGTATTTGCAAGTGTTGGGCTGAGGGGCTGATGAGACTTAAATTTGGAAAGGAAAGTAGAGAGGTCAAATTGAGTTCAGCATGGGAATTGGTAAGAAGAAAACCTGTATCTGGCTCTAAAATGAAAAATTCTGTCTTTTTGGAGACTGATGATTATTTTCGGGGAAATGGGAAGCAGAGGGGCAATATCCCAGTGCTTTCAACAATGACTTTGTGGCAGAAGGACATAAAAGCTCTTGATTTTGATACAATACTAAGGATGCTAAAAAGCATGTGTCATCCTTACCAGCCCAGATAGTTAAAAGAAAGAGAAAAGAAAGAAAAAAGAGAGACAATATTGATCTTGTAAAGGACCAGTGCTTAAGTCATAATTCTTATTCTAATGTCAGTTAGGAAATGTACCTTTGTTAATGGTTTACCTAAACGCAACGGAATGCCTTTCCAAAGCTGATCAGGGTTTCATTTCTGCACTTTATCAGCATGAAGTAGGTAATCTGAGCATTCTCATCTCTGGATACTCATCTGTGTTGAAGAGGGATCTGTTAATTAGAACCTTCTCTCGATATGGATTTTCTTTCTGTGTGTGTGTGTGAGTGGAATTAGTCTAATAACAAAGCAACAAAGTCTGTACTAAGTGCTCTGTGGCAGCACTGGCTTTGCACACACAGAAGGCAAACCTGTGGCCTTTTGTGTTGGGAAGGAAGGCTCTATCTCTTCTGTGGATGAGAGAATTGACTGGAAAAATAAAGAGCAGTTTCATACCTGATTCTTTGCCAGTGTCTTAAGTCCTGTATGAAATCAATGAAGTTGGCATCCTTTTTTTCCAAGGTACTTGTTGAGGGTATGGATTGCAGATTATATTAGCACAGGAGACTGATACCAGTGTGATTGTCAAATGGGTCCTATGTAGAGCTTTAGTTCAAATATGCAGGAGCACGTCTACTTCATTGTTAAAGTTAGCTTGTTATCTGTCCTTTTAAGTAAGTAATGGTCATCACAGTAGAAAGATAATGTACAAATATTAGCCCAAAATAATGTGAATGTCCTTATCTTCCAAAAAAAATCTCAAAAATTCAGTGATAATCAGTGACTGTGCATTGGCCAGTGAAAACAAGAGGGACCAAAAGAAGTCAGTCTTCCCACAAAACTGTTGAAAAAAAAATTGTAAGCATCTGCTTTAGATAACTGAAGACTTGGAAAGGAATTGAAGTGATAGAACAAGGAGGTAAAAAGTAATGAATGGCTGATCCTACAATTGCCTGTAAAAATTGAAAGTTTATCACTAGTAATACCTTTTCCACACTGGGCTGACCAAAACAAGTTGAGAATTTTGCTGATGCAATTTAAGAAAATGGTCAAAACATAGTAAAATTCTGTTAAAGCAACGTGGAATTTAGATGAGTGAGTTGACTATCACACATTTTCAGGTGACATACTTAGAAAAACTCTTTTTCCCTCTTAGAGTTTGGTTTAAGTAATCCTAGTAACAGTGCATGCTTCCCTCTGCTCTATTTGTGCTCTTGTGAGAGGCTGCAGATAAGTAGAAGACAAAAAGCTCAGAGCCGTGCATGAATCAAGGCTCCAGAAAGAAAAGATCAGAATGTTTCTTATGCATCTCTGCCACTGATTCATTATCTTGGAAAAATGTGTGGTATTTTGTTTTCTCATGACAAAAGCCACTTTGCCTGGAGACCCTTAGGACTCATTCACCATCTGCCGTGGTCCTACCAGCGCAGCTCTGCGGTGGCTTCACACAGCCCTGCAGCTGGACAGGCCTCCTGCGAGGGACGGAGCTGCTGAACCTGAAGGAACGGAGTCACGCTGCCATACTGCGTCTTTCCCTGTCATGCGTGGGCATGGGACGTGGCTGCAAGGACTGGGCTGGTCCTTCTCCCACTCTCTTCTGTACCCCCTGTCTCAGTTTAACCTCCTATTTCTGCAGCTGATTCTCTGTGAGCAAACAGTTTCCTTTTACCCTGTGAAAACAAATATTGCATGAGCAGTTAGCACAGGAGTTACCAGAATGGGAAGATTCTCCCAGTTAGTGTTGACCTGTGTTGGTTTTTTTTTTCCCTTTCTTTTTGTTTGTTTGTTTTGTTTTTTTTTTTATCATTTTTCAAAAAACTAAATTGGTATTATTGTATTGTATATAAAGGGATCTATTTCCCTTCCAGTACAGGTTCTGTAAATGGTAAGATTCATTTATATGTTCCTGGTTTTATTTTATTATAGTGTTACCTTTTTGCAATCTTGCTTGAAATCGCTTATCTGGGCATCTTTATTAGTTTTTACATTTCAGTAAAATGATTCCATTGTTTATGTCAAGGGGATTAAAGGAAATCACATTCTTCTGCTCAGTTTTTTCCTTACAACTGGATTACTGAGAGAAGTTATCACCATTAGACACTTAGAAGTTTACGTAGTGTTTTCTCAAACACCAGGAGTATGTCTTTTGGTTTGAAAAATCAAATTCAATTGAATTTCAGGCCATGTAAAATTTCACACTGAGAATGGCAGGGGGGTCCAATGTGCATGAGCACATGGTTGTACATGAAACCTGTGTCAAAGACACAAGCACCTTGGTAAGGAGTTACAGCTCCATGCTTTTCAGAGAGTTAGATCGTGGTAAATTAATAACAACATTAATTCTTGCTAACTTGAAACTTATTTTCTTAGAAATGGTATACAATATATGATGGATGAGGTAATATAAGAGCAATCTTTTTTACTGTAAGGGTAATCAAACACTGGAACAGGTTGTGTGGGCAGCTTTTGGGTTCTCCATGCATAGAGTTATTCAGGTCTTACACAGCTCTGAGCAACCTGCTGTAGTTGACCCTGCGCTGAGCAAGGAGGTTGGACTAGACCTCCACAGGTCCCTTCCAACCTCATCCTTTCTGTGATTTTGTATTTGCAACACACTTACTGTAGTTTTAATAGGCTGAGACTTTCCATGCTAATTTTCACCCTGAAGCATATTTTTATGACAAAGTTGCAAGTCCTGGTAAGAGGTTTATAGCGGAAGTGCTGACAAAACCTTTCCTATGATGGGACAAATGTGCCACAATTATATATAGAGAGAACATGGAATAAAGTCTGGAGTTAGGGATTGACCTATAACTCATGCATGACAGAGCATTAGGAATGCTTATAATTAGCAATTATCAGCAGTCTCCTATGATTTTCTGTATCATACAGCCTTTTAATGTCTGCTTTCAATTTCCTCTTAAATTAGTAGAATATCTGTTTCATGATGTATTCAACCTGATTTTCTTGTGCTCTCAAAAATCATTATAAAAAGAACCAGCTAAGCCTACTTTTATTTAAGAATTGTTGATATCTTTTTTTCTTTTATTTTTAGATTCATCAGGCTTCTTATCTATTTTATTTTTGTGATTCGCTTCATAGGATTGTGTTTTATTGTTTTATTGTCTGTACAATGGCGCATTTTCCTTTTGGATAGATTGTCCTCTGTGTACAGTATCTGTTATTTCAAACTATAAGGCAGATTAATTCTTGAACTTAGGCACATAGGCCTTCTGTTTTCTTTTTCCTTTTTTTTTTTTTGTCTTATCTATTGTTTTTTTCTCCTTAATTTCATATTGGGTGGGATTTGGCAGCAGGAAACGGCTTCGGAGACTTATGTTGAAACCTGTCAAGCATTCCTCCCTTCCCTTCCCACTTGGGATCTGCTGCAGTGTTTGAAGAATAAGAAGGGAAAAACGATGTTGCTTTTCTGCATTTTGTCTTGGAGGTGGCTTATTTCTGCGCTGAGAACAGTGATTTGATGTTGCCTGAGTGTTACCGAATGGACCTAATTCTGCGAGTTGCAGTGCACTCATTTCCCATTAATTTTATCAGCAGTTGGGACCACTCAGAACTTTGAAGCCAAATTATGCAAAGCCTATTGGGAACCCTTCTGGAGGAGGGAAGGTTTTGTAATGAATTTCACCTATTTACTCCCTTTAACTCAGTGAGAGAAAAGTGCTCTGAACAGGGACTTAGAAAGATGCTGAAAGGAAGAGGAAAAGCTCCTTGATTTTGGATTACAAAACCAAACTTGTCCTTCTTATAGAGGCCTGAGAATTTAGCCTTCAAAGAAAGGGCAAACAGCTGCCAATCAAAACAAGGTTAAGTTGCTTGTAGTTTGTTTTTTGTTTTTGTTTTCCTAAGTAGAAGAATCTATTGTGATAGAGGAGTCTGGAAAAGTCAAAGAAAGAGGTTGTTAGGAAGATGAGTAACTAGGGAAGACTTTTCTTTCTGTTTTGTAATTAGGAAAAAGAGAGCTCTACTTTGTACCTTGGCTTTAGGTGATACCTGCAGTGCCTGGCTGCCCCTGTGCTGAGGGCACGGTCACCTGGACCGTTCAGTCTGCCTACAGGGCTTCTTAGAAGTGTAGTCATTGATGTTATAATGTCATTAATGGTCCACCTTCCATTTTCATGGGAGGAAGCTATTACTCAAATTTCCCGCATGACAGGCTTTTTTCCAATTATTCATACTTAGAGCCAGTGGTGTTTCACTTTTGCTGTGCAGGTTGGTTTGAGCAGTACTCTGGCAAGGAAGAAAATGTGTCTGTGTGTGTTATGTATATATATCATATCTATTCTCACCATAGAATATATTTTTTAAATGACAGACAAAACACACAATTGTCTCTTTAATTTTTAGTTAAAGTACCTATATTTGCAATCTATGTTTAAGTATTTCTAATTTGTGTTGGGTTGGTCACTAACAGTGTGGAATAATTTATTTTATCATAAAATCTATTTAGGTTGACTTTTTAAAATTCTGTATTTTTGTCTTTCAGTAGTCTCTGACAAGAAAGCTTGCTATTTATTTTTTTAAATAGACTAAAAAATGGAAAAAATGGTTTTATATGTGTCTTATGTTTTAATTGTGTGTGTGATCAGTCAAATATGCTGCGTTAAAAATGAGCAAACCAGACAAATTGTGGATAAGATTCTGGTGGTAACTGCTAAATTAATCTCAAGATGCATCTGCCTGATGGCGAGATTTGTAGGTAACAGTAATACCACTGCTGCTACGTCATGTTTCATTGGCCGAGGCTGTATGGGGAAGTTCTGATAAAAGCCAAGAGGATATATATATATATTTTTCCCCCTCGTGATTGTTAGGGAAGAACTTTAATTCTCTTTGCACCTATCTACTCCTAAATTTTAGTGCCAGATATTATAACAATCTGTTATGTTCATTTAGGAATATTTATCAGTTTATTAAACTGAACTGCACTTACTAGATTAAATTTAAAAGAATAATCTATAAGATCCCAGAAGCCTCACGGTGCGAACGCAGCACTCTGCAGCAGGGCAGAACTGTAGAACAGAAACTATTTGAATAACGCTATTCTCTTCCAATATTTTAGATTTTCTGTAATGCTTCTCAGCAATGACTAAGCATTTACTGCTCTCTAGATTATCTGAGTACTTATAAGTGTATCTGATAAATTACCATATAAACGTGTGAAAACTTGCAGTATCCCTGCAAATGACAAGAATATCAGAAGTGACAAGTAATTTGTTGGGTATGGTTGTTAGCTGGACATGAAGTCAGTATAAGCCAATAACCAGAGCAGTTTCTTGTCTCTGATAGTGAAATACTGACTTTGAACCTCATCGGGCTTCACAGTTTCTTCCTACAATGTGCTGTACAACCTAATTGTTAGATATCTGGTGGGACCTCTGGCACCTGTGCCAGTCACACGTTACATTGAGTTCTCCCTGTTTCTCTGTTAATAGCTTAACTGTATGATTGCGCAGAAGGTGTCCTGACAAATTCGGTTTGCTGGATTGCTCACACGTAAAACCACACACGTGTCGGTGTCCTCGGGAGCAATGAGCCCAGCGGCTCCCACGGTGCCTGCTGCCGGACTGACATCGCTCACATCGGCTCAGTTCCCACAGTGACCCCCAAGCACTCACAGATTCCCCTGGTCCCAACTACAGCTCCTGCCTTCCTCTGTTCCCATGTGGTGTGTGTGGGGATGCTGAATGGGAAGATTTTGGAGCCTGGCGGCTCGGTGGGGGGGGGCGTGTGCCACTGGAGAATCCCAATTGAAAAGGGTCTTTTTAAGCCATGTCAGTGGTACACCGTTGCCACTTTGCTGGAGCATTTCGAGTCCCATTCAGTTCTTCACATTGTTTACTGAACTTTTAATCTGCTCCTCACGTTTAAAGCTCCTTTAGTAAGCCTCTTGGAGAGCTACCATGCCTGCTTGCTTGCTAGAGCACTGTTAGGCTATTGTTGATGAAATATAAAGTCAGATGTGCATGTAATTGATACATAAGAAAACAGAGACAAGATACCTAAGCCCACTTGGGAATATATGTTGGCTTGCCTTTTTTCAGAGGTTTATGGTTTCCTTCTAATCAACTGTTGCAATTAAAATATAAGTTACTGTCAAATATGTTATTTTCTTTGTAAAAAGAAATTGAGTTCTTTGTGAGGTAGTGAGAGTATATATCTGATTCTTCCAAATAACCTTTGTCCTTTAAAGTCCAGCAAAACTTCATTGATTGCACTTTTGGGGTTGTATAAACCTGGAGGAGAAATATTGTCATTCAGAAGTCAGTTCTGCTAACCCATTAGGAAGGCACATTCACACTAATGGTTTTACAGTCAATCAGTGACAAAGACCTACAGGAATTCACATCTGTTTTACTGTTCACTGATCTTGCAATTTGATCAATATTATTTTGAATGAGTCTTTTTTTACTTCATCTGTAACATCTTTTTTTACAGCCAGGCTGAATATACACCATAAAACTGTACTGCAGATATTGCTGGAAGGACCAGCCATGAATTTTACAGGTCTAAGTACATCATAGAGGCTCAACTTCATTCACCCACATGGTTTTATCTGTTTTCAAATGAGCTCCTATTATTCTGTGGTACCCTGGAGGGAGTAATAATCATGATCTCTATGCTGACACTCTGAGATGTTGCTGTTCTCTCTAGCAGAATTTCTCAACATGTACCACAGGCTTTCAGTGTGCTTCCAAAGTCTTGGGGAAGCATTCACAGAGTTGTAAAAATACAAGAATAACTCTGGGTTTAACTTATTTCTGTTACAGGTGGTCTGTGCCTTTTGAGGTCCATATGCCATGGTCTGGGGTAGGACCATAAGCAGAGAGCTCCCTGCACAACCTGTGCAGTCTGTGCCAAGGATGGATTGATTTTCTGTGCTCAGGTGGATGAAGAGGTCATTCAGCTCTTAAGAGACCATGGGATCTGTATGGATGTGACTTGGTTGTTCCTGTTAAGAAGAGCTTTTGCCAGTGTTTCATTTCCTCTGTGTTTTTCACTGTGGCATCTAAATACAAGCCAGATTTCCAAGGAGAAGGTAAGAACCTTAAATGAAAATACCTGTACTTGTGTGAGTCAATTGCAGTTCCATCCAAAGAGCAAATATCATGTACTATAGAGAGCACAATGGAGATCAGAGGCTTGTGGCAGAGCAATTTATTTATCTGCAATCAGTCTAGCATTTTATTAAACATGACTTCCTGTAAGACGTGTTACTCAGCAAGAAAAAGATTTCTGCACAGAGTAGGAAACAAGTGGATGATACTCATGGTTGAGAAGATTTCAGTTGAGGAGGAGCTCCACAGGTGACCAGGTAATCTAGTTCTTCAGATCTTACTTATCTGCTATAATGAAATGGTTTGTAAGATATTTAAAGTTAGAATGTGTCAAATTAAGTACACTATAGAGGAAGCCATATCTAGAAGATGCCATATAGCAATATGGAACGTTTGCCTGTTTGGTGCCTTAAATAACTGAGAAAGTGTCGCAAGGAGAAGATAACTGTTATAGCACAGCTATTAGCAGAGACAACAGAAAACCTATCTGGATGTGAGCAAGAACAGTTTTGTAAGGCTTTTACAACAGAGGAATTATGTGGTTGGAATACCAGGGCCAAGAATATGCCCGTGAGTTACATGGTCTGAAAGCAGAAGAGAGAATTGCTGTTAGCTATAAACAGAAGGCAAAAAGGAAGCAATCACTGTAAAAAGTAGCTAATGCAATTCTAAGTGAAAAAAAGCTTGTGAGATTTCTGCTGCATGAAGAGTAAGAGAAAGATACAGTCTGGGTCAATTAGGATGGAAACTTGGCTGGAGTGTGAGACTTCACACTCCTGGTCCAGGATTTTTCATTGACCTGCTGCATGATTTTCCCATCTGTAAAGTGGTGTAGAATGAATATCTGTCTTCTGAAGTGGTATAGTATCTTAACCTAGCAAATCAATTAGATTCATACGCTTAATAGTAAGCATATGTAAGTAATTTCTTACTGTTACATGTAAGTAACTTCTCAGAGGTGACGGTGGGTCTTCTAAGATGTTTCTGTTCTTCCCTGTGGTCAAGGCCAAAATGTTGAGCATCTTGCCAATTCAACCATAGAAGAACTAATTTCTGAATTCAGATACTGTAAATAGCAGAATCATGGAAAAGAGTGTAACTCTGAGAGAATTAAAAACCACCACTAGAATAACTGTTGTGTGCTACCCTTCAGTAACTATAGAATGTATTCAGAAGGGCCATTTTTTATCTAACGTGGGTTGTGACGTATCTGCATTTTACAAAAGTTATCTATAGGTTTTAAACAGAGCTGTCCTGAAACTTTCTATTTTCTCAGTCTCCTGCGAGTATTCTGAATATAAAAGTTACTTGTTCGAAGAGCATTGTATAGACTAAATGGTAGAAGTGCGTTTGTACTTAGTATAACTGTTACCTTTTAAGAACAGGTAGAGCCAGAAGTGCAATTTTTGTAGTGTGTAAAATGTATTTTTCTTTGTAATCTATTTGCAAGATTTTTGTTGTTACTCAAAATAGACACTGTAGTGCACATCAATTACTATGATTATTTATGTAGAGGTTGGGTGGTTTTTTTGTTTGGTTGGGTTTTTTTGTTTTGTTTTGTTTTTTGGTTTTTGGTGTTTTTTTCATCATTTAGGAAGGAGAGTGAAAGCAAACTTTGCAAAACCACAGCCTAGATATCTGGCCATTTGTGGACTTGCAGATTCAGCAGAGGTTCTTTGTGTTATTTGAAGGGAGAGCGCGTTTCTGAGCAGCTGATGTTATCCACCCTGTGCTCAGTAGTGGAGAGAGGCACAACTAGGAGGTGCTCTCATTTGTCTTCTGTGGGGTCTTCTCTTTGCTGGCTCTATGAGATCCTAACTTAGATGATAAAATTTTTTGTCTCAAACTAGTTGTATGAATTAGTCCCTAAGTAGTCAACTTCTTCAGTATTTCTGCGTAAAATTTTGGGGTTTTTTTTTGAGGTCCAATCCCATTATTGTCTTAAAGGGCCTAATATCACTCCCTTTGATTGGCAGAAGAGGTGGTGATTCACTATCAAGGCATTCAGACCCAAATACCTTTACCTGTTATATTTGCATCTGTCTTTGCACAGGAATGATTTTCTGTTTATGTAAACTGCTATTTTCTCATGAGTAAACTTTCTGTTCACGAGTTTTACAAAGTTCAGTATGTAGGGTACCTGATCATGGTGCCAAATTTGGGAACTTGTAAATAATTATACAAATTGTAAAACATAACTTAATAACATAAATCCTTTGAACTGCCTAAATAATTTAGTATTTTGTTTGTAAGATACCATCCCTTTTTTCTTACATGAACCCAAAATTTGTGTAGCAGTTTTTTCTTTTTCTGATGAGGAGTTACCTTCTGAACTCAGAAATGCTAGAGAACATGAACCTTAAAGACTCAAAATTAGAAAGCAGATTCTTAAGGAAAAAATGATAAATCTAATAACTGATTATTTTAAGCTCCCCAAAATTTTGAGGTATTGTGCTAAATTTTGAGTACTAGTACCACCAAAGCAAAATTCAAACCATGATAGTAATGCTAGATGTGTCCATATGCCATGCTGAGACCTAAGAAAGATTTTAGGATTTAGAGGGGATTTTCAGTCCCCTCTGTTCCACAGTATTACATCCTAAGGTTGAAAGAAACTCCCCAAACATCAGCAAGTTTTTTGAAGTAGATTTTTATTGGGCAGTTTTTTCCCTAATTGTGCAGTGTACTTTTCCTTTTTCACTCTATAACTTCAAAGATCTTTTTCTTTAATTTTTCTTTCACCACCTGAGATTTATCAAAAGGGACACCCGTGTTGCCTTGGTCAACTTTCAAAACTTGTAATCGTAGGCATGAAATCAAGCAAATAGTATATATAAATTTGCCTTTGTCTATTTAAAATAATGCTCTCATGTATATCTATTTTCTTTTAACATCATATTCCTGCTCCCATTCTTAATATTGCGACAGGCACATTCTTTGAGTTAAAGATTGCTTTATGTTGGTATCTTCTTTCCCGGTGTGAAATCATTAGACTTGTCCATCAGGTTTCTCTGCCAGACAATGAGTGTATTAGTGCTAATGGTCTGTGTCTTGCAAATTAAAAACACACTGAGATCATAAACTTCCTTTTTACTCTGATAACTCTCAGATTATTGGTTCTTCTCAGATAATATTAAAATAATTTAATGGCAACTTTTATGAAGTGAAAGGATGTGATCCTCTTCAATATTTTCATATAGAGAAACTCTGTATGAAAAGCTTATGAAAGGTTATGAGAGGATGATCGACTCTTACTAATGCTTCTCTATGTCTCTCAAGCCTGACTTCAGTTAGTGAGGTTTCCTGATAGCTTCGATAGAAGAGCATGGCCATGCTTCTTGGTTAGTCTAGAAAGCCAACTTCAAAACTGGTGCAGTGAAATTCAGTTGTGTGCACATACTCATTGAATCAGTATCTGATACACTTCAGGTGCTATAGACATGCAAAATTATTATTAGAGAATTTAAACTTCATTGCACTGTCAGCGCACACTGTTTTGCATCCAGTTGATGCTTGTCTCCTGCACTTAAAAGCAAAGACTTAGTCTTCCTTCCCCCTGTATTTTTCCTGTTCTGCACAGCTAAATGCATATATTAATACAGTGGTATCTGATTAAAATAAATGATAGCATGATATTTGAAAGAAAAGTAGTTTTCTCTAAGATATCAATAAAATTAAATGACATCCTTCCCATTCTAGGTTTTCTTAAGCTCAGGATTTCTTGTGTTCATTCAGCAGTGCTTTTAATGGGCTTTAAGTTCACCATGTTATTGTGTTGAAGATAAGCTCCATATGGGGAAGGTGCTGCCAGCCCTACGAGAAGGACATTGCTGTTCCTTAGTAGCTTGGAGATTTTGAACAGAGTAGTACCCAATGAATTTTAAGAATTACAAACATAGTTAAGTCCCTGACTCTAAAATTAGGAAGTTTTTCACAATTAAGAGTATTGCTTGCAGTGTGCCATAATTTTTGAAGCTGTTGTCAGAGCACGTAATCCCTCTGTCAGAATGAATCCTCCTGGGGACATAGTGTATTAAATGAGGGTGAAAATGGATACCTTCAGTATGAATGCACCGGAATTAAATTCATAACACATTACCACGATTGTAAAGATATTGTTGAAGAAGCTTTTATCATTTTATATTTGAGGAATATTTTTAAAAAGTATAATTGAACCAACAACTGTGGCATGATTTTAGGATTGCGTGATAACCAAAGGTCTGATTGCATTCATCCGAAAGGATTCTACCCGAATCCCTGAAGGCCTAATGAATTAGTGTCTGTCTAAATCATGTTATAATGAGCCATAATGTATTTATAATTTTTTTTTTTTGTGGAAAGAGAAACCTCTCCAAGCTTCAGCTTTTTGAGCTTTTTGTACCAGTATTTACAAAAGTACTTCTCTTTTAAAATTGTTTTTTTTATTGCTGTTACTATGCTTCCCATAGTTATCTTCTATAGTTTGAATCATTTGTTCTGTAGTGTCAACTTGTTGGTATTAATGAGCTATTCACATGCTGAATATTAAATATCTGTAGGTCACTCCTAAATTTTCACTCTCCTGTGAAGACAAAAGCACTCTTGGCATGAGCCAAAACTCTTTTGAAATCACCAGGGAAGTTCCTACTGCTGTTAGTAGGCACTGACTCCTCTAGGTGATATTTAATGACTCAGTTTACTAGAGCTGTTGGCTGAAGTCATCCCTCTATCAGAATGGCAGAAGGAGAAGCGTAGAGGCCAGGCTCACATCACACACCATACACAGTGAGGAGATGCCTCAGGGTAAGATCCCATCAAGGTGAGAGCGGCCACAGAGCCCTCTGCGTTGTGCTCTGCCTTTCCATGTGGAGGAGTCCAAACCCACCTACATTGCAAAGAAAAACAAGGTGCTAAAGCGCTGCACTGTACGCACACATTCGTGTGCTTAATTTTACACCAGCAAACATCTCTGTGCACACTTGAGGGCTGAAATGTGTGAAGGGTTTGCCCTGGCAGTGGGTCCAGGCTGACCACCCTAAGCCCAGCCTTGAAAATCCTATAGGCTAAATACTATCTGTTTCTCAGGATGAACCCCAAATTTTAAAGTTTCACTGCAGTCTCATGCTGTTTATTTTAATCAGTAAAGTTAACAGTATTGTGACATTCCATACACACACATTTCTTCTGCATCTAGAATCTTCCCTGATAACGGTGGTACCTGAAAACACATTTCTTTGGCAGGCAGTGAAAATTTTAGCTAAAAAGAGTGTTGCAAAACACCTATTGAACAGTCCTGCATCTCCCTTAGACCACTCTTTTAAACAGAGCTGCAATTTCACAATCTATGATATTATAATTAAGTTTGGAAACCACAGTATTGCTATGTGGAACATGAGAATGCTGAAAGAAAGAATGCTATGGTGAGAGCAAAGAATTATCTCAGCTTTCTCAGTTTGGATCCAACTAAATCTATCAAGATAAGTGACAGGTGATTTATACTAACAAGGAATTGTCTAAGAGGAAAAGAGAATTGAAAGAGAATTGAATTGGGGTAGACATGAGCGAGGAGAATGAGACGCTTGAATTTCTCAGATGTGTCTGAGCATGTCATTGTATAGACAACAGCTGAGGGAGCAAGAAGAAATCACTGTTCAAGCAGAGAGGCAACTACCAAACAGTAACGGGAAAAAAACTGTGAAGAAACTATCTTAAGTATTCTGGACAAAAACAGATAATGAGGAATGTACCTTAACACCGATTTAAAATGTCACTTCTGTGTTTACTAAAAACGTTTATCATCATACTTTTAAATCATACCTAATAAAAATACAGCTGAGGCATATCGGCAGCTGGTGTAAGAGGACCATGGCGAGCAGAGGAGGGTGGGAACCTGCCCGTGCCCTGGGCACGGTGAGCAGGGCAGGCAGCGCACAGGCTCCGCTGCAACACGTTACTCGTGCTTTGGTGCTGCTGTGTGGTCTCCCTGGAGCCATGCAGCTCAGCAGCTCTCTCTGGCCACAAAAGTGATTTGACCCTTTTGTCCATTCTGATCTCTGTCAAATTGCGATTTTTCCTTTCCTTATTACTTTCCCTGTGCCCCTTTTGGTTGTTTTTTTTTTGTGGTGGCGGTGCTTACAGTATACACAGCTTGGAGCACAGTGAACCTTTCTGAGGGAAAAGGCCACTGTTGTAATAGATCTTGATTGTTAACGTGTGCTGTTGGGAAAGGAGATTTTGTTCCAGGAAACAGCCTCCTGAGCTAATGGTTGAAGTCTAAATAAGGCACATGCAGCTTTTCAGGACTGGCCTTTTGCAAGGCTCAGGGAAGTCCTGCAAGGGGGTGAGAAGCAGAGCACAAAGGGAGCTCATGCAGGCAAGATGCTTCTGCTCGCTGGCTGCTTGGGTGGCTGGAGACAAGGGGCTGTGTGACTGGGAGGTGGGGAGGTGACAGAGTCCCCTCAGCTGCCAGCAGCAGAGCAGAGAAGAGGGACAAGGGAGGTGGCAAATCGCGGGTGAGCTGCAGTAGGGCTGCGGGGCCATCAACTGAACTGCACTGATGTCAATGACTTTAGGGATGTGCTTCTCAACCTGAAATGCATTAGGAAGGGGGATTTAACCATGAGATTTGCTTAGATTTTCACACTTTCTTTTTATGAAAAGCAGTGAATATTCTGCTTGTTGAGAGGTTATATATAAAAGCTTGTCTCTGGTGCAGCTGCCACTTATTCTTTTGCAGACTACTGGTTTTTGTGCTGATTTTTGATATGAAAAATTCATTATTTCAGACCAACTTCTTTTTTCCTCCTTTATCATTTTTTGAATAATCTTTGAAATTCTAGAATAAAAAGGTGGAAAGAACTGTCAGAGCAGAACAGATCCAGTTCATACACTTTGGTTCCAGCATTGCATAATTAGACCTTCTGCAAACTTAATTAAATCTTCTTTTAGTGCTGTTCAGACCCGTCTACAGCTTTCCGTTTGGTTATATAAAAACCTGCATCAGTGTTTAATGACATCAGCTATGTTGGTTTTCTCAGCTGACATCAGGTTGCTTACTTGAAGATGCAGCGGATAGAAGAGAGAGCAAGCATTTATTCTCATTTCATTCACTGCGTGCTTTGGTGTGTGTGCTGTTCACCTGTGCTGATCTGTTCAATGTTTCTAGGTAATTATCGCAATTTAAGACCCATTTAATTGTAACTTGTTACCTTTATTTTAATAATAAGTCCAAAGAGTATATATTTCTCCAATCTGTACAATGAATTCTTTTTATGGTAACAAGGGAAATTCTCTTTTCAGTAATGATGGTTGCATTCTGGTAATTTACGTAGTCTAATTGGAATATTTCTTGTCACAGTCCTTAAAAATAACTTTTTGGGTGCATTGCCAATGCATTCTAATGCCACTTACTCGTACAGTTTGTCTTACTGATGCCATTCTTCTGTGACTCTGAGAGTATTAAAAATTCTGACTGTCATTCTATAGATCCTGTTGAATGTTAAAACCATCTGGGAATGTCTTAATCGATTAGTCTTGTGCAAACATTAGATGCAAAACAATAGCAGTAAATTTCATTGTCAGCTTCTGCTGTAACTACTAGTGCTGTAAGCCTTATGAAAGCTTTCCTTTTTTTTTAATGTTTAAGATAATTATAAGAAAAGCTAGCAGGTTTAAGGCCTATAAATTGGTGCGAGTATGTATTTAATATTCATACTTAGGCAGTTTGTGTAAGAAACAGTAGTAGTAGATATGCCATTTGTACCCTTATGCATTGGTTACTCAACGTATATTTTCCATGTTTAAAAGGAAAGAGAAATCCAACTGAAAAATTAAGTTTTCAAATTTTAAGGCAGCTTTTATAGATTTTACATGAAAAAATGTAGAACAAACCCAAGCAGCTTTTAAAGTCGAACACCAAAATATCAAGAACAGAGTTTCAATGCCTATGACTGTAGCACTTCTCACTAGAAGACCAGCTGTTGTATCAGCCTTTGCTATTCTTTTCCCTCCCCCTCTCCTTTCTCCCTATTTTCAGCCAAAGGTACCATCTAGTTCAAAGCAAGAGCAGCGTGGTGGATCCCACAGAGTACCACTAGTTCTGTAGCTGCCTGTGCTGATCTCTGAGCCGAGAAGCCGTGTGGAGTGAGCGGCTGTGGCTCCTCTGCACAGAGACGGTCATGGCAGATGTGCCAGGACTGATGGGAAGTGCTAGTGCCAAACTTGAGATGCCCCTCAAAAACAGCAGCATCCGCTGGAGCAGTGTTTATTTAACTTGAAAGTTGCTTCCCATTACTGCAGTCCTGTTTCAGTCTAGAGGGGCCCTACAGCATCTTACTTATGTTTCACCTGGCTCTGCCTATACCTGAGATAAAACTAGAGAACGTGGGTTGAACCTATAGCCCCAGATAATCTGCAGAGACCAAAAGGTATGCCCCTTATATATAGCTGCATACTCTTGGTATTGAAGCTTTGAATCATCTTGATTCCAAAAGAATTTGAATCACACTGTAATGAGTTTTTGTTTGGTTTTATGTTGGTGGTGATGGGTTTGTTTGGGGTTTTATTGTTTTCGTTGGGTTTTTTCCACAGTCTTACCTAATATTGTCTGCTGGAGAAAATACTAGGAAGCCCCAATAACACATACATGCATACATGTATCTTGAGCAAAGATCAGGGTACCTATCTAGTATTTGGGTGGTAATTATTCAAGCCTTAGGACACCATTTTCTTGAAAATGCACACAAGGGAGAAATGAAAAATAATCATAATAAATTATTCATTTCAAGGAAATTAATATGCTAACTACAAAAAGAATCACTCTGAAATGCAAATACGACTAGAATGGCTTAGCTGGTTAGATATGCTATATTGATAATAAATATTTATGGAAGTATAGGTTGTCATAAAAGTTCGCTTTGGATACACAGCTTCTTCCACTTTGATTCTACATGAACTTGGTAAATATAAATTGTGCTATTTCCTACAAACATTTCTAGACTCTAATTTTATTTTTATTTTGACCTGAATGCTTATTCTGTTTATATTTGTAATTCCCCAAGGTATAACTAGTGTTTCATCTGCTATACAAATAGACAATTTGCTTATTTCTGAGAAGGAAGACTTTAAATATTTAAGAAAATCATGTTATGATTGCAGAAATAGAACAGGAAAAAATTTGGAAATCAAAATGCTGACTGAGCATTTGTGTTTTTAAGGAAAGTGTGATGAATTAAAACTTTGTCTCACATTTATGTGCTCTGAGTCTAATGGTTCCTTGTACTTCATTTATGCTACAGCCTCTAGGTAAATTCACTCTATTATTTTAATTTTTCCCTTTCTCAATTACTCTTTCATGTTTAACATGCTTGCCATTTAAAACTTGCATTTCAAAACCATGCAGGCAATTATGTTTGACAAATTTTAAAATAAAAGTACTTCGGAAAAGTAACCGAAATTTCTAATGATTATAATAAATTGTAAGATTTAATGTTGAAAATTCTGTATTGGAAATCTAATGTTAAATGGTTTGGATTGGATTGACCTCAGATGAAAGAACAGTTTGGTTCAGCAAGAGGATATAAACTGTTCTGTATATGGACATGTCCAATTTTACTTCAGTCAGGAAGTAGATTTATTTGTGCATATGTATTCCTTACCTGCTGTATTATGAAGCACTAATGCTCTTGTTCTGGTGGGAGATGCCAGTGGATCCCAGCGTGGCTCCCGTGAGTTTCTGGAGATCTGTGCCATGGATACAGAGCAGCTCTGCAGTGCAGCCCTTCAAACGTGCCACATTGTGGCCCTTGCCTCGACAGAGACAGCAGCGAGATCTTTTCAAGATAAACTAGATACTTTAAAACATAAGGGTAACCTTATCTGCTTCATTGATAGTTGAAGAACTGACTATTGGATGGTGGTTTCATAGATGGTTATAATCTGTGTAACAAACTAATTCATAATAATTAATTGGATCAGTATTCTTTGGGGAAAGAGTGTTCACTGATCTTTACTTATTTGAATTTTGGCTATTAGGAATAACAAGAAAAAATATTAAAATGCGTTTCAAGTTCTGGACTCTTCAGTTTCAATTCTACCAAGAAAAAATACAGATGTGTAGGCTGGGTATTTAAGGTGAAGATGAATTAAATTAGGAATTGCTGAATACTGTTATTCCTTAGAAAGCTTCTTTTCCTGGTAGCAAGTATTTAGTGAGACAGTACGGATATATGGGAAATATTTTGGTCTATTGGGGTACCTTAGTTGTAGTCTTCTAAATCCTTGCATTCAAAACCGTGTGTTTTAAATTTGCAAATGTATCTTTCAACAGTGGCAGAAGATTCACCCTCCAGACCATAAAAACTAAAGCCAGAAAAGGGAAATCATTCATAGCAGTTCCCTCAAGACCTTATCTTTTAGCAGTTCACCTTTGGATCTGTTTAATTTTTTGTCACGGGACTCGTTAGGGAACTCTGGGAGATGTATCACTCATTACCATTGGAATCACGGTCATCCAAAGAGCACCCAAAGTGCTTGTGGAGTTGGGTGCATTAGCAATTAATCTGACTGAAAGCAAAACTAATGTTTCTTTTATTGCATAAGAAGGAGTCCTATTTGTTTATACATTTTCATTGTAGTACAAGGAACCTGATTCAGTAATTCCTGTGTTTAACTCCCATGTGATTTGATTATGATAGTCATCATAGTCACAGTTTCTCCAGCTGCGGGATGTCGTATCACTTCTTGAAGACTACAGAAGCATGCCAAAGCAACTGGAAAGTAGTAGAAAAAGCTTTAAAGTGCTCAAAATATCATACGAACTATCTCAGATTTTGCAAGCAGATAGAAACATAAAGCCAAAAGAGAGGTTATATTTTCGATAAGTCTGAGAAATACTGATGGAAGGAATTCTTAAGCAGCTCCATTCTTCTTTACATTCAGCTTGTTAAACAAGGGTATTTGAACTTCTTTCTCTGCATGGAAAAACACAGAGGGAGTCTGCTGGATATTTCTATTCTAATTTGAAAGAGTATAGTGTATCAGGGAATATATGGGAAAGCAATATTATGAAAGTGTGTAATCTATTTTGAGCTAACCTTTAATGTACTATGTAAAAATGAGTGGAAAAGTAATAGCAGCAGTCTCTGAACCACGTTAACATCAACACTGACTTTCATGCTTTGAAATTGCACGTTCTGCCTGTGGCTCATCTACATTCTGCCTGTTTCCTTGTCTGTAGCTGTAATAAATGTCAGGATAATACCTATTGATGAAGATGATGGAACTGCCACTTTTACCTTCCAGTAATATTCCCTTTCAAGCTGTGTTTTAATGTGCATCCTTTGCCAAAATTTATTCTTTTACTATATTTTATATGGAAGATGCCAAATATTTGCCATTTTCCCTGTTTTGTTTACCTGGCCCTATTCTGTTTTGTTCTTGTAGGTAAATGATACTGTGAATTGCTGGGGCTGATAACTGATGTTCATGAAATGCATAAATTAGGCTTCCTTGGCTTTGTTTTGAATTACTGTTTTTCATTTCAATCATATTTGTGGCAGACTTCTAGTTAAAATGAATACTCTTTTTTCTTACTTGGTAACAATCTCATTAATTACTTTTCTGGATTTGCACTTTGTCTCACAAGTCCTGCATTTGGGTTTCTTTTCTCTGTTAATGCAACCTTTCTCACTGCCTTCTTCATGCATTTCTGGAGCTTCTTGGCTCTGTCAGTGATGAATCTCTACCTAGGATGGGTTTGTTTCTGTCTTCTCTGACTAATTCAGTGTCTTTTGTGTTGGAAATAGGAGACAAAAAATAAGAGCTTCTTCTGATATGTGAAAAGATAGAAGACTGCAGTTCTATACAGTTAGCTTTTAAAAAATAAAGGGGAGGGAAGGGGGAGCAAGAGAGAGGAATTACTCTGGAAAGCCTCACAGATTATACATCTGCTCCTGTAATTCAACCCGGGATTTAACACAAAAATAGTGAAGTTGATTGAGTAACTTAACAGTGGCAGAATAATCTCCCTGTTTTGATGTCATGTGTCTTTGAAACCTTCCCTCACTAACCACCCCCTCACCCTGAAATGGTTGAATGCTGCTTACTGTATTTGCCAAATATAAAATTAAACACCTGCACGGTTGTTATGCACAGCTGTACCCATTTGCTGAGCATGCCACTTGCCATTTGCTTTGATTAAGAGCAGGTTAAGAGAGGCTTTAATTAAAGAAAGTCCATAACACAGTTAAGCATCCACCTCTTCAGCCTCTTGCCTTGATTATCCATTTTTCTGCTTTTCTTCTTGCAAAATACAAGGTATTGGCTCCAGAGTGATATAATTTAATAGCAACAATAGATAATTATTTTCCAACTCAAATATACAGCATCTAGACGGCAGACTTAGACTGACACATCGGCTGTGATTTTGTGAACAGTGGCTCTTACACAAAGTGTAGTGTGGGGCTAACAAACTGCTCCTGACAGGCAGGCACCACCTGCCAGTTGTACTGCCACCATGTAGTCCAGTCATATTGTGCTCTCCCTCTTCTTTAAACTGTGGTTATCTGCTATTAGGATAGGAAATACGTTAAGAAGTATTCCATGGAAAGGTACATAAGCCAAGAAAAGAACTGTAATAACGGAAACATACCCCATGGGATGCAAATCAACCCAACACCATTGCAGAGTTACACCTCTTGAGGGCACTGAGGTGAATGGCCTTAGTTTGGTCCCAGATAAACATTAAGCACCCAATCAATCTGCTTGTGAGTCACAAACTTTCTTCCTTCAAATTGCTGTGACTCAGTAAATTTGCATCTTAATGAGAATTAGCTGTATTGAAGTAAATAGTGATAAAATGCATGCAATAATTACTGTGTAGTGCTAATACAGATATTCCTTCTGCAGCAGCCTTAGCCTGATTGCAGGCACTACCCATGGTCTGTAGCTTACAGGAACAGGAGTAAAAATTGGTACATTTAAACAAAAACAAAACATATATCATGTGTGCATACTATTACGAAACTCAGTGTGGGATCTGGGGGCGTATGGTCTAGTTTGCTGTTAACTCCTGAATTCTACAAACAAAGGAAAAGAGAATGACAAATAATTAGTGGTGATGCTCTTTGGGTGATTCTGATTGGTTCTTAGTGGTTGTTCTTCTTGAAGGGAAACCCAGAGGACTCTTTGGAGTGAATCTGTGAAACTTATCAGCACTACTACTACTATGCACTTCCTCTGCTATTCCCAAAAATGTATCATAAATGTGTCCAGATTGCAACAGGAAATTGCTGATAAGTAGTCATGGGTGAAATTATGCTTCACATATTATTTTGCTTGTTTGGGAAATATTAGGCAATATTTGCGTTTAGAAAGTATATCCAGAGTAATTTCCTGACTTTTTCAGAGCTGTTCATCCAGTTTTCCAGAGGCAATACAGTGGTATAAAGAACTCCAGGAAAGCATTTAAGAAAAAGAAGGCTGAAACCTTGCACTGAGGCAGTGTTCAGAAAGAACAGTGTATTAATAGAACAAACCTTACTAGGATAAGAGAGGAAAGACAGACTTACTTTTCAGTTGAATGGCAGCCAATTTTTGAATTAATGTCATGTGAAGAGAATATGTAGGTTTACATTTGAAATGTATTGATCTTTTACCTCTTTGTCTTTTGACATTTATTTTCCAACTTAACTTGAGTGTGTTCTATATATTTTTCTGTCTTTTCCTCTCACATTTTCATATACAGACATAGAAAACAAAAGCTAAGAGTACAAGTAGGAAAGAACAGACTTAGAAAAAGTCTTTATTTAGAACATAGGGAATATGTTGACACAGCATTTTTATATTTATTTGATTTTTATCTAGTTACTTCTTGTCCAGGAGTTTGAGACTTATTTTGGATGTGTGTGAGAGTGTTTTGTTCAAATCCTGCAATAAGCGTTATAAAGAATGTTACAGTTGTGTATATGCATTATCTATCGAGGTTGTAAATAATTCTTTCCTCAGTAAATCTTGATATCTTCCTAGAATTTCAAATAGAGTTAACACTGTAATAAATGTTGTCCTTCTGACCTTCTCAGCCTATTGAAATAGTGCTTTTTGAATGCATGATGTTTTTGCTAACACTGATTGGCATTTAGGAATGTGTGGCTTTGTCAAGACTCAGAAAAAATCCTATTTCATGTCAAAATTAGCTCAAGACTTTTTTTCCTTATGATTCATTTATTTCTCTTCTGGGGACTTGTAAAGACAAAGAATAGACAGGTTCAAGTGTCTGTGCTGAAGACCATGAAAAGGGGTGTGAGGGCAGTGTTTGATCTCAGGTATCTCTTGGTAAGCACAGGGAACTTGTGGGTGATCTCATTCTGACCAAAATTTTATCCCAGACATGAAAATATTTCCATATGAGAGGATCAAAATGTGTGTTCTTGTAAGGATTTGGTTTTGATGAAACTGCCTTTTCCGATTAAAAAAAAAAAAAAGAAAAAAAAGGCAAAAAAAGTCACAAGTTTCTGGGCTGGTATTGGTGAAGATTTGGACATGCACGAGCGGAGCCAGATGAACGGACATATTCCCACTGGCAGCATCTCAGAGGTGCCACGAGATGCTGGGTGCTGCGCTGGGTGCTCCGCAGGAGCACTGTGGATACACGTCCATTGCCTGTGGTGCCCACAGCAGGAAGCCTGTGTGCATGGTTCCCTGGCTGGAAATAGGAAACAAGGGTCCAAAACCTTTTGGGAGCAGTTCAGAATACTGCTTGTGAGTTTCTCGGTTGCCTTCCTGAAAAGAAAAGCTGAACTCTGTCTGATAACTCAGTCTGTAGCCTGAAAAAGAGATTCCTTAGAGCTAGACAGGCTGTGGTTCCTTTCAGGAAGGACATTCGATCTCCTTCAAGGCAAATGCTGATGGTCCTCATCACTGTTTAGCACTTGCTGCAGACTTCAGTTTTCTCAATAATCTGGAGAAAAATATCCACTGCAACTGCAAGTGGTTACATATATCAACAAAACAATTTATTAAAAAATGACATTAGAATATCAATCAAGATGACAAGTTTTACAAAACTGACCTTTGTAAGCAAGAGAGAACTGGGTGAAAGTCACTTTGCATTCCGAATAATACCAGTAAACTGCAGTACAGATTCTTTAGCCGCTTTAACAGTGTGGGCACAAATGATATGTGGTGTGGTCTAGATGATAACAAGAAAAGTCTGTCTGTTCTGTCCATCCGGCCTTAAAGCTCTGTAGGCTGACCTCGGAACTGAGGTTAAAAAAGAATCTCTAATGTTAGCACCTAATGTTGCGATGTTACTGTGTTGCAGGTTTATAGCACTTTATAGTGATTTCATATTGATTTAGCATCAGGGGTTATCAAAATAGAATTATAGGAAAACCCCAAAGGTTGTGTCCTTTCAGCAGGCAAGAGTCTGAATTTGCTTCTTTGTCTTACTCCCATCTGCTAGCAAAATCCTGCCCTAGATTTTTACTAGTTTAAATGTTCTTTAAAATTATGTTGTGAAATGATCCAGATTAAGAAAGAAATCAGTCTAGAATTTATATTAAGTTGGCAATAGGAAACTGCCTAGCTAGGATCAGCAATACCAAGTTAATTAGACTGAACCCAAAGTTGGTACAGTGGATGAGGTGAAGCTACACACTGTGGATGAGTTTATGTGAGTCATCACGGGTTAGCACAGTTGTTCTCTGCTGAAAACAGCATCACTCAGTAGTCCAGAGCTCTGCTTGGCTGCCTGAATTAGGCTGGCTTGAACACGTGTTGTGGGAAGGAGCAGCTTAGCGAAGACAAGCTCTAGAAGGAGAATCTTTAGGGTTTAGCTCAGTCCTTGTATCTCCTATACTGTGTTTCCTGATGGATCCTTTCTAGCTCAAGGCAACTTTTTGTTTTGATTGATAATCTACTGTTCAGAAATGAACCCTACACAATCCATTTACCTGATTCTCTGCGTATTGGTGTGATTTGCCAAAATTATTTTGAAGTTTGATTTGTTCTGGAAACCTATCAATAGAGAAAGCAGACTTAACAGCATGTATGTCCTCTGGCAAAACAAAACCCCACACCTTTTATATAGGAGGAGGAAAAGAAAACTGGAGTGTGGAAACAACAATAGGTTTGAAACTTTTGTTCCAAATGCATTATGCCTTAGTACTGTGGTTCGCCCAAGGCTCTGTAAACATTCTTCTGTTTGTTTTCTGAGACCTGCAGCTCAGTGACTGTCCGATATCTTCATTTGGCTTGCTGTGAGTCGTCTTAATTTTGTTTAAAACGTTAACTGTTTCTGATAGTTATTGTACAGGCAACCAAAAATTGACTTCTGTTGTTAAGTGGATACAGCAGGAATGTAACAAGCATCATCAGCTGTGTCCTGGATAAGAGAGTCAGTAATTTATTTTTCTGACACTTTCACTGCATTCATGAAGGATTTTGTCATTCCTGCTCCATTTGAAGAGATTAACTTCAGGCCAAACTAGTGATGTTTCACTTGTATCAACTGTAACTATATCTGCTGAGGTTTTTATTCTCCTTATGGGTCAGCAGTTTTTTATGTGGAGTTATTTTGGAGAAATGGATAAATAAGTATCCATGTGCTGTAGGAGTCATATCCAGTTGTCCACAACCAGCTCCCAGCCTGTTTCCAGCCTGCCATGGTCTGAGTGCGGAAGAATACCATTCATTTCACAGAAACGCAATGTGGTTGATAGCCAGAGTTTCCTGTGTGAGACTTTCCTTCCAAGTCAATGCCAGCGTCATCAGGAGGGGACGAGCCGGGGAAATGGTGCAGCCTGGAGCTGGGCTTGCTGTTGCACAGCAGGCTGTGACCTGCTGGTAAATGCTACCAACTGCCTGACGGTGCTTTATCACCAACATCACCCATGTTCATACACAGCAATGAAGGCAAATTCCCTTGATCTGTCACTTCAGTGCTGCTGGTTCTTCTCTGTTGAACTGCCAGAGCCTGTGTTGCTGCTACACCTCGTACTGTGAGACAATAGGTGAAGATTCACCAGAACAAGCACAGATTCACTTCATAAGTGTTACTTGCCTATGTTTTTGCTGCCTGCATCTTGTTCAGTCATGGTTTGCTTTGGAAAATATCTGGAGATGACATAAATATAGGTGCAGAATTTCAAACTCGGTTTTAATATATAAAATCCAATGTGATGTTATGCTGAGAAAAATGCCATCAGTGTTTTTCCAATGAACAAATAATGTCTGTTCTCCTCCCCAGTGCAAAGACACACAGTGTCAATAGAAACAATTACTTTGTATAATTTAATTTGAAAAGCTACGTGCAGAGGAACAGGCAAGCAGTTTAGCAAGATTGATGTAACTGTTGGTTTATTTAGGAAAGATATGGATCCGGTTTAAAAACAGGAGGCTTCTCCTGTGCATCTGAGTCCTTAAATTAAGGAAAGTGGTGTTTATTTTTATAGAATATCTTTATTTATAAAGCCTGCAGTGAAGGTGAAATAGGACCTGGATCCAAAAATAGTCATAGTAATTTTTTTTTCCAGAACTCAATTCAAACCCTGAGTTTTTCTGATACCCCATCAAGTTTTGCCCTTAAAATTTGCTCTGGAATGTGTAATGTAGGAAATCTAACTTAATCATACATAGAAAATTAATCAATTTTGGCAACATTGTTTCTTCTTGAAATCAAGACAACCCAGTTTTGCTGACAGATTAACTAATGTGATATCCTCTTATTCCAATAAACACAATGAATTGCTTTAAATTGCCTTAAGGCAAACACACAAAGGTGAAAGTTTCTACAAATTCTGTAGTGGCTTTCTCAGTGTTATTCTTTCATCAAATAAGGCTTGGCTGATCTGTAGTTACAGTATGTAGATGTTACGTGAGCAGTTGTCTTTGAAGCAGTTCAATGAATAGAAGAAGTTTGTTCTGAGCCTTAAAGGGCAGTAGACTTTATGGCATGTCATGCAGCCAGCCTGGCAATACTTTTTTTCTTTCTTCTTCCTACTACAAACCTAACTATAAACCCAATGTTTTAAAAATGAAGCAGTTATGCAGATGACACAGGTGTAAACACAGAAGAAGAACAGAGTGTGCCTTACTTTCCAAAACCTATAGGTTAGTACCAGACATTAAGCACTTTATGTAGGCTGTGCTTCTGCAATTCCTGGCAATTAAGCATATGGGCATTTGTATTGCTTTTAATACTAATTTGATACAGAACATTTTGGGCAGACTATGTTCAGGGGGACTCGTGATCTTGAAAGCTAATCCTTGGGCATGTTGAATTCTGAGGAATTGGGACATAAGTCATGGAAATTCTTGCAAGCCCACTTTCTTATGAACTCTTCAGCAGTTTGGATTCTTATTTTGTCTGCAGGGCACAGATTAGGTTGGGGCATGAAGATGCAGAAGACTATCACTGTTTCAAAGTGACTTCTTCTCTAGTGTCTCAGTTTCCCGTTTAAAATTGAATGTAAATTCTTTCCTGTGTGAAGAAATCAGGGTGAAGTGAGTTGCACTATGAATTGATGGTATGCCATCTTTTCTGCTTTGCATACTCCTTCATGCAGTCTGCATGGTCATGGTTAAAAACCTTCCCTTTCCCCTGCCTCTCCCAAATGAACTAGTTCTAAGTGATGGAGAGATGTCAACTAAACCTGAAGGGAACCTGCTAGGATAGTCTGGAGAGCTGCAAACTGCCTTATTTATCCTGGCACAATGTTAATCAGCTGTCCAGTGCAATCAGTTACATGTCACCCTTGTTAACAATTTAATTCTCCCTATGAAAAAGGGAGGGAGAAGATGACAGATATTTATAGTTCCTTCTGTGCGACCTCTCATTTAGTGCCACCAAGACAAGACTGTTACTGCCTTGAGCATGAGCACCACCACGGGTGTCTGCTGACCAGATGATCTGCTGACCAGAGCAGGCTAATGAGGAGCCCATATGGACTTAATGAACTTACTGCGACTTGTATGTAAAGTGTTTTTTCAGCTAGCAGGGCATTGTCATATTTTTATTTATATACATCTATAGCTATGCAGATACCTGCATTTCTCTGCTTCCTGCTTAAAAAGTGTTTAGTTGTGCAATGGGAAACAATACTTTCAAGAAAAAAAATCATCTTTCTGAACCACAACTGTAGGTTCAATTGAATTCTAAGAAGTGGTGATGATGCAGGCTAGTTCTTAATTAATTTGAACAAAATGATACCTGCTCTTAATGCAGTTTGCATGGTCAGGGTAAAGGCTTCCAGCTGGGATAAGTTAAAGGGAAACAGAAGTGAATGAGTTCAGAGAAATGGCAAACAGTAAAAAAAGAGGGGGCAAAATGGAAATATCCAGAGACTAGCAGAAAACATCAGACATTTGTAAAAAGGCAGATTTGAAGGCACGTGCAAAAAGAGGTTGATAGCTGTAATAACAGGAGCAGCAGCATCTGAGGCAGAAATGAGAGAAACGGTAGTAGCTAGGACAGGAACAGATGCCGATATAGCAATAGCAGTAAATATGTTCTTTCTCGGTGCACCCGAACCACTCATTTAGGGGCAGCCAAATAGACTGCTACAAAGCAAACAGACCATTATGGTCTCTTGTACAAATATGTATTTGGATGTCGATGTGTGGTGGTGAAACAGAAGTTGCCATGTGGGCTCAGCAGCCCCAGAGCCATGCTGTGTGTTAGCAACAATCCTTTCTGCAGGGGTGCATTTTGTCCTTTCTGGAAGAGGATTGGATCAAGAGGATTGTAATCAAGCTGCTTCAAAATTTCTGGATATAATTTTAGTTTTTAGTCATTAGTTGTTATTTTATTTTATTCATTTAGGTTTTATAAGGGAAGATACTTTGGATACACCAGTTCTTTCTTTCTTAAAGGATTAATACATTCCACAATACATTTCCTGGACTCCAGGATGGCTTTCACAGCCTCTGCTGAAGACCAATGCCTTTTTCTTTAAGAAAAAAAAAAACAAAAAACTTTGCATTTGTATCTTAGCTATTGCAACTACACGTTCTCCCTTTGAACTACATTGAGCTGCAGCAACTTGTAACAGCAGAGAAACTAGCCTCTAGACTTCTAGGCATATTTACTTCTCTTTAGAAAAATGGTACTTGAATTCTTTATTAAAAGTTGGTAAGTGCAGTTATATCAGCTGGCTTTGCAGTGGGTGTGGGTTAGAAGTGTTCCTGTATATGCATGTGCATACGCACGTGTGGATGTGCAGCTTTCCCATCCACTCCTGATAGGAGGTGTTCACACATTTTAGAATCTCAATTCACTGCCTTTATTGGAGGGGGAAAAAAAAAAAAAATCAAAGTCGCTTTATACCTTTCAGCATAAAAAGGACAAGAAAGCACTTTCTGAATAGTCTGTGTGAAATATTAGTTGCTTTAAAGAAAATTTCTTAAAGGAACAGGACCTTGATCCAGCAAATTCTGAAGTAGTGTTTAGTCCTGTACTTAGGAGTAGCCAGACTGCAACAGCGAAGCACTTGCTTTAGTGTTGTGCATGCCTAATCTTAGCAGTTCAAGTATGCAGTTGATCAAAATTGTGTGTCCATGCTGTGGGCATCTTCAGCACTTGCTTCCATTGCCCAGGCTCGGACCTTGCAGGCACATGTGCACAGCTCTGCTCCTTTTGTTGAGTGAGTCCACAAACTTTTACCCACAGGTATAACCTTAAAACTTACAGTCCTTTAATAGTAATAATAAAGAAACTTGCCCTCATACAAAGATGTTTGATGATGCCTTTAACCTTGGAGCTAAATTTCAGATCTCAATTCTAATTTCTAGTAAATTCGGGATTAAAATGGAAATGTTGACACAGCAGAAGTGCTGCCGTAAAGACAGCATGTCACACACTTTATTCCAACAGCTCTTGATTGCTTAGAAAAAATGCATAACGAATAAACATTATTTTAAAAGGCTTGATAGCACAATGAATTTTTCAGTGGGAGAAACAGAACAGAAAGTATTTAAAAATACATGAGTTTCATATTTGATTATAAGTCACGAAGCAGCAGAAAGAACCAAAAAAATTGATAGCAATGGCAGCAGGCACCAAGCTTTCAGTCTTGAATTAATGAGGTTATTCATAATAGGGAGGGAGTGACATAGTGATTAGTTAATTACTGTGCAGTAACATACAATTAATGTACAACCGGAATTAGGATACAATGAATTAAACTGTCAAATAATGGAAGCAACAAAACATGAGAAGGAAACCTTGATTGCTGATTGAAGTTGTTATAACAGCAAAAAGTCTATTGAGATCACAATAGCTTAGCTATCAAACAACATGTTTAACTTGTGTGATCAGATTCCAACCTGCTAACAGGACTGCTGCGGCAGAGCGTGGCTTGTGCATCAACTGCAAACTTATATGCATATGGAGCAAGTGAGATTTAGCCCAAGAAAGTTCAAAGGTATAATGTGAGGAAACTTGCATGAATTGTAACAGGAATTTTCTATGACTTTTGACAAATCTAATAGATGTTCAGCCTGGCTTAGTGTAGCAGCTGTCCTGTCATCAACCCAGGGATGTTGCATCCCGAGCACAGCCTGGCAAGGACTCCTCGGGCACAAAGAATAGCTGTTGCTGCCTGTGGATCACACTCCAGCAGCTCCATCGCAGCCGCTCAGCAGGGTGGCTCTTTCCCTGGACCTGCAGTCTCTTGCGTGGGTGCAGCGGTAAGGAATGATTTTGCACGTGGACTGGAGGTGTCTATTCCGTATGATCTTTATGTACCATAAAGCAGAAGGACAGCTGCCAGGTCAGGAGCAAACAGTGTTTACCAAGCCAGTCTCTTTTCCTTTTGAGAGAGTAGGGGTCAGACAAGCTTCTGTCACGTAAGGAAAGGAAATATCTCAAAATACATCACATCGTAACTTAGAGCTACCTTGGCTCTACTCCAAGTTATGTCAGTGTAAAAAGCCTTTTTATCTTGTGTGTGTGTATATATATATATATATATATAAAAGCTATATATAGTGTGTGTATATATACATATAGATATATATATAAAATGATCTTGCTATAGCATGCTGCAGGCTGCACTGGAGCTGCAGGCACGGTAACAGCTCCCAGCAGCTGGCAGAAGGCTGAAACCCTTGGTCTGCAGCACGGTGCGGTTTACTCTATTGGCAGACCATTTCTACAGTGGTTCAGATAAGAGTTTGCAAGTGCATGCATTTTTAACTTAGATTGCAGAAAACTGAGCTGATGTTATTGAAAGATCATCCTAGCCTCAAATTTATTATCTCTCTTTCCATTTAGCAATGTAAATAAGACTGATATTTTTGATATAAGATCTAGTTTCTATCCTAAGGAATTTAAAATCTGAAGTAGAAAAGTAATTTATAATAGTGTACATAAAGATAACCTTGAGGGAATTAGGTGAAAGAGAAAAATTAGAATAGGAGCATTTTGCAGAAGGTGCTTTATGCATGGAAACTCTGAAGTTATGGTCATTGATTTATCTTATAGCATATTTATTATTCTCTAGCATGTATTGCATTGCTGATACTTTATTTCAACTGGTAGTGCACCTTCTTGGGACGTAGTACTTCATCCTTGTACTTCAGGTGAGTTAAAAAGATCAATAAATCAATAGCAAAAACATTTTTTAAAAAGGAAAAAAGTATCATCAGATATCATAACATGTCACTTTTATGTCAATACAAAATTATCAATAGGTATCTGTTGTTACAGGAATCTAAAAATGCAACCATTTCTGGACAGAAACAGAAAAACACGTTATTAGCTGTGATAATTTTAAGTCTCTGACTGAATGGAAAAGGAAGCTTTAATCTTAAGAAATGGTCAAGAGTTAGCAAAAAATCCTAGCACTTTTCTTTCCTACCATGGGCCCCAATTCAGTGAAGTACTCAAACGTTGTTAATTTAGTTGCTCGCAAATGCTCTGCCAGGCAAGTGAAGTTCTCTGAAAGCCTTTCGTTATGTCACCAGAAGCTGTACAAAAGTCACTAATTTTTTTCCAGGTCATTTCTGAAGATGGCCCTTTTCGATAATACTGTGTGAGAAAGTTCACCTTTAGTAAGTGCTTAAGTCTGACCCTATTAAGTTGAGGGCAAAAGTAGCACTAAATTTAATTGCCCGGCATCGGTGACGCTGGGAGTTGCAGCAGGAGTGTGAGGCTCCCGGGCTGTGTGTGACCACTGGAGCTCTGAGTCTTCCTCTCTGTGCTTTTCCATAAGATACCACAAAGATTTCAACAAAACCAAACCTTTTGAAATATCCCCCAGCACAAGGCAGCAAATTGTCAGCTTTGTCACATGTAAATTATTTTGAAAACGGACTTCTTCTCTTCATGGCCTGCTGAAATAATTTTCGTAATCGGATGTCTCTTTTTTTACCCAGATCTGGTTAAAATTCATACCATGTCAATCAACTGGCTTTATCAAATCAGAAGAAAATTTGGGTTTCTTCAGCCTTATCTTGGATTTCTTTCTCTCTCTCCTCTCTCTCTCTTCCGCTGCTGTTCCTCTGAGAAATTAACTCAGCCTTTCAATCAGTGAGAGAGCCAGGTTGGGAATAACAGGAAAGCCTCAGTTACTGGGAACGGTATTAGTTTATAATAAAGTGCTGATCCTTGAAATGTCATTTTCTTGTTTGAGGACAGTAACATAAACAGCAATAGAAAATCAAATACTCTGTTACTTTAAATGATTGTCTTTTTAATATTTACAGTATTCTAATAAACAAAAATATCTCTGCTTGTAAAAGTTCATCCAGCAGTATTTGCTGTGGAAAAGCCTAATCATTTCATGATATTAAGCAAGTATGGAAGTTCTGGTGTTCTGTGCTGTAGCCGAGGAGGAGGGAAACCTCCCAGTGATTTCCAGCCACAGGCTTCTCTCCTCAGCGATAAAGCAAACTATTTACTAATCACTATTCTCAAAGACACTTTTGATATGGGTAAAGCAGAAGAGCTTGCTGCTCGTCGTCAAAAGAGCGCTCTACCTCGCCTTTTCCTAGAGCTCTCCTATGTAAGTCACTTATGAAGCCTATGGAAACCAGTCTTTTCTTCTCGTCTCCCTCTGTGCCAGTAAGCGTGTTTGCTCCAGGCAGCTGAGCATTTGCTGACAGGCACAACGAGCAGATACTCACAAAGTAGCATTTGGGACTACAATTATTTATGGTACAAAACATGTCTAGTAAAATGGAGACTTGGTTAAAACTATGTTTGGAAGATTCACAGTAGAAGTGACCGTCCAAGTGGAGGGCATTATATGTACAATGCTGCTGATTGCTCTTTACATTACCTTCTGCATGAGCTCTTAGTGTGGGAAGAGCTGCCTAGCTGGGATAGGTGCAATTTCAGGTAGAAGTGGACCTGACTCAGTGATGGTGGTCAGGGACGTAGTAAAATCTGGATCTGTGAAACACACCTATGTAGTAATGCTGACTTATATAGGGCCTGTAAGTTTTTTGGGTTTTTTTTTAATTACTCATTTTGATTTATGTTGGTCTTGACCATTGGCTCCCAAGCAGTGATGACATTTTCCCCATAAAGTAAAATATTAATAGAAACAGCCAATCTCAAAAGTTGGGTTTGTTTGTTTTTGATTATTTACCATTTCCATGGGTGAGTTTCAGCTGAGATCAAAACTCCTAGGGAAGATAATGTCTAATTTCAGAGGTCTTGAGTCCAGGATTTTGCCAACACTTTCACAAGAGACAAGTGGTATTTCAGGCTGAAAAAACCCTATCAATTTCAAAACGTGACAAAACCTTTTCTTTTTGTGACATCATCCTGTATTACTTTGAAAAAATTCCTGTGTTTCATATATTTTACCCTAATGACAAACTCAAACTAAATTGCTATGTGCTGAAGAGCAGACAGGGAGTGAGTAGGGAAGGCTTCTGATGTAGTTTAACAAGAATTATTTTAAATCAGTTCAGATGCTGGTTTTGGTACAGCAAAGACCTGCATCATAAAATACAGAAGGGTCTGAAGGGCTTGAAACTTTGCACACCACAAAATGTGTTACACAGCTCCGTCAAACGTGACTAGGAGTTGTGCCTCTTTCCACCCCGTACAGCTGGGAGTAGGAGCTGGAGTTCTATCTCCATTACTCATCTGCAGGAGTACGGCTGAGACCTGAAGGACCATTTTCATCTCTCTGATGTGAAGCTTTAGTTCCTTCTACTGGAAATGGCAAATCTACAGGCAGATTTGGAAAGATTCAACATTTTAAATGTTCTTAATTCAACAGGCACTGAATATGTATCTGGCTGGGTGGGCAGTAAAACATTAGTTACTGAAGCAGTGGATATGTGGTTTCGTTTGAGGACAGAAAGATTAACAGCCAGTGAATATGATCCATGTCAGAAAACCTAATCCCTTGCCAGCACTCACGGGTGTTATAGTTGCAAGTATGAAATTGCACTTGGAATTTTTTGTTTATTATCAGTTCAATCTGCTAGTTTCATCTTTGCTTATGTATTCTTAAATTAAAACAACAAGAAAAAACACCACACCCAACCTATTGGTTCCTTTATTTGTTCCAAGACATTAAACACAAAGAAATGCCATCACCCTGCCCCAGCAACAGCGCTGCATCAGGGTTGGTGGTAAGTGCTGCCCAGGCTTCATGAAAATTTCGGAAAACCCAGTGTGTTGTTTCTTCTGTGTTTTGCCAGAGTGAGTCTGAAAATATTGTATTCAATTCGCTGAGTTCTGGAATAATTACAACAATATGTCATAAATAGATGCTTGGCAACGCACAGCTTCACTAGACAGAGCAACATGAAGGCTGCCTGGGTGTATCTCCTGCACCGATGTGTAACGACCAGGGATGAGCTTGACACAGATACAACAGGAGGAAAGGGTCCTGTGCCTCAATAGGTGCAGATATTGGCTCACATGAAAAATTATCCACTGTTAAGCAAAGGAAATGTAGAATTAAATTATCCTGGTATGTAATTTAGAAAGTTTTAGTTATACATCAAATGATTATTTGAATAACATCTAGATGTAGGAAAGTCCTCAGTAGAGGTCTATGTATTGAAATAGAATTTCATATAAAAATACCATTTCAGGGTTGTGGCACACGGGGATTTGTGAGTTTTTGATGCTGTACATATGTGACTATGTGTCTCATATCTGGGGGAACTGAGTGCAATAGGAAGGAAATATTTACCTTCTCAGAGGCTAATGATGAGGGACAGCTGCAGTGCCCCTTTACCACAATGGAGAATGTACTGAAAAAGTACAAGTTTGTTTAACATTGAGGAAAAGAATGCACAAGATAAGATGTTGAGAAGTATTAAATGACATTTGCACAAGAGCCTTGTCCTCCAGGCTCCTGTACCATTTTTGAAAATGTGCTCAAGTGGTTTCTTCTTTCCTTTTTTTTTTCTCCCTCCATTTCTAAATGCTTCTATCATACTCGTTGTTTTTAGAGCACCCATAGCCTTAACATTTGGGTGCAAGGTCTGGCAGCAATCAGATGTCATGCTCTGCCATTCACTTTCCTACATGATATATTTTATTTTACAATGTTGAAGGAATACAGAGCAAGTTTTCTATTAGCTTTACTTCTTCTCCTTTCCTTGCTGTGTGAGGGCAGTGTACCTCTCACAGGATATTTTAAAACAACTGCAACAGTTTCCTGGGTAATTCCATGACTGAATGCCTGCTCACATCCACCCCACGTTTTTCTTAATATCTGATATTTTTCAAAGACTGGAAGGCAACATTACACAGTAAAAAGAGCTGACATTTTTGATTTCTCTCTCCCCATCTCTCAGTGGAGGAGGTAGCATTTGTGATCCCTGGGCAGCGCAGCTGTTACAAAGCTTTATGGTGAATTGTCCTTGTTTACATTACTTCAGAACAGCATTTTTGTAAATCTTTTCCTTAAATTGTTTATTGCAGAGTCCTGTCTTAAACTCTGGCCATCCCTACACACTAAACTGAATAGAGGGGCAGGCTCAATGCTTACGCCTTGCAGTAAGCGGGGTCTGGTCAGAGCGCTGTTGCCAATCGTGGGGCTTTTTCCACTGATCTCAAGGGGCTGTTGATCAAATCTCTGTATACTATGGACTGGAGCTCAGCTTCTCCCAGTGAGTAGCTTACAACATCTATAGTATTTAGGAGTGTGACTTTTAACCTAGATGATGTCCTCTGCTCCAAAATGTTTTCTGAGAATATTTTTTCTAACATCTCTATTTTTCACATTGACGTCAGTTGCTCAGATACATTTGTATCTGCTTCTGGCAGAGTTAAAGTTTCATCTCCTGCAGTCTCACTCAAACAAGATTTTTCTCTTTTATTTTGGGAAGGATAGAGAGGTAAGGTCCTATGCTTTTGTCTCCAATATTCTATTAATGCTCCTGGCCATTTGGGCACTGAGGCATGACTTTGTATTAAGAACTGGATTACAATGCAATGCTCTTTTCTTGGTTTTGGTATATTTCCCTGCCTTTTCCTTCTTGGTTTCTGCCTTTTTCTGATTCCCAGACTACTAAAATTTATTTCTTGTGCAGTGCCATTTTTTTCCTGTTTCTTTCTCTTACCAGTAGCACTTTAAATTCATTTTCGGTTAAGTTAAATTATAAAATAGGTTATGCTTTAACATAGTACAGGTACTACTATCTGGTGGATATTATTTACCTCCGAACTTTAGAATTCTACAACACACCCTCAAATATTTTTTATTTTTCTTGGACTTGTTGTAAAATCCTTTTGTTTGGCTAAGCCATATCTGACACATGAGCAGCTCTGTTGGACAGACTTTCCTTAGTCTTGTGAAAATGCAGCATTATTCTGAAATGCCTAAACTGAGACCAGTCTCCTGCAAGGGAGCAGCATCGTGGTGGAACCATATGCTGATGTTTTAGATGAAGATCACACTGAATTGGTTTTCTTTAACTGATTCTAGTTATTTGTTTGGGTGGGTCAGGAGCAACTATCACATTAGATCTCCCTGTTTCTTTCTATAATGTTATCTTCCTTTCTTTCTTTGCTCTTTTATTTTCCATCTTCTGGTCACTGAGTTGCCATCTTCTTAAGTGTGGCTAGCACAGATGTACTGATTTTCATCTGTGCAGAGAGGAGAGAAAGGTGAAGGAATGAAGGAGGGTTTCTGAGGAACTTTACTTCTCCATAGTCCACAGGATTAATCTAGGGAACTGTGGAAGGCAAATGAATTTTTGTCTGCAAGCAATGACAAGACTCTGTGTGGATAAGCAAGAAAAGGTTATGGTGAAAAACCGCAATGATGAAAGTTCTTGTGACTGTTGGCCAATTTCCACAGCAAAAATTAATGCAAATGTATGCAGAAATGCCATCAGTTCAAGCCTGTGTTCTAGATACAGGAGGATTCAACATGGAAAGGTTTCTGCTGGTTTGAGATCATGTAGTGGGATGTCTTCAGATCCCCTGTCTACATTCACAGAAACACACACAATCACAAAATGGCTATGGTTGGAAGGGACCTCTGGACATCATCTACTCCAAGCAGGTTCACCAGAGCAGATCACACAGGAGCACGTCCAGGCAAGTTTTAAAAGTCTCCAGAGAAGGAGACTCCACACCCTCTCTGGGCAACCTGCTCCAGTGCTCTGGAACCCTCAGAGTAAAGAAGTTTGTGTTTAGATGGAACCTCCTGTGCTTCAGTCTGTACCTCTTGCCCCTCATTCTATCACTGGGTACCACTGAAGAGTTTGGTCCATCCTCTTGACACCCACCCTTGAGATATTTATAAGCACTGATAAGATCTCCTCCCAGCCTGCTCTTTTCCAGGCTGAACAGACCCACCTCTGTGTCTTTCCTCCTAAGAAAGCTGCTCCAGACCCCCCATCATCTTTGTAGCTCACTGCTAGACTTGCTCCAGTAATTCCTTGTTGTTTTTAAACTGAGAAGCCATGAAATTCAGGGTCTCTCCTGTGCTCATCAAAGATTCAGGAAGGCCCATGGACAGGATGATCTACTGGCTTGAAGCTTCTGTTAGATAGCAAATTTCCTTGCAGGACGGCTGTCCTTTCCTGCAAGTTTGCTACAGAATATTTTTCCTTCAGCTTTGTGGTACGTGTTTCTTTCTTCAAACTGCTCAGAACCAGAGTGAAAATGAAAGCATGAAGCTGCAGGTGGTGCTTTCAGTAGTTTCCAGACACATACTTGTCTGCCTGAGCATACATTCGCTCTCTGACTCTTCTAAAACCCGTTGAGTGCTGTACTCAATGCAGTGAAGAAAATGTATGGTCAAGTAAAGCAATCAGTGTTATCTGAAGCCTACTGAGTCTTTGCCTTTATGCAAAACTGTCACTGTACCATTAGTCTTAAATGGCTGTTAACTGCTAAAATGTCTATAATCTTTGCAAAGTGGAGACACAGTGAGGTTTCCTGACTTCTCTGCATATTCCAGCATCTCTGCAGTATATAAAAAGCCTCTGTGAACACTCACAAAGGGCTAGTGCCTCAGCTGAGGCCCATTGACTTCACTGGAGCTTTGCCAGCCTCCACTAGCCGAGAACCTTTTTTCTTGTATTTTCTAAAGATACTATTGGGAAAACACTTTTGAAATCCGGTGAACAAAGTTCAGTCAATAAAAAATTTAAAAATTAAAAAAAAAGAGAGAGAAAAATAGCGTGTGCAGCAATGGAATAAGTGAAATTGAATTGAGATGTGACTGAGTGCTGCTGGTAGATGTGTTTTTCTGTCTGATAATACTGATTTAGTAAAATGGGAACATTTCACAAAAATGCATCCAGTTTTATCAGAACACTGTGGGAAATCACTGGAACTTTTTACATCAAAATTAGAACGTAGCATTTTGTTTCAGCTGTTATGCAATGAGGATTGAAAAATCCTTCTGGAAACAAAGCAGTTTGACCCTTCTGAAACAAAATACTGCTGCAATCTCATTTTGCTGTAAATTGTGACATTTCAACATGTTACTCAGATATGGCAAGAAAACAAATGCCAAAATTCCTCACGGAAAGGTGATTTAAGACAACTTTAATAAGAAACTGTTTTAATAGGAAGTATTATCTTGGAAAACCGTGAAAGAAATAGGCACCCTTGTTGTTAGCAGAGGTATGCATTACAAGTGAAATCCTCGCAATTGCTTTATAATAGAAAGTGATATGATATGATATGATATGATATGATATGATATGATATGATATGATATGATATTAAACAGTAGCACAGCATTTCAAAGCAAAGTGTCGGTTTCCTCTGCCCGTGTTTAACCACCACAAGGTTCACGTGGTCTCAGTCTAACTGCAGGACTCAGGAACAGAGCATCAGCATAAGCGTATCTGACTTTTCTTAACAAATTTCTAGATTAAATATAAGAATGTAATAGGCACTGTAGATTCAGAGGCAAAAGGGTGTCTACGTCTGCCAGCCCTGCCAAGAGCTGGGACAGGAAGAGGGATTGTTCACTTAACATCCTCTATGGATAAAATTGGTTGGGATCGTTTTTTGGAGTATTCAGCACTTGAGTTCCTGGTATTTTTGTGCTCTTTCCCCACAGTTCATTTTGCTGTGGGTAAACAGTTGTGGGAGAAGATAATACATCACCTCTGCACAGTTATTGATGCCAGAAATTTGATCCGTTCTCTGAGACAGGCCATGCTGGCAAGGCAGGTGTATTTAGAGATCTTATATTGGACAAGATTTTTTTTTTTCTTTGAATAATGTAAACCATTTATCTTTTTTTTCTGCCTCTGGAGAGAATATTTTCTGTAACTTAAAAAAGGCAATAAAAATACTGATCTGAGAATGACACCACACCTTGGAGGTGTGCAAAGTTCTCTTTGTACCAAAGCTCCTTTGGAGTTGTTCCACTGGGAGATTTCCCTAAAAACTACAGGAATGGGCCCTCCGTTAAGAATAAAGATAAGTCCAAAGTGCACTTGCATGACCTTATATTTTAAGAGGCTTCATTCACTCAATTTGGGGATTTATTCCTCCCTTCTGTATCGATAAAAAGTCTCTTTTAGTTCAAATGAAATCGATTTGTATTCATGGTACTATTTCAGAGTTCTCAACTCGTAAGGATATTTGCATACTGAAGTGGAGCTGATTTTGTTCTAATTCCACTGATTTTATTTCACATTTTTTCTAGTTATAAGGAGTAAAAACTTCTTTAGATCAGGGGATCATTATAGAGAGAAAGGATCTTAATATTCTCCTTCTGTTTCCTACCTGTGGTGTGGTGGGAAGATGAAAGTTAATCTCCAGCCACTCCACTGAGAAGAGTCACTGAAGCATCATTTGTGTTTGTGAGCCCCACCTGAAACAGTCGGTGACTCATCAGATTCCTTCACTTAGTGAAATTTTCCTAATTAGTTTTAGTTTTGTGCGTATTTATTTGGTAGCATCTAAATGTGCATGGCTAGGTCTGCGAAAGGCATGGAGTTAAACAACAGTACAGCCAAATCCGCTGCGGTGTCCCTGATTCTGCATTCATGTCCCATTCTGTGCTGCCGGTGTTTGTGCTGAGGGGGGTATTTGGGAAACTGCATCTTTCTCTGAGTGGCAGAAAGGCCACAGAAAACCTGCCGAGGCTTTTCTTCTGATAACCTCTAGGTGAGCAGTGGTGTTCTGGAGATAGGGCAGACTCGGAACCTGAGCTCTTCACACGCTGTCAGCCCTCAGGACTTGCAGCTTCCACTGTTCAGACAGGATTTTCTGAAAATATCAGGCAGTGGTTGTCTTTGTTATCCTGTGTGTCGAGGCAGGAGGGGTGTTACTCATTTTGTTGTGTTTTCTATGTGTGCTTATAGTAACTGGAAAAAATTGTGGGCCTCAGTAAATCCTTTTCTGAGTCAAAATACTAATCCTGGCCTCAGTTACAGGTATATAATTTCACAACCCGTAATGTCAGAGTATGAAAAAATTATGCAGGAAATGAAGGACTTCTTTTGTTCAAGTGTCTGTTCTGACCCCAGGGCCCATCATAACTACAGGAGACAAAGACAACTGTCTTTCTCTATATAAATATGTCTTTTGTTTATATGTATTAACTTACAGAGTTAATCATTACAGATATATACATATAAAATTATGCATGGAGTAGAACTCCCAAATGCCTGGTTTTTCGCATTTAGAAGGATGACTCACAATTTCCTGAAAAGTAAACTTAAGCAATAAAATCTATACTTATCCTGAATTTGGAAAAAATTGAGGAATATGCAAGAACTGAATATTTGCCTTGCTGCTTCTTCCTAAACATCACTGATAGGTGTGATACTAGATGAAAAAAAATAGTAGAGTGACCTCCATTTGCCTCAAACGCCTGAGCTTAGATTGCACTGATGCTTGCCCTCGATTAATGAACTCTTCAGGGATTATGCAAAAATCAGACTCCATAGTCCTCCACTTCTGCCCCCCTCTGCACATCCTAATCCAGGGTTTAGCTACAGTCAGATTGGCCGCATTTGCCCATGAACAACAGATAACGAGACCCCTGTGATACCAGGTCGCATGGTAACTCTTGAAGGCTTCTGGCATTCCAGCACCCATCAAGTTCTTCTGTTGCCCTTATACCTTGAGCCCAACCCTAAACTAGTTTTTCAGACAGCATTTAGATTTTTTATTTCTTTTCCTTTCAAAGTTGCACCCAGTTGGGTCAAACGCACTGTTTTGTCCCCCAGGTGAATACTTTTTTAGTGATTCAGTCCACTGAATGCAGTGAAGCTGACCCACATTGGTAGGACTGTGCTCACCTGCAGTTTTCCAGCCCCCCAGAGGACACTTCTGTTTCTTGTGCAGGCTCTGCTTGGTGCTGCTCTGGGTTAATGAAGATGCATTTCCAGCGCCGAGTGTGCTGCCAGCCTGGAGGAGCCCACGGGGAAAGGGAACAGCTCAGGGACGAACTGTCTGATGTGCGTTTTACAGTGGCTATATAGTTTTGTCCCTAGTGCTCTGACGCTGGACTTGTGAAAGTGTCAGAAAGTTGTTCAAGACTGCTGTGGGTTTGGTATGTCAAACTGCCTTCCAGAAAATATACGCTGGTAAGCAAATGCCAGTAAATTCGCAGATGTGGGATGCATTCACATGTGTGGGAGAAGAAATGCAACCTCAGTATCTCTAGAGTATCGCTGGTTTTGTAATTTCATCCATCTGTGCTATTTAGTTGTTCTTTGGGTTTGGGATTTTTTACCCTGTCTATATTTTACTGTCTCCTTATTTGATATTTTGGTCTCTTTAATACTTGTGAGTTACCTTTGTCAATTAGTTGGTGTATAAAATATTAAGGGAAAAATTCAAGAAGGTGGATACAGGCACAGATACTCTCTGTTATAAGAAAAGGGTGGTGTGAGAACAGGGTTGTGCCTATTTGGCTTAAATAACATCTCTGTATTTCTGTAAAATTATTATGTAGACAGGCTAAATATTGGTTTTGGAGCTGATAGACATACAGATTAGGCTTTCCACAATGCCTTGTCTCAGCCAGCAACAACAGCATCAAATTCCCTAGGCATTCAAATTATTTGTCAGCCCAGGGGCTGACAGGAGAGCTCTGTGGTGGGAAGTGTGCCCTTCTCCCAGGGCCCTTTTCACAGCAAGTCAAACCATTCCACATGGCATGTGGATCTGGAAGGGCTGTGTGCTCTGGGGAGTAAGGAGTAGGGCTTTGGCAACAAGCTTCTGATTGCGGATTTCTGTGCTGATTCTTTCTGAAGGTCACTGTTGATGGGAAGCTGTTGACTAGGATTTTATTTTGTCTTTTTAAAATTTTTTTTTGAAAATAGTATTTTATACTTTTAGGAAGTTAATGTGTTTTTTATATCAAGACAGTTATCTCAGTCTGCATCTCTTGGGAGTTGATTTTTCTCCTCTTGTACTTCAGTTTTGTCCTTGACTCTTCCTTCAATTTGCGTTTTATCACTGGATTTTGAGGAGAAATCTGTATTTTGTATCCAGTAAGGCCTATCCATGTTTCCTTTATTTTCTACCAGCAAATGCCCTTTTTCTAATTGCTTTTGTGATTAAGTGAAAACTATTAGCCGAGCAGTTCTGATGTGAGCAGAGATTTCTGTGAACCTTACAGACCTTAACTAGCGTGTGCTTCAAAAAACAAGCTGACATGTCTCTTTTGAGACTATCAGTGTAGATACTTCTTGTTACTCAGGTCAGTCTTGAAGAAGCCCTCAGCAAAGATTGTTGAACATTGTGGTGTTATGAGGATCTCTGGTCTCAGGAGGCTGCATAGGATGGGACAAGAAAGTGTATGTGGAAGTTGCTACAAAATGATGCTCACAGTGAGCTGATACCATCTCTGCTAGTTAGCTATGGGCTGTTCATTACACTGCCAACTTCTAGTGTCCATCAGAGCCCTCCAAGGACGTTATTAAAGGGGAAGAGAAGCTGGAGCTGTTTCTCTAGGCAGAGGAAATAAAGTCCCATTACTTTTGTCAGATAAACCCATTTTAAATGTGAAACTTAGTGTTTGGTTAGCTTCCCATATTCTTGCCAACTTCAATATATGTTAAATTGTTTGACTCCAGGTGTGTCCAAGGGGTGTGCAAATGCACTCTGCCACTCCTTAGGAAATAATCTTTTCATTTTGTTCCTTCTCAGGCTGCATGTTGTGTGTCAAAAATAACAGTTCGGTGGTACAGAGCAGTGTGGTGTAAAGCAGATTGAAACTTTGTTGACATAAGTGCTTTCTATAGGAATTCAGGGGACTGAAACCATCCCCAAAAAAACTGTCTTCATAAGCAAGCAAATAAATTTAAGTCATCATATTTTAAAACTTGCCATGTTTTTTCTGTTCATGCAAGAAAGTAGAACGAAAAGAAAGGAGCGTTTTTGTTTTACTTTACTGCTAAGCAGACTGACTGACCTCTGGCTGACAGAAAAAGATGCAATTTCACTGCGAAAGAACTTATTTCATTCAAAAGTGATGAAATGTCATTGCTGGAGAATGCAGAAAAGATTGCATAGGACAGATTCTGGATGGCTTGTGTAGGGCAGTGATCCCAGATGGCCCTCGCCATTTTACAGCATCACAGCAGCGTTCATGGAGGGGAGCAGGAATCTTGACGTCCGTGTCAGCCGCAGATACAACAACTGCATCTGACAGACGGGTCATTCTCTGCAGGCCTGCAGTAGGTCACTGCCATTTTAAAATTCTTGAGGTGATTTGGAATTGCTTAGCGTCCACCACTTGATAGGCTGGCTGGTTATTAGGTTTAGCTGCAGACACGCTTTGATTGAAATATGTCAGCACTGAGTTGTGAACTGCCAAAGTTTGTAGTTGAGATAGATGATCTTGCAATAATCAGTTTTTTGGCCTGGGCACTGACCCCTCTGTGTTTCGAATTGCCTAAGGAGACCCGGCCATTCTCCACAGCCCTCCCAACCACTGCAAAATGCTCTGGCTGTTTACAAGACTTTAGCACTTGTAAACATTCGGGCTGTGGCCTCTCTGCTTTCTCTTCTAAGGACAACAGAACAAAACTGCTTCTCTCCTTTTGTACTTCTGCATGGACAGTGATTAACTCACTGGCTTTTCTGGACTTGTGCTTAATGTATCGTAGCAGCTCTTGTGCTGCACAAGTGCAGTTGTTTTGGGCAATTCATGCAAGAATGTTAGAGCAACCTTTTGTAGATGGTACTCTAGGCTGCTTGTCTGCTATCAAAGCTCAATTTGTAATCAAGTTCTTTGTGTCAGAGCTGAATCTTGGCTTCTCCAGCTCATGTTGGTTGTCCCAGCCTTTCTCCCCTGAATGTGAATTTAGGTTTCTTCAGACCCAGTTCTTTGTGCCAAAGTTTAAACAGAGAAGAGAACATCACCAGCACACAGGAGACTTGCTCCTCCAGCCTGGTAAATGCTTCTGTTGTGAGGAGTGGTAGGTGATGATCAAACACAGAGTGCAGCTGCAACCCTGGTCTCTTAACTGCCTTTCTTTAACCACCAAGATATCTGAAGAAGAAATACCTAAGCTCTCCAAGTAGATTAAGTAATAATGCTTGCCTTTTTTTTTTTTTTTCTTCCAAAGCTTATTTACTGTGATGATTAAAGCTAAAACCATTGAGAGGGCTTGACCTATGAACTGACTCTATTATTGACTAAGCCAACCGACTTATTTCTCACAAAGCCAAAATGCAACATTTGCAGATGTTGTGAGTGTTCAAGCAAGCTAGAATGGAAATGGGAAAAAGCTTCCTTTCCAGCACTCTTCAGGATCAGAACTGAGCATTTGCTATTCACACTGATCTATAATAGATTATTGGCTTTGGGTGTCTCTCGCTAAATGTCCTGTGATTCACCAGTTTTCTTCTTTTGCTGCTCATCAATTCTCCACACACGTGGTCACCACTGCACTCATTCTCTGCAGTTTGAAAAAGCAGAGACTGTTTGTATCTCAGGAGGAGATACAAACCTATACAGATTTACAGGAGACAGTGTAATTACATCAACAGAAAAGAAATCTGAATCAGTTCTTGAATGGACAAGAAACATTTTGCAGTAGTTAAGAAGTGCAGTCCTTAATTCATTATTAAATCCAGCTGTGCCATATAAAGGAACAGATTGCTGACATCTAACCAGTAAAATAAACCCATATTTTTCACAGCAGTTGTGGATTGATGCCCCATGACATCTTCTAAAAATCCAGATCTAGAAGCACATAACCATAAATTGTTCTATTGACACTATTAGTAGCACTTTTACAGATGTAGTTAAACTGCTGCAAATAAAATCTTAATTGCCTAATTTTGTGGAAATTATGGGCCTAGATCCAGGCATCTACATCTGCAGTGTGGTGTTTGTAAAAATGAATTTATACTTCATTCTGTAGCATTGAGAGTAGTGTGAATTTGAGTGCTCTGCAGTTGCTAAGTCAACAAAGTTAGAAATCATTGAAATTCTTGGGAGTGAAGGTTGGGGGAGCCTGGAGAAAAAGTGTCTGAGGGAGTGACCAGGGAATAACAGGCTGAGCTTCCCTGGTTTGCTTCTAGTCCCAGCTGAATAGCAGCTTTGCATCCGTGGCCATGCCGTTGGGCGCTGATGGTGTATGTCTCCTGCTAATGTTGATCAGAGGTAGGGGGAACCTTCTTCTCCCAGATGAATGTCTAGAAACTCGTTTACCTGGCCTTTAAGAGGATTTTACAAAGCAATTGTTCTGTCGATTTGTGTCATAGCGATTTCCAATAATTCATAGCTCATTGTACATGGAGATCAACTGCTTCACTTCAGGTAATTAATTATGTTGAAAACGAACACTCACCCTTTTGCATGGCTTTGTTTTCCCTTCTTTCTTCCCCTTGTCCCCACTACCTGCTCTTGATCTATACTACCAGATTTTGATGGATTTGCTACGTTTGGCAGCTTTGTGCAGTCCCCTTGCACAGGACTCCTCTGAACCCCATATGCACACTCAAAGGTTATGTTGGGAATGCTTTCCTTAACACTTAAACCTAAATGTTTTCATTTTCTAGGGCATCCACTAGAAGAGTTTTCCCTTGGAGGAGTCTCTGGTTATTTGTGCTTGAAGCAAAAGTTAGTGAGAAGTCTATTGACCCTTTAAGGCACCAATATTCTGCTATTTGCTTGTGGTTCTTTACTTGATAAATTGTTAATTTAGGGTGAAATCATACTCTTTAGTGGCTCCCTGTTCATAAATCACAATCTGACATTTTTTCTCTGGGGAAAGATTGCTGTTTGCAGTATGCTCTGCTACCAGAACAAATGACAATATTAGTTTATCAGGAGAAACCTATATTTTTAAAAACAAATCCTGATGCAATAAATTCCCAGCTGTCTGTATTGCTGCTTGAATGTTTTTATTGCCGGACCATCTCTGTAATCTTGAGCTCAGAAGCCTTTATATAGAGAGTATGATGAAATGGACAGAAAGGGGAAATCGGTATTTCAATTTGACAATGTTTTACAATCTGCACAGGTATTGTAGCAGATTACTTATGCTGATGAGAAATCACACACCACTTGCAATTAAGCAGCATTTAATCAAGAATAAGATTTTACTAAAGCTGGAATCCAGTATTTTCAGGAATCTGTTAAGCTGTTCTTGTTTTAAATTGCTACCACAAAAATCAAGGCTAGATTTTTAGAGATGTGTTCAGACCTTGACTCTTCCAGAATTGGAACTTTATGTTGTATATTGATGTATTGCCTTTCTAACTAGCATACAAGGCACATTGAACTAATATGAGGTCCCTACACATGTGACTTGCAATTGCTCTTTGCAGGAAGATTGAGACAGAGAAATTATAGGGTTTATCCTCTGTTTCTTAGATGACAGAAATGGAAATCTTAATCTCGAGCCCTTCTGCTTAACTGCAGAATGTCCATTCTGCCTTGCTGCTGCTGAGACAAGAACTAAGAACCTCAGCCTGTGGTTTTTGCTGGGCTGTTGGTGATGATACATATGTGTGAAGAGCAGTGGGAGAAGCTTCTTTCCCTGCTCCCCTATGCATTATGCTTTCCCCGACTGTGGCTGGGTGGGTTTATCTCTCTTCCTCTTAGCTTACACCTTGCCAAAATGGCTGGGAGGTTGTGAATGATGGCTCAGCCCACCCAGGTAGCTGAGATGCAGACATGTTCCTAGCGAGGTCAGCTGATTTTGGAAGGGAGATGTAATGCACTGAGTCTCCCCCATGCTTCCACGTGGGCCTGGGCTCCCACGGGCCACCAAAGTTTGAGCAGGCAGAGAGGGTCTTTGGGATGGAACTCGTGACCATCCCAAGGGACCTTGCCACCCATTACTTCATTGTAAAACAGGAGCAGTGTGAGACGCAGTACTCCAAGCTTCATTTTTAGCAGATTTGTGTTCTCTTTTCTCAAACACTGCTTTGGAGAAAATTGGGGAGAAACGACCAAAAAGCAGGAGGAAGGAAGGAGAGCAGTTCTGCTTCTGACACCAGCAAGTCCTGTGTCCATTCCTGCCCTTGCTGCCCCCTTCCCTGTCTGCCAGCCAGTCTCAGAGCTCTGTTGCTCACACCTTCTTCCTCTGCCGTTATAGATGGTGCTGCTGATGGGCTTGTCTGCAAATATGTCTTCTGTGTGTGCATCAGGATAGAGAACACTTGGGTGCAGTGCTCTCCACTTTCCCTGTGCCCTCGGCCTGGGAGGGACAGGGACTCGGCAGCTGCAGCAGCCGTGCTGGGCTCTTCAGTCATGCTAAACACATTTTAAAAAAGTAAAACTTACAGGTTCTTTTGTATTCCAGTAGAGTACTGCTGGCGTAAGAACATTGTTCCCATGGGTCTGGAAATGTCTTTACATCCTTAATGTGTCTTTACTTCAGAGAAAACAGGCATGTGCAATTAATTCTTATATGTATGCTGCTTGAGCCTATTTGAAATCATGTGTCTGTATGTGCAAGGTAATTAATCTCCATTCCTTAGAAGTAAGAGAGCCAGGGAGGTTTTTTCCTTTTTGCAGTGTCAGGATGAGGATTCAAACTTAGTTTTTTTTTTTTTCCTCCCAATTGTGCGCTGTTTTTTCCAGATCACAGTGCCTGAGAAAGCAAAGTCCTCATATAGGGGACCTTCAAGCAATAAAAACGTGAATGATAAAGATGTATTTTAATGATGACCGGTATATAGCACAAATCAAGGAAAATCAAACAGCAATTTCTGATAATTCACTTATTTCTAGAAGGGAAATTGTTTTTCCGAAGGATGCTGTCATGATAAGAGCAATAAAAAATGGTTGCCTATTGAAACTAAGACTCATGCTCCAGTGCAAGTTGCTTCATTAAAATAGTTTGCAGTATAGTTGATGTGCACTGGGTTTGGTTTTCTCTATGGCTGCGTGTTTAAAGTGTCCCTCAGGATAAGAACTTAAGTGTATAGCTTTAGGGTTTGCAAATTTTATTCACCAGCTAGAACCCTCTTCAGTGTTCAGAAGGAAATACAGGAAAGAGAGAAGGAAGACAAAGTGACAGACTCGTTTCTGTGCAGTATCTTCTTTTATTTTGCTTCCAAAATATCATTTAGCTCCTCAGAAACAAGGTTAATGTGGCTAGGCAGTTTGATACAATTGCTGTTACTTACCACTCATGATGTAACTCATAAAAATGTCTTGCACCATTTATATGGAGTCTGTTGTACTTGACATAAAAAGGTGGAAAGAAGCTGTTTCATGAAGACTGTAGTTTGTTCCTCTGGGAGTCATGAAACTCCATTTTCCCTGAATGTAATTAATATCTTCCCCATTATGAACTCAAGGAAGGTCCATCTAGCCTGAAATGGCAGCAGACTAATCATCAGAAGAGACACAGGGCTGAGACAATCATATGCTGGGTATTCATTTAGAAAATGAACTTCAGGAAAAATAAGAGGCACTAACATCAAGTTTTGTGGCTGTGCTCTCCCACCTATGCAAACAAAAGATGTGACTTTCCCTGACCTACAGTGTTTTTATTCAGTGCAGTGGGTTGTTTCAGCAGCATCGCTATCACATTCCGATTGCACAGAAGGGGCCAAAATCCTTCCTTGATGCAGTCCCCTTCCCTTAGCTAAAGGAGCGCCATGACTGAATTTGGTTTATGCTGTCTGTGAATTGGGGCTTTTTAAAGGAGGTGCAACTATTAAAAGGAGACATCAGCACAGCATTTTCACCCCATCTCCCCAAAATATTTTTTCTCAATAATTGTGGACCATGGCATTTATCACCAGGAAGCTGTGCCCATGTTTTTGTCAAGTGTAATGCAGGCTGGCCAAAGCCTTCAAGAGCACAGTGTCACTGGTGGCTCACTGGAAGGAGCATGGCCTGCAGCAGCTGGGATATCCAGGAGGGAGCTTTTAACCGTTACCTGTTAGTGAAAAAGGGCAAAGTGACCAAATGGGCCTAATGTGGTTTGCATTCTGTTTGTGTGACAGTGTGGGGTGACAAAACAGTACATGGGTTTTGTGTGAAGCCTGGATTAGCAGACTGAAGTGACAGTGTAGTTCTAGGGAGGAGATACTGCGTGATCATCTACCAGAAACCTGAGAAGGTTGAACTGTCTTTTATTCTTGGACATTGAAATATGGCCATGACAGGCAGGTATAGCAGCACAAGGCTATCCTGGACTGAGAGTTTCTACCAGGATATGGTGAATCTCTGGGGCTTTTTCTTTTATTTCACAGTAAGTCTCTCTCCTGGGATACCTAAGTATCACATTCACTTTCCCAGCAGACAACACAGGGCTAGATGTTCTTCAGGTTTGAGTGCAGTGGAATTGTGCTGTTGCAGTCACTCTGGGGCTCATCTGCTGTCCCTTGAACATGTTCTGCTTATCAGTTTCCACTTTTATCACCATTTCTGCTTGGGGACATTGAACAAAACATTATTTAGTGTTTCATCAAAATGAGTTCTCTAAAGAGGTTTCAAACTTGTGTCTGATGTCTTCAATTATTAGACTTGACAGTTTTATAAGAGAATCTCTTCTCTATGTTGTTCTGGATGAACCAGTTCAGACTTCTTCGGGGTTCTCATCCTGCTGACATCTCTGTGCAAGCATGTGGGAGTGATGTGACGAGCTAGATGTAGTTAAACCACAGTGGAACACTCCCCCAACCCTGAGAGTCGGTTCAATAACACCCAGTGTATTTACCAATGAAGTGAGAAATCAAGGCTTTTCCTGTGTTTTCTGACCAATCATCTGAAATGTTTTAATCCCGTGAAGGGGACTGAGCTTTGACTAAGAGTGCTCTGAGGCAAGGGCTGGAAAGAGAGAGCCTGCGATGTGACGTGATCTCTGCTGTTGGAGTTGGGAGCTCATCAGCACACAAAGGGAGCTTTGGGAGGACTGATTTGTGGGGGCAAACGAGGCGGGATGCTGGCATAGAAGTCTGTGCTATTCCTCTCATTATAACTATCTCTCCCTCCTATGAGTTCATTTTCTAGTTGCTACAGGCAATGAACTTGTAAAGTGTCAAAACTTTGATAGGTTGTAGCATCTCAATGTGGCATAGGATACTGAACATTCAGCCCTCCCATGGAAGCCAAGGAGAGTTTAGCATGTTTTAATTCTGACTGGCTTCAGAAATTAGGACCAAGTCCTTCATTTACCAGTTATCTGCACTTGTCTGGCATTGACCAAGTCTGCCGGTGTTATCCTATTAGTATAGGTCAACAGCATTAATTGGTTGTCGTGCATCTTGCATATTGAGCATGCAAAACATGGACCATCTTGCCAAGAATAGAAGCAGAGGCAAATTAAAGAGTGCTTATGTTGGGGTAATCATAAGATGCTTCCAGGTAATTTTAATAAATTAGTTGTTCAAGTCACTCACATAGCACTAAATTAATACGTCTAGAGCAATGTGCTGTATTTTCTATCAAACATTTTTTATTTTTCTTAATTATATTTCCCCTGCTTTAGCTATTGCCTTCTAGCTGTGGAACCGTTATGCTTCAGCTGCAGTAGGTACAAAGATTAGAATACAAACAGTGCATTTAGCTCTCAGCAGGAGACTGAGTTTAAAAATGGTTCAGTGAGTGAGTGCACAGCAATGTTAAAAGTGGAGAATACGGCAGATTGAGGAGTGGTTCTGAGAATCCTGTTCAGCTAATGCACGAGGAACACACCCAGGGCTAAAGAGTATGCAGAGGTAATACAAAAGACAGTCCTGGATACCTAGTGGGCTATTTTAGTGTAGAAAATTGAGGCCACTTGGCTTTTACTAAACATCAGAGCTGAAATTTTTTAATAAAATAGGTTATTTTCAACATAGCACAGTGGTATTATCAGAAGACTTTGCAGCTGAAGAAGCCATGGGAAATGTCACTTGCATATTCAAAGGCCACTGTTCCCTTTCCCTGCCACCGATATGTCAAGAGCAATTCTAGTGAAATCCAACCAGTTAGACTGGCAAATAACCAGTCCAGATTGTCACTTCAAAATATAAGGCCCTGATCCTGCAAATCTGTCCTGTCTTCGCAGAGAGCTTCTGAGATTCTATGCAAACTTAGAAGTTACCTGCACTGTGCTCTTTACAGAATTATCTTCTCCAGTAACATCTCTCCAAAACTATATATCTCAACATGCTTAAGCATGCGAAGATAGGATTGCAGGCTAGAGAAACAGGAGGTTCAGCAGAGAGCGCTGAACAATATTGAATGTACCAACACAGCTTTATTAGCTCTTTCTTACTTCTGGAGACAATGACTTGGCAGGGCACATGCAGAGAGATTTGGAAAAAATCTGGGAATGCAATGCAGAAGCCCTGGCTTACAGCCATGGCTCATCCAAGCCTGCGGTTGGAATACATTTTCCTTGGGTGTACTCCAAAGGGAGGGGAATGTCTGATGTGCTTGGGTTTGGGGAGGGATGTAGAAGCACAAAAATTGCAAAATTGGCACAAATGTGCTGAAGATATGAGTGAACAAATCATTCTTAACTGGCACCAATAAAATCTTTATGATGAAATAGCTATATTTAGATTTCTTCCTGCTTCTCAAAGCCTTTCTGCTTGGTTTTATTTTTTCCTTTTTCTGAATCTCTGAAATTTTATATGTTTTAATTGGTAATAATGTTAACACTGGGCTAGTGCATCCTTTAAAACAAAACCTACATGTTGGCTGAGCTACAGCAAGTGTCCTAGTTTTTATAGTTTATGCATAATGTCAACTACAGTGTTGCCTCAGTATTAAGGTCCAACCCTACAGTCTGGATTTACTGTTTGCATTTGCTGAATCACTCTGTATTTACACATGTTCTGTTGGGTAGTACGTATTTAGCAGAATTGTCTTGTTTGTATATTTAATAATCTGGCTAAAAGTAAGATATATAAGCAAGCTGTTGCAGTCTCAGTTCTTAAAAAAGTACTGTTTAACAGTGCTTCACTGGCATCTGTTTAATTCAGGTGTTATGTTTTCAGTCAGATTGCATGATGGATGTTTAGGGGAAACACCAACCTGGTTTCAGCCAAAGTGCATCTCGAGTTTGAGTTTTCTTTGCTGTTTTTTCATCTTGCAATGTTTGGGGGGTTTTGTTTGGTTTTGGTTATGTTTGGTTTTGGTTTTGTTTTTCCCCCAGTGTGTCACTCTGAAAAACATATGAATTCTTCCTAGCATGATTTCTGGCCATCTGTGCAGTCTAGTGGGGATTTCATAGGCTATTTCTACTAAAATTTGTAATTTCTTACACGTTTTCTGGAGGACCAAAGTTGTATAGGAGATTCTAGAGAAATGCCTTTGTAGTTCTGAAGTGCCAAAAAGAGCACATAGAGAACAATATGACAAAACAAAGGTTAAGTGTCGGTAGATTGTCCATAAATAGTTGATAAAGCCAGCTATACATTTCTGTAAAGCAAGGCAGTGTGTGCCTACTATTAAAATGAAGTTGCCTATTCAAAAAGTAGATACAGGTTATCAAGACAAATATTTTAAAAGCAATAAAGTGAAAAGCCTTTCAAGAGAAAGAGTGGAAGATTCTTCACACAGATCTTTATAAGATGAGATTGGTCAAAAGTAATCAGTCTAGGCTCAGATCTGCACTAACGAGGTAATGGAAGACGGCCCCAGGTCTTTTCAATGTCTAATTATTATGCCTCCATGAATATTCTCCAAATTCAGGTCACTCAAGTCATTAGGTGCTGATCACATATAACATTTCCTAGCCTATTTGCATTTCGCACTATGTGCTCAAAGGGTTGGTGATTGTGGATGCAAATTTAAGAAGACTTGTGGATGGAAGAGCTCAGATAATTCTACATTGCATTGAAGATCTAAGGCCACCAGCTGTCCAATGTGCCTGAAGCTCTTAGAAGCACAAGTCCTAATTTCCCATAAATGAACTGTAGGTGTCATTTTAAAACAATGGTTCCAATCTTCTAATTGTAAAGCTTCTAAAATTTCTATTCACAACTGGAAATCCTTCTTATCCTTCTAGAATTTCTTATACTTAGCAAGAATAAATGAACTGTTCCCACCGGCACAGTATTTACAGCTCAGGATGTTGGTTGTTTCATGAGCAGTGATGAAACCAATAGATCTGTTGTTAATCTAACCCCATCTGACTGAAAAGGAGCAGTTTCTGAAGTGGAGACAACAGACCTGCCATTGCAGTGTGAAGTTCCTAAGAACCAAAAGACTAGTTTAGCATTGTAAATCCTAGCATCCCGTTTCAAGAAACACTTTCCTTCTTAAAGATAGTTAGGCATTTGTGATATTTGTGTTACATTTAGCTCCAAGGATAACACTGTTAGTGTAAAATTCTTCTTTATGTGCTCTTTGTCCTGTTCCAGGCTGAGTATGGGCTCTGGTAATCCAATGGCAGATGAAAAAGATGCATGTTATCCTACATCAGTTTGGTTCCTGTTTCTCATTATTTTACTTAGCATCCAAAATAATTTTTGTACCTGTTTGCTGTGGTAGTTGATTTTTAATTTCTTCCTTGCTGACTTCTGTTGTGAGAAAAAATGTTACCACAAGAAAAAAAACAGGTTTTGTGTATTTCTGGTTTAGCCAAAACCATCTCTCACTTCCATTTAGTGCTGTTAACTCTTGAAGTTTACAGTGAGGCCCTTGTATGCAGAGCATAAGCGCAGCTTATATCGATTGGGAATACCCAGGGGACTTCAGGATATGTTTTGAAACGATCTTGAAGTTGTAGTTTTGCTGTTCATCTCAGAAGTCTCTAATAATTAAGTGAATGCAGAGGAAGTTTCCTGTAACAATTAATGGTAATGTGGTCATGCACCAGAGTGAGAAGATATCACAGAACTAATATTTACACTGCAGTCCTTGTTGAAGACCTGTGGGCAAGGGAAAGCTCTGTAGAAAGTATAGTTGAGAAGCTAAACATTCATCAAAAGGTGACCTTGAGAGTTTTGGTGTTGAATTTCCGTTCGCGAGGTGTAGAGAGGTTATACAAGCAGAAGAGGTTTGAAAGGCTCTTGGCTGCCAAGGCCATGAGTGCAGAGCCTCCTGAACACCTATTGCAGTGTGCAATTCCTCACCCTCTGCATTCAACACAAACACACCAACCTGTGTTTTCTGTTTAGAATAATAACCCATAAAATGCCACAGGTATCTATCCAGCTGTTCTGCCAGGCCCAGCTATCTTGTCTGTGGCCCTCACAGGGGATCATTCACTCCAATCCTTTACAGCTTCCCAAAGCTCTTATTTCTGTTTTGTGACAGGTTTTATGGCTTCATTTCAGACTATGAGACCTCCCCAGGACTTACTGACTCATCACTGAATGGTCTGAAAAACAATAGATAGATCCCCCAACTTGCTCAGCATCTAACAATTACAAAATTGCATTATGAAGCAATTCTGCAATTGCAAAGCCAGATGATGTAATACACTGAGTTACTGCCACAAACTGAAATGATGCTTTGGAAAATGAGGCTCTGTGAAAGTGGGTACTGACGATGCCTTGGGACTGCAAAAGCTCGCACTCCTCTTTCAGATCTAGCGGTGAGGAATGGCATAGTATCTTGAACGATGATCTGAGCTTTAAAAACTAATACAAAACTCGTGCCGGGTCCATTTTTTAAAACTACTTGAAACGTCATGTATCAAAGTAACTGGAAGCTAAGCTGAGGAAAAACCTTTTGTTTTTTGCTAAGCAAATTCATTGCAGCTTAACTGGGAAAAGTTTGCAGGAACATTTTTCAGTGTGAGCCTGTTGCCTGAATTTGTCACGTTTCCTGAATGTGCTGTCAAGATGAAAAATGTCACCAACACATCAGCTACAGAAATTCAGGAACATGAGAACTGGTTCATTTGGGGTGGGGGGAGTGGTTTCCCCCCCCCTCCTTTTCTGCTTCATAGTTTGAATTAGGAGCAGCAGGAAGAGCCAAGTCAAACCTGGAGTTGGGCAGCATATGTACTGTTCTGGCTCTGCTGGAATCAAAGGGGTTTGTTTCAGAAGAACGAATATGACTATTTAATAATCTGCCTGTATGTATCACCTAATACATTGTTAAGCTCTTTGTACTCCCAATAGTGTCTGGGGATAATGGAAACCTGGCTTATAGTTAGTGCCATTCTTTGGTACTTTCTTGGTGTTTTCCTTTGGCTCTTTGATGATTTCAGCAGAAATGAGCTTGGAAATTTGCTTGTGAAATCAAAGGAGTTTTCATACTGGCCTTCAGTGATGGCAGTGACAATCTGGGTCTGCTGCAAAGTCCTGCTCAGGGAAGAAGCTGCTAGAAATTGCAGAGTCACGTAAGATACACTGAAGGGGAACTCTCAGCATCTTTTCCCTCCCTTGCAACTGCTATTGGAACTTCAGCATTTATAACCTACATGCATGTGTTCTGATTGACAAGGCTCACTGAAAGAGAGATTAATTTTAACTGGGTTAAAATGAAAATTAGCATATACATTTTTGAAATTGCTGGTAACTATCAGAAATAATATTATTACATAAGTATTGGGATACTTTGCCCTTTTTTTTTACTGGAAGGCCATTTTCCCATGCAGACCTCTCCTATCTCTGTGAGAGGCATGTCACATTGGGGCTGAGAGGGGCAGGGGACCCCTCGGTGTAGATGCTGTAAAGTTAATCCTATCAGAAAGAGAAATTTGTCCCTTTTAGCAGGGACTTTCATCTGAGTGGAGACAGCTGCATTCTGTAAATTGACTCTGAAAAACCTTCAGAAGAGTATTCTTCAATTATTCACTGGGAAGGAACTTTTCCTATTGCAGTAGCTATCATGTCTTTGACATAAAGTTGTGAGAGAGTCATGTTATAAAGTTTAAGTATCCTATTTGTATTAATTTTTTCTGATTTGTTTCCTCTACCTTCTGATTAAAACTTGTAGCCACTGTGATAGAGGTGCACTGCTGGAGCTGCTTCTTTCATATGAAGGTACCGATAATGTCAGGAAAACAAATGAAAGAGAAAAGCTGTCTGATTGAAAGTAAATACTTGGAGCAGTTTCAGCAGTCCTTTGGGTGGGAGCTAATATAAAGTTGCTTAGTAAATCAGTAAACAAGTTAAAATGTGCACAAAAAAGATAAAGAAGTAGAATACCATCTGAAATGAAGGGCTCCCAGGAAATAAATCGAACAATCAAATATGTGAGGAGTTGGACAGAATCTCAATCCCCTGTGCTGCAGAAGGCAGACACGACTTTCCTCTCACACTTCCACATCTCTGAGGCTGTTGGCCTTGATTGTAAATATTTTGTAGTTCTGTCAAGACTTACTTAACCTTTATGGCCCATATGCCTTGAATACAGTCTTTTCACTGGAAGATTGAAAATAATTTGAATCATCACCACTAGCACTGGATCAGTACTGCTATGAAACTCATGCTTATGTTTGCGTAAGTCTACAATAGATGGGGATAATGATAATTTTAAGGCTTTCAGAGCTCAAGTTTTCCAAACTTTACCAAATGTATTTGTTTCCACTAAATAAAGCTGTAATAAAATTATGTGTCTAATAAGACTTAGACTTTCAAAAGACAAGAAATTCATAGCTTAGTTTCTGTGGAAACTGAGCACTCAGAAACCCACTGTGCACCTTTCAGAAATATGTAATAATGCTTAAGCTGCTCCTGCCCCATTTTTTGCATCCCTAGCAGAGTCTCATAGTTTGGATTTGGCTTATGTATATCTTCTGGGTTGTAGGAGCCATGTAGTGAGTCTTATTTCAAGTATTTAAAGCTAGATGCTATTTCCCATATTTATCTTACGAGAATATTCTCACGTTAACAGTCAAAGCATTAATTCACACTCATGGTTATGAAGTGTTTTCAGTACCACAACAGTTTTACCTGCTCCCATGGATCAATCCAGCACCATGGGAACAGCAAACTCAGGTTTTAAGCAGGTGACCCAGGTGTCCTGTTTGAAGGCTGATAGCCGGCAGTGTTGACCAACAGCTGTTTAAAACATAGGATTTTTACTTAGAAATTAAGACAGATCAGAAAAAAAAAGGCACCAAACTCCATATGTGTACAGTGTTAGCCAGTCTGGTGCTTCAGTACATGCTGAATGGGACAGGCCTTCCTCTTCAATCAGAGGAAAGGTCTAAGCCAATTTACAGTCTTCTGGGGCTCACCTGCTTACTGGTAGAAGTTGCACCGGTGAACACTCCCAGCAGAAATATTGCTGCTCAGGAAGGCTGGATAGACACAGTTTTAGCAACAACATTTGCCCCCTTGGTATCTCTTTAGACTAGAGAGCAGCGTGTCATCCCTATGTTCCCAGACCACACACCAGCTTTGAGGAAACATTGGCAGCATGTACCCTTCCATGCCATCCCCCTGCGCCCTTGTCTCGGCGGCTGTGCTGCAGCGTGCAGTATTTTGGATCTGATCCCTTAAAAATCTTTCTATGTAAAATTAGTTTAGGTGTCCGTTTCCTGCTTTGTGCCTTGTCAAAATACGAGTGTTGCTTTGTTTTTCTTCACTGTTTGTGTACTTCATGTATCTTTCACACTCCAGGCAAAAGTTGTTCAGCAGCTTGTCAAAAAACGTTCCGCTTTGCTGTCCTGTATCCTGACCAGCCCGAAGGGGATAGTGCCAGTCCCTGTGTGTGCTGTGCTTGCGTCAGCTCTGGATAGTGGTTGGTGACCCCTGTGCTCACCATATGCATCAGAAACTTTTTCTAAACCGTAGAATTAAACTTCTGTCAAGCACTTTGTGAAGCAATCAGCACCACTGAGCAATTCTGCCTGGTTAGCCCCTAAGAATAGACAAGAATAAATAATGATTTGGGGCATTTCAGTCAGCCATAACCACGCTCTGTGAGCAAGTCAACAAGACTAGGACTGTGGCTGAAGCCTTTAACCACTAATCCGAATCAATTTCGTCTCCTCCTCAAATGTTCCATGATTTGAAGCCTTTTTGAACAGAGAATGAAAGTTTACAAAACACACCCTTTCTAAATAAGTTTAACAAAACTCTCACAGCAAATATGAGTGATACAGTCATGTTTGCTAAGTCAGTATGACTTTGTGCATAAAATTGTATATGAAATTTAAATCTTCCTGATTTGAGCTGAGCTTGAAAATATTATAATTACAAATTATCTTTTAGATGCAGAGATGGGGAAAGGAATTCCTTACCACTTGCTGTCCCTTTTTTTTTCTTCTTGCATTTCATCAGGCTACAAGTACCTAGATAATGTGTTAAAACTATGTGTAGGCTATATAGGTGAGCTATATGCTCAACACATCTTGCTTTCAGAGAAGCAGTTAGTATAGGACTGTCTTCCATTTCTACTGTTATTAATTGAAGATCACGAAGTGGTGGGTAAAAGGCTTTGGAAATTTATTCTGAGCATATGTGTGTTCTTTAATATTGAGTATACAGACTGGACTGTTGCAGTTTATCTTTTAGTTTTTCATGTCCTACTTATTTTGACCTTTAAACTGGCAAAAGTTTATTTTTTAATAAGAATTTGGTTCTGTGATTAAGGAAAAAATGATTTTGTCGTAGGATAGTTAATTTCTAGAGGATAGTGATCATTTTTACAAGTTTTTTTGTTTGTTTGTTTGTTTGTTTTTTACTTTGGGATTAATGAAATGTTTGTAAACCAGTTCTACAATTTCTGCCTTCAGAAGTATTGAATAAATAGTGTAAGCAAGGATAAAGCTGACAAGCTGTGGATTGTTTATGAAGCAAGTTTTGAAATTCAGTTTTCAGACTCTTCATGTTTACTAAAGAAAAATAGTTGGTTTTTTAGTTAGCTAATGAGATCAATCACATTCTACCTATTAGGCAAAACTTAATCAACGATCACATGGTGAGAGAAAATATGCTCAGTCAGAGAAATCTGCTTGTGCCTGCTGTTGCTTCTGTTCGGAGCTCCAGGCAAGTTTTATAGCACAACCCTATTTCAGTATCACCTGAACATTGAATTATCTACATTTCAATCAGATATTAGCCAAAACACTTGCTAAAATCTTGCAATAATTTAGTAAACATAAAGGGAAGAGGAAAATAAATTTCTAGCTAAGTATTGATATGTTTAAATTGGCAACAGTTTTCTGTATATCACTTTTTTTAAATGGAAATGAATCTTAAAATAGGAATTTGTTCCTATGAGTACATACTGTTTCATGAATTCCTGCTTTCTTTGCAGATTTTTTTTGCTGGCATAAGAGCTCAGCTTATTATCATGTCCATCCTGTAATGAGGAAGACAATTCTATTTGATAGTTACTTCTCTGTTTTCATCTTGTCTGTTTCAGAATTAATGCCAGTTCCACAGACCTGGGTACTATGTTCTGACATACAGTGTCTGGGTAATCAACATTCAGAGATAATCCTCTCTGCTTCAGGCCTTCCATTCAATAATATGCAGAACGACAGAGAGCTTGGTGGCTTTGCCATTGTCAGGCTTTTATCCCTTCCTTTCTGATGATACACTTAACCCTCTTGTTATTTAATGAGTTTTTAATTGCGTGTCCTGCCTCATCTCGCCTGCCCTCTCTGTTCTGGGCTACAGCTCTGCTTGGCTCTGGACCACAGGGCGGTGGAGGTTGGGTGGCCGTGGCCAGACGTAAGGCAGAGATTGTCACCCCCTCATGGGACAGGCACCTTGAGAGCTGCTTTGCCTGTTGCACATTAGGCTTTTTGTTTGCATGTCACTATAGCTTAGCTTCATGTGTTAGGTCTTTAGAAATTGTAGTGTGTTTAGTGCTGATCAGATTAACGTGACAAAATTAATAAAGTACTTCAATATACAGGGAGAAGAGACTGAAGGGAATTGCAATTAGGGAGACAGAAGAACAAAGGCAGTCCTTAAATGAACATTTTTAGCAGCAGCTTAACATTATAAAGATTAATAGGAATTAATTTACATATATAATGCAATGTACAGAATGCAGTTCAAACTGACTACCGATTCTACAAACACTACTGTTGTAAAAGAAGAGCTACATAAAATAGGCGTATCTGTTTTCTAGGCGTATCTGTTTTCTTCCCCTGGCCCAGTAAACGTGCTTGACTAAAACTACAGCAAGTGCCAGTCATTCTCAGATGTTCTTGTGTCATGTGCCTTCATCTTGGACTGTACGGTTGCAGCCATCCCACGTGTTGAATCTGGTGTGAGTATTCTTATTTTATAGCTGATCAAAGCGTACACAGTCATAAGTAATGATAACACAAATAATCAACATCTGTGATAACGCTGGGCCAAAACAAGGTGATCAATAACCTACTGGTTGGTTCTTCAGAGAAGTAAGAATAAAAAAGCCTAAGGAAGAACCATGGAGTAAGACAGTAAGAAAAGAACTCATTTTATGTAAACTGGCTTAACTAAGACAGTCTCCAGGCATGTGAATGTGTAAGCTTGAGCCCAAAACATACAGGTCACACTGAACAGGTTCAGCCTCTGTTTTCTCTGTTCCTCTGAGCATTTCCTGCTCATCTTTCTCAATGTAGTTTGCTGTAGTGATGTACCTGTTATCTGCCCAGTCGTAATGTTTATCTATAGTGCTATAGGAAGGCATAAGTCTGGGGAGAACACAGTCTAAATCCAGACTGAGAGCTCTCCTACAACCCATCAGCTAGGACTGGGATTACAAAAACTAATATGGGATTTCCTGTACTGTCTGAATGAATTTTATGTATTCAAAATCATCATAATAAATAGGGTGGTATTTTCTGTATTTCCCCAACATCTGCTGTTTCCTTATGTGCAGACAAACAGCACATCCTCAAGCTGCAAACCTCCCTGACATGTATACATGATAGGAAATGTCACCTCATACCTTGTCTGCTCTGGATGATCACTGGGAAAGGGGAGAATGAAGTGCCTGAGCGTCAAAGATAAGATTAAACATCTTTAAAAAGGAGCAATTGCAACAGAGCAGCAACACCACCTTCCCTCATCCCCACGCAAGCTGCGTGCAGTGGGCCATGCATTGCTGCCTCACTCAGCCCAATGTAGCATGTAATTTTGCTCACCAGGTCACACTATTCTGCTGCAACTGCAAGCTGCTGTCGTTCTAGGAAGTAGAGTCAGGGGCGCTTGCACTGTGGGGCTGCTGTTCGTACACAACACAGTGAGAGTTGCCAAGATGGGTGCCCACAGTGTATTTGTATGAAGCACACTGGAGAGCAAGTGGTGGGTCTGCTTTTGTTTGTATCTGGCCATCTGTGAGCGTCCTCGCTTGCAATAACACCCCACTTACAATTAGTTGTTTCCACATGGCTGCCTACTGTTTCCAAATGCTGTCAGATGATACAGTAAAAGAAATTGGTCTTTACAGTTCACTAAGTCTCCCTTGAAACCTATGCCTTGCATGACGTCTGCATGCTGAAACCTAAGACCAGTAGGAAAGCAGGGGAATGGAGACTTTAATTCTGAAATCAAATTTGAGGGAGGGGGTGTATTTTAGAAAAAGGGAATAAAATTGCGTTTCAGATTTTTCAGAGCTCCTGCTGCTTGTCCTGTCCTGAAACTGGTGCTTTTAGGGCTGCTCTCCTGAGTGCAGACCAGCTCAGCAGCTGCGAACTCTCATCAGGTACAGTAGTGACAAAATTGTAGAGTTACAGAAAGCCCACTCTGAAGCCCTGGTTTAATTATATTGGTGCATGTTGTCTAGATAAGAACACTGGCCCAATTCAGAACCTGGGTTTTACTGTGCAACCAGCAAAATAATCTAGATAAATTGTTGTGTTTTAAATAATTAGTTATTGACCTTTTTTCTGTATTCCATCTATGTTGCCTGATATTCCAGTGGACTCTTGATCGAAGACCTACATCCTGCTCTTGCAGGAAGGTAGATTTACTGGCTTGATGGGTCCTTCCCATTTCTAGCTTCTGTAAACCTGTCTTCAAAGGCTGCTCCAGTGCTTCTCCACTGGCATCAGCTCCCTCGTTACCTTGGGTGAAGGGTTGTGTAAAGATGTTACACAAAGAGCAGTGGAAGGGAAGCTGGACACAATCTCAGGAAACTTCTGGCTGACACACAGGACGGCTCATACAGCAAGAGGCATGCAGATAACCCCGAATGAAACAGGCAACAGTGAAGTGCTGCTTGTAGGTGCTCTTTGTGTCAACAAATGACTGATAATGGGTTTGGGAGAGTCAATAGATTTTAGCCCAAGGCACAGATAACATGCCAGTATCATGGAGCACTATTCAGTGATGTTGGAGTGTCTACAGGGACATTTACACTATCTACAAAGACCACAGTGTAGCAAGGTGAAGGCTGCTGCACCTCTTTGGAGTTACTGTGTGCTTGCTTGCTTGCTTTTCAACAGTATTCATTGTTCTGTGATGCAGCTCAGTGTTTACAGATAAAAGCTGCTTTGAGCAAAATTTCCTTTTGGATCATCAAAGTAAATATGTCCACAAGTCCAGGAGTCCCTTGTCTTCAGCCTCTGTGTACAGCAGCACTTGGAGTGGTGGAGCTGTGGTGGTGCTGTCACACTTGAACGGAATAGCTGTGGGCTCAATTTTAATTTTATTGCATTATTTATCATCTTAGACAATGCCTGTGGGTTCTTCAGGTAGTGTGCTGCCCTCAACCATTTTCTACTCTGGAATAAGGAATCCCCCAAATCCAGGCAAATACAGAGTCAGCGGATTGATCCAAGTTTGATCACACCATTAAGAATATCCTGTCATTTACAAAAAAGGTTTGAGATTGGTTTGTTTGCTGCAGCTGGAAACCTTCATTTCATTACGCAAATTATTTCTCTGAAAGCTGCTAAGAAGGATTGTGGTCTATAATTAGAATAATACCCCACAGGATTACGTTCACAAATGTAATTATATAATCATTTAGAACTAAATTGTGCTGTGAAACTACAAGGTTTTTCAAAGTGGTACTGGCATTTCTGGAGGGTTGTTTTCAAGATTTTCTGTTGTAAAGTAGTTGCCATGGGCCAATTAGAAAGATTTTCACTTCAACGGAGAGCTCCCCCCACCTGTCCCTATTAAAAGTTTGAGATTAATCAAGATTGGGGTTTATGTTCATGTATCTGCTGTAATTCAGAGCCAGTTAGCAGCAGTGAAATCAGATGCAGGCATTTAGCTTTCAGTACTTACAGTGAGATGGTGTAAGTCGGAGTGTGTCTGTTCAAAGTCCACAGAGGAATGCTGTTTTACACAAGCTCTTTTGGTACTTTAGTACAATTGGTACTTTAGTATTTCATTCACAAGTGAACAATCACTTGGTGAAATTGTTCTTCAGGGACTGTCGTGTCACAGCTCTATGGCAGGGAGGCTGTGAGCTGCATTTGTGTCCACGGTGCTCTTGGAAGTCTGAATACACTGGACTCTCCTTACTCAAACCTGTGTGAATGTGTTGGTGCAGTTCATGGACGAGCACTGATGTAATACAAAACTATTTTGGACTCAATTCATTTCACTGTTCTTCTGCCTGAAATGATGAAACATAAATACGAAATTTTAAGCAGTTTTAATGTGTGCTTTTCTTCTTCAGGTTTGTAAAGTCCATTTTAATATCTTTACGCTGTTCCTATGGCATCTAGTCACGTCCTTTTTTACATTGGTTTATTCACAGTGCCTTGTCTCTTGCACGGACAAAACAGTACCAGAAACTTTGCTTTGTGTAGCACACTGTGCTGAAACTCTAGAAATAAAAAACAGCACTTTGCCATGTTTTATTAGGAATTCATCCACTGTCCTCTCAGGTTGCAAACCCCTGCTTACTGAGCCAATGGGCAGTAGCAGGGTAGACTAATGAGGAACTGCAATATTTGCAGCCTGAGAAAGGCAAATATTTCACTGAGTTCTCCAATTATCTCTGGTAGCCACACACACTTCTAATGAGCACAAGGTAATCAGCCGATCTCTTCCAGTGTATTAATGAGAGACGCTTAAAATTCTCCAGGATTCCTGTGGTGAACTGATACATGGACCAAAATGGATAAATAGAGTGGTTGTGCAGTTGCTACTCCGATGCCTCCCATACTTTTCTCAGGGCTGGTTGTCTCTGCCTGCAGTGTGTTTTGTTGATGCCTTTATTGTATGCAAACTAAAGACACACTAATTTTGGAATTGCTAGGGTGCTTGAACAGCAGCATAATCTGTCTGCTGGGAGACTATGAAATCATTCTTCCCCGAGACAGGATCCATCTCCTAACAAGGACTACTCTGTGTTCAGCTACTTGCTCACATCTCAAGCAGTGCAACTGGGCAAGAAATGGGATGTCAGGAAATGCAAAGCCGCAAACACCAGCAGTTACTAGCTGGGCTTTTACTGTCCCATCCCATGTCAGGAAGAACAGGAGGATCTCAGGAAGCAGCGAGCATGGCATGGGGGCCATCTTCTTTGGGAGGCTTCTGATTAGCAACAGTAGCTGTATTTATTCAAGATTTTTTAAAGCAAGGACAGGAGAAATGGTTACTCAAATGGACTTTGCCTGTGAGGTTGGAATGTACACAGATTTGTTAATACCCAACAGAAACTTGGAAAGGAAATAGAATTTGAAAACATTCTCCAATCCAAAAGTCTGTGCCATAATGAAACCCATTTAGAAGCAGATGTTTATAGGAAAAAAATATCAGTCATTTGAAAATGTAAATTGACAGCCAGTATCCTTTCTAATTCCCTAATCTGCAGCTGTGCTAAATTCAAACGTGTACTTTTGGATGCTCAGGAGATTGGTACTGAGAGACGTTCTTCCATGTTTAGTACCTCCTGACCTTAAAGTTACACCACATGCTTGTATCTGCTTGCAACTCATATTACACAGTTTTGTAGCACAGATCAGTTTAGTATTTTTGTAATCATGCTAACACCCTCAGCTAACTGTAAGTTCAGCTGGGGGACAAAATGCTGAGAGTCTGTTGTTACTGAATGAGAATCAAAGTTGCACAGCTGAGTTTTTAACTAGTGTCTTTGTCTTGTATGTAATTAGCATAGAGATAGCCTAAAACAACTGCCTTGAACCACGAGAGAGAACTGAAATGTCATTGAGGTTTTGCAGTCATTCGGTGGCTGGCATGGGATTTGGGTGGCATTGCAGCTCTCGGTGGGCAAAGATCTGCACGGCAATACCAGCCCAGTCACCTCCTCTCTGTCCCTGCTGGCTGAGTGGAGCCCTGGGAGTTTCAGGTCCCACAAAACACCAAGAATGTCAAAATTCTGTCTAACGTGCAAACAAAAAGCTTCATCCAGCAATGCAGCAGCTCCTGAACTTGTTGCTGAGAAAGCTGAACGCTGAGAAGCAGTCGGAGAGAGCTGGAGTGCTGTGAGGCACCAGCTCAGAGTGCTGGTGTTGGAGCCAGCAAGGGCAGCAAACTGGGGAAAGTAAGAGGAAAAATAAATATTAATATGAGTGAAGTGTTGTGCCTGTGTATAAAACCTCAGTTGTAATATTGTAATACCTGTTCCTGTGGTTTATGATGGCATTAGGCTCTCTAAAGGTTTATTATGTGCAGCTGGATGTACATTAGTCTATTTATTAGTCATCACAAGGTTGTTGACATTATTTCCACAGTGCTTTTACATTAAGAGCTTACTGAAATGATAGATTTATGTTAGGGTACTGAAGTAATTTCCTCATATCAAGACAGCTTAGAAATACAGGGACCTAAGCTGTTGCTGTAATGAATTTTCTGCCTCTCACAGGGATATTTATCCAATCTGTTCTGTAAACAGAGAAATTAGTTCAGACTTGTGCAAATGCTTTAATTACACTTAACTGGATTAAATGGCTGAACTCTGAGGAAATGGTGTTTCTTCAGACAAAACAGTTTGACCAGGTCATCAGAGTACATTTTAAATTCAACCTGACAACTCTGGACAGAACAGGCCTGTATTAGCTGGGCTGCTGGTGAAGAAGCCGCTGGCCCTGAGCAGTTGGGTTGAGATGTGAGGATCTATGACATGAAGGGCCGTTTTGTATTAGAGTTCATGCCATCTCCTCTCTTCAAGCTTACCCCTCTTGGACAGAAATTAGTCGTTGGAAACGGATCCAAATTGTGGCAGTTTCACAGTCTCTTTCTTCCTCCATGAGTGAACGATTGGCTCCAAAGGTTTTATGGTGAAAATTTGCTGATCAATTTTCTAAAGGTGCATGCAGCAAATCATCTTAAAGGCTTCAGGTCTCATTTCCTTGACTGTGTTGTGTTAGTTTGAGTGATGACTTTTGGAGAAATGCCAGATGGTGTTGTTGCTTTGGTGGCATCTGCCTGCTATTCCCCTTAGAGCAACCTCAGCTATGTCCTGAGTGAAACTTGCGTCCCCTTGTGCACCAGGGATGGGCTCCAGGCAGCCGGTCCCAGCCACAGCTTCCCGCATCCTCCAAAAACACTCTTTGGCCCTGAGAAGAATTTGGTTTCTAATCCCACCTTGTGCCAAGCTCCTCATTGAGTTGCTACAGCCAGCTCCCTGCTCAGCATGGTCCTTGCAGGATTATGTTGAGGCATTTCTATTTCATTTTTCACCTTATTGAAACCAAGTATGTCTCAGACAGGGGTGTAGGTCCTGTTGCAAAGCCAGGACCAAACAGTGACGGCTCTAGCACCTGATTCTGTTTAACCCCCAGGAGCTTAGCATCCCCCAGCCTCCCTGTGCACCCCTCTGAGCAAGCGCCTGGGTTAGCCCTTGACAGAAAGTTGCTCACTGGTGCTGACAATCAGACCTGAGCGTAAAGGAGCCACCTCCTTTCTTCTCAGATGCCAAAACGGGCATAAAAGCTAAACTTGATGAGTGTGGTCATGGACGTAAGGCAAAATGACACCTTGCACTTACACCCTTTGTCACCTTCTCAGCGTTCTTTATAGAGACGGTTTCTGTGCTTTCCACAGATATGCAAAATGGCAACACGGTCACCTCTATTATTTCTATATGCTCTAAAATTTACTTGTCATATGGTAATGCTCAGCTTTACTCTCTTCTCCACTTCTAGCCGTTGCAACTGCCACTCTTCCAGCCCCTAAGCCATTTAGAGGTAATGGCTCAGCTTCTGTTTTTTAATTGCCACTGTCTGAACCAGAACAACTGGAGAGCTGTGGAGTTTCTCTGGTTTGCTGTGGTTCCTGAGACCAGAATTCCTTCTAAACCACAACTGCAACACGAACGTCTTCATGGCATATTTCAGCAGTGTCTTTGAAATTTATTCTGATTAGCTCTCTCTGATAAAAATGAGTCTCTTATAAATATTATATACACAGGTACATTTCAGGCACAGGAAACTGGAAGAATTTTAAAAGTGTATGGCAGAGGACAAAATGATGTGTACATACTCTGTACAGACCTTCTATGTTATGCAGTGTCTGAGAAGCTGTGTTGAGAAAAGTATATACAATTTTAGTACATCCACATATCCACTTCCATACAAAGATAAATGTTGACTTCAATCATTTAAAAAAAAAAAAAAAAAGAGCTTTTATTTTTCTCAATATTGTAAATATACAGTTGCTACAAGGACAGCTGTGAGCTTTATTCTGTTTAAGGTTTTAAATAGCTTTATGCACATAATGGGAAAAGGCCAGGATTGTCAGATCCTGCCAGAAAGGAAATCAGCTATAATCAAAGTGTGGCATGGCATTACGTACCTCACCATGCAGACGGTGCAGGGCTAAACGGAATCCGTAAATTCAGTATGTGTCAATTCCGTGTAATTTAGAGTTCACTGCAAGTTGGCCTTGAGTCTCTTTCGATTTAAAATATTCCTGATTTGCACTGATGCACCTCAGGAGAGGGAGACGTCCCCAGCTTTTTAATATTAACAGTGAGTGGAAATGCCATCAGCATTTATCATTCAAACTTTGCTGAATACATTACACTGCAGATCTCATTGCTCCTTTTGCAGAACGGGAGAGGAAGGGAATTGTGTTAAATACTTGGTGGTTGTGCCAGGAAGGCTCTCAGTGCTTCTGCTGCCCGGAGCAGCTCTCCCCAGAGCACAAGTCCTGTCCCTGCCCCTGCAGTACCACACTTGGCCAGGCAGCCTGGGCCGGTGCTGGGAAGATGCCCAGAGACACCTCTGTGTGTGAGCCGTGCCACGAAGCAGTGGCTCACACTGCCTGTTGGGAAACAGGCTCAGGCCTGTGTTTCCTAGAGCTCCTCTAAGTATTTTGAACAGTATTGTAGCCGGTGGTTGGTTGGTTTGTTTTCGGCAGAGGGAACAGTGGCAGAAGTTGGTTATTCGCACAGCACACACAGAGGCGCAGAGCGGGTTTGTCCGCCCACCTCCCAGGCTGGAGCGCACTTAATGGTCTGATTATAAGAGGTTAAGAACATGATGCTTCCTCATTGCTCAATAGTGTTAATTCCATTTATCTCCGTTAGTGCTTACAAGGACATGTCTGACTTCTGATTTGGCTTTGTTTGGGTTCAGCTCCCTGACCTTGGTTCCTTTTAATGTTTATTTTAATGAGATAATTAATCCTCTTAGTGTATGGTACCTTCTCACCTCAAAGGTATTGTTCTCATTGTTATTCCCAGCCCTGGGAATGTCAGTAAACATTAAACCACAGCCCATGGCTTCATTACAGGGAATGGTGACCAGTGGTGGTAGGACACATGGAAATGGAATGAAGCTGCATCAGGGGAAGTTCAGACTGGACATTAAGGAAAGGCTCTTCACTGAGAGGGTGGTCAGTCGCTGGAACAGGTTCCCCAGGGAAGTGATCATGGCACCAAGCCTGCCAGAGTTCAGGGAGTTAGTCCCATGATTCAGTTTTAGGTAGTCCTATGAGAAGCAGGGAGTTGTACTCAATGATCCTTATAGGTCCCTTCCAATTTGAGATACTCTATGGTTTTATGATTCTGTGAACAGCTGGATCTCTTCTCCTCTTCAGGCCTTTTATTTTCTCTGGGCTATGGCAGCTAAACATCAGAGTTTAAGCTAGCACAGAGAAAGGACCCAGCTTTCTTTGCGCTGGTTAAAGCCCATGTGGACATTACATTAGCAAGAGCTTCTTGGCATCTGCCAGTTTTGTCAGGGAAGCCTCTCTGGGAATAGCAGAGACAACTAACCATTATCTGTCATGTATCTGATTGAAAGGGGGGGGGCTCATTCTCCTTTCTTATCTGTCAATGGTTTGAAACAAATGAAAGGAACTGCACTGGCACTGACCAAGGGCTGTTTGGAAGTCACCTGCATTGCGTCTTGTCCTGGAGCTGGTGTGGGGGGAGAAGGCTTTCAAGTAAAAACTCATTTCAGACAAGTAGAGGACTTTTCAGCACTTGTTTGGGTTTAGAAAGTGTAATCACTTGTATTATTACCATAAAATAAATATCAGGAAGATTTTGAGAGTTTTCAGTGAGCTACTAAAAGCTAAACCAGAAAATGGCGTTAGTGAGAAATAGCACCACAAAAAAATAAAAGTCACTGCTGTCCATTTGCACATAGGCACTGTCAGAAAGAGCAAAATATCAGTTTTCATAGCAAGATTGCTGTTTGTTGGTAAATCATTTTTATGCATATAAAGAATGCTTTGGGATTTTGCTCCCTTGTATGTTTATTTATGAAATGTAAAGCAGGCAGAAATTCTGAGTAGTCCCGTGGTATAACCCAGAACTGAAACGTAAAGATGCAACAAAAAAACAGTGGTGCTAATAATAGAAATGCAAGGTCTCTGAGGGTGAGTGTGATTGGTGGGGGATGCTAGTGCTGTTGTAATCAGGAAGGAAAGGATTCTTCTGCTTCACTTCTTCCCAAGAGTTTCAGAAAGCTTTTTCTTTGTTTTAAAGTTGTACTTCACAAAAAACTGGTGGCAGTCACGACCTGAAGGTACAGGGCAGAAACAAACCACAAATGCAGCAGCGCTGAACGTTTCGGGGCAGAGCAAACAGCCAGTTTTTGGCTTCATGTCATTCAGGGGCAGCTGTCAAATTTATTCGTTCTAGGTTGGCTTTGACTGTGCCAGGCTGCACAAGGCTGAAGGGCAGCCCTCTGCTACCTCTACAATAGGAAACTGTGACTTCCCTTAACTTATGATGGGAAAAGTGAACAAATTTACTGGCCTAAAGCATCTTGCATCTTAGCGGCAGCAAACTAGCACAAACGCGATGAAGCTCCCCTGTGAGGTGCCTTTCACCCTTCCTGTTGGACTGAGATCCTTTTGTTGTATTTATTTCAAATTCCAGTAGCTTGTGTGCACTCTTATATCCTACAGCTTTGCCGCATGGAATTGCTTCTGTGTTTGTCTTTCTGGCAGTGTTTAATGCCTTTTTTATGTGTAGTTTTCTCTCCTTTCTGCTCTGTTCCTATTAGTTCTTCAAGCAGTCTGCCATGTCTCTCCTCCAAAAGTGGCATAAGCGCCTTAGCACGCTAAGCCTTCATGGATGGTTGCTTCTGTTTCACTGAGTGGAGGCGGAGATGATAGGGCCCCTCTTCCAATCCTATTACCTCCTTGTACTCTTCTTATAAAAAGTGGGCAATGGGGGCGAGCTGTCCACAAGCAGTGTTGTGCAGGACATCAGTACAGTCATGATTTAACACTATCATTCAGCAGATATAAGTCACTAAAGCTTTCAGCAAAGCTGTAGGGCTTAACCCAAAGCACTCGGAAACAAGATAAAAGCTTAAGCATTTCCTCATCTCACATTCGCACCTGAAGATATGTGTGTACTGACCTTTCATATTGCTGGAATCAGCGTGTAGTGAAAATCCCTCTGTAATTTAGTGCTACAAGGCGTGCAGTCTGACTCATCTCTGAAAGAACATTTTGTCTGCCACTCAGGGTCCGGAGTGGCTAAGTGTATTATTTGTCTATAAATAAAAACACCTTATGAAAAGTGTGTTCTAGTCAGGGAAAGCAGGCATATTTGATTCATGTGGTTGTTTTGCCCACAAAATACAAAAACTGAGGAACTGTGAAGTTGCTCTCAGTTATCCAGGTCTACACTTCACTGACTTCTGCTGTTGCTTCAGTCGCATTGAGGTGAGAAGAAGGGGTCTGTGCCACTCCATGAATATTTCACACTGATTATTTCACTTTTTGGGCAACTCTGGAGCATGTTGAAGCACACTTTGTTGGGAGATGTTGACCTGCTATTCCACCAAGAAATCATGGCTATACAAAATTGCCCATCTCTCTCCTTGGGTCCTTTTGCCAAGGTTACAGCTGTATCCCTGTTCTGAGAGAAAATTAATGTCTCTCATCTTTCACAAAGGATGGTATGCTCCTAAATCAGGGTTTTTAAATAAACCTTGGATAGATTTTGTTCTCTTGCCTGTATCCTCACTAAGCACTAAATTTTATGCCTAATGGGGCTACTATACATCTCCATCTAAGCAGGACTAGTAAAACAATCTAAAATTATCTCAAACACTTTCAGGTGTCCTGATGACATGTATCTTCATACAGTTACTGAAGTTTAGTCTCACCGAGAGATGGAAAATCTTTTTGAAATTAGTCAGCATCCATGCGGAAGGTAATGAACTGCCTGATTAGATTCTGTTCTCATTATCGGGGTATGAACATTGGCAGGAGAAGCAGAACCTGGGCCAGACTGGGCTGTTTTCTGTAACTCTCACTTCAGGTAACTGCGCTGCATCTGAAATCAGTGTGGCAGGCGTATGGTGTTCCTGGCATTAGGCAGTCTGCAAGGGGCTTAAGAACAGCAGGGCAGAAAATATGGGATGATGTCCCATTATGTAGGCAGTGGCAGGCTCAGCATTGAGCTCTGGTGTCATTTGCTCTCCGTAGCCACAACTTTTATTTACTGTCTAGGTTAAATAATTTTTGGTAGCAGCATCCATGAGCATCTGTTGCCTACAAGTCCTTGGCTTTTCTAGAAGGGGAAATATATTGGACTAGTCAGGTTGTCTTCTGTGATACCTGTCAGTTTAAATTGTATGACCTTTTAGCGAGATCTGGACCTCACCTGTCTAAGTCAATTTAATCATGTGTCTTTGTAAGGCTTCACAATTTCAGAGTTCTTTCAGCTGAGAAAACTAATTGAAAAAAGTTGGCAAATACTTCACTTAAGAGTAAGTAAACTTGGAGGATAAATATATCTTCTTCTGCATGGATTTTCCTATATTGTTCAGCTTCCTTTGGATGCCTTTTGCTGAAAATGTTCACCCTTAAAGCAGCCCTTTATCTGCATTTGACTGGTTCTCAGACACCAAGATCTGTGGAAAGTAATTAAATTAAATCTTTTTTCCTAATTGAATTGAGTCAGTGCGGTTGTTGTCCATTTCCTTTAGGCTTCACGACATAGAATCAACTATTTCCTCTTGGATTTCAAGTCTCCTCTTTTCAGTTGCAGCTTCAACGTGCTATATTTCACCTTTTCATCCCAGGAGTTCCTGTTTGCTTTTTCCAAACCATGGTAGTATCCATATTTCTCATTCTCTTTCACTGTGTTGCTTTTTGTATATGAACTTCAAAAAACCCTTTTCAGGTCCTGTTTTACTTACTGTAACCATATCTTGCTCTTCTCTGGGGCTTTTGGCTTGTTGCTAGCTGTAGTGGTGACACAGAGGGGAGTGTCTGCCACCCCCTGCCTTTGCACAGCACCCAATGGCTCTTGCACTCTGCTGTTCCCACCAAGGGTGAAGGTTCGGTTTGGTTCCTCCATGACGTATGCAAAACCTGGCTCAGCACTGGGGTGGCATAAGTGGGGACAAGGAATTTGATCCAATAGCACCGAATGCAGTGCAAATGGGAGACAGGGGAGATGCAACTTGTTTTGCTCCCTTTCACCACTCCAGCTTCCTCAGGGAATCCTCCTGCCCTATCTTCATTCTGAGTCGCCAGATCCAGTACAGGTTACTGAGAGTCACTGCACATTTATCAAAGGTGAATGGTGACATGTTAATTTCAGCATAACTGAGACCAGAAGAGTTTAGTCTTCAGTTGCTAATGGTATCACCAGGCCAACAAGAGCCCCTGGATATTTCTTTTGTTGGAAAGAGGTAATGCTTACCAAATCATTTGCCACCTTCAGGGGTTGGAAAATTTCTAATCCTAAAGAAAGGGCCTGAGAATATAAATCCACTCATAATGCAATCTGAATCTCTGAGTCCTTGTTTCATAATTTATTAGATCACATTTTGACTTGTAAGAAGTGTCCACGTGGGTGAGACTGGGAGAGCTGTGGCTGTAATGACGTGCAGCACTTGTGATTTCACTCCATCAGCAATCACTCAGTAGCTGCTCAGCAAAGTGAATAAGAAAAGGTCTAATGTAATTGACAGTAAAAGGCCTCTGAATTGAGTTACTCCTGCTTTTCCTTTTAAAGTTTCTGATTACAGTGTAATTGCTACTCAGTAGCAGTCTTCAACAAAACTTCCATTTTTCTTCATCCATGTATTTTTGGTTTTCTAATGCCAAGGTTACTCAGGAGCAGCATGGTAATTCCATGCTTGTGGACTCAGTATTGTATAGGCCCCTCCTGTTTGTAACGAAGCTGTTATTTCACCATTCCTGGTACTTATTTGGCTTACTTTAGCAGAAAATATGGCTTTTGACTTAGAATTCATTGATGGCAACAAATAGGATGAGGTTATAATTTGTTAACTGTGTTCACTGAGCACAGGATCTGTTTCAAGTGTCTGATAGATTTCATGCAAAGTTTGGGGGCCAAATGCTTAATGAGCAGTGCCCCAGGTAGGCAGCACATCACCTGCCAGTGCCCCAGCAAAAAGATTGGGCGCAATGAAGAAGGGGCTGCGGTGCAGCAGGGTGACAGGGAAGGACTAAGACACAACAGGCTGGGAGAAACGCTGTGTGCAGCTCTGGCAGGTCACCGTGCCGTTACAACATATGCACTTAAATGAACTTCAGACAAAGCACAGTGAAAGTTTCTTTCTCTACAAAGGCATCCAAGTGCAATGAATACAGAAGATAAATTGTCTTTTAGAAGGATGGGAGTGTTTCCAATATGCCAAACAACCATTATGGTCTTATGTCAAGCACAAGTTGGGGGAAGAGGAAGAGTTCTCTTCTACGAGATCTTTTCTTAAAGGATATGATAGATGATTAAGGTGCACAGAAAGCTTCAACAGTATATACGTGAAAGTTCTCCCTGCAAAGGTTCATTGTAAAACAAATGCGCTGCTTTAAGGATAATGGCATGGTATTATTTATGTAGACAGTTTCAGCAGTTCCCAAAGAGGAGTAAATGCTGTAATCATACCCATAAAGGCCTGCCTGCTTGCTTGCACATTATTTGGCATTAATTTTAGTACAGAATAATTATCAAAGGAACATTTGGATTTATTATCTGTTAAGGCAGTTTTAAATGAGGTATGAATTCAATACAGTAAGTGTTCTCTCAGCAGTGTGAATCCAAAATAGAGTTGTCGTCTTTCACCCGGTAAGTCAAGCTGTACCTCGGCATATGGAGATTTTCATAATATATTCTATTCAAGAATTAGAAAGCAGTAAATATTTGTGAAAGCGATAATCAGCAACTGCTTCTGAGGGTGGTGATGATGTACTGTAAGATTTAGAAATTAGTCCCTAAAGTTAGTGATCCTGCATTGGATGCTGAAAGCTTGGCTTGGTTTTAAGGTCTTTTTGAAGAGAGAATGAGACAGGAGAATGAGGTATTAAATGTTAAGAATACAGTTTTAAGATGGAGCCTGAGTTAACACTGCTCAGTAGTATGATCACCTGTAGCGAAAGGTTCACCTAAAATTCCAGTGCTGCCATTTTTCACCTTCTAAAAGTAAATGGATTAGGAGATGGTACAAGCCATCTGTACTGCTGCAGACCGTAGGTTTTATTGGGCTATTTTTGATCTCAATGGACTAAACTCTGCTCCTGGTTTGCTAGATAGCGTTGAAAAGAAGTGTCCTTTTCCATCTGCCCAAGCCAAGTAATTTATTTTGCTCTTCAGGATCGAAATGTGCTTTATGCCGTCATCACCTCCAAGCTTGACAGTGCTGTAATGGGCCTTACACAGTGCTAACCAGGAAAGCCACATTCAAGAATCAATGCAGATCACCCCACTTTTTATTAGGGTAAGCCAGCAAAAGTGTAACATAGCTTTGCTTCGTCTACTAGTGTTTGCTGGTGCTTGCACAGGAACCTATGTCACAAGGAAAATACTGCAAGTATTTCCAAGTGCCTTTCCACAATTGCATCTCCTCCAGTGGTCTCTTGGGGTTTGGGAAGAGTTCCCTGGAGGGAGCCACTAGACCCTACTCTGGTCTTTTTCCTGCCACTGTCTGTCAGGTCATGAATTTGCCTGGTTTTGAACAAGACCGGATACTCTTCTGCCTGTACAACTGCTTTATTTATTTACTTATCTATATATTTATTTAATAGGAGTGGTAGTAGTCTGGGCTGGCAAACGTTTCCCCGTCAGCATAAAAAGGGCCTGCACACATGTGAAGTTAGAGAATGGGGTTGAGCAAATTAAAACTGGCAAGTGCTCAGGACTCAAACTCCATTTGGGACTTTTTCTAGTAATAAAATTAACTTTAAAACCCCATGGGGCATCATAACTTTTTAAGTAGGAGGAGAACAGAGGTAGAGTGCTCACAATTCTAGAAGTAGACATGGCAAAGTGATTGATAGAGAATCAGTTAACTCATTTATCTCTTTTCTCTGCTCATGATTTGCCTGTAAGTGGTGAAGTATTTCCTAAGTGGGTGATCCTCACCCGGTTGTGTAGCTACAGGTGAACGTCTGCTCATGTGGTGGTCATTGTTGACCTCCAGGAGGCAAGAGGCTGCAGAAGTAGCAAAAACAAAGAAAAGTCAGCAAAGACCCTTCTGTAGATGGTACTGTCATGAGCAAGATATTGGCATTTGTCCCTAAAAAGCAGAGCCAACAAGTGGATTCGGTCAAGCCACCACAGAAGATAATGTCACCATGAAAGGGGAAGGGCCTGGGGGCAGTTTTCAAAGAGGATGGGGGAAACTGGATGTTGGACACCTAGCTGGGATGGAAAGATAAGAGCAATAGGAAAGCTTAGGAGAGATGGATGGGGCAGGGAACAAATGAGAACAGCACTGCTTCAGTGAACAGGATTTGTGGCATCATAAAAAAATAAAGTAACAGTCCAGATTTTAATGTGGTGTAACAAGGTGCTGTGACCACGCTGATTTTCACTGGGGGAGGATCTGTCCCACTCCTTGTAAAGGGGCTGGTGGGCTCATCCAGCTAAAAATGTCCTGCTGCTCAGTGAGCAGCGGTGGCCCTGATGCAGGAGTTACAGGGGGTGTCCAGTCACCAGCACTGTGCTGGAGGTCAGAATTAGATGATCATAATTTTCCCCTCTGGCTTTAAAGTCTATTAACAGCTATTTTATGCTGCTGATCATTTATCAGCACACCACAGACTGCAAGACCAGGACCACCATGATATACTTCATAGTTAATTTATTTCCATTAATTCACAGCTAAACTTAATTTAAAAGAATTTCTAAAAATTGGATTGGAAAGGAGAAAACCTGGATACCTTTCAGTGTAGAACTAGGGGGGTGAGAGTGGGAAGAAGAATTTCTAGAGTTGTGAGGTAGTGTGGGGTCTCAGATGCAGATGCTTGTTGCTTTTTTGTGGCACTCATACCAGCCTGTTCCAGGAATGCCCCACATTTCCCAGGACATGATAAGGAAGATTAACACGTGTGCCCAGAGAGATGGATGCTCAAGGCTCCTTCAGCATGGCTCATTCATGGCTGAAGCTTTGCTAATGAAACACTTTTTGCAACAAGGGCTGATATACAGCTTAATTACTTCTCTTTGTCCTTCTGGTGGGTTATATTAACTGTTCCTGAAAACAAAGCATGTCCTGTCTCTTCTGCAAACCTGTCAGAGCTGAGACACACTGAGTCCCTTGGTCCATGTCATCCCTGGTGTGTGGAGACAGTAAAGTGGGTTCTGCAGATGAAAACGAGAAAGGTGACTTGCCCTGTAACTGGTGCTGAGAGGGAATGGAGACAGGCTTGGTGCAGGACAAAAGGAGTAACTGGTTGTACCATTTTCCTCTCTGCTTTGCAGAATTGCTCTCTTTCTTCACTTTTTACCTTCTCTCGTGTCATGACCTTGCTGCAATGTGGGGAAAAAGGGATCCTTGAGGAAGTGGCCTGGTCGCTTCTCCAGTGTAGCAGTTCTTCTCCTAGTGCTGCTTCAAGCACACAAGCTTCCAGAAACAAGGTGGTTTTAGCTCCAGGTTAAATCTCACTACACACCACATGGCAGGATTGTCTCATAGAAAGGAGGGGAAGTTCTTTTGATGATATAGGGAAAAGTAAACTTTTTTTTTTCACTTGCGTACTTTACAGCATTTTTTTTTTCTGAGAACCTAATCTTCTATATTAAATTAAGTCAAATAATCCTCTTGTCACTATAAAAATAATTACCATAGCTTTTTGAAAAGAACATAGGAAATAAAAGGGTTCTTTTCTTTAAAAAAAAAAAAAAAAAAAAAAAGAGGTTTTCTTTCCAGAATTATTTTAGTGAGCAGAACAGTTTTAGATTTAAAACTGCAATTAAGATGAGAATACAGAAATGACCAGCTTTATTTTTTACCATATCTGCTGCTGTTGATGCTGTTAATAGGTTCCGCAGGCACTAGTACTAATTGGCCTAACACCAGATAAAATTAGATTTTCTTTTAGGCAGATATTTAAAAAAAGAAATCTAGAGAGAGTAAAATCTCCTTGTTTTACAAGTGTAAGAACTCCAGAGACAAGGAATCAGCTCTTTCAGGTCTCATCTCAGTATTGAATGTTTTCCCCTAATTTCTGTCATCAGTCCAAGCTCTGTCTCCTCCAGCCCAGACTGCCCTGCAGATGCATCAAGCACAGAAATACCCCCTGTGGGAGAGGAAGCGAATACTCTTAATCAATAATATCACTTTGCATCTCTTAGAAGAAGTAGCACTATTCTTAGTAGTTTTCCTTGTAAGTATTACTTATATTCCTGTGCTCTTTGGCACAGATCCATTAACCAAATGTACTTTAATGTCAGATTTATGACCATTACAAAATACAAACTGAATGAACATGACAAGGTTACTGATTGCTAAGACATGCAGGACCAGAGTTTTAATCCCCTCCGGATGAAACTCCCTATTCCCTGTGCTCAAGCATTTTCTGCATTGGGACCATAAGCCCTTAACAAAGCTTCCCAGTGCAGTCCCCAAGGGGAAACAGATAAAGCTGAAATAACTGACTGTCACCAGAGCACTCACCCTGGCTACAGGCAGGGCTGCTCTTCAGGTTTGCCAAGGGCAGAGTGTTTGCATAAATCAGGGCAGCAGGACTTGACCCAGTATTTATAGGGATTGCATTTTGAATTGAAAAGTTTATTTTCTCTTGTAAATGCTCATTTGCCACTGTTAAACTACAAGGACTTTATTGCACTGTTACTGATTTCATAATGGACCTGAAAAGTATCCTGAGATCAGTTCATGTTGCTTATGCCACCCTTGCTGCCTTGCCTTGCAAAGTGGCTGGAGCGAACAGGTTTGAACAATGACTCAACTCACGTGCTGCTTCCCAGTGTCAGGACGTCTTGGTTCGTTCCCCCGCTATGGCTAATGATGTCTCCAACATTGTCTGTGCCGCTCTGGGATTTGTTTGTTTGCTTGTTTGTTTACAGCAGCAGCTTCAGCGTCACTCGGCTGATGTGAAGAGAGCAAGAGTCTCTTGTAATTCCTTGTAGCTCTTTCAAGTACATCCATTTGTTTGACACTAACGCTGTTGTATATTTTAACAAAACACACAAGAACAAAGATCCCAGTCTTGAAACCTTTGCTTATTCAGTGTCTGAGAAAGAACTTCCAGATGTTCCTTGTATATATTTTAGCTCTTTCAATCTAAATTTGAATTTTGGATCTAAAATCAGTGAATGTAGCTCCATACCAGAATCTGAAACCCTGAAGCCTGATCTGGAAGAGAAAGTTTCATGATCATGTTGTTGTCCCCTAGTAGAAGCTCTCCTGAGTTATTTTCACATCCAGGAGAGGATGCCAGCTTTGTACTCCAATTACTTTAAAATATTCCTAAGCCTCATCCTGCAGATTTATTAAAGTGAAGGATAAGTGACAGTATTCACATTGGTTTTGTGGAGAACAGTCTCTTAATGTAGAAGCGAATTTCCCTGCTTCTTATGCCATCATCTAGCATCTCCCATCATTTTCTCTCTGTGTGGTATCACTAATTTACTGACCTGACACCCTTTCTATCATTCCAGTCCATCGCAAACTCTAAACATTATGCTTGTGTGTATGTTTTACTCCTTTATTTTTTAACTAGATGTACACAAATGAATACTGACTTCAGGTCTAATACCCAATTTACACAGATGCAAATGGTTTATTATGCCTTTAATTTGCAAACGCGGTTACTAATTAAAGGCGTTTGTGCTTTTTAGCCACACCATTGCATATGGCTTTAAAAAAAAAATTATCTTCCTGAAGGATTTTTCCTCACTAATTAACATAATGATTGAGCATGAGGTATAGAGCCACTCTGCAGGCAAAAAAGAGATATTCTTGTAAAATGAGGTGTATCATATGGGTTGGTAGTTGCATGATCTGAATGTAGCCTTATTACCAATCAGACGTGATTTTTGCTGATCGTTTTGACATCATACAGTCCTTTCTTTTGGGTGATAGAGGGGAATCTACAGGAGGACAAACATATAATATTCCATAAATATAACATTCCTCATCTAAGTGATCTTTCCAAAAAGTAAAAACTTGGCCTAAAAATGCTTTAATACCATATAATCTATTCCACTTCCTATGTAAAAGTAGAAACAGCTTAAAAATTTCAATAATTTTGTGTAAAATATACCTGAGCTAGTCATTTGTATGCTGGATTTCCACTTGATGCAATATGAAACCACGGAGATACCTTATCATACTCTGAAAGCTGACATTATAAGGCACTACTGAAAATATTGCAGAGCTTTGCACAGCAAAGAACATCCAGCCAAGTAGCTAGTGAGTGCCTTATGTTTTTAAACACAGACACCTTTGCTGCTTCAATACTGTTAGAAGTTTGGGAGACAAGCATCTAGCCCATAATATTTATATCATTTTTAAGTGTCAAGGGAAAAGAAAGAAATCAAAACTGGAAAAGAAAGAAGGAAAAAAAATAAAAAGAGAGAAAAAGCAATCTAGCTGGGAAAGCACAGGACGTGCCCACATGTGAGACACCAGCCTGGCTACCAGAGAACGTGAAGCACAAGGGATGCCTGGTGCTGCACACAGCAGGGCTGGCTGAGCTCATGTGGTCTCTTGTCATGAGGGGATGGCTTGTAACTCAGTACCTTGCTCCAAATTGCGTTTATAACACTGCTAAATATCAGAAGTGCAGCCTGCCAGTAGCTCAGGTAATGTAGAGTGCTGACTTCTCTCCACACCCACTGCTGGCAGCACAAGAACTGACAAAATACACAGTAATAAAAAATGAGGGATCATCTTTAAAAACAGCTGAGTTTTGTACAAGATGTGGGTTGGAGCTTTTATCTTTCTGCTTTGTGTAAAACTTGATATTTAAACTGTGGCTTCATTAGGAAATGCTATACCTTCAGATACCTCTTGTTTTCAAACAAGATCTCAGGCTTTCCTGCCTGTTTTTGTCTGAAGCCTTTGGAAGTGGATCCAAATTTCACATGGAATCAGAAATAGTGTTTATGTAGATTTAAAAAAAAAAAAAAGGTTTTAAAACATCTCCCAGTGGCTAAATCCTTTGCTTGCTGATGATAAGGAAGCACTTTTTTTGCTACCAGTTTACTGCTGTTTTCACAGCTTTGTAAATCTAAGCTTTAATTTTTCTTCCCATTTGTGCTTACGTCCAAAGGTGTTGAACTATTGTAAATTAATTGCTTCAGGAAATATAACATTTTTCTCCCATCTTTGATGTTCATGTTGCCACTGAGGGAGGGAGAGAGATAGAAGGGGAGGTTTCTGAATGTTGTTGTAGACAAGCTGCTCGTTTTCTTCACTGATAAAGAGAGTGATTCCTTCAAAGTGGAGTAGAAAGATGGTTTGGGACTTTGGCCGTGAATAACATCACACGCGGCTGCACTAGGAGCGGAGTCGATATCACGCTTTGTGGGCCACCGAGTGCCTGGGAATGAATGCTTTATGATCACGTTTAGAGAAGGCTGAACCAAATCTAAACAAGCAAAAGAGTTTTGTATTCTGAAATCTCAAACCTTTGGAGAATGTCTTGTATATTCTGTGCTAATAAGAAGTGTAGTAAAAAAATGACTCTGAAGATTTACACAGACACATAAACACATGGAGATGCAAAGTTGTATAAAACACAATGGAAGAGAGGAGGTAAATTCAGATGCGAATGTGAGAAGGAAAAACTAAACACAGTCAGACTGTTGAAGCCAGAAAATGAATTAGTACTGCATTTTTCTGCCAAACACAGAACATGCATCTCATTTTTAATTGTCTCCTGAGCCATGGATATATAGCTCAATAGATGTGATAAAAGGTCAGGGGTGTTTTAAGCTCCACACTGAAACAATAAAAAAGACAGAATTAATTGTCCTGAGACCTTTTGCATCTTTTAAGAGGGACAAATAAGGTAACTTCATTGTGGTAATTCAGACTGAACCCTGTCTCACGGAGTTCAGGGGCATATTGCCCTTTCCATGTCCCATAGAGGACCAGATTCCTTCCTCGCTTAAACATCTATGAACTCTTTTCTCAGACCCTTCCCAGGCAGGGCAGGAGGTTAGAGCGCACCAGAGCTGGCAACAATGCCGATGAGCTTCAAACTATTTACAAATCTATCTGTCTTAATTATCAGAGTCTCCAGACTTTTATTTGTCTCTTGATACCTGCTGTTTTCTCAAAATCTGAATCTAATAAATCCCACTCCTCTGCCAGTAATTACAAAACAGCAGGGAAAAAAAGCAGTGCTTTCAAAAAAGTAGAGGACCAAAGTCCACATCAGCATCTGAGACTGTAAGAATTTCTTCTCTCTGCAGACAGATTTACCCCCATATGCAGAAGCTCCAGAGGTGATCTGCAAAAATCGTCATCTGATTCTTCTAGTTCCTTGTTGAGGGCTCCATCTGTCCTTGTCCCGATGGCCATCTCAGAGGGCAAGTCCCATGGCTGGCTGCCTTGTGCTGGCCTGTGCAGTGGCCTTCTCCCTTCTCCATGGCCTTCCTCCCTCACATTAAGCTTTCCCCTTTCTACTGCCTTCTCAAGAGGGCTTTCTACCTTTCTCCTTCTTCCTCCAGCTTATGCCCATCCTTCTTCATCCACAAGTGATTACTGGTTTCATCTTTGGCAATTGTAGTGACAGCAAATATCTTCCTGTGTTTCTCCTTCCTGGCACTGGAGGTAGCTCGTTGCTGTCCTGCTGGGCTGTAACCCGTTTGGATGTGCTGCCAAGGAAGAGTGAGTTTTGGTGGACTCTGTGTCAGCTACATGGCAGCACTCAGGGCTCATTCTGCTCCAAACTATTCCCAATAAAAATGATTTATGACAGGCATCTTTTCCCAAGATGGTTTTGAAGAAATATCTATATCTATGTGTTTATGGACACACAAACACATCTAAAGCAGTGCTGAGATTTTTTTTTTTTCAGACATCTCTGTGTAATTAATAGACATTTTTTTAATTTCTTTGTTCTAACTATGGTCAGATTCCTTGGATTAAATTTCAGCATTACTGTATAGCATTTCACTTATCCTGCTTAGTGTTCGAGTGGTGTAGTGCTGAGATGAAGTTACAGAAATCTGAAATCAAGAAGTCTTTTATCGATTTTAAGATCTGCTCAGAGTCATCCTGAAGTCAGGAATCGTGCAGAAGGTATATCCTCTGGAAAAGGAGCAGACATCTCACTGCAGTCTGTTTCTTCCCCTATGTTTGCAAAATAGTCTTCCTTTCACCCTAACAAATAGAAGAATTAATGAAAGATTTTTTTGCGCTCTGGCTATTACTTTTATATACCCATCAAAAGGAAATGTGAATAGGATTGACAATTTCATTTACCTTCGCAATGGAAATGCAAAGTAAAGAATTTGTAGCGAGTTGTATGCACATCATAATAAAAGGGCAGCAAGAATCCCTTTTCCAGCCAGCACAATTTATTTACCTCTTTTCAAAATCAACTTCTCATTGTGTGCCTACAAATCTGTCTGCTCCAAATACGCATTCAAAGAGAAAGAAAACAGGACAACTTTGAAAGGGTATTACATAGGAAATTGCAAAAAGTGCTTTATAATTACTTGGAAGTTTTGTCAAATTGGACAGTGTATTTCTGTGTGTTTCAATAGGGTATAAAAATGCGCTCAGCTGATGACCATGGAAAAGGAAAGGTGGTGTGAGGCTGGTGTGGTGCAGAGGTCCATTCCTTCTTGTAGCACCATCAGTGTGTGTGTCTGTCCCCAGGGAAGGTGTGACTGCCTGCACAGGCTTTCAGCTGCAGAGGGTGAAGAACAGAGGAAATGGTGACCCTGAGACAGGATTGATTTGTGTGTGCTGTGATTAGACACTGTTATGTGGAAAGGAGCGTAAGATGAAGGGGCTGAAATTAAAACTTTGAAGAGCTTGTTTTCCTCTATCACAGGAGCTTCTCCGTTGTGCTTGTAGGATGGAGTTTATTAGCTATCTAATGTGGGTGGCTCCGTAGATTCTAAACCACTGTTTAAAAATATCCAATTTTTGTAGAGCAATTTGGAAGAAATGGCCCAAATCTATCTATCCCTACCATCTCTGTCCCACTCACTCAGATACACAGGTGTGTTGGCCCTTGGTCACACACACACCTGTGCTGCACTCCTGGCTCATCCCAGGTTGGAAGAAGACCAGTGGAGTTGTCAAACACCAGGTGTCCTGAGAGCCTTTTCCTGCTAAGATGGTTGGATAAAGAAGCCACTCAATGCCATTAGCAGGCCTCACACCCTTTGCATTTACTAATCATAATAAATGTAAGTAATAATATTTATATAAAAAGTAGCCAGGGTTTGTTACAGGGATGGAAGAGAAACTTACTCCTCGGGTTGAGGGGAGAAGCATCACCAAAGGCAAAGAAAGAATTACCCATGGGCACAAGCAAGGCAGTTGTTTAAACACAAATGCTATAGTGCTCACCAAGCACCTGGCAGAAAATTTCTGATAATAAGCCATGAGAAATGAATCATGAATATGAACAGCTAGGTGAAAAAAACAGGCTCTCCATGGCACTCCAAGCTGGTATTTCCATAATGTCCTACTCAAGGAACAGATTGCCACCATTGCTGCTTACCTAAACAAAAGGTTTGTGCGGTTCTTTGTCCTGCAGATAAGATACAGTCTCCACAGAGAAGAGTGTTAAACTAAAGACTCACAAAACCTCCAGTCCAAAGGCAGATAAAAAAGCCAAAACATTGTTGAGTCCAAGATAAAAAGGATTTTTGGCGTTCAGTTTGGCAGCATTAGCATGCGGCACCAGGAACACCTTTGTCATTCCCTCTGTCTCTCAACACCAGCACAAGTCAAATGTGGAAATAACAATAATTCTTTAGTAGAAACAACGCTGTGTTTCGTGTGCTTTCTCTGTCTGGTGTTTCATTGAATTTGCAAAAATCTGACAAATCTAACCAACCATTAAAATGTGTAATAACGATGACAACAACAGAAAAAATGTGCTTTGAGGGAGCATACACATGTAAATGCAGATGATGAAGAAACAGAAGTAGAATTTCTGACTCATGATGAAGAGATAAAATAATGTGGTCAGACATTTTTAGTAATTTGACATTTATTCATTAATTTGTACTGTAGCATACTCCTATTTATTTTGAGTGCAATGGCAAAGTACAGCTGCACAGAATGAAGGCAGAGAGCTAGCTACAGGATAGTATTAGGACAGATGGTATCCTAGATTTGTAAGAAGGCCTTTCTATAATTAACAGTGGATTCACCCCATCCAAAACATTTGTTCGTATAATGTGCCTTCATGTATTATCAGGGTTATGCTAAAGCCTATCAATTACTTTGCAGAATTCGTAAAGATATAGGCATGTAATATATTTGGAGAGTAAAAGGTGAGTCATTAGCTGCATTTTTAATTTAAACAAATTTAATTTTGCAAATAAGATTTTATCCCTAGGCTATCATTTCTAATTATACATCTATATAAATTCATGCTATAGTATTAACATTTCATAAACTAGAAAAGCGGTTTTCAGTGTGTGTGGAATATTGTAGAAAAAATTCTGTGCAATAGAACTCAATAGCATATAAAGTTATAGCCCAAATACTTGTTCAATGTTTTTGGAAGCAGTTCTATGTCAAAAGTGCAGCTTTTTTTTCTACCTGGGTAAGCCACAAGTTCAAGTGCAATCAGGTGAACATTTTAGTCTTAGCTTAACCTCTACTATTAGACAAAGAGTCTGGAAAGCTATCAGCTATTGCTCAAGAAAAGGTCAAAAATAACTGCCAAAAAGACTGAATTTTTTGTTGCTGGATATGTAGGTTCATCCAAGTACAGCCAAAAAAAACCCAACACAACAACCAAAAATATCTTGCAAGAAAAGCTAAATAAACGTGATAGTATCTCAAAAACATGAGTTATTGTAGCAGTTACATTGGAGGGAGAAATCTACCTGCCTTTTTAAATTATCTCTGCTATTAACTTTACCCCTGAGGAGGTGAGACCTTTTGGAGGCTCCATGAGGGTGGTGCCCATGGGCTGCAGCTGCCCCATGTTCAGGAGACCACCACGGCCTCCCTGCCTGTGCCCTCACAGCCCCGTGTCCCATCTGTCACTTCTCCCAACTGCTTCCCAGGATGCTTGAGCACAATGAAAAATTTCCCAGAGAGCAAATATCTTCTGCTCTCTAGGACCTCACTCTTCCTCTGTGAGCCCTGGCTGTTCTCTGGGGTAACAGAGACCTTCCTCATTTTTTTTGGTTTGGCTTGGGTTTTTTGGGGGTGCTTTTTGGTCTTCTGAACAAGTTCTCCTGTCTGTCCCTCCCCTGGGTTGTTTTAGTTACCGGTAACTTTCTCACACGTGCAGAAAGCCACAGATTATTCCAGCAGATCCTTCTGGCTTCCCACAGCACCTCTCTCCTTTCTGTAGGGCCATGCTGTAACATGGGAACTATTTTTAAAAGGAATTAGTATGATTTCTTTTAGCCATCGCTACCATCACCAACTTCAGGCCTCTGGTTTCCAGAAATCTGATTTTAACTTGATGGTATCACGTTGACAGAGAAACAATAGACAACAGAAGAGCTTCCTAATGCAAAAAATGTTGCTTGCTATTGTCAGGATTTTCAATAATCATTAGCTAATGATTCACTGTGATGCACTTCGCCAGAGTCTCATTAGCAAAGCAATCCTGCCTATTTGACTTGGCATTTCTCATGCACAAAACAAGGCCATGAAGTTGGACTTTAAAAGACACCTTCTCTGACAGCAAAAGGTATTTGGTGCAAAATCGTAAGAAGCAGTGAGGAATCATCACCCATAAGATAAAATGATACTCTATCAAGCAGATAATGTACTGCTGATAATCAATATAAGATGAAGCATGGTAAGGTTAGGATTTTGAAAGCCAATTAGGAGTTTCCCATTCAAAGCTATCTTTGAAATTTTAGGGCAAGTGTTCATAGCCAAAGCTGCATGTGCCATCTGGGAAGCAAACACAGAAGACGTTTTGGTGAGGATTTGGCTTTTGGGACCAGGTCTCATAGACACAGCCAGATAGCTCAGGCAGTGCCCGAGCAGCCTCTCCCCGATGAAGGGATCGTCCCTGGAGGGCTGGTCCTTGCCCTGTGCCTCTTACCCTCATGCAGACAACCAAGTTGTGTTCAGCTCTGGTGTGCGGTGGCCGGTGCTGGCAGCGAGGAGCAGGACTGGTGCGCCTCACTGCCCAGCTATGCAAAAATGCTTCTGACATTTCTCCCCATTTGTTAGAGCAGCCATCTGGCCAACAGACTTGTTCTGAGGTGTAAAGCACAGCTCAGAGAGACTTTATTGCTAAGAAAGATGCAATAAAAATAGATAAGCAGAAAACATCATATGTAGAGCTTTCGTACACAGAATAATAATGCTGCGAAAACAGACTGAACTTCCACATACAGTGGCTGAAGTTGGAAGCGCTGGAATAGACCATGAGTACGCGTGCAGCTGTAAGAAAAATACTGATTTTGCTGGGATAGAAAACTTTAATCAGTGCTTAGAGTTTTCCTCACAGTGTTCATCTGCTAACAGTATTGTGGCTGAATTCATTCTGGTTATCGCTGCAGTTAACATCTTCATAACGGCTTCCTGGTTTCCTCCTGAAAACCTGAACTCCTCAGTAGCAGAAGCTAGTGAGAGGTGGCAGGATCACTGCTGTATGCAAAGAGCTCAAAGGGAGAACACATATTATAGTCAACTTTATACAGGATTATGAGGATTACCTCCTAAAAAAGATCAAAATGAAGCAGACCTTCTGAACACTGGAAATCACTATCTCTAACTAGCAGAGTAGTCAATTTATTTAAACAAATATCTATTTTTACATGGTGGATTAATTTCAGATTAGTGAAGTAAAAGCCATAATATTAAAGTAGCTGTAAATATCTGAATTCTAGCAGTTTTATAGAGTTGTTACTGCTTCTTTCAAATACCTTTCTGCTTAGTGACATGATTTATTCTGTGGCTGATCAAATACGTACCTTCATCTTCCCGTCGGTTGCAATATGCTTAAGGTGGGCACTGATCTTAGCAGGCAGTGGGTCCCTGGGGTTGGGACAGAATGTGCCTGGGCACAGCTGGGCCGGGCTGCCCGCCGGTGGGTACCCAGCTGAAATACCTCGCAAATGTCATCCGTACAGCCCGAGTCCCAGGAACACAAATTAATTCCGAGCATGCTATGAAGCCTGTCCTTTCCAATTCACCTGGATACCTGCCTCTGTGTTTGACTGCCTGCCTGCAGTGAGCTGGACATGACTGAATTACAGCTTGAGAAATAATCATTCTGCTCAAAAATTTTCACCGTGCAGAAGGCTTAAATCAGAGCACAGTCACATCTGAGTGTCAGGATTCTTACCTACGTAGGAGACAAGGAAAGGAGAAACATATATATGCATCCAGGTTTTGTTATCTACATGTTATCACCTAAATTAGCCTCCTGACAGTCAGTGGAGCTTTCAGAGGGAAGCGTCTGAAATCCAACGCATGCTTACCCCTAAAAAACCCCACTTTGAACAAATGTATGTTGCAATTTTTCTCTAAAACTCTGCAAATGTAATTATTTCTCCATGAAACACTTTGTTAGAACTATTTGATCACCTCTAAGAATTCATTTCATGAACATCTTTTGTCTCAGACACTTTTCCAGGATGCTTTTGAAGATTAATTGCTGGAATTTGTGTATTTCTACGGTGCTCATTATCATTATTTTAAACTAGCGGAACGTTATTTACTTTTTTGTAAAAGTCAAACTCTCCTGTGCATTTTCTTGACTCCATCTTCCCATATGTTCAGTACTTCATCTGTGTATTGGGCTTTGTCTATAGCCAGCATTTTCTGCCCACCCTCTTTCCACATGACAAGCTCCTGTCTGGTGAAAATTGATTATTAGTTACCGCTCTGTTATGCACAACTTCTAGTCCACACCTACCAAATGTGTTGCTTAGGTTAGGTTTTGGTGTTCCCTATCAGAATCTGTACAAAGGGCTGACACAGAAAACCCCTGTCAGAAGTTAACCAGTTCAGATCTTAGGAGAAGGGAGGTGAGAAAGGACTATCTTTAATCTCATTTCTCTGAGAACACTGAAAAAACATCGGGGTTCACACGCAAAGGATGTGGAATCAAGAGCAATCTGCCTTTCAGTTTCCATCTTTCCTTTGCTTGTTGCAACCTCTCCCCAGGTCTTTGGTGCCACATTCTCTTTGGAGGATGGGGAGAGGCTGCTATTCCTGGGCCGTTTGTGACCAAGGAAGTGACTTAAATCCCATAAGTTCTTCAAGTGTTGTTGGGCCTTTAGGGCTGTGCAACTCTTTCTCTTTTGGGAAAAATTGCTTTAGGCTTATGGGCTGCCAGGAAAATTACCCAAGAGAAAATTCATCTGGGCTAGGAGCGGGTTCTGACCATCCCAGCCAGAAGCTGAGAAGCAGAGGGAGGCATCACTCATGTTTATCAGTTTCTCAGGTCACTTGCTGGAGCAATCCCTGTTTCCAAGCCCTTCACAAGTGACTGCCAGCATCTGCCTGATACATCCTGGGGGGAAAGCCGTTTGATTTTCTGGATGGATTTTTCTTTGGTCTGGGTCCTTCCTGCCATGGCCATAAAATGTTAATGTATCAACAGGCCATGGCCAAACTTCTACAGTGTCACCTCCCAGATCATCACTTAATCCTCCACATTCATCAGCCCTGCAGCTTTCTAACTACAAGGAGCACCGAGGAAACACCAGCGAGTAATTGATCCTGCTTGAACAAAATAGTCATTTCAATTCTAATTTAGGAGCCATAGTCTCTTAATCTTTCTGAAACAGCAGGTAGCAGGTTGATTCACCAACAGACTGAAGAGATCCATTATTGATGAAAGGGTTATCTGCTAACTGAAAAATACACGTTCTTACACATCCCCGTTCCACAAACACGTGCTTGATGAGAGGGGTGCGGAGGTGAACCCCTCTCAGTTTGGCTGCTGCAGGGATGCTCTGCTGGCATCTCCATCCAGGCTGCTTTCTCCTGGTCCCAGCATTGCTGGGAGGAATGGGAACAGAGTAGTGAATCTGGCCCAAAGTTTCTGTTTATTTCATATAAAGAAAAGTAATATAAATTATTAAGTCAGAGCATCTGATTCATCGGTACAGCATGAGGTCAGGTGTTTCAGCTGATAAATGAAGACATCAACTTATTAGCCTAGTTTTGGCAGAATTATTAAGAGCATGTTTACATTCAAGCTCATTAAGGGAGACATCTAAAACCAGAAGCATCCAAAATTAATGGATGCTTTTTGAAACTGTTGGCTTCAATGAGTTGTGTTGCAGTCTTTTATTAAAAGCGGATAGGTTTTTGTGGTTGAGGCAGAGAGCAGCTGCAGATAGTTCCTTAGAAAATAAAAATACAGTCTTGAGCTGCAAAGGAAAATTAATTGAATACTTAAAAGCCTTTCTGCATGTCAGCCCAGATATGGTGTGTTTAATACAAGATGTTTGTGCCCAATCTGATTTTCCATGTTGAGTGTTTTATATATAGCATAAAATTCTTGTTCTACTTGAACTTTTCTTTTTCTTGCACTCTCATCTTTTATGCTCTAGTATTTATTGGAAAAATGGGGTTTCTGTACATTTTCTGATTGAACTGGTGTAACAAAGGTCATGATTTTGGTTTTATCAACTTGACGGATTCACACTGTCAACACCTCTTCTCTTGCTGTCTCACTCACCCATGATTCAAAGATGTAGCACATTGGCATGCTATGTACTTAAATCCCTAACTGACAGTTGCAGTAACTCGCATCAATTTGGAGTATTCCCCTATGTTCTTTCAGCTTAAGTGGCATTTATAAAGGTATTTAATATAGAAAAATCGTATAAACAACTATGAATACTGAGTATCTATATATGTACACTGTATAAATAGAGAAATATAGATCTATATCAAATAAAATGTATTTTATGTTAAGCTGTTATTAAAACAATTGGTCGTGCTGAAAGGCCCACAGGTGAGCACAGGCAGAGTGCCCCTCGTACCTGGGTGAGGCAGTGGTGCTGCAGAGGATGCTGCAGGTGCTGCTGGCTCGGCTTTCTTCCTCACTTCTCCTGCACGAGCAGCATCTCCTCTGCCACAGCCGCATGTCTCTGTAAGCGGCCCAGCAGACAGGTCAGGAAACCTACTGCAACAGTGTTTAATCACTAATGTCTTCATACCAGCTTCAGCTCTTGACCAGGGGAATGCAAGACGTGACTTTTTAAGAGCACTGTTTTTTCTTCCAGTAGTTTATCAAGTATTTATTATTAATAAACAGACAAATCAAAATGCAGTCTAAGCAAATAAAATTATTTTTCCCACCCCTGGTTAATCAGGCCTTATTTGCTTGGTATCTGTGATGTTGCAGTAATTATACTAATTCTCCAGTCATCCATTGAGTCTCTTGAAAAACTGGGTAGATGTGACTTGAATTTCTAAATCTTTCTATTTTCTGGCTTTGTACCAGTGGAAAGCCTAGCATGATGTGATCCTGGCAATGCAAATAATAAAAAGGAGGAACAATCTCAGTTTTTTTAAAACGTAAAGCAAACCCTTCAGTTTTACACATGGAAAACGTGTATCCTTCTTTAAAATCTTGCACAGTAGCTTCATCTCCTCAGCCTTTACACTGGGAACTGGCAGATTGCTGAGGCACTTACATTGCAGCTCACACAGAAACCCTTGCAAAACCGAGGCCTCAGCATTTAAGAGGCTGCTGCAGATCTTGTCTGATCTGTTGGTTTCTTATGTGCAGTTTTTTTCCGTAGGAGGTGCTGAGAGTTCTTTGAGGTCAAATCTATGTCAGTTTTCTGCACAGGAGATGTTACTAGTTTGTATGAGCCTGGTGAGAAGTACAAGGTACTGCCTAACTCAGCGGTGTTCTCTCTTGGACTTAATGTTCTTTTTTTTTAGTAACATTTTTATTAGTGTTCTTTTTTCAGTCTTTATTAGTAGTATTTTTGTTTCAATTCCCTATTACTTATACTGCTTTAAGAATGTAATGAATCAGGATGTTGGTAAACAATTGCTAAAAATATTTTGTAGACCCAAATATGGAGTGTTTTGAGTTTTATCAATAAGTTTCTATTTCAAAGGATGATTATATTACTTTTTCCACAGAAGAGGGACAAATGTTAATGTATAAAGTATAAAATTTTACTTTATAATAATTATCTTTAAAATGTAAGAAATTACAAGACGGTGAGCTAATATAGTTTATAAACATCCTGGTGTAAGTTAGACAAAAACATGTTACTCAGAGAATAACCACAGTATGTAGGTAGAGACACTTCAGAGACAAACAGTACTCGCCTCCAAACCATCAGGCACTGCCAGGACATCTTGGAGTCAGAGCTCCTCGTGGTAATGTTGAAGCCTGGCTGCTTCCCTGGATTTAGTATACGTCTGAAAAGCACAGGATTTTTTTCTAATCCCCAAGACTGAGCTGAGTTGTCTTTGTCTCTGGGTGATCCAACCCGTTCAAGCTCTTCCCAATAAATTTACCAGATCCCTTTTCCTATGCAGGGGTTGCAATGGAGGTGCAGCAGCTCCCACTTGCTGTAGGGTGAGCTGCTGAATGGCGGCCCCGCGTGCTGATGGACCCGACAGATGACAATTTTTATTTGTTGTCTATTCTTGCTATCTTATACTGTTATCTAAGTGCTGGGCAGCTGACATCATGTCTTTTATTAAAATAGGCTTGTACACTTTAAATTTGAGATAAATATTACAGCATAATATTTTCTGACTGCTTTTGATTTTATTGTAAGCACAGTGTACTAGAAGATGAGCTATTGTTGCATTATTATGAATATATGTTACCTTCCCTTTCCATATGTTCTTGTATAAGTGTCTCATACTGTTAGATCATTTAAAGTAGATAAAGTAGAACCTAAAGGCAATTAAAAATTCTGCTGCTGCATAAAGCGAGAGCAGCCATTGCAATAATCTCCCTGGGGAAACCACCGGTGGATTCCCCAGCACTGGACACTTTTAAGATTAAGCTGGACAGGGTACTGGGCCATCTTGTCTAGACTGTGCCTTTGCCAAAAGAGGTTGGACCAGATGATCCTTGTGGTCCCTTCCAACCTGGTATTCTATGATTCTGTGAACTGTGCATAGCCAGAACACAGAAGTGTGCATTCTACCTTAATCAGTTTCATAGAAAGTAAAATGAAGATTTTTGGTGGAAATGCCACTTATCCAGAGTAAGGATGAATAAACCAAAGAGACAGCACAGTCTGACAGTTTAAACCTTGAATTTCCTAATATAAGACCAATCAAGTCTTTCTCAAACACTGGGTTAGACTCCTGCCTATCACCTGGATCCTGGAATAACTTCAAGGCGGTGAAGCCCATTGCTTGCAGATGGGAAACAGGAAAGTCATCATGTATAGTGAAAACAATCCAGACGTTTGAACTTGCAGCGTTTATGACCTTTTACAGACTTCTTATGGGAACACAACACACTGTCAGTTCGGTTTGGGCCTGATCAGGACTGGAATTCAGGAGGTGGGGAGAAGGAAAGAAAAATGCAATTATACCTCTTGATTTGATGTTAAACCAGTGACATTTTAAAGACAACCGGGCTGGCAGTCGCCAGTGTGTTGTTATGAGCTACTCTGAGGCAGAACTCCACAGTGAAGGTCACTGTGCTGGGAGCAGAGATGTGAACATTTCAGCATCTCTCTCTTTTGCTTTTTGTTTGTTTGTTTGCATCCAAGATTCGCTTCTGCCCCTCACCCATTTTCCAAAGGCAATTCAGTTTCAGCAGCAGTCAGCACACCAGGAGTATATTCCCATTCCTGGGAGGGCATCCAGAGCCCCAGAGTTTGCTTGAAGGCTGCGGCAGCGCTGGCTGCTCCACCACGGGGGCAGAGGGCAGAGGGCCAGGGCTGCCCTCCCATGTTCATAGGAGTCGTTTGCAAAAGCATTTATTTTCCATCAGTAGGAGCAAAACTGCCCTCTGTGACTATGAAAACTTGTCAGTCTAATGAGGAAAATGAGAAAAGAAAACCTAACAAAAATCTAAGAACAGAGTGCTGAACAGGACTTATTTTTTGCCAGACAATTTAAGGCAGAGATGAACGTTGCTTAAATATGGTAAGAATACCACGTCACATCAAGTATGTTACAGCATTTTTACACCAACTCAATGTCTCCTCACATATGCTTTGTGTGTATAAAATGGGATATTTTTGCAGCTTTCTCCTTTTCAAAGGTGACCTGCACTGTTTTAATTTCTGAATGGATTAACTCCAAACAGCAGGGTATGAATTAAAGGCTTCTCAAGCAGCCATTAGAAAGTATTTTGGTTATTCAAATAATGGAGTTGCTAGTCATTTAAAAAAATTACAGGGAGAAACGTTCTTAAATGTCATCTGACACACAGTGCTGGAGCCGCTTATGGGATTTCATGAGTTGCTATAAAACATGGTCCAGCAACAGCGAAAGCACTCGCCCATTACCAGTCCTATGAGTCTGCGTCTGCTTAAAGCACCAGATACTCACGCATCTGCTGGTAATCACCATCACCTCCTGAGGTCAGTGATGCTCCTGCATTTCATCTCAAAGGAGGATTTGGACCAACAGTGGAATATGAGGATAGGAGTAGAAGATGACAAAGATGACTGTCACTCCAGGGGGAATTCTGCTGGTTTCATCCAATGGTCCTTCCAGATTCCTCCTGGCTCCCCTGGAAAGGTGCTCGGGAGCCAGAAAGGGACTTCAGAGCTTCTCCCTGCCACCATCTCCTTGGGGATGGCTTAGGGACGAAGTCACGCGGATAAAGTGGTGAAGACTCCTGTTGCCAGAACAAAAGCCACTGTATTTTGGCATATCCTAGAGCAGAAGGAACCTTCTCTACTAAAATCTGACTCAGAAGTGGAAAGCTATGGAAATCCAGTAGGATTTCTCCATAAAAACAGCCACTTTCAGCTTGCCTAGGTGTAAAATATTATTACCTATCTGCCACGCAGCTTAATGTAATATCTGAGTGACAATTACAGAAAAAAAAATATGCTCCTCAACCAAACACAGACTTCACTTAAACACCTGAATACTTTCCCTGATTTCACTGCAAATTGCTGGTGTGGATGACGCTGCAGGATCAGCAACTGCAAAGGGAGCTGCTCCCTGCGACATTCCTGCCGTTTGTCACCCGTTCGGGGTCTGAGTGCAGGCTGGTGAGAGCTTCTGTGCTGTACAAGTCCCGTTTGCTGGCAGGATTGAATCAATAAATGACTTCAAATGTTGTTATGATCCTAAGAGCAAAATGATTTGCACAGAGTACTTGCTAGTCAGAGCAGAGCACAATAGCTCGCCATTACAGTTTTAGGAGAAGAGGAGAACATAAAGAGTCTTGTTATTACTCTAACTTGAGATGGTGAAAACCACACTTGTGTTCCTAATTCCTTACTTTAATTGAATACGAAGATATCAGTGCCTTGGTGTTCAGCTGCTACATATAAAATCAAATTAGGTGGGTAGTAAATACAGTAGAACTGAAAGTTTAATGTTATAAATTGAGGGATACATTCAAGATAAAACTGTCTTCACTTCAGCAACACTATTACAATAACAACCTTAGATTTATTAAAATGGAACTAAGTTTAAATGCATTTGCTTTTCCTCTTCATTTTTATGACTTTTTTTTTTAAAGAAACAAAACTTAACATGAACTGGGTATTTTTACATTCGAAGCCTTTAGAAATTTCCCCAATGCTTCAATTTCAGAAGACATTTTTAAACATCAATTTTAATAAAATCTCAAGTAAAAGTTTTTCGAATACAATTTGTCGCTAGTAATTTGATATAAAAATTACTTCTGTATTGATTCTTTTTATCCATTAGGAGATTTCTAATCAATCCTGCTACAGAGGGCATGAAGTTGAGGAACTGCCTCGCTAGCAGAGGACCCAGTGAACCTGTTCTTGGGATCTGACCGAAAGTTCTGCTGCTCAGCGAGGTGGCTGCTGGGTTTACTTCCTCAGGTATGTCTGTCATGATTGCACCACACGGGGACTCCGGCAAGCGGGTAATAAAACTTGCTGCAGTGCTATATGGCTTCAGGCCATATGTGAAAAGAAATCATGATGCTTACTTACTGCCTGGAACACACTGAGCTTTTGGGTGGAAAACCAAAGCGTGATTATTAGACTATTTGATTAAATGGTGTTTAATAGAACTATAAAAGCTTTTATGATTGGTGGGGGCTGACTCCACCTGCCTGGGGAACTGGGCTCTGCCTGCTGGCAGGATTTAGGCTCCAGGTAAAGACTATGGAGGAAGGCAAGGAGCTGGTCTTCAGGCGAGTTGTCGTAGACCTACCAGAGGACTCTCACAGGATTTAAATCATGATGTGATGGGTAGGAATGGCTGAAAATGCTCTGAAGAAAAGCAATTCTAATAGGCAATATTGATTTGATACAGTTTCAGTATTTTTCAGGATTGCTTAAATTTAGTTGAAACTTTCTGGTGGAAACCATGTGGGTGGGTTTTCCCAGCAGGGAGCCAGCAGCTGGCAGGGCCCAGCCACTTAAGCCTCCTGCAGTCTGGATGGCTGGACAGGGAGTGAGCTGGGAAGCTGGATACTAGCACCCATTTATAAAGTGGTCTGATTTAGTTATTCCAAAAGTGAATGTTTCTAAATAATTTGTTTCATAGGAATCTTCATGTATCCAGCTTTGCATTCTGGTACAAAATTAAACCATTAAAAATATAAAGGAAATTTTCTGTGGATCATAAAACGCACTTACCATGCCATCCCAGTGATTAAATGAAGTTGCAGCTGAATAAAGTGGCGACTTTTAATGGAATTTCATGAGAAAGTAAGGCAAATATTTTCGAAAGGCACCTCAAATTTATTAAAATACAGCTCTCACATTACTTGCTGCAGAAATCAAACTTTACTTGTCATTGTAACTCACTGTAATGCCTTTACTAGCTTGACTTTTGAGTGCTTCTATTTTCTAATTGGGACATTTGCCTGAGAAACAGATGATCAACAGAAACATTTTCTTTTTATGATACTGTATTCTAAACCAATAGCAGGGTTTATTTTTTTCCTTAATGTATTTTTAACAAATAATAAACATAGCAACTTTGGAAGCCTGGCAGCAACTGAACACTCAGCTCTGGGCACGCACCACAAGAGGAGACCCAGACTTGGATCAGGAGCCAACAAAAAGCAGCCGGTTTATTGCTCTTCATTCAAGTAGTTGAATTACGTCTAGAGCGAGCCCGGGATGTTGAAACGAGCGGGAGGCAACACGTCGAGGGTGCCGCCGAGACTGGGTTGAACGGCAGAGCTCCGGGGCGGCGGGGATGGAGGGCGGCGGGGATGGAGGGCGGCGGGGATGGAGGGCGGCGGGGATGGAGGGCGGCGGGGATGGAGGGCGGCGGGGATGGAGGGCGGCGGGGATGGAGGGCGGCGGGGATGGAGGGCGGCGGGGATGGAGGGCGGCGGGCAGGGCCGGGGCAGCGCTGCGGGCGGGCGTCAGGCGGGGGCTCCCCGCTGTGGGCGGAGCGGTGCGCGGCCGCGGAGGCGGGGGCCGGGCCCGCGGCTGCAGCTGCGGCCGGGACTGCTCGTCGCCCGGGAGGGGAGAGGCGGGCTCGGACGTGCCGCCGCGCCTCCTCTGTGCAGGGGTAGAGCACAAGCCACGACGGGAACACGCCGGGCGCTCCCCAGGCTCAGGGAGAGGAGGCTCGTCCCTGCCGCCTCGCTGGACCTTGCTGCGAGCTCCGAGAGCAGACTTGTCAATGTGATGGGGCTCGGAGGGGAGCCCAGAGTCGCTTTCTCGCTTGCGGACAGCAGGAGCCCCCATTCAGCGCAGGGCAGTTGAAGCCCGCTGGCGGCGGAGCACCGAGTGCCGGAGCAAAGAACCGGGACGAGATTTATTGCTTCATTCCCAGGAACGTCGCTTTCACCTGCGAGCGAGTTTGAGCAGCCGGCTGTGGATTTTATATTTGCTTCCTCACAAACCAAGGTTAGTCGTGTGGCTTTGGCTTTTTGGGAAGGAGCCCTGACCCGGCCCCGCCGTGTGCGATGGATTGAGGCGCGCCCGGCTGCGCCCCGAGCCCGGCCACCGCCCGCAGCCCACATAGATGAGATGGAAAATCGGGGGCTCTTCTGCACCCTCTGTTACCTGATGTTCAACGCACCTCTGCTGTTCATAGTCACCGGTGAGTAGAAAACTTATGCCTGTTCTCGGGGGGAGCCGCCGCTCCGGACGCTGCTCGGTGGTGGGAGGCAGCGGGGCTCCGGGGCCGGCGGGGATCGCCGCCCTGCCCGCAGCCGAGCTCCGGCTGCTTGGCTCCTGCCGGCAACCGCTCCAAGTCCCGTCCTCCCCGCCGCTTTTTCCTGTGGAAGTGTTGCTGGCTGGGGGCAGGGAGCGCTGCTCGGGGAGGGCTTTTGCAGAACAAGGTGGCTCTGTTGCGGCCGCAGCTGCCGGCAGCGCGGGCTCGGTGCCTCGCAGCTACCAGCGCGGAGGGGAGCGCAGCCCGGGACAGTCCCCAGGCCGGATCAGGGGCAGGGGGACACTGGTGCCCCGGTATCCAGCCGAGAAATGGAAGGCCCCGAGGGGTTTTAAGGTCCTCTTCAAACTTTCCCTTTCCACTGGATCCGCGGCTGCAGGGTGGCGGGGACCGGCTCGGCTCGGCCCGGCCCCGGGTGCGACGTCCTCGATGCTCCGCTTACCCTGCTGTCACCGGGCTGCGGGAAACCCGTGTCTCGGTCAGCGCTTAGCCCTTGAGCTGAAGCAGCTCACGTTACACTGAAAAGCACTGATCTTATCTTTTAATCTCTTCCGTTAACCAGCCCTTGTAACTCTGTCTTCCCCTCCCAGCTACCTTTACTGAAGTTCCCAAAGATGTGACTGTTAGGGAGGGCGATGATATTGAGATGCCTTGTGCTTTCCGAGCCAGCGGATCCACCTCTTACTCCTTGGAAATCCAGTGGTGGTACCTTAAAGAACCAGCCAGAGAACTTGCCCACGAATTTGCCATCAGTGTCCCCGGCAGCAAGAGCAAGGTAATACAGTACTGTGGAGATATATCTATTCATCTGGTGCAGTATGCTCAGAGGGTGATCAAAATAAACTCAGCAGTCCCAGAGAGGAGAGCGCTTGCACTACCCAGTGCCAGTGAGTGGATGGAAGCACTGGTGTCCCCAGGCTCCCCCCGGGGACAGAGGAAGACAGGGCATGCACCATGGCAGACAGGAAAAAACATCACTGCTTTAAGGACTGTACATAGAAAATTATAAATGTCCCACTGCAAAATCAGCAACAAGGATTGAAGAGAGGCAGTCAAAAATAGCTTTAGCATGAAGTGGGGACAAGCAAAAAGCAGTGCTTCTGTGAGCTGGGCTAGGAATCGTAAAAGATGGGAGAGCCTCTGCTCACTGATAGAGCAGAGAAAGGCACAAGGGGTACGCCTCTCTCTGTTGGTATGTTAAGTATACATCAATCTGCATATGCAAATGCACAGTTTCTTGGGGGTGCATGTACATGTCTGTGTCCATATCTGGAGCTCAGCAAGGCATTTTCACACAGTCGGATGTAGTAATTAAAATGCATGAAGCAGAGTTAAATCTTGCGTGTCCTTTCCCTTCCCCCTAGGAAGCCGCCTGGCATGAGAGTAGGCTCTAGTCTAAATTTTTCAGCTGCATTTCCCCAACATAAGCCAGTTCATTCTGCATTCTCCTCCCAGCACAAGACACCTTGCTGGTGCCAAACAGGGCTGTACAAGGAGTGAGGTAAAGCAGGATTTCCAGGCCGAATTGCCTGACTTCTCAGGGCATGTCATCCTCCCCAGCCCCACGGCCCCTCCGCCAGCAGGGTGCCCCGTGGCAGCCTCCGTGCCTGTGCCAGCTTCCCTCTCTGTGGCACGCTTGTTTTCCTGCAGAGCTCAAATAGAGATGCAAAGCATATAGACACTGAGCTAATGCACTGCCGCCTAGCTGGGAAAAGTGTAAGTCAGTTGTCAGACAGGGAAATAAATCGCTTGGATTTAAATGTCTTCTTTAACCTTATATAAAACTGTGAGTTGCTTTTACAATAAATGATGACAGGGCATGCCTGGAGAATGATGACCGTCTCCCTGGGAGGTGCATCAGTGAGATGTGAGGCATCACTTAGGTTTACAGTAGTTGGCTAGAGACAAAAAAATAACCAAGGATGAAACCTGCTGAGCAGCACCTGCTCCCAGGATGTTTCAGGACCAAAGCTCAGCCCTGAGTAGTGTGGATCCAGCCTGCTCAAGCACTTCACTGCTGAGCTAATACTACTGGTAAAGCATCTTCCCCAGTGACTGTCAGTGACAGAGCAGCACAGCATGCAGCAAGCATTTCTTTGGCTGCTGTTTGCACCTGTGGTAAAGGCAGTGCTACTCTGGACACCACAGGAGCTTTACCAAAACAGTGCCCCCAGCCAAGCACTGGGGAACTCCCCCCTCAAGCACACATGGGCTGCATGAAAGGCAAACAGGGAAACTTGTATCTGTCCATGTCCTGTCCTTGCACTGGGGTGGGAAGATGAGCGTCTTCTTGATGTGCTGGCAGAGTTGAGTCTAATCCCCCTTTTCTCTGTTCTTTTAGGTATCAAATAAGGATGCAACTAAAATCAGTGTAAGTGCAGCTCGAGCTGGGTGGTGCACACCCCTCCTCCCATACACCTGGGACTTACCGCATGCCCCCTCCTTTCCTGACCCGAATGCAGCTGGTGTCGCTGGCAGCCCCGCTCCTGCAGCACAGCAGGAGTATGGCACGTTTCCCCTCCTCGGTGTGTCTTGGCTTGGTCAAAACGTTACCATCTGTTGCTGATGTAGCAGTCACGTCTCATTCCTCTCAAATCAAGAGGAGGTGATGCTTGCCTTCCAGCCCTTAGCCACGTTTGGAAAGGACTGTGGGCCAGATCGGGAGAGAAGTTTACTTTTTTCCCTGCCATCTGCAAACCTTAGTCGCCCTGGGGACCCCCTTCTCTCGTTGTCCTGCAGGAAACGCGCCCCTTCCCCGTGGCTGCGGGCCCGGGGTTGCCTCTGCCCCGGCGAGGCGGCCGCTGGAGGGCCGGTCCCTCTCCGCGGTGCTGAGCCGTGCGGGGCTGCCGGGCACCGCCTTGGGCTGGGCTTTCCCCACGGGCCGGGGAGGTTCGTGCGGGACCGGGCAGGGGGAGAGGGGACCCCCAGGCTTGGGGTGGGCACGCAGGGGGGAGTGGCAGAGCGCTAGTGGGGAGGGGGCCGCAGTGGCGTGGGGATGATGGGGAGCAGGGCCTGATTGTGGATGGTCCCTTGGGACCCCGTAGTGGGGCTTTAACAGAGAAGTGCTGGGTTTTAATGTCGGGTGCATTCGCTTTTGCGGGGTATTAGCCCGGGTTCGGTGCTCCGGACAGCAAAAGCCGCGTACCCGGGGTGGGAGCGAGTTCTGCCGGGGCTGCACTGAGGAGAGCGGGGTCGCTGCTGGCGAAGGGAAGGGGAAGGGGACGGCGGCGCGGCCGGGTCCCCGGGGCGGGTCGGGGGGAGCCGGGGCCGCTGCTGAGGCGGCGCCCCGCGGTGCGCTGTCTTGCAGACTGTCCGCGTCCAGGGCAACGACATCTCGCACCGGCTGCGGCTCTCGGGCGTGCGGCGGCAGGACGAGGGCGTCTACGAGTGCCGCGTGGCGGACTACAGCGACGACGAGACGCAGGAGCACAAGGCCCAGGCGCTGCTGCGCGTCCTCTCCCGCTTCGCGCCGCCCGACGTGCAGGCGGCCGAGGCGGTGTCGCACATCCAGAGCGGGGTGGCCCCGCGCCGCCACGGCCCTGCCGCCCGGCCCACTCCGCCGCCCGGCCCCGGCAAGCGCCCGCCGCCGCCACCGCCCCCGGCCGACGGGGGCGACTCCGTTGCCAGCGCCACCGCCACCACCTCGACGGCCGCCGCTGCCTCCTCGGCCTCGCCGCCGCCCGGGCAAGCCGCCATCCTCCGCCAGCAGCACGGGTCAGGTAGGGCCAGGAGCCCCTTTTCCCCGTTATTCCCTCCGGCCGTGCCGCCCTGAGTCCCGCCCTTCGGTTTCGGGCCCCTCTGTCATCGACAGGCGTGTTGCTGCGATGCTAAAGTTAAAGCTAAAACTAAATAATTACACCGGAATCTATAGCAAATGTACTTAAATTATCCTAAAAGCCAGGGCTCCCTGCCCTTCCCGAACTCAGCACGGAGGTGTGGGGCTGGGGAGATGGGTGTGAGCGCGGCTGGGACCTGCTGCCTCCGGGTAGATGCTGTGGGAGGCCCCACTTTCAGAGTCCCCTGGCAGCTTTTCGGATGGGGTAGCTGCAGCTTCAAGTGAGTAAAATGCCGTGGCTGTTCTGCAGAGAATTACAATTGGCGAGTGGTTACGGGGCAGGCGTGGGGCCCATGTGGAGCAGGGTGCAGGTTAGGAAGGAAAATGTCAATTGCTGTGTAATGAGCTCCACGTTGGAATTACTGGTAGGATAAGAATTGGAGATACTACATTCTATAATGGCTTGCAAATGTAAACACTGTGTTAATACTGATTGTCTATCAGTTAATACTGTATTAAGTTATTAATGCCACATTACCATATTACAGCTAGTCAGAGAAGGCTGTTGTAGGACTAAGAACACAGAGTCTTAAATCTACAGCGCAAAGGTATTTCAAGGCGTGTGGTGCTGCTCTGGCGGGGCTTTAGCTCCCTTCTCAGCCACTGTCACTTGGTTAATGTTGAACAAATGTCCCTGTCAAGTTATCTGTGGAAGAAGGGAAACAATTTAATGCCACTGACTGTGCAGGGAAAGCCCTGAGCTCTCCTCTCTGCTGGGTCTCTTCTGACGCAGCTTCATAATCCTCACACAGGAATGTTCACACATTGCCCTGCTACCTCTTCACACTCTCAGGGCAAACAGTTGCAGGTCTGGCCCACGGTAATGGAAATCAGTTGTATGTGGGTCACTGTGACCCACTAATGCTTTACAGCTGCTGCGTTTTCTCTGGCTACTCAGCTTTTGCTGTTTTCTGAATAATTTAGTTTCTTTCTCATGGAAGAAATATGTGTGAAAACTAGGGTTTACTGATTATCATTCCTAAAACTAAGCTGGCTGTTCACTGGTGTTTAGTAGAAGACAAAGTGATAATTCCTGAAGTCTAATTACAGGAGCCTGTGGGCATGTAAAAAGGTTCAGTTTGCTTTTGCTGAGTTCACTGACCACAGAAATTAAACTGAATGCTGTAATGCTCAGAATTGGTTGTTTTCCTATTGGAAAGGTCTGCTTTCCTCCTAGGAGCCCAGAGCTGCTGGCTGTTTTAGTGTTTCCTCTTTCCATTCACCCATGGTGACAATTCTTGCTGTGTTTTCCGTGCTGACAACACAAGTTCGGTTTGGGCTTTGCAGCACCGTGCATCCTGCCTACTGAACCCAGAGCTTATGTTGTGCCTGTGAACCAAAACCAGGATGATGGAAGTGCAAATGGGCTCAGTTCCATCTCAACAGATGGATGTGACTTTGTGCCGCCGAGAGAGCATGTCACAGATGTCTGTTAGGGCAAGACCCCCTGCCCAGATCATCTAAACTGCTGTCTGTTCTGATTTTTTACAAGCCTATGGTTTGGGAATGTGGCACTGCTGCATCGTTTCCAGGTTGGATTAGATTCTGAACATAAAATATAAGAGTTGTGGCCAGCAGTGGAGATAATGGAATGATTTAAATCAGTGAAAAAGGTAGTGGAATGCAGAAAAATATTTTGTGGGATTCTCCAAATGAAGGCTGATACTAAAGGGGTTACAAAACACGCTGAACCAACATTTCCTGCTGTGACATTTCTCGTGTGCACGCGGTGTCTGTGAACAGTGCCACGCCGTGGCAGTTTCCATCCTGCGAGAAAGCTGAAGGCAGTGAGAGAGCACAGGACTCTGTGCTGGTCATAGCACTGACTTAGTCAGGTATAACCCAGCAACTGCTGTTGTCTCCATACAAGGGAGGCAACTAATTTTGTATTTTGGTCTGTTCCTCTGTAAAAATAACATAATTTTACTCTGCCTTAATCAAGACCCCCTGAATAACAGGCTTCTACTTGGTTTATTGCAATTTCCATACCTGTGGCAGTTTGGAACTGCCTGTAATTATTATCAGTAGAACATCAGCCACAGCATGGCTCAGGAGATGAGCAGATGAATCACTTGGCCCTCAAAGTTCCTGATTCAGGTGCCTTCTGGAGCAGAACTGTCTGAGACTCGTTACCACGCGATGTCTCTTTGGTTGCTTTGTGAAGCAGATGGTTGCCATCCCAGTCCCCATCACTGGTGTGTTTCAGAAAGGCTGTCTGGGCCAGGCCCTTAGTTTGAAGCAGAAAGAGAGAAGCCTGGTGAAGAGGAAAAAAATGGATTTATCTCCCCTAGATGTGAAGTGTTGCTCCCTACCCAGAATAAAGATATATGGATGAAGTACTAATGTGGAAGACAGAGTGATGAAGACATGCAGGGATATCACCTGCTTTTGTCAGGAAATCAGAGACTCGGGTCTCCAGTGCTGTCACTTGGGTTGGATAAGCACTAAACTTTCTTCAAAATGTTTTAAAAGAAAATGGCATCCTTGAGCTTCAGAGTGCCCTATTTGTATGTTAAAGTGGTGTTCTTCAGAGCTATTTTAGGCACAGTAATTATTTTTCTCTGTAAATAATGCAGTGTCTTTATAGGAAATACTACTTCTCGTTTTTTCCCCTCTGTAAACGAGACATCTTGTTTCAAGTCCGCCCCCTCAAGGCAGTGTCATGGCTGATTTTCCACACAGTAGGGCCATCAAATCAAACCAAATCTTTGCTCACATAGGAAGTATAGCAGTGCAAGACCCAACCCTGTGTTGCTGTATGAAATATATATATGCATAGTAGCATAATACATATACTTTATTATCCTATTTCGAGCTCTGTAACACACACAGATAAGTACTTGCACCAAATCTGTGTGTAATAATTGACTCATCTAATACATTTACTCTCAAAAGTCTTTAGCATTTGTAAGTCTTTTCATTGTACACGGGGATATTTCCTCTGTATAAAAGCAGAAATGTCCTCAAACAATGGACTTGCCATCAGTGATTAAGAAACACCCTCATTTAATGCACTGGAGGGCTCTGCCTACAAGCTGATGGCATGGCACCAGCCACAGTGTCCTGCATGAATTGGGTTCTAATCCTATTTTCCTTGCAATAGAAATCTTCCCAATATGTTCACTGTATTAAGACAGGGCCTCTATGTGCTTGTATTCCAATAAATGTGATTACAGATCAAATGCTGCTTTCAGATGTGCCTGCAGGGCTCTTGTTGACTACAGTTGGAGTCCCAGTCATGCACCATGGAAAAATAGGATTCCCTACATCTTCAATTTGAACTGAAAAATGAACTTATTAGAATAAATGTGCCTGTTACTGAGATTCTTTAAAGAGCACAGAGTCTTAGCTGGTATCTCAACCAGGTATAAATAGAAAATCCATAGTTTTGGACGTGTTACCTGAAATTGTGTTTGGTAGGAATTTGTGATCAACGTCATAGTATATAAGGGAATAGATCCAGTGTAACAGAAAAATTGCCCAATATGCCAGAAATATTAGCTACTCAAACAATTGTGTCTGTAATGGTTATATTACCACATAAAAACTTGGTGCTGTGGTCTCACAAGAGATTACTACTTGTCTGCTGGTAAGGTAGGAAAGTGAGGACATGTTACTGAGGCTGCCAGCTTTAGCGCTATCAGATGAGTTGCTGTCCATATTGTTCTAAATGAAAATAATATTTGTCTTTCCGTTTAAACACTTGTGTGCAAGTAGAATCTTTTGCTGTAGGAAAAAATCAGGGTGAACAAGTGAAGGAGGGCATATGTTGTTAATGTGTTTGGAAGTGTTCCTAGTTTGTGCTGAGTAAGCAGGGGGGATACAGGAGCATCCCTGAGCAAGACACGTGGTGTCTGCATCCCAGAAAGTTCGTAGTCCAGATGGATGAGATGGACGAATGGCAGGGAGAGCGATGACCGCCTTTGTTGAGTCTGTGGCAGCTGTTGAATTAAATGTGAAAACTTAATTTCGGATCTCTTAATCTTAAATCCAGTGCCTTAGTCGTGAGACTAACTTTGTTATATGATAGGTGAAGTAATAACCAAGGATCTTCATACTGACCTTCTGGGAGGGAAATCGGTTGTGTTATCTCCTATCAAACGGTCTCCAAAGTGAGTGCCTGTGTATTAGCTTGGGGGCAATTTTTAGTTTAACTTCTGAGCAGAATGTAGATCAGACATTGCAGCTTCCAAAACCTCTTTTATTTGTTTGATCTCTAGCCTCACAGCTCTGAAGTGAAAGCTTTAAATAAAATAAACAAAGATGGGAGTGTGAAACAAGAAACTGTGCTTCATTATGCTTAGAGTGCTCTAGGAAGGACGCAGAGAGACTCATGTGTTATGCAGAGATGAAGTGTTCACAGCAAGGAAGAAAATAAGTCTTCACTTCACGCCAATCCCCGTCTCCCCCCCACAAAGCTTTAATGTCTGAGGCAGGAGATCTGCTTGTGGGCTACATGGCCTGAGATGATAAAGCACCAGGGCCAAGTTCTGCAGTCCCTGGGCATGTGCAGCTCCCAGTGATGCTCGTAAGACCAGCACATCTACAGAGTCAAGCTGTGAGAACCTACCTCGAGGCAGGAGACCGCGTGGCAGTGTCAGATCCCCGTGGTGCACTCAGAGGCAAAAGGTATTTTTTTGCAGCTTAGAGACAGGAAAGTAAATGAACACGCTGTTTTCTGGAGTGTAACGAGCTGTCGCTGGTTGGATGGGCCCTGTTTGGAGTGGCTGAGGTTGAGTTTGGATTAACTTTGGGTAAGGGTTTGAGTCTAGGGCTCTCCTGGCAGTGTCAGAATTTGAATTACCCTGCATGCTACTTCGAGAAACAGCCTGTGGAGCTTGTTTGCCTTTGATAGATGAACATTACACAAAACAGCAAGAAAGGAAAGTCTCTCTGTGTTGCTGTTCAGCTTAGGCTCCCTGCCTTTCCCACTTGGTCTGGTCTGGGTCCATTTCACTCCCCCTGTGCTTTTTATGAGACCAGGTATGAGCTCAGATTCTGTTGTTATTTGTAGTTAAATGTGACCTGGGCCTCATCACATTTTCCTTTACATTAAACAAAGTAGCAAGACAGAGACCATAACTGAATTATCAGGCTGACCTCCTAAATGTCAGTGAATAATAAACATGCAAAAAGAAGTCACATTAAAAACACATCACTAGCACTTTAATATCTAGGCAAATTAGACGGGTCTGGGGACAAGTGAGGTCAAATATCTTCTTTTGTGTGTGTGTAATATGGACTAATTCTCGAAGTGGACAAAAGCACGAACTGCAGTACTGTGTCACCTCATTACCTAGGGCAGAAACAAGCTGTGCCAGGGCGTTTTTGTACTGTGGAAATGCAATTTATTTGAGTAACCTCCTTTCAGTGGTTCCTGCTTGTTCCCCAGAGGACAGACAAAACTGTAGTGACCTATTCTGCTAAATCCTATGCAGTGTCCTTGAAGAAATCTGAATATTATCTGAACTTCTTTACTATCTTTAAGTTACAGATGAAAAAATGTTTTAAAAAATATTGCTGAACACAATGAAAGGAGTGTGCCAGGTCTTCCTAATGAATGTGGAAGCTGTACCTAGCACTGGTCTAGATTTCTATATGATTGATTGATTAGTGAGGGAAAATTAGAAATTTGCAGGAGGAAAGGCTGAGCACACCCATGTCTTTTTGTGCATGAACAACCAGCATTTTGGGCAGGAATATACACACACTGCTAGTTCTTTATGTACCAATTAAATAGATACTTTGCAAAACGGAGCCTTAGTTTGCAGTACTGGCTGACTTAGCCTGTGTATTTTACAAGAGGCAGGTAATTGTTACGTATTTCCCACCTCTGCTACATTGATGCAGCTTTACTGATGTATGAAGTAACACTGAAGTATGCTGTGGATGAGACAGTTCCCTAACCCTTGACGTGATGTACTTAGCAGTCAGCAGAAAGAAATGTCAAGACAATCTTGTGCTGGTACTAGTTTTGAGGAGGACAGTGATGGCGCTGGTCTCAAGGTGGAAAGCAAACATGAAGTAGGATCTGCTGGGAAATGAATCTTACGGTTGTTATGTGAAGAAGGTGTTTGTTCTGTGCATGACAGAGCCTGACAGGTCTGTGCTGGTAATAACAGAGGTTCGGGCTGGGTTTTGATGTGGCTTTGCAAAGGCAGTGAGGATGCTGACAGATTCACTGTTGCTGTTTACTATGTGGGGTTTTTTTAATTAGATAATGGCAGAGCAGTCCCATATGTCAATAATAAACAGTTCAAGTAGGTTTGTATTGGAAAAAATAGGGTTGTCAGGAGAATGGTGTTATTTGTCACAACAGCAGTTAACAACCGTGTATTTTATATTGCAAGGCTGTTATCAGTTGGGAGGCAATTTTATTAGCTGGAAAGAGGAGCAGTTTGGCAGAGCAGCAACTGTGCTCTGTGGAGAGGCAGTGCGATCGCAGCGCGTGGATCATTGAGCCGCGGCTGGAGCAGGAGCTGCGCTAACAAAGCCTGCACGGGGTGCAAGTGGTGGCCGGAATATCTGGTCTCACCTGGCGCTGGCGCGGCCGCGGGGGGACGCTCAGCACCCTCGCGGTGTGTGCGGCTGCTCCCTGCGGAAGGAGGCAGAGCGCAGCGGGTCAGTCCTCTAATGGACATCGTCTTCTGGGCCTGTCATGGTATTGGTCATGTGTAAAATTCAGCAAACTGGTATAATTAGAACTACTTTACTACTTTATAAATTTTAAAATCGGTGTTCTGATCTGAATCCCCCTCACTCTGGGAAGCTGGAGATTTCACAGGTCAAGAGGGCACTGAGGAACAACCCCTGTCCATGGTTTTTCCAAATAGCCCCTTTCTGGCTTATTCTGTGAAGTCTGACCTCCCTTAGATCTAGGGCATCAAAGGTCTTTAGTTAGCTAATATCTAGTACATCATATCAATCACTGCAAAGGTTTGGAGAGTTGTGGGTTGCTCCCAAAATGCCGTTGTTTGTTTATAGCAAAAAGGTGATCCTTTCTTTATGAAATCACAGGCGCTGCTTTTTTTCAGGCACTTGCTCTCAATACAGCCATTTTCCTTGTGTCATCACGTATTCTGCTAATGCACTTAGCTCTGTCCTTAAGTATGGACAGGGTAGGGTTATTTTTCAAAAAAATCCTCAAATAATCTGGACTCGGATTAGCTTAACTTTAGTAACTCTGATTGGAGTGATAATTACAACTGGATTGGCAGCTTACTCCTAATCCTGATCAAGTCTAAAAGACGGTCAAGTGAGACCCGCAGTGTCTTATTTACTTCTGGGTAGCAAATATTTACAACTTGTATCAATTACAGAATATGAAATCTGTGGTTCCATCCAGTGTGACTTTTATTGCAAGTCTTTCCCTAAAGTGTTGACTTAAGGAATTGTGTGACCATATTGGGCTTGCCAGCTTTTTGCAACATGGCTTTTTAGTCCTGCTTATAATGAAAAATTTGAGACCATGGCCCAGACTCTCTTTGAAGCTCAGTAACTGAGCTTCATTGACCCTGCCTATAGCAGTGTTTCCTTTTGGAGGTTGTTATAAATTAGTGTTGGTGTTTTCTGGAAGTTTTTCCAAGAGCGGATGTTTGGAGTGGCGGGGAGGCTGGTTTGGCGGTCTCCAGGTGAGGACAGATCCCAAGAGCAGCCCCTCAAGGGCCCAGCTCTGTGTGACTCGGCTCAGCTGCTGCTCTGCTGGGCACTGTTGGGGCACAACCTTCTCTCCGTACAGCGGTTTTCCCAGCCAGATGTGATGTCTCGCAGTGAGGCTCTCCGTAAGGCTCTCCGTGAGGCTGCGACTGCTCCCTCTGTGTTTACCTACCACAGAAGGCAAGCAGGTATATTGAGGGAAAATGTACCAATGTTCCCCATATTGTGTGTCCCTACTTCTTGTAACTTTAGTGGGAGATGAGTTTTTACCAGCCTCTTGACAATGCAACTGCATATTTTTCCCGTAAAAATAGAAATATTTTTTATAAAGGGAGAAGTATTTCTTGCTTTCTATGGACCTCCCTACATTAATCAAATTCACTAGTTTAACTACCCCTCTTTCTGTTTGTTAGTAGCTGTGTTTAAATACAAAAATGTTTTGCCCTGCAGAGCTGCAGCAACTGTCGAACAGGATCAGATCAGTTGTCCATCTAATCCCGTAGTTTATGTCTAATAATGTCCTCATGATTTAGGAGAAAAAGGGAAGAGCCTCCACAGAGGGTAACTGAGCACTTGACTGATCTGTGTACCAATGCATGTTTGGAAGGGATTGTTTGTTTAGTTGAAACACTAAAACATGTTGAGTTTCTAAAATTAGGATAGGAGTGGCTTTCACTTGCCCTCCTTACAGGGTATTATTTTGGCAATTCACTTCTAAATATAGGCCTGAACATAGCAGTGGGTACCTCAAGAGAGAAGGCAGACAAACGGTGAACCTCAGGTGTAACTGAGAAGACCTAAAATGATAACACAGTTTTACAAAAATCTGGCCAATAAAACTGGTTCCAGTTTCCTGGAGAGTTTGAGGTCACAGTGTGGATCAGGAACATCAGCATTTTCAAGAAGAAGGGTGTGGAGGGTAATTCTGATAGTTTCACCCAGCTGCAAGAGATTTACGCTTGACCTTAAAAACCTTGATGGCCTGGACAAAGGAAGAGAAAGCAGGATCACGAGCTGATAACTGCATGGTTGTGTAGAAATAAATACATGTGCTGACTTCTCTGAGGCATTTTTCTTGAGATGAGTTATGGAAAGCTGTTCCAAAATTCAGTGAATCATAAATAAAAATGCGTAGTGAGTAGAAAACTAATTTTGGCCTTGTGCCTTGTAGGCAGGTTCAGTGGTGAGCAGATCCTGTGCAGGTGCTAATAACTACATGGGGAGTCACCATTGCCAAGCTTAGCAACTCCAAAAGGCAGCTCAGGAGCTGTTGCCAGTTGCACCAGGCATGATGATCTGCAGCCAGCTGAAAGGAGCATTGGGGACCCCATACTTTAGTGGTTTTTGCATAGATTTCCATAGTGCCACATACCTCTTTTAACAAGAGCACCTCACCTTACAGACGTTGCTCTAGGGTTTAGGTGGGAGAATGTGCTGAAGTTCGCAGAGGCTCTGGCTACACTTCCATACACCAGCCTGAAGAATAAGCCCTTGGTGGGGACTGGGAAGTTGAAGGCAGCAGTTACAAAGCTTTAGGAAAAACCCTGATAGCAAAACTGCAGTGTGTGGATTGTGCTGCAGGTATTTAAGAGTGGAAGATGAATATATGCAACTTATAAGCTCATGTCTCAGACTGTGGAGTAATTCTAATGTGGTGTAGCTTATTATCTCTTCGGTTCAGTGAGTGTATAGTGACTTTAGTAATGGTGTCTTTTTAATTAAAAACTTTGAAGAAGCTCTTAGATCTGAAGTTTGGTAAATTCTCTTCAATTCAGTGGAAGTGCTCCAAATGTGTGTTTTATCTAGGAGGTTATTGCCTGTAATGATCCTAGACCAACAACCCATATAAACCCCTATGTTTTCCATAGATACAAGATTATAGAAGCGGTTTCTCCAAGAATATGTCTCAAGCGCAATCTAAAGTTTCTGGACTGAGGGAACGAGACAATCTATATGGTCAGTTTTATCCCTCACCTCTTAATGAAATGCCAGGTTTAAGAGTTTTAATTGAACAACGTTCTGGAAGGAAAGAGGCTGAGGCTGATGGGGCGCTGCGTAAAGCTGGGACTGGGAAACATCTCGTGACCCTGCCAGCTGGGGTCCCGCTCCAGCATGAACAGGCAGGCAGATTCTAGGTGTTATCTCATCTTTCAAGGAAAATAGGCTACTGCTGTCTTTCAGCTTTTTATTATATGGGCCACTGCATTTTGCCACTATCTCAGAGACATCAAGGGACTTTTCACATTCTTTTTAGGAAGAAAAATGGGAAACTGCTGGAAGCTGTGTTAAATATAGCTTGTAAAAGAACCATCCCATTTTTTCCATGTGTCACAAGTCACTCGGTTAATTAATATTTGTTTTCAACTGGATTAACTGTTTCAAATCAAACTTTGATGAATGCTGGCACAAAACAAATTATTAAATAGAAAAGTACAATAAAACATTATGATGTTGTAAATCGAAAAGGATGAGTGATGCCAGAGAACAATGCACCATACACGAACAGAACAATTTGTTATTGTTCTGCTCAGTCGTAGACTTTCCCTTTAAGCCACGTGCATGTAAATAATCTAAAAGAAAAATTGTGACTCGACATAGTGATAAATAAGCTTTCAATAACAAAACATCAAATGAATACTCAAAATATAAATGAAATGTTTCCTTGTAAGTGTCTGTAGTTTGTAAGTAACTGTCTACTCCTGATTTAAAGTCTCTGGCTAGAAAAATCTGTTCTCAAATCTGCATCAATCGCATGTCCAGATCCTAGTGGTCAAGACTACATTCTGTTTAAATTTACAAATGTAGCAATTTATTAAGTAAAAGTCAAGACTTCCAGTACCGCAGTAAAAGCAGAATTGAGGACGCTAAGTCCAGCTTGTTTATAAACAAACAGCATTACCCGTAATGACAAGGGCTTGGGTTAACTAAACAGGGAGAAATTACTGCAAATCATATTTTTGGTCTACTTGTGTTCAGAGGGAGAAGTCTGATACTCTGTGTATCTGCTTCTACTGGCTGAAGTCTCAGAGCAGAGTAACACTGAATCAGTATGAAAAAAAAAAGACGTTTGTATTTGGGGTTCAGTAAGAATAACTGCTTTTAAATATTTTTTTTAAAATAGATTTTATTTAACTCTTGAGATTCTGTTAACAGACTCTGAACTTATGTTCTGCTGTCAAATTAAGAAGACGGAGAATCTAAGTTAAAAACAATGGCAATTTTTACAAAAAAAAAAAGACAAAAAGAAATTGACTTTTGCATTAATTCACAGTCCTGCAGTGAGATTAAAACTAGTACATAAAGGTAAAAGGGGCAGAAGAATGATCTTGGTAAGCAGACACACATCAACCGCATGGAGTTGTGAGTCATACTGCTTTCTGTTCGAACCAGAAACAGTCCTCACCTGGTGTCCTTTGCAGCCCTTCAGTCCGATGGCTCTAATTGCTCTTGAGCTACAAGAGCTCATTTCTCTGGGCTGAGTTCCTCACCATTTCCACAGGAATTCCACCTTTAAAAAGTGCAGGTTTCTTCTTGGTAAGTGCCAGCATGTCCTCAAACTCCAGTCCTGTTCATTGCAAGAACAAGTTCAGCCCTGGCAGGGAAAAAGGAGTTGTCACTACCCTCAGGTTTGAGCATAAAAAAGCGCTTGGGGCTGGTGGTTGTCTGTTCCATGTGCTGGCCAGGAACTGGAGCTCCAGCAGGTGTTGTGCACTTTCTGCACACACTTCTAGTGTATTTTTGCAAGAATTTTACAAGCTACTCCTTTAGTTAGCTGAGTTGCGTTTGGTAATGATTTTCATCTTTAAAAAGAAAAATCCTCTGAATGCCTTACTGTTGCTACACAGGCAGTCTTAGCCACGTGTTTGTGCATGCACAGATTTAATTAAAACCTTAATAACTGAATAATCTCCGCACAGTCTAGGTGTCTGAGATAGCACTATGGGGATATTTCTTGAGTTCCTCAGTTGCACATACCACATTACTATGAACTATTTTTTATATTAGATATAATACTCTAGCTTTGCTGGTGAGGTATATATAGATTACGAGGCAGCCTTAACAGCAAGCCCAAGAGCAGTGGTTTACTCAGGAACTGTTCAAGGTATTTCCTTTGATCATGCCACAGCTGACAGAGACTCACATCTCCTAGAGACCAAGACTAAAGTATTCGCATTAGGGTGCCTGAAGTGAGTTTCCTAAATAGATGTGGCCTGATTCCTTTTCCAGAGATCCTGAATGCAAAAACTTCTTTTTTTTTTTTAAAGCCTTCACACTTTGCAAAGTGGCTCTGACAGTCACTTTTTTGGGTGACTGTCAGTGTTTTGAGCATCGATTACTCCTATATGTATGGTGTTCAGCACTGATGACGCCTCTCCCCAGGTGCCTCTGTGCACTCCAGCTGCCAGCCAAAGCTCTCGCTCGGCTCCTGCAATTGCATTCAACCCTGTGGAAATGTCCCATGGCCACGTGAGATGTCAGTCAAGGCCATGTTGTCATGTGACAAGGTTGGTGGCCAACTGCATATGCTAGTCCATGCCATGGCTTTAGAAAGGTGTCACCCATTGGCACTTGGGACCCAAACAGCTGCTGCTGCAGCCCAGTCCAAGCCTTGTTTGTGTGGGCCTGGGCAGTGAGAAACGCAATCCCTTGTCTGGCAGCAGAGTCAGAGATGGAGCAGCCCCAGTGCCCCACACCATGCTGGTGGGTCCTGCGTTCTCGGCAGAGCATGGCCAGCAAACCTCGACCCTACCACACAGGAGAGAGGGGCTGCACCATGGTGGCACATGGTAAATTCCTCTCTTTTCAGAGCAGGTAACTAGAAAACAAAATAACTGAACAAGTATCTTAGTGTAAGTAAGTGGACACAAGGCAGGAGCAGCCCTGCTAGCTACAATAAGGATGTGGATGCCACATCTTGCTGTGTGCAAAGGCATCAGTGTGTGCCCCTACCCCGGGAGAGCTGCATCCTCCACCTGCAGCTCTAAGGTCACAGGCACCAGTATCCCTGTGGTGGCACGTACATAACTCCCCCCCAGCTCTATATTGTGCTGCATACGCTTACCTCATAGGAGCAGGAGCAGTCTTGCTCTCCCCAGGTTTGGACGCAATGACTGTAACAGATGTGTTCCACATCTGACCTCTGTTTTTCTATAGCTCCTGTGCACATTTTTTAATTTAAAATTCTGCTCTTTCCTATAAAAGGTAAAGAAGATGTCAAGGTCTTGCTGTTCCCATTCCAAATGAAATAGGTTCATGTCCTGTTAATCAAGGAGAACAGCCACAGCATTTGTCATTTCCCTTTAAAGTAATGGGTGGTTGATACCTGTCATTTCTCAAGAAACTATATACCAGATTAAGGTGTATTTATAGAAATCTCAATTGCTGGTAACTTGGCTGAAGCCAAGTTTAGGCATGCCATTAGTAATGCATAATGAAATGACCTAAGTGGAGTTAGACTTGGGAGGGGGAAGAGAAAGCTATTTGAGCTGGATAGCTTGAGGATGCTGTTTTACTATTAAAATTAAGCTTCTGACCCCTGGCTCTGAAGTGATAAAAATAAATCTTCCCGTATCTCTCTTCTGCATTTAATCCTCTATATTGGAAAAGATAAAGAAAAAAAATCTCTTTCTCTCCCTTGTCTCTTTCTTTTCTAGGTACAGGACCTATTTATGCTACAGATCCGTTCCTATATATGTCCCTGTTAATACTGCATAAGCTTGTACATTTATTAGTAAACCACTGACGGACTACTTCCTCCACTCCTCAGCCAAACAGAAAGGAACCTATTTAAAAACAGAACGAACCCCTGACAAAAAAAATACCTACAGTTTTAAAGATGGACAGAAAGAGACTGAAAGAAGCATGATAAATTCTACGTGGGGGGAAAACCTTATTTTTGGGGATGCCACAGAAAGTAAACCACATAGAATAATGCATCTAGTTTCCAGACTCTATGGTGGAAAGCCCTGCTCTGTGCATGGCACTTTTGATTTCTCTATTTTAATGTAATATTTTTTTTTCTTTTCTAAACCCTTCCTCTGACTCTTCATTTTGCACGAACTGTTGAGCAGTTATCTTTATGACAATATGTAAAGATGTTGGGTCAAAGCCCTTCCTAAGAAAGGAAATATTTTTAGTAGATTATTGTGTTTAGGTTTTTTGGATTTCCTTTTTCTTTTTTAATTAAATTATTTCTTTTGGAGACATTTTAATTAAAAAGGTACATCTTACCATAATTAATATTCACTGTCAATAATATTTATTTTTAAATGAAGATTGGAAACAAGGTAAGACATTTGTTTATAAACTGTATTGTATATTGCTGAATAACAGTTGAATAAAAAGATTTTGAAATAAAGTTTTTACAGATGTGTGTGCTTTTCCCTGTGTCCTGAACCACCCTGAGAAGGCTTTGTGACTGTGTTTGTTCCTCACCTTGTCACAGCACAGAGAACTGAGGAAAGGTGCATCACAAAATTTAAATCAGTTACTTAATACACACCCCCCATGTATGGCCAAACCGCACAGCAGAAGGTGCTGACAGCTCGTCACCAGCTATAGCTGCATTTTCCTGTGGTAACACCAGTTTTCTCTGGGCAGTTAATGCAAGATCTGGTCAGATGGACAGTGTGACAGTGTGGAGCATTCAAGGTCAGTTGCTTTGTTTTCTCCAGGCCTCTTGGGAAAAAGATGAATCAGCCAGGAATGTTGTATTCCCTAGAGCCGCTTCTAATATTTGTTTAAAGTATACTCAGATTTTTTTTTAAACTTACATAATTGTGTCACCTGTCTTACCAAGTTGCAGCAGTTATTTTTCCGTTCCAAAATGCTTGGATTTTAAGGGAGATAATAGGATGACTCGGTAAAGAAACATGACCTTCTTTAGCTGAATTTAGTGAAGTACTTTGCAATTTCCTGTGTCTGACTGTGATTCTTACCCTTTCATTTGCGTAGCATTTTAGAAAACATGGTAAAGTGACAGCTACAGCACCAGCAGGACTTGGCACAAACTGTGAAGCAAAAGCAGGGTGTGCTGTTGCCTCACCTCATACCTGAGTCCTCTTCTAGGAGGAGGGTAGGAAGGGATTTTTCAGCTTCTCAGAAGGTCAGACTTTTCTTCTTCTAGAACTGCCGGTAATACTGAGGATTTGTGCCACTCGTCACTAGGTGTGAGACCAAACCACATCTGTATTTCATACATGCTACTACATTATAGTAATAAAATCCCACTTGCACTAGGGCAAACTCACCATGGGGATCCAAAGGTGTTAAAATCTTCATAAGAATATTCATCCCTTTAATGCCAGCTGTAGTATCCCATAGATTGGGGAAAAATCCTTAATCACCCCACAAAAAGCAGAACTGCTCTTCCGAAGAACTCAGGGGAGATGGTTGTTGCAAACCTGGAAGTGCATCAGTGTGAGACACTGAAGAGCACGGTCCTTGGCTTCCATACACACATGGAGGGAGAGTCTTCTGTAACCTGAAAGGAAAAGACAGGTGGAAAAAATTGTATTAATGTTGGACCGTGCCTAAATTAATCCCGGCATTCATGTCTGGGAACTTTTTGAAGGACAAGTATTCAATGCAGAGGTACACATGGAGTCCATAACATCATGAGAGCTTTAATCCTTCACATCATGAAGCTGATCGTGAAAGTGAAACCTACCTGGGTTTGAACTGTGGGTCCTCTGATGAGCTCTTCATCACTGCTGCTTTTTTCTGAAGGGCAGTGCGTATTCCAGTGACTCATCTTCCTCCTAAGGGAGAGAACAAAATTTTTTCCACACGAGGAAAAAGAAAAGTCTGCCTAAATGTATCTAAACAAATAGCTGATGCCTGAAGCAGTGGAGCATGTCTATCTAGGAGTAGTTACGCTTCTATTCCAATGTCAGCCACAGCTCAGCAGTCTCTTAGTAAACACATCATCTGCTTTGCTCTAATACTTTTGTTTCATCACTCATGGAGTACATTATGTCTTGAATTGCATACTGTGTGGTTTGCAGAAAACATGGGAGGAAATACATCATCTTGTCCTTCCCAATGTAATGTAGCCTGTTACCTGTGGCAGCAACTGGAAGGTTTGTGTGCAGTGGCAGGAGTAGAATTATCAAGGTCTTTTATACTTCAATCACATTAAAGGTGAAGGAATATTAAAGCTGCAACTAAAAATAACTTTTTTTATCCTTTCTGAGATCAGAATTAAGTGTGCCGCAGTAGGAATAACAATTCTTATATTCCAATTCACTATAAAACCTCAGAACTACTAAACAATAACCTGAGGATTTGATGAAAAATCTTGTCTAACAAGAGCAACAGGCATCTTTTATTTCCAGTGAAGACCTGCACACATGCAGAGATAATTCATTCCCAGCACACAGGATAACCTCAACAAGGGAGCAGATTGCTGAAATAACCTGGCTCTACCTTTACCTTGGCTATATTTCTGCCTTCAAAAATGTGCAGAATGAGTCCTCTAGGTTTGGGGGGCATTCTTGCAAAATGCACAACTTATGTTTGGCCATTTGGGTAGTGCAGGGAAAATAACTGGCTAGAGACAAGGCTCCAGCTTTCAGTACAGTATATAGTCTTTAAAAAGCACCTAAAGGAATGCAAAACATTTTGATGGAAAAATATAAAGAATGTGGAGCCTTATTGCTTGTGAGCGTGTTAAGGACTTCTGCTAAAACATCCGTCCTTTGAGAGAGCTCTTTCTTCTGAAAAGGGCAACTGCCTCACTTCTGCTGATTGTATTTACAAAGGGCAAAGTGAGGTTTTGCCGTACCCTTAATGGACAGAGGCTAGTGGCAAATCTTGCTCTTTCATAAATCTCAGCATTCCTGGTGGTGTTTGTTGTCAGAATCCATTAGGAATAAGTGCTTGGACTGCAGGGCCGTGGAGAGGCAGCGTGCCTCCCGCAGTGCCATGCAGAGAAAGTGGGGTGGGGACCGTCCCTGGCCCTGCACTGGGGGACAGCACAGGCAGCAGCTCCCCCTCGCAGAGCCAGCAAGCAGCAGAGCTGGGAAACATAAGGGATGGCTGTTAGGGACCAGAGCTGAGTCATCTATAAAACAATCATAAGGGAACACACATTCTTCCTGAGAGAAAATCAATAGAACTTTGCACTTTTCCTTGTAATATTTCCAGTCTGCACCATCAGCCATAGTTTGCTCACAGTTATATAGCTATAAATTCACTGCAAGTTAATGGATTTCTACAACTATGAATGGATTTACAAGAGTGTAACAGAGCTGATGCTGGAGCCATGCACATGTGAAAATACATGGAACAAAAGTAGTTTTATAGCACACAGGTGACCTTCAAAGTACCAAATAAAAAGCAAAATTACCTTGTTCCTGGTATGGTCCTATTCTGGCAGAACTCCCAAGGGAAATAACACGTGCAGTCCTGAAACCACCGCTGTGTGGACAGGAGGGACAGAGACGCACCAAAGGGAAGATGGGCGAGCAAGCAGCTTCACACTGTGACGGAGAATGCAAAAGACTGTCTGAACATGTCATTTTTCATTTCCTGCATAAAACATTTTGGAGTCCCATCTCACTAAGTAAATAATGTGCTCCCAAACTTTTGTGTCAAAACTAGGTTGGTTAATGTATGAGCTGCCGCTATTCCATTTGTTACTACACAGTAAATTTCATGCTTAGCCAGAGGCTGGCAAAGTTCATTTATTCATTATCCCCAAACTTCGGGCAGTTATTATTCAAACTCCCCTAGTACATCTATTTAATAAGAAAAGAACAGAAAATTGATGGGATCAAAAATGTTAAAGTCTTAATTAATGCTTTTAGCAAAGACTGATTGAGGGGGTTGGGGGGAAGTTGTTGTGAGAATATTAATTGGTAGCATGAGTGCGCTGCCTGGTGTTGCTGGGAGAGTGAAGGGCTCTCGGCCAAGGGCACTCGGCACCTGCAGCCTGGTGAGCTGCCGGCCCATGGGGACACCAGCCGTGTCACCCCGGGGCTCTGCCACCAGGTAAGGGAAAGCCAGTGCTACAAGCCATGGGAGAGTGTTAAAATACCAACCAACATGTACAAATTATTGCTTATTAATAAAGAGAGTTATTAGACGGTAAGACATTGTCTCACAGCAAAGACATGGTTATTTTTTTTTAACTGCTTTTTGGGCTTTTGTGGTGCGTTTGTCCCCCAGCAGCCTTGTGGCACAGCAGACTATGGGGCTGTGGTGCACAGGGCTGGGGGCTTCGCTTTCCAGGCAAATTTAGGTTTTGTTCATGCAGGAGCAATTATAGCTATTCCATAGGAAAATTAAGGGGCTGTAAACCAAAGAGAATGAGACCAAGGCTGGAAGAAGCCCAGCAAGGCAGCAGGGCGGCCATGAGGGATTCCTGCATCCCCCTGTCCTGCCCCGGAGCGGCAGCAGCGCCTGTTCTCAGCACAGCCGTGGGGGTTTGGCAGGGGCTGGGGAAGAGGAATGGAGGGGGGGTTTGTTGGTTTTAGGCCATATTTCTAAAACCCAGCAATCTCTGCTGAGTAAAAAATTCGTATTATTATAAATGGAGCCAGCCATGGAAAGTATGCGGTTCAGACCTGCATCAATGACAATTCAAAACAGAGCACTGAACAAGATGGCTTTTTTAGGGCTCCATTCTGATGTCAATGAATGGATTGAAATCTCCTATTTTTCCTCCAGTGACTGACAGCCTTTTAATTAGAGCAATTATGGATATTCCAAGCAAATCACAGTTATATTAAGAGTCAAATCGAAGAGGACTGTGCTGTAGCATTAGCTAATGGATTTCCCTATTTGTCGCTTACAGATTTGATTTCCTGTTATTGTTAAAATGTTTCTTAAGTCTTGTATAGATAATCATCTGTAGTTAAGGGTCCAATATCTTGAAAAATAACTCCAAAAATGCTTACAGTTCAACTGAGGATTACACTTCTCTAACGAACAGTTTCAGAATTTACTCTGGGGAAGATGGGAAAGAGGATGTTAAGCTATTTTTTATTTTCTATGCTATGACCAGATCTGTCCAAAACTTACTTTCATCTTGGTGTAAATACCCCTGATATAGGAATCAACAGCTAAAGCTTTGGGAATGTTAAGCAGGATGAAAAAACCAGATGCCCACATAACATGCACTCTTATTTGGGGATTTTTGTGTCTTGAAAATCTGAAGTAATTGATTGGGTTTTTTTTATAACTAGAATAGGAATTCTGAATTACAAGCCTGAAAAATACTTAGAATAATAGAATCACAGAATTTAGTAAGTTGCTCTGACAATTGAGTGAAGATCATTACTCATTTTGGGGTTTAGGGTGACCTATGTAGTTACTAGGCAGGTGTTGATACTTAGGCTGTCAGTTGAAGTCAGCTATTTAGGCAAAAACTAGTAGGATACTTTTGATTTCCAAGTGCTGTGTTTTTTATAATAGTTTTTAATTTCATTTTTTTAACAGTGCTTCTGTATTCATAATCTATGGTAAACATGAAATTTAGCTCTAAATTCCCATGGCAGAGGCTCTTTTTAACACATATGCTATAATTTATTTACACTTGTATTTCACTGCTTCCAGAGTTGTCAGAGTTGATCCAAGTGACTGACACCTGTCAGTATATCATTAATCAACTGTCTTTGCAGTTTTAAAAATGTGTCATCAGCCCCACAGGGAGAGCTGCTCCGCTGTTAGGATGGGTAGGAGGAAGGTCGGTGTCAGGACTCTGACACTCACCCTGGGTTTGCCTCATCCTTCCCTCCCAAGAAGAGCAACATGGTGGGTTGCTGTGACCTAGATGTGAGCAGCTTGGCCAAACATTAGCAAAGGGTCTGATCACTGAATTACCGAATTACCCCTTGGGACACGTGCCCTCTCATGGTCTGTGCTTCGAGACCTGCTCTCAGAGAGTCAACTCTCTGGGGCTTCCAAAGCCTCACAAACATGCTGGTAGAGACTCTTAATTTCTCAGCTTCCTGGCATCCCTGCAAAAGCCCTGACAGCAGGACAGCTGGGGCTGGGCTGCCCGGCACTCGGAGCCCTGGTTGGTGCAGCTCAGGAAACCTCTTGCCCAGCATCCCAGTGCACAGCCCAGCCTTGGGCGCTCTGCCCCAGCTTCCAGCCAGCAAGGACAGCGGCAGCACAAGGAAAAGCCACCCAGCAGCTCCTGAAGGGACCCTCAAGTGCCTCAGGATTTAAAAGCCTGCTCTCCCTAGTTAGTCCTGTGTCTCTGACAGGAATTAGGATGTTGTTGACACACCCCACATTGTTACACTGAACGTGCATTGCTCTGAGCTCTGGAAAGCTGTGAGTACCTAGTCAGTGTGCCTGGCCGTGACTAAGCCAAGCAGCGCGTGAGCTTGGGAGCTGCGCTTGCTCAGGAACATTGATAAATCTTTGGACAAGGACATGGTGCACACGTGTAAATCTGAGTCAGGCCAAGGAATAACTGTACTGAGTGATGACCTAGACTGACCCATGTCTGTCAGTGATACCTGATACCCTGAAGGGGATGCAGCACTCGAGAAAGTGCACAGGAGAAGCTAAAGGCAACAAATTCAAAGGAGACGATGAAAAGGTACAGTTTGATTAAGGAAACATCAGCTACTTTATGATCTTTACCAAATACACTCACATTTGTGATTCATTTATGCTAATTCAGTTCAAGACATTAAAAATACCATCATTCAGTGCTACAAATAATGATAATAATGTAATCCATTTATAGAGGCCTTGGATATAATTTCAACTTTTATAGTGGTATGAAAGCCTCAAGCTAGTTAAATGCACAGCAAGGTGTTAATTGCAACCCTGGTTAAAATGAACCTCAGTTTATGGTTAAGTAAGTCCCTTGTTGAGCTAATGACTGCATCTGAGCTAGCTGAGTCCCACTGAAGTCAGCAACAGACTCCTTACATTGTGTCATCTTTTAATAATTAATAACACTGGCATTTCAGTCTCCAGGGAAAAAAGCAGAGTTTGACAAGACAGGAAAACCAAAACTGAGTACATACCAGTGCGCTGATGCTGTTGTGGGTTTGCTGATGTGGCCACCTTGCAGTTTTTTCAGCCTGTAGAGTCAGTCGGAAGCAAGGCACACCTTGGGGCCACCGGGGCTGGGAGAGCTCAAATGCCAGCAAATGGTGGTTAGCAACACACAGCAGGCACCTGTCAAAATCTGAACTGTAACATGATTTAATATCAAGACTGAGTAAATGGAACTAAATCCAGCTTGTTGCAGTGTCACATGTGAGAAGTTGAACTTGTTTGCAATATTTTTCAAGAGCATAAAATCTCATTATTAACCCAAGAGTTGATTATTTTAACACGAGAGAGGTCTTATGCTACTTGTGCTATACCAAAGCACTAAAGCAAAACATCTCAAAATCAAACACGTGGAGCTTTGCTACCTTCAGAAAAGTATTTGTCAACCCGGTCATAAATGTGCATGGAAAAGGCAGCCTTGTTTAGGCTCATTACCCAGGGTAATTTGAACCTTGCCGCTGCAGGTTTGGAGCAGAGCAGCATGAGGGAAAGCACAGCTCATGTTTGATGCCATCAAAATGCCACGTGTTCACACAGCACGGTTCCCTTCATTCAGCGCTCATCTGTTGCTGCTGGCATTTACAGGGCTTGGGGAAAATACCCCTCGCGGTGGTTGTTTATAGCTGAGAGTGCAACTGCAGCATGGAGAGGGAGAAGGCCAGAGAAGCTACAGGGGCCATTTACCTGAGGACACTAAAACTCACCTGCCATGGGGTCTGGGGAGCAGGAGACATTATGCTGCACAGCCTGCGCAGGGAAATGTGCTCAGTCAGTTCTGCCGTCAGGCTGAAGCCATTTATTTTTATTTGAGCAACACTCTGTGTTCCCAAAACAGCTGGATGGAGCTCAAGGAGACAGGTGAATAAGCAGGAGCAGCACCATTCGCCACTGTTCAAAGTTTCACTCTGCTCTAAAACAAGCTTCTCTCAGTGGAGAGAAAGTGTTTGGTTTTTTTTTCTTCATATGCTGAACCAAGTAGCAAAATAAGGTGTTTTCCCAAATAAACTCACTGATAATGATTTTTGTCATGCATCCCTAGCTAATAGGGGAGTGATAAAGCACAAAAATCAAATGCTATCTAGCCTGAGGGCTTAAAGAAAAGCTTAACTCTGCCTGCAAACCAGAGTGGAGACAGCTGATGTGACAGCTGCCTATCAGTAGGCTGCAGGCTTCAAACGAACAGGGAACAGAGGTGCACTGATTGCAGTTTAATTCTGCCCACAATCGTGCCCGCTTGGTTCAGTGTAGTTACTCGATGGCCAATAAGGCATTAAATAGTCACCATGTACAGCTTATTTCGGGAGAAAGTATTTTAACAGCACAGGTGACTACTGTGCATGCATTAAGAAAACCAGGACACAGCGTACCCAATTTAGTTTAGCTACAGTAAAATAATTGTAATAGAGCAATGCTGACCCCAGCTACCGAACGGTGACACTTGACTTTTGCTGCACAGGAGAGATTAGGTTTTTCTGGTTTGTTTTCCTCCCTCTCTCTTTATATATATATTTCACGTATAAAGCATATATTTAGTATTCAGATGTTTGAGACAAAACCCCAACATTTTAGAGACAAAAGTGCCCTTCAAGCCCAGCAGCACAAACCACTGTCTCATGGAAATAGCAATTGCAAGTGGAAAATAGCCCCTGCTGTGCAACACCTCCACTTTGTTATATTGCAATATATTTTCTTGTTTTTCATGTGCCTCGTTCGTGTGACCCTGCCAGTATAAAAAAATTGTTATTGACAGTGTCTTTGTTTTTGTTTTATTATAATGTAATTTATGGGATGCTGAAAGTCTGCAAGTTACTTGTACTTGACTGACGTTTCTCTGAGAGTCGAAAAATTGCTATGTATACTTGACTGAGATTAAAATGGGTAGATTGTGTATAGCTGTATCCTGCTTTCAAAGCACAGGATTGGAAGGCTTCCATTAAATTGTTATTTTCGGTTATTATTAGCTCCTAAATCAGTTAATATAATTTCTTTCCCATAATGAATGCACAGCATTGTAAGCCTAAATGCCATATTTTTCTATTGATCTATTTCCACAACCTGTTTAGTGAAATAATTAAAATGATTTACAAGGCTGACCCAATATCTTAGTGGTTTAGTAAATCATGTTGCTGTGTAAGAGACTCAGCCAGTTTTAAACTCACAGCTCTTGGCAGCACTGGGATCTCGGAGCGGAGCTGCAGCGAGTGCCGCGCTGTGTCTGATGGTGCGCTCAACACCGGCCTGTGGAAACGCCTCCTCCGATGCTCAGGGAGAACAAGGGCTCCAGCTGGTTTGTTCGCTCATCACCTCTGTTCAAAGCACAAAAATATTTTGGTGCAACCTAGCCAGAGCAGAATTTGAGCTGCAATCTGCAGGTAATACATCTTCACTGGCAACTTTAACATCCCTGGTTTCTACCCCCAGAGCTGACACCACATGCCTGTGCAGGCAGCAAAAATGGGGACAACTGTGGAGCCTGGTATTTTTATATGCAAGACGATGTGGGAAATGACTATTTCTATCTTTTTTGGTTGTTTTAACTCATAAGACGAGGACAACTACAAACACAATTTCTCTTTAAATGCCAGGGTTATGAAAGGGCCCAGTTGGATTCAGTGCTGTCAAGACAGAGACACTAAGACATGCCCCAAAGTCTCTCAAATCTCTGGCAGTCCCCTTGGCAATCTCCAGTGACTCCTCAGGCAGGATGAAGGGCTTTACTAAGACAAACTCCCTGGCACAGGAGCCCCCCGCGCAACGATACAGGCTTTCCTGAGTCCTCTGTGTCTCCCACAGCTCTCACAGGCAAAGATACAGGGCTGATAAAGGCAGGATTTACCAAATATTCCCAGGTTTGTTTCTAGCTCACTTCCCTAACAGGGAGCCCTCGAAGCAGGGCCAGAAGGACATTACAGCAGTGCCTGGGAGGAGACGTAGCAGCCAGTCTCTGTAGCAAGAGTGCTAAGAACAAACGACATTTAAAGTGTTATTACAAAAAGCCAGTAGCAACCCTCTTTCCCATGAAAAATGTACATTTTGACAGCTGCAGTCTGGAACAAAAGGGACTGAAGTGGCTTCTGTGTGACCAGGGCACTGGCTGCAAAGTAAAGGGTGTGCAGCCAGGGCCAGCCCTCATGGGGATCATGGCCCAGGGGGTCCTGCCCTAGCCAGCCACACAGGGAGGACATCCCCTGGGGACACACACGCAGGCAGGAAGGCCACAGACCTCTGTCCTGGTCAACAACAGCAAGGACAGAGCCCATAGCTCTGAAATCAGTCAGCATTTGAGACACTATTTATAATGTCTCCACTTGCAATCCTGAGCAAGCCTTGAGCTTGCTTTCAGCATCTTGCATAATTATACAATGAAAAGAAAAATGTCCTATAAAAACTTAACAATTTGAAGACAGTTGTTGGATGCACTTTACAGCAGATGTCAATATCTTCCTTCCTGACCCTAACCTGCCACCATTTCCTTTTTGCTTTAAATGGACCTGTAATTTCACAATGTGAATTCAGCTGGAACTATTATTTTCGTTAAATAAACTTTACCTTTGCACTGACTGCTCCAGGCTCTGAGAAGAAACATCCCTTGCTTGTCACTGTTCCAAAATGTAAGTCTGAAATTAAAAAAGAAGTGTTGGTAAATAGGCTGTAATCACACTGAAGGGCAAGTGAGTATTCCTCCTCTAAGGCAGAAGAAAATAAAGGAAAATCTGCTTTGCCTTCTGCTGCATCAATGCTGATAATTTTACAGATCAGAGGATTTTTTTAGTAAGAAGCCTGCTGTGCTCACTATGTGTTTCAGAGATGAAATACCTATAGTCATGCTCTTAATGCCACACTTGGAAGTGTAAATCAGGGGCTCCTTTCTACAAGCACCCCATGCCCAGCAGAACCTGGCGCTGCAGCAGCAGACAGCCTGTGCTGTGGCACACACCACAAGCCAGACCCGGCAACTCTGGATTCACCACAGGGCAGAGCACGCAATGTTAATGGTATATTTATCCTCTAATGTGAGCATGAGAGCTGTGGGGATGTTATACAAGAGCTTGATGGTGATGATATGATAGAAATGGGATGTGAGAGTCAAAAAGCCCTCAGAGAGGGACCATAACACACAAACACACCCCGCTGTGCACACAGCAGGGTCACAGGCCCCTCTTCTGCATCAGGTGAACATCCCGCCCACTTCGATGTCTGTCTGGCCTCAGAATTAGTTGTCTTCCAGAACAGGACAACCACAAACCAGGAGGAGCTGAGCAGCTCTGTCAATGGTAAGTGCACATTGCTAACGCTGCCGAGGTCCTGAGCAGAAATGCACTTGTTGCCCCGAGTCTAGACATGCAGTTCTGTCAGTGACCCCCCAGCCACTTTACAGACAAGTCAGCCCCTTTCTGCACCTACCAAAGAGCCCTGAGCTTTCTGCACTCTCAAATAACCGCTGTTCTTCCCGCAGGTGTGATCTGCTGCTGCAGCACTCCTAATTTCACACTTCTGTAACTCTTAGAAATCCTTTTAAACCACACCAAGACAGAGAGACTCAAGCTATTTGCTAACTGGGGCTCTGTACTTGCTGAGCTGTGGCAAAGCAAAAGATCCCCCAGCAGCTGTCTGCAAATGCAGTTCAGGTCAGTTATAAGCCTGTGATTAGTTAATTCTGTTTAGAGGATCTGCTTAAATTAAACATTTTCTCTTTCCCATTCTCACCCACCGTTCTGTTTTTAAGAAGTATAAGGTGCTCATAATCTCTACCACCTGAAATAATCACTGACAGGATGAAAGCTCTCTCCCTCCCACCCCCACCATTTTTCCCATTGCAAAAATGTATGAATTAATCTCATGCTAAAATTAACATATATTGCTGAGGCAAATGAGCTGGCATCTCCATGTATATCTATTAGCTTCCAGCATTTCCTGAGAGGGCTTTCATTTAATTACCAGCCTGACAGCCTAGCTCACTCCAGAACTGCAGACGCATTTATTACTTTTATCTCCTTGGACACCTGCCTCTCTCCAGGGTTTAACAGATTTCTACTGAAGAGATGGACAAAATATTTTCTATTCCACCAGGTTATTGTTTCTTTAAAAGTCACTTACTAGAGCACTGGCTTCAAACAGGGGATTTTTGGTTGGCTTTGGATGGACTTTTTTTTTTTTTTTTTCCAATTACCAAAGCAATGCAGCATTAACCTCCTCACTGCCCCACCACACACCAGCAGTTCAGAAGAAATCAGATTACAGATAGGGAGCTGCTCTGTGCAGGCAGCTGACCACCCTGCTTGTTAAGACCCCACCTGAGTGTGTCAAGACCCTCATGTGCTGTCGCTGCTCTTCATCCTCCCATGTATGAAAACATCAAGTGGATTTGCCAGGAGACTCCTGAGCATAGGGTCAGTGCCCTTCGTTGCAGTTTCTTGAGAGGATCAACCTGAATTCCTCTTGAAGCTTTGGGCTTTATATTGTCACCAGCACCTCTATAACCAGTTGATAAAAAGCCAATGTGGATACAGGGAACATTAAAAAGAAAAAATGCTGCCTACATGCATCACCAGCCCAGTGTGACGAGTTATACATAACCTGCGTGACTATACACCGCTCCCAAACAGCTGGGCAAAGACACCGTCACCTCACTGCCTCGGGCAGCAGTGCAGGACACTGTGAGTTCAGGTGCTGACTGCAGCAAAAGGGACAACATGAGGTTTGTTGAGCCCAGTTTCAGCAGACAAATACTTTCTACTTGTTTTCTCTCTGGGTCACACTACCTGAATTCATGAAGACACACATGTCCTACAGGCAGGATTCATGTGAGCTGGGTGTTGTGACAGATACATTCAAACCAGCAGGATCTAAAGCTACAGGGAGACTCAGCAGTTGAAGCTTTCACGTGTGTGGACTCAGCAATGCATCCCTTTGGAGGGGTGCACGCTGGCTCATTTTATTAAAAAGAATGGTTCATTCCTGACAGCCTAATTGTATTACTTTGAAATAGTCTGGCAGGAACAGGGCCTGCTGATAGTGATGCCTTTGAGAAAGATGCCTCATTACAGAGGAAAAATGAGAAATTTTTATCTGTTTAATTAATGAACCTTTTCAACTTTCTGGGGATTTCATCCCGGTTCCTAACTCCAGGCATTGGCTGGTCCAAGCTGTGCTGCAGACGCTGCCCTGCACAGCCAGAGCCTCTTGCTTCTCTGTGGGGTTGGGCAGCAGGAACAGCCCCTGGGCTGGGGGATGCCCTTGTCTGGACTCTGACCCCAGCACTTTGCACTTAAACACTTTCTGGAAATGCAGCAAAAGATGCTTCAGCGAAACATAAATTATTTTAACATAAGCCTTGTGCGAAAAGTGCCTCTTCCTTCCTGTCACCTTAGTCCTAGTAAAAACTGCTTCATTTTACTCCAGGGCCCCAAGGACAAGTTATACACAGTGTATGTAAAACCCTTCTCTGTGTTTAGGAGCTCACTGCGTGTGGTCATAGAATCATACAACAGACTTGGGTTGGACCTTCAGAGCTCATCCAGTGCCACCCCTGCCATGAGCAGGGACATCTTCACCAGCTCAGGTTGCTCAGAGCCCCGTCCAGCCTGGCCTGGGATGTCTCCAGGGATGGTTCATCCACCACCTCTCTGGGCAACCTGGGCCAGGCTCTCACCACCCTCAGTGTAAAAAATTTCTTCCTCATGTGTAGCCTGGATCTTCCCTCTTCTAGTTTAAAACCATCACTCCTTGTCCTGTCATAACACGCCCTTCTAAAAGGTCTGTCCCCATCTTTCTTACAGACGCCTTGAGCAGGTGGGTGTCCTGGCCCTGCCAGGAGCTTTGGAGGTGACCAGAGGAAGCACCCTGGCTGCAGGGTAGCACGAACACTGTAGCAGCCACTGTGCTGCAGCACGAAGCACTCAGAGGTATCGCTTTTCTATTGCACTCTATTACAAACAGTAACATACAGTATGCAGTAACACATTTTTGGCCAAAACCTACGTACCATGGGTAAAGTGCCAAGTCAAGACAACAAAACCATGTCACACAGGTTTGCAGAATTTGACAACCCATTTTTTGAACAAAGCCTAAACATTTTTAATTAAAATCCAATATAACTGATTTTTGAGTCTCAAACCTTTTTATTTGTATTCCTTTTAGATTTTAATGAATTGTGTTAATTTTATAGAGTTTAACCAAACCCAAATGCAATATATTAAACTATTCAATCTGCAATAAATCCAATTACTATTATTACTTTATAATTTATCATTTCAGTACCCATTTTGCATCATACATCCCTATCACATATGAGCCAATGTTAATTATGTTTTAAAATAAAATATTGAACAAGATCTAAATGATACTCAAAGAACAGCAAAAGTAACGACTGTAAGACAGACTGTCATGGAATAATACATGAATGCAGAATGCTGGTATTAATTAGCAAATACAAGCTGTTCGGCAGCAGCAGTGGTGTCTGTCATCTTGATGTGTGTGGATCGTACGTGATGTCAGAAAGCACAGAAACCAAACAGCAGCTGTCAAAGCCTCAGTTCTCTGACTCATTTCTGTTTTGGGGAGCAAGTGTTGCTTTTTCAGTGTTGCTCTGTGAGGCAGGGCTGGGTAGTTCTAGTTTACAGTAGTTATCTTCAGGTATTCTAGGGTTGCTCATATTTTTAATATTTCAAGAAGGATATAGCTTCTTATTCTGATATAAGAATATATTGGTGTTTTAACAAATGGCTCCCTTAACTTGTGGTGAATTGAATGCCTTCAAAATCCTCTTTCCACTGATAATTTTACTGTGAGGCAGAAGAGGCTGTCGTATGGGAGAGCTGGAGTCTTGTATGTTAAAAAAAGCTGCAAACAGGGAAATGCCTTCCAAAAGAGGAAAGAATTTTTAAATTTAGACTTGAAACAGTTAAATTATAACCACACACAGCAATATGCACAGAAAATCCTCAGCAGAGAGCACCGAGAAGCCCCTGGCAGGCGGGAGGGCTGGGCACAGGCAGCCCATCCCGGTCTCAGTCTGCCCTCTGGTGCCAACAGCCTCAGTGACATGGCCTGGGCTTTGCAGACAGCCTGCCAAAAAGACCTGCTTCTTTCTTGGTATTCACTTCAAAACCTGGGTTTTAAAGCATTGAATCATTTGGGCATTATTATTTGCCTTCTGATTTCTGTGCTATTAAGTTACATCAGATTTTGTTTCCAAGCTTTTTCTTATTGTCTTCACGTGCACAAAAACTAGTCTCTTTTATTTACCCTTATGCGGTATTTGCAATTTAAGATGACAAGGAGCCAGGACTGTAAGGAAATATTGAACCTTCAGCCAGAAAGAACAGTATAGCAGATGAGGGAGAGCACCGCTCTTCCTAATCCATGACTTAAAAGACAAGATGACAAACAAGAAAAAATTATGGAAAATATATAGAAAAGAAGTATTTGTGATATACAGGGCACATCAAAACACAACGCTCATCAACAGACCACAGCCATCTAAAATCAGTCAAGCAAACCCATAACGCAAGAATTTGGGCTGCTACACACAAAACTCACAAACTTTCTTCTAGCAAATCTACATTGACATTAAATGAAAATTTAGGCCGCTAATACCAAATACTCTGTCCACCCAGCTGGTGAATGTCAGGTCTCACCCTGCCTGCCCCACTGTCACCCCCAGACACAACCCTTTCCTAGACGGGTTTTTCCAGGACACCCATGAGTACAGAATCCCTGGAATCACACGGCGCAGGTTTACCAGCACAGGTGGGGCAAGGAGAGAGCAGGGTACACAGAGCAGGGTCAGCCCAGATGCCCAAAACCTCTGGCAGGGCTCAGCTCTGGGCCTCCCGCAGGGCCAGAGAAGATGTGGGTGGGAGCAGGACCAGGCAGCCAGCCAGGACAGCAGCAGGACCTCCGCAGGCCAGCAGCATGATGCTTCAGCAAAGCCCTGGGAAAAGGGGGAAACGGCATCAGAGAGAGGAAATCAGATCAGAAGTTTCTAAATGGAAATTCTTTTCACAAGTACAGATGTCCCTGGCGACCAAATTCAGCTGCTAATGTGATTTGGTCAAGAGGAATAAACAATACTGAGAGCTCAAATGTTTGCTGAGACAGTCCTAGAGAATTATGATATTTATTTCTTGTAGTAATGACAATTAGCTAAAGTATAACAGTGGTTATGGCTGAGTCACTTTTACACACATCAGTTCACGTGCTTCTGCTCATCTCTCACTTCAGTTCATAATTACTCTCTTAAAAGAAAACAAAACCAACAGACAAACAAACAAAAAAAACCCAAAAAGCACGAACAAAAAAAACTAAACACACACATAAAAACCCAAACCAAACAAAAAAACAACCAACCAACAAAAAAAAAACCCAATCCACCAAACAACATTATTGATCTTCTATTATTTTATCACACAAATATCCATGAATACTGTCTTGGGTCACTCTGCATCTTAAGTTTTAGGTTCCTGTGACTGTTGATATAAAGCTCTTCCTAGAATTGCTCCCTCTTTCACTCAGCTTTCCCCAGGACACTTATCTAGCCTGGCCTCACCAATTTTTTTCTCCATCACTGTAATTCAGCAATACCTACAGGTGCAGCAATATGGCCCCCTAGTGCACACAGTTAGATTGCTTCAATTTTGGGGTCTTGCATAGTTTTATTTTTTATTATTATTTCTAGAGAGAAACAAAGCCATACACAGATTTAATAGAATAAGAAATGCCAATCCCGGTACCTATAACTTGGTATTAATAAAATATATGAGGGATCTATATCACTATAAACCTATTCCAAGGTGATTTACTCTAAGTAAAAAGCTTCAGAAGTCTAACACACTAAGGCAGAGCAGATGATGCTGCGCATTCGGAAACATGCATTATACTAATTTTGTTTGCGTATTTCCGTCTCTGAGCCTTCTCTTTCTTATCTAAAAGCTGTCTCTGCATATTCCATGTTTCTCAGCTGCTTCACCCATTCTTTTTCATGTTTATGTGATGAGAGTCTTGACTCCTGATGCAGAGCGTTCTTGCTGGGACACACACTAACGCACTCATCTCGCTCCCTCAGACATCATATCTGAAGATAAATTGGGAAATGAAGATGTAGAGTTGTTGGAAGAGACTGGCTTCCCCAGGCACCAGTTTAGCCTGGATCATTGGATTTACAACACCAGCGCCGCCAAAACTGATTTGACTATTAATCCCTGAAGTGCCCTAGGAATTGCAGCATAAATCCAGTGAAGGAGCACTCATATGGCCCTGAAGACCCATAGCGCTTATCCCGGTACTCCATTCATGAAAACTGATCTTTTCTTAGTAGCAATGACAACTCAAGGAGTCCATGCTTTGTAAAACCAAGAGATCCGCTTGCTGTGGCAATGTACTTAACTGCCAGGAGGCCTGTGACACGAACCAACTTGTGCTCACACTTAATACTCTGCAGAAACAGGACCTTTGTTCTTTACACACATACAGAGATCTACAATTTCATTCCCTGTTAGGGATCACTTTAGTGCCTTTGTGCTCCACAGCAGCACTCAACAAAAACATCCTATTTCCTATACCCTGTCTCAGTAACTTGCTCCCTAAGTATCCTTTACCAAGCAGTGCTTAATTTTATCTGCTAAGCCATTATCCCCCGTGACTAGAATATAAACCTCTTCTGTATTTGGAGCACCACCATGTCTGTGCAAAAGGCAGCATGAGCTGGGACCAATCTGGCAAGGAAAAGTAATTGGCTGCTCTGGTTTGAAAGTACCTCTGTATTGTCCAGCAAGCAAGAGACTGTCCTGTCCCGGGAGGAGAGAGGCAGCGACGTATCAGAGGAGGAAAACCCCACATATGTAAATCCTGAGCAGTGGAGATCTGCAGAACGAACAAGGCAACAAAAGGTAGAAGGTGAGGGGGATGCAGGATGGAAAGGTGGAAATGGGTGAACTAACATTCCTTGTGGGCACAATTGCAGGATAAGGCAGAAGAAATGAGGGTGGGCATGTCCAGGCTGCCAGTCACAATAGGTGTCCAGATTCTAAAGCAGTGCTGTTACTATGAGGAGGACACCAACATTCAAACAACAACCTGTTGCTGGGCACCACTTAAAGAAGTCTGTTCCCATCCTCTTGACACCCACCCTTGAGGTATTAACAAACATTGATGAGATCCCCCCTCGGCCTGCTCTTCTCCAGGCTGAACAGATGGAGCTCTCTCAGTCTCTCCTCATAAGAAAGCTCTTCTTATCTTGGCCTCCTGCGCTGCCGACAGCTCAAACGTGTAGCCAAGGCTGTTGTGCTGAGCACCTGACTTGTGCCAGGGTCTGTTTTGAGTAAGTTTCTTTGGGGCTGAACTCAACATAGGCTCAAACAGTGCCCAGGCTCCTGCTCCCCTGGACTGACGGGCCACGGCAGCACCGTCCCCACAGGCTCGCACTCTGCTGTGGCACCTCGGGGAAGCCCTGCAAGCTTTACACACTATTTTCAGCACATAACCAAAAAGAAGCTGCTAAATTAATGCATACTGTGATTAAGTTACAAAAGACGTACCCATCATTAACCAATTGACAAGACAAATGCTTTCTGACCGCCTGCAAAACGAGGGGACATTTTTCAAGTTTAAGATTCTGCTGCATGACAAAGGGGAGACAGAAGATTAATACATTGTTTAGAAGCAGAGTGCTTAGTTTATATCTAAGTGATAATTAATAGAGATATTGTAGGTAAGAAACCGAACAATTCTAACTAACACCATCAATTATTTTTTAGTATATATTGTAAGTTAAACATTTCTAAAAATTGAAATTAATGTGTGAACATAAGCAACGCCAAGAGCATCCAGTCGTTGGAGCACTTACGGAGGATGATCTGATAGAATAAATGCCTGCTTAACAGTATAATTGACTCTGCTGTTAAGTTTGTTTCTTTGTTTTATAGGCTAAAGAAAAAAAAAAAAACAAACAAACAAAACAAAACAAACACACACACAAAAACCCCAACAACAAAACAAAACGTAAACCACACACGGCGTCGCCTCCGCTGTCGTCACAGCTGCGCCGGAAGCGCCGGCGGCCGCCGCGATGGAGGGTGAGTGCGGGCACCGGTGGGCGCGGGGTCCCTTGGCGCGGCCGCCCCGCCTCACTCTCCCTGTCTCTGTCCCTGTCCCTTGTCCCTTGCAGGGGAGCTGTACCGCCGCCTGCCGTACCGCCGGACCGGCCCCCAGTGCCGCCAGGTACCGCCTGAGCCCCGGCCCGTGGGAGAGCTGCGGGGGGAGGTGGGGGGGGGACTTTGCCAACCTGACAGAACTCCTACTCAGCAGCGAACTCCCGATTTCACTAAAATACATCTTTAAAAATATCTTTAGCCTCAAGGATCAGAAGAGTCCAAGGCGTTTGTAAATGCCTTCCTGAAGCGCAGCATGCCGAAAATGAAAGATGAAGCTATCCAGGACATGCTGGCTCGGAAAGCGGTGGTTCTGGAGCACCACTCCACAAAAAAGACAAAGCCAAAGAGGAAGAAAACAAAAGGTTTCACTGCCAAGCAAAGGCGAGAAATGCGGCTTTTTGAAATTGAACCTGAACAGCGAAGGTAAGATCTTAAATATTCTTTGTGTAGTAAAAGTGGGAAGTACCTTGAAAGTGTGCACAAACAGCAGCACGTACACCTGGCTATGAAACCCTCAGTACAAACAGCAGTTTGGGGCGTTTCACCATGAGAAAACAATCATTTTGTCTGTATAGCCAGAATATTTGTCTGTTACTGGTTATCTTTCCTTTTCTGTAGCTAAATATAACAAGAAATTAAACCCAAATACAGTCACCTGTGATTTAACCTTTTAAAGTTAAACCACCTGTAATCAGAGTCAAAACTGCATCAGGTTCCTTGCACTAATGCATGTTGAATAAAGCCCTGGCTGTTGCTAATATGAAGTGAGGAGGAGAAATCTCCTTCATCTGAGACACAGCCCGATCCTCTAAAACACATCACTGGTTTGGGTTGAGAGAGGGAAACATACTTAGTTTGTGCTTTTTTATAAAGCAGACCTGTTATTTGGAGCAGGTTACCTCATGGGCTGAGTTATGAGAGCAGCCTACAAAACTCATGGTAGTCTTAACTCTGTTGTAAATATGGCTTACTTCAGAAATCAATAGACTTTTTTTAATAATTAAGTTCTTGTAGAATGCTTTTTTTTTCCTTTTTTCTGCAGATATGCATTCTTTATACCACTACACGAACTCTGGAAACAGTATATCAGAGACCTTTGTCATGGGCTTAAACCAGATGCGTAAGTTGAGATACTTTAAAATTAGTGTTGTTTTGATGTAGTAGTTATTTCCAGTTTTACTGAGTTACTGCTAGAAACATCACGGTTACTCGGTAAGTATGTCAGTATTATTTCTGTAAGCTTTGGCCATGATTTCAATAGTCATGGTCACATTTTGTAAACCTAACTTTCCATATAATTTTCTTTCCCTCTCCTCCAAGGCAACCACAGATGATTCAGAGCAAACTGCTGAAAGCCGATCTCCATGGAGCTATTGTTACAGGTATTCTGCTTGTTTTCTTTTACAAATTCATCTGAAATTCAGTAGACATTCCTATCTTTTAGGTGTGTTTTAAAATTACTTTCAGTACCATCAACTCTCAAGTCACATAGTTGAGATTGTATGTTGATTGATTTTAACAACCAATGCTAATTACTTTTCAACCACTCGTTAGAAACCTGCTGGTAGTTGCAAACATTAGCTGCAAGTTTTACCCATGATTACTGTAATTATATTATTTCAGAATATTGCAAAGAAGTTTTTAAAATTATGATGCAACTGTAGAAGAGCAAATAAACTGCCTGAATCTGAAATCTTCTAATACATACACACTTCTGTTCTTTCAGTCACAAAATCGAAGTGCCCCTCTTATGTTGGGATAACAGGAATCATTCTACAGGAATTTAAACATGTCTTCAAAATTATCACTAAGGAGGACAAATTAAAAGGTATATAAGATTTTTTTCAGTGCTTTTCACAACTTGAATAATCAGAAGTTTCTTAAAACACACTGTTCATCTTACACCTCTGACTACATTGTTTTAAATAAGTGCATTTAGTTCTTTGCATAGAAGTCAGTCTTTACTGCCCATGTAGCAGTGCAATATCTTACCAAAAACTCTCTCATTAGAAATAAGCAATTAAAAAAAAATGTGGCAAAACCTCAAGTCTGTGTGTGACTAATACCCCTGGTATGTCAGTATATTTTCACAACAGGGATTTATGTTAGTCCACTTTCGTTAATTTCTTTCCTTTTGCATTTTCAGTTGTTCCCAAACTTAACAATGTATTTAGCTTGGAGATTGATGGATTCATTTCCTACATCTATGGAAGCAAGTTCCAGCTTAGAGCAAGCGAGCGATCTGCAAAAAAGTTCAAGTTGAAAGGAACTATTGACCTATGATTTCATGGAAAATCAGAAATATTAATAGAAATATCTGCTGTTATCTTGCAGTTTAAAGACCAGGTTTTCTGGCAGCTCCAAAATGGAATATTTGTAAAGCATTTCTTCTTATTGGAGAATGACTTGTATTTGTTTTCTTTAAAGCAGTCTCTCAGACTGTTGAAGTTTATTGTATCTGATTTGTTATTTGTATATAACATTCTGGCTTTTATTAAACTTACATGATTAGTATTGATTACATGGCTCTGTTTCAATTTATAATCGTAAATTTGCACAATGAAAATTACATCTTGTAACTCTGGGATAAATGTTATCGTTCCCTTCTGTATAAACTGGGCTTTATCTGTCTATTATATGCTTATAATGAGACTGTAGGTAAAGACAACTGCTCTTTTATATCCTCATTCCTGGGCCAGTATCAACATGGTGCAGCCTGGTGCAAGCATGTGCAAGTTGTTTCAACTGATATGTTTACCTTTAATATCCCCTTCCCTATGGTTAATAGTTGCAGATAACATGTATATGTGTGAAAGTATAAACATACTAAATCTGTAATGCAGCTCTGCAACCTGTTTGCCTACCAGCAACATACTACTTTAAGATTAAAACTGTAGAATTATTTTGATTGGAAGAGACCTTCCAGATCATACCACTCAACTGTAAACAGTCACTAAACCATGTCCCTATGAACCGCAATCAGATGTGTCTATATTAAATATATATTGTCATGCCAGAGTGCAGGCAACACACCACAGTACATAAGAGGGAAGCACACAAAGCTACAAATTCCAAGGTGGAAATGATCCCCATTCAATCTTGTGCTTAAATTACCCCCCAAAAGTGCCTAAGAGTAGAAGCTTTTCCCAATTAATTTATATCCATGAAGAAAGAACAAGACACGTTAAAGTTGTTAGACCCAAGTTATTCTGCCTAGTAATCCTCTATGTCCTCTGAAATGAAATGCCTTGGTTTCCTGTGAGACATCAGAAGGGAAAACAAACAAAGTGATGAAAAGCATACATCAGCAGAAACTTTCCTTTCAGGACAATTACCTAATTTTAATTTTGCTCATAACCTTCAGTGTAACATCTAATTAAGACATCTGTTAAATGCCTATAATATTAAATTAATAGGGGGAAGCTAATAGAACTTTATTGGCATAGTCCGGTTAATTAACATTAAGGGTTTTTAATGGATGTCTTAAATAGACATCATTGATGGGAATGCCATACAAATTGGAATCAAGCACAATCGTGTTTCACTGTGCTGTGAAGGACACACCATATGGACACATAGATGAACACGATACAACTTCCCATAGCTACTGGCATCTCCGTTTTCTAAACTATTTCAGCAACCTAAAAGGACAAATGCTGCCTAGCATTCCCCTTCGATAAATAGTAGCAAGGCATTCATTATTTACAGTGAGGAGTGCTGAAGAGATGTTCAAAGGTCTCCGGAAGGTAATCACATGCTACCAGCACATAAAGACGGCTGACAAACGAAGAATAACAAGAGAGCTGAACAGCCAACACGTTCAAGACGCCTTTACTGCAGTTGGTAAATCACCTGAAGAGGCCTTTTTGTAATGACTGTGAGGTGCTCCAAACAGCCCCATAAATCACTGAAGCTAAATTGCTCCCACACACCACTGGTATCACTGTCTACCCATCAGCTCCTTGAACCAAACCCCCATCCCATCTGCTTTCTCCAGCGCACAGCCCTGTGTTCACCTTTCACTACAACACATTAAATCCCCCATTGCCTGTGAAGGAGCTTCCATAGAAACTGGGTAACATCAAAACCACCACTCACCAGACCTCCCCTGCTGATTCATGGCCCCCCCATCTCCTCATTAGTTGAGGCAGTAAATACTTAATAGATTTAATATTAGAAAACTGGAGATCTAATCACAGCTGTCTCTAATATGCCTCTTCCTTCATATGTTCAGCTCTAAACTGCATGCAGCAGAGACACATTTTTCATTATTTTTGTACATACACTCTCACTAAACAAAAAGCTAACCAGCAAATAATGAATAACAATCAACAATATACTGTCTCACTATGTTACACGCATTTCCGCTTTCCCATTACTATGTGTGTGTATATATATATATTTATAACCAATCCAAATTGAAACAATTGTAAACAATCTAGCTACTGGATTTTGAACATTTAAACAAGAATGGGAAAACAAACAAACAATTTCTGCTTGAAACCTCAAAATAATTCATTGTAGCAAATGCTTGAAATTAAAGCCAAGTCATATCCAAGAAAAGACAGAATTTTCTATTTGAGGGGTTTTTTATACTTCCTCTAAAAGATGGATTATGTAGCAACACAATGGGAATCCCCAAACACCTCCCAAGAAAGTCATATTAAATCACTGAAACCACAGCAGCATAATAGGTGACGTTAACTCTATATATTGAAGCCATCCAATGTTTTAGAGAAGCATAGAGAGAACATAAAATTCTGATTCGGACCAGAGCCGTTTAAATCTCAAGTCTTGAACAAGGTCACCCCTCCAGCAGACTTTGTCTATTTTAATGTTTCAGATCTGGGAAGACTTCTGTCAATGCAAGAGGTTAGAAATAATTTCTAAGCTTCTTGCAACATTTGACCAAGTACCTCTTGTTAAACAAACCTTAAAATAATTTGGAACAGCAACACATAGTCCTTAATAAGTAGCTGCATTTTGCAAAGGAGAAGTCCCGGCAAGGGTGAACAGTATTTTTTACTAAAACAACGCCCCTATCGAACTGCAAAAGAAAGGGCAGGATATGGCTATGCCAGGCTGGCATAGTCCGAAAAAGGAAATTACTTGTTCCGAGGTGTGTACGTAAAAGGCATGCAAACCTGGCTTGCCTATTTTCAACGTAATTTACAAATCTCAGGTTTAGAAACCTCAACTGGAAGCACTGGTGGTGTTTTCTAATAGAAAGACTTTACAGTCTATCCTGCCCTGCTCCCCAGCCTATTTTTAGGCTATTACTTCCCCCCCTCCCCCCTGCTTCTGCTAGGAACTATTCCCATAGCACCCAACTATTGCCAAACAACACTGATTTAAAACATGTTATCTTCATATACTCTCAGGCACTGACCAATTTTCTAGTAACCATCACTTTCTATAGGCAGCTGAACAGCACGTTAAAGATTTGCAGTACAAGCCTGTTAATAGAAATCTCTTCCTGGTGTATTAATAAATTCAGTCTTATTTCTTTCAAGACTCAGAATGAGCTCCTGGAGTCATGACATACGTGCATACTTTTGACTGATACACTAATCTTAATATATACAAAAATATAAAATAATATAGTTAGAACATTAATTATATTGTTCATGTAATAGTTTCTGGGGAGTATGCTATTACCAGAAATGCCAAAGGACTTCAGCTTGACCTCACGAATTTTAAATCAATGACCAAAATTGAATATAAATGCCAAAGTCCTCATATGTTTGTCAAAGGCAAAAGTTAAGACTTCAAAACCAAAACCTCAGGCATGACTGCACTCACTTGTCTGAGTCAGGGCTTCTCAGCTGAGCCACGGGACTCCAGGAGTCCCAGGCTTGTAACAGAACGTTTAGGGAAATGTGCTCCCTGTGTATGTGGGTCCAGTTGCCACCACAGACCTGTGACCACATTCTTTGGCCATACTCTAGTGTACACACACAGCCCCAAAATGGACTCTGCTTCATAGCACTGTTATTCTGGGAAGGAGGGAAAAAACAGGATTATGCATTTCTCACAACTGTTAAAATAATCCCATAAATCTGAATAAAATGATTTTTTTTTTTTTTGTGAAATTGTCTGCACCACTCTGCCATGCATATTCTTCCTCTAAAGGATTATTTCAAAATTATGGACTCGGAAATGTTCAGCTGGATAGTTCTTGGGTGGCTGAGGTGCTCACTGAAGAATTTAAATGATGTAATAGCGATTGAACACCCCATTATATGGCTGCCTAATTAATGTAAATGATAGTTATGTCTCACTCACAGAGGATTATTTTACACAGAGGAAAATCTACTCACTGCCACAGTAGCCATTTTGATAGTTTTTATAGGAGCAGTTGCATTATGGCTTCATTGAGTAAAAGGTAAGTAGCCGTCCTAAATAATGAAGATTGAAGGTTTAATAGTCCCAATAAAGAATCCTGCAGGTTTTTTATTTCAAAAATTAGAGTTTGATTGCAAGCGTATGATAATGAGAGGGAAAAGAGCACTGGCACGTGGAATCCTTCTGCAGCCCAGGCTCCTTGGGAACTTTCATTTCTTCTGCACAGAAAGACAGAAGAATAAGGACAGGAAAAAAAAGAAAAGAAGCTCTTCATGACAGCACGTCCAAGCTCCAAGCCTCTCCCTGTGACAACATTTCAGAGGATAAGGATATGCTGGATTGTGCCTGTAATACTTAGAAGGCTGACATTACTGGAACAGCTGCAGTCGGCTGATCACGTACACAAATACCCTCAAATAATGTGAAGAGCCCAACTTAGACCCATTTTAATGATGACATGCAGACATAAGCCAGCCTTGCAAACTTGTCTCAGAATTGTAGTCTATTACAGCAACTCTTTTTTTGTGAGGCGATAGTCAAGGGACTCGGCATTTCTGTTACAAGACCCTATTTCCAAGGTTATATATCAGAGATTATAACAGCTATAAAAATTCAAATGAGATTTAAAACTTGGCATGAGCATTCTCACTTGGGATCTAGTATTTTTTAAGCAAATCTTTGCCGGGAAAGCTAAAAGTTTTCCTGTTCCACTTGTTATTTTAGGTCTCTATTGCTATAGAATTCTCCATCTAGATTCTTAAGCACTCCCCATCACAGTGCCCAAGTAATCTCTTTTCACAGCTGCATTTTCGGAATGGCAGTTCAGAGCTAGGACAATTGATTTGACATTTGTTTCTTCAAACAGCAAACCTCCAAGAAGGGTTTTAAAAGAACTTCTGTTCCAAGGCAGCCACTTTTTTTCAGCAGTAAAGCACCACATGTGTTTTAGCAAGTAAAAAGTGGCAACAACATTAACCTGAATTATGGTACCAATGACTACAAAACAAGCTGGCTGGGGATTTGCAAACTATCTCCAGATGTCTGCAAGAGATCTGATTTATCAAACATACTCTAAGCAAGATTTGCTGTGGGTTTGTATAAAACTTCCTAATAAAAGAAGTCTGTAGTATTTATTTACTGTCGTTGTCAGTGAAAGGTGCTACCCTTATGAACATCTTTCAGAAAGGTGAGTAGATCCTTTCAGAATAATCCACAGGATAAGGAGAGAGAGACAGACCCTAGAAATCAAAGCTTGGAATCACCAGTGAGCAGGATGATATGATGATGAGAAACTCTGGCTAGGCTTATTTTTGTGATGTGATTCCCTTCCATACAGGAGCTGGACTGACATGAACACATCCTTTCCAAGCAGGTCTCCACACAACTCTTCCCATAGATAAGTGCTGCATACAAGTAATTCACCTCTCATGTTAGTGGAAGAGTGGCAGAAGTACAGGCAGAAGCAGTGAGGCCATTAAATTCATGTTCCCTCACCTTCATTCTCACAGTTCTGCCATGCAGTAGTTTGGACTGAAAACTAATGCTTCATACAAAGAATATACTGTCCCTTATATCATAGGCTCAATATCCAGGGGAAAAAAAATAAAAAAATAAAAAAAAAACATATAGGTGCACATGAGTAAAATAAGTGAAACACATGATCCATATTTTGCATTTACAGTGCAATACCTCCTATTTGCAATGATTTGTAGCAATCACTTTATGACAACACTGCATCCAGATAATTACCTCTGTTTCTGATTTGTTGCAGTGGTGGTATTTTCTTTAAAAAAAAAAGCAAGGTTGGGGCAATTCTTTAGGATTACTTAGAAAACCCAAGGCTTACCCAGAGAATGATAACATCTTCTAGTTTTGAACAACGACTTCTGTTTAAAACAAAATTAGTTACTAAGGTGAACAGACTGAGTAATCAAGCTCAATTAAGCATGCGCAATATGCATTGTAACAACATTCACTGTTTGGTGAATTGATAAAACAGCTTTATTTTCTTTTGACTTCTGTCAGTCTACCTCAAAGAACCATTAATTCCTATTTCTACCCAGCTAGCGTTTCCATGAAAATGTATCACGAATTTTAGCTACTTTGCCGAAGAGATTGTTAAAGAAGGGGAAACAAAGAAAAACATCCTACAGCTTCAAGCAGGAGACAATATTGGCACCTACAGAGGCATCGAGCTGTGATGGTACAGTCCACACTCCGATCAAACGTTGTGTTTGTGTAGGAGAGAGGTGGTGTGCTTTGGAAGACCAGCCACTTCTGGGGACACACATAGCATGTTTCAAAAGACAGTTTTCTTCCTACGCAGCAGAATAGTTTGTAGCTTCATTAAAACTATATTAATATCTTGTGACTTGGCTCTGAGGCACAGGTATTATTTTAATTCATTATTACTGTTGTTGCTTTTGTTGCAGCTAACATAAAAACTCTATAGGATTCTCCTCACCTCCTCATGTGCCCAGAGCAACACATTTTGCTTTGATACCAGAAGATGGAGCCACATGCTCACAGTTCTAAAGTGACTTTTTTTTCCTGTTGTGACAGAAAAACCACCCGAGAAGCAGCAGACAGTGCCTAGAAACTGCTCCCTTACCTTACATGAACTTGCCTTTTTACTGCGTCTGTGTGAACCGCTAATCTGGTGCATGCCTCACCGTATGTCAGCTGCCTTTCTCAAATGTCTCCATAACAACTGAATTTCCCTTACTGCAAATATATTTTCTGAATTGCCTACCGTGTCAAAATGAAATCAGGAAACAGAACTAAACTAAAGCAGGCATTTCCAACTGCTACAATATCACACTTTTCATCTCCTTCATGAAAGGATATACTCTTAAAGGAAGTCATACATGTCCCAAAACCTTCAGTGTAAGACACTCGACTTCTCATCTTGTTAACAAGGCCAAACAAATGCAGATAGTGTTATCCTGTGCCCTAAAGCTTAAAAGTATGTGCTCAGATGAGATAATAGGCTAGGTTTGTACTCTGCAAACCCTTCCGCAGTCACTCAGAGCAGGCCATGCATTTGAAGTGACTGAGACATGCCTCTGCCAGCAGTACACTGCTGCCCAGTGTGACTAGTTGCCACAGGGTAGGGCACGGTTGGTTTTTCTCACTATGTTGAAGGCCAGTAAACCCCTGGTTCTGCTTCAAAACCTACTTGCCAAAAAAAAAAAAAAAAAAAAAAAAAAAAAAAAACCCCAAAAAACAATCCAACCCGGTGGCATCTGCTGTACTACAGCTGCTCCCTCAGCCCACGTGCCAGGCAGTTCCCACCTGCTGCCCTGCGGATACATCCAGGGTGCAGCAGTGGCAGGAGCATCTCTGACCCCCCGCAGCTCCACGCTGAGAGGTGGTACAGCGAGTTTGCTAAACCTGCCCCTCAGCTGGCAGCGTGCGCTTGTCCCACTGCATACAGCCACCTCCGTGATACATTAAGATGAAAGGAGCCTTTGTAAAACAACATCCAAGAAGAGAAACCCTCCACTAAATGTATTAAAGCCTATTAGGGCTTTTCTTTGTTGGCTACTTGCTCTGTGTGAGCTGTATGCGCAGCCAGTCTGAGAGAGAGATCAAAGCAAGATAACGGCATTCCTAATAAAGCCAGCAGAGATCTCTCAGGTAAAAATGGTTATTGTTAAAGAACACTGTCAGATCATTCCATGTCCTTTCCTGACCTGGCAATGTCCCAAGTTACTACAGAACTGCTTTAAATACACAGACTTAACTGTTCTTTTTGCCACTCTTTCAGCCACTATTTTTAATCTCATACACTCCCTTAGTACAATGCCGAAACCTCTTTATAACAAATCCTCCACCACAACACTTCACATTTCTCTAATGGGATATTAAAAATGAAGTCAGCAAAGCATTCTAGCAAAGTGGCTCACTAAACAAAAAGACATTTATTTTTTTACAAAATTTAAATACAGGACAAAGCACGCTGCCTCTATGACCCTGAATGCTGCAACCTGCTATCAGCAGTAGATATTCACACGTGGCTTCAGCTCCCACCATTTGGGGAGCCACCATTTGATAGGGGGAAAAAAAGGGTGTATATAACACTGAGTGGAGCCCACAGCAGGTGGGATTGACACAAGTGTCATCCTCTACCCAGAGCTTGTAGATACTACAAAAAGGCTTCACCATGTGGAAAAGCTAGAGTAACAGTTAGGATCTATTTTCCGATTTAATTTAAAAAATTGTACTTGTAAGCTTATGTCTCACAATTACTTAAAGGCACCCTGAGTGACAAATCTGAAGAAAATGTCATACCAACCCTTTTTCTCCCACCATTTATTTCAGTGCTGCAGCCAAAAGCCCAACTACAGTTTTGGTTGCCCGGATTTCTGACCAGTGTCTATATCACCCCCTGTATGATTTTTGGATAATCACTTAAAAATCTGCCTTTGCTGCCTTTGCCTGTAATATATGAACAGTACTCAAAGTCCTCAGGGGAGTGCTGCATTTGGGAATCACTTTGTGGCTAGAAAAGCAGTCTGTAAAGGCATAAGAGAGCTGTGGGTTGGGAGGATGTGGCAGGACAACCCCCTAACACGAACAAAAAGGACTTTCATACTCTTGCCATTTGCAATCTGGGTCCCTCGCAGAGCAGCCACAGCTGTAGCAGTGGTCCCACTCAAACTGCAGGAGGTGGAGACATCTCAGTCCTGCACCCAGTGCACTCAGAGGTCAGCTGTGCACCAAAACCACCTAAGGTGCCTGTACCATGCATCTACCAGGTTTAACCTGCATTAGACTACAAAACCCACAAAGGCCACCCAGGCAGGACTTGTGTAGCATGCTAGATGTATCCCAAATACATCACCTGCACTGTTTGTGCTCTCTCTACTCAAAGAAAGATGGAAGTGCCAGACAGAAATACAGGATTCCTATTGTAGATCTGCATTGAAATGAGGGCAAGCTGAGGAAATCTCCAGGAGGAAGCAGAACAGGCCACACTCACGCTGCTGACTGACTGCCATGCCTGCAAGATGGACAAGACTTTGAAATCCTTTGTAAGGAGACCAAACATATCACTTAATAAAAATAAGGCATCCTACAATGAACCTCCCTTTCCCATATTTATTCCTCTCTAAACACAGCGGTGCACAGATTATAGGAAATGGTTTTACATTTAACTTCAACCCCAAGTGGTAAAGAAACGGATTGTATCTCACAATGTAAATTTGCATCTACCATCATTTAATGGATGTTTTATACATGCTATGTACTACTGTGTTTTTATGGAAAGGCAAAAAAATTACTTGGGAATTTGTTTTTAATTAAGCAATAAGGCTCAATGGAGTACTGCTATCATGCAATAAAACCACTCCTGGGGTGTTGTGAGGCATTTGGTCCAGATGAGTGCTTCAAATCACCCCCAGATTGTGATTAGATGATTACTCCCTGGAGTTAATATTAGATGGTTCTCTCTAGAGTTGTCTTACTGCTATTATAAAAAGTCTTCAACATGGGGAAACTAAGTAGCTTTTGTGCTTGAAGAAGATGAAGTTCGCAGTTTCGACTGTTGAGTGGCTGTCTGAGCTGTGTGGGTCCCATAGATCAATTCACCTATTTAGCATGCGTGAAAGATCATCTCAGTGCATTTCCTTGACCCAAACAGTTTTACAATTAAGTGGCTTGCTTTCTTCTAGGAGAGGGAAGGATATAAAGAGCAAACAATGCCAAAATAAAGCAATCCCAAGACAAGAAGCTGAGGAATTTGATTCTGAGATATGTATTACTGGCTTTATCTGTTTGTAGGGAATAATAAATCCTAATCGCTATTATGCTAATTGTATTAATGAAGGCTAATGCATGCAGTAGCAGTAAGAGATTCTCCCAAGTTGGGTGCATGAGGAGGTACACAGCCTGAGGCATGTGTGGGGGTTCCCAAGCTAATGAATTCAAACAGCTCAAATGGTACAGTGCCAAACTGTGGTGTCCTCCCCTGCCTCCCCCTGATCCTCTTCAGGGTTGAGGTTAGAGAAGAAATAATCCATTCCAAGACACACACACACAAAAACAAACAAACAACAAAAAAAACCCGCAGAAAACAAGAAACAAAGCTTCCTGCATATTTCAGTATATCATTAAGAGAGAAATCTCAGGAAAACATTAACTCTTGCAGGTTCTTCCACTCCTAAAAAGGCAGGATGGTGGCACATGTACATGGACAATTTTTGCACTGCTTGAGATGAAATACAGAGCAGAATCCTCAACTCCTCCTTCAGATGTCCCTCAACAGCCCACCACACACCTCTTATTACACAAAATCCCTTTGGTTTCTCAAGCAGGCAACAATTTTTACACTTCACAAATTAAGATGTGATCTTTCACACATCCTCTGCATCCTAGCCTGTACCACATCTCATACCCTACACAGCCCAGGCAGCAATGCACTCTGTAAAAGCCAACCAACCTCTTCCACCTGGCAAGAAATCCCCACAGCTTCTCCTTCAGCTCAGCAGCTCTCCATTTAAAGATCCAGCCTGCCAATGGATGGGAATCCCAGCCAAGCTGAGGCTTCCTCTCCTGGGTTCCAGGATGTCAGCAGAACACCTTGAAAAAAAACCCAAAGCACTGCCTTTCTGTTTTCCCTTATGTTTGAAGACCATGAAAGGAAACACGGATTTTTTTATTTTCCCCTTTCACAGAGCTCTCTGCAATACGCACTTGATGCATAAAACTTGCCCAGGCAACCACTGTAGATGCCTTCCTACAGAAAAGCCACTGGATGTGGGACAAGGTGTGGGTCCCTTACAAAGAGATGATTTTTCTTTTCTGAGTGACACACACACTCATCCTGGGCAGCAGTTCCAAAGAAAAGAGACCAAAGGATGTTCTTCACATAAATAGAAGCTATATCCATGGGCAAAGCAGGGCTTATGAATGAAACACTTTTAGATGTCTTTGACTAAACAGTCAATCACAGGTGAACACATTTACATCTTTTTAAATTAACTGATGATTATCACACTCTTGTTCCTGTGCTCCCCCCCCACACACACACTTAAATATTTGAAATGCCTAATCTACCTAAGTTTAGTGTTTGAAATACCTAATTGTTCACCATGATTTATACTCTGAATATGAGATCACTGTTTAAATAGAATAGCAATGGTAGGAAGAGTTCAGATGACGAACATGCACAGAATGATGTTATTCTGAAAGGAGCTGAGCCCAAAAGATGCTATACTCCCTCATAGCATGGTGCAAAATACTTTCAGTAGCCTTTTTAGACACATTTCTTTTTTCCACATTAATTTCATGCTTTTTTCCCCTCTAATATTGCATTTCTCTCTGCACTGGATACCTGCACATTCTCACAGTTCTGACATTTCATACTCCGTTACCTCTTTCTCACCTCCCCCTTTCATATTCAACTAGAACCTGCTCCCATTATCGGGGAACACTACTCAGAACTAGCTGTTCAGCAGCATGCCCAACCTACTGCTTGTTCCTCAGTGTGTACTCACCTGTCCCCTCCTCTGAAGAGGACAAACTTCTGAACTTTCCCCGTCATACGTCCCTGTATGGGGCAGCTCTTGGGTGCAACCTGGAGACTCAAGGCGACTGACCCACTTGATCAATCCACTCAGAAAATGAACATGAAGCACATGCTGTTAAGAATGAAAGCAAGCATGGGTTAGTGACACAACCTGAAAAAACAGACTACGTAACCTGGATTTAAAAAAAAAAAGCCTTTTTCACTGAAACAATGCAACTTCTCCTTTGCTTGGATCCACTCACTTTTCAGCTACAAAATGCCCTTCAAACCAACAGCCACATTGGAAAAGCCACAGAGCTGTCATGGGACACGTGGCGTTGGTGCTCTGGGAGGCATGGAAAGGGCCGCCAGTGTGGGATGCTGAGGGTGTTTCTGCACTGCAAGGCATGTCCATGGGTCCGCTTGACCCCACGGGCATAAATCAGTGTATTTCCTTTGCCCATGGTTTTAAGTTTCAGGTTTTACCATGTCTCCTGCTCACAGTATACTCTATCACGCAGAATGGTACACACAGATGACTTCAGATTAAGAACATTCCAGTGACAAAATACCCTGAGTATTTTACAGTTAAGAGGGGGGATATAAATGGAACTACATATTACATGCTGATCCAAAACAGAAATTAAAACTCTTGCCAAGCCTTACATCAGATCTTCTAACCACTCCTGTGATTACAGTTACAGACCACTGTGAAGAGAACAAGTTATTAAAACTGAAATTGGCTTAGCAGGGAAATCCCTAGCATTCTTCTCTCCCACTGCATGTTTCACCACTGCTATTTATCACTTAAAATTAAGAAGGAACAAGCAAAATACCTTATGGCTTCATAGCACAGAGATCCACAGTCAACTGCCAAAGCTTAACACAAACACCAGCTCACAGCCTAAAGATAGCATGGGTTTGAAACCCTCCTCGTAGTGCTGACAACCACATGTGTCTTCTTTTACTGGGGAGAACACACCCCCTTCTTTCTTTTTCCTAGGACCCATCCAAGAGTAAATAATTATTGCATGTTTATACACAGCATTTAGACTTAGCATCTGCTGTTTACCTGCTTCGTCACTATTTGTTGTTCGAGATTTCAGATTCAACTCTACCTAAAGGCCAAGCACAGCACTGCACATGTGATCAGCAGAACAGGGCTGAAGGTCTGAGCAGGGAAGCGCAAAGCACAGCAAACACAAAGGCTCTTGTGATGCAAACTTGCAACTTCAGAATGTGCAAGGCTGAGTGGTTTTGTGCTCCTTGCACACAACAGCGTTTGCAGTTATCACTGAGATTTCCGAGCTGGGACACGACCCTGCGGTGAGGCACATGGGGCCATGAGTCAGGAGCTCTGGGGGATGTTCCTCAGCCTCCCAAGTGATTCACTCTGAGCCAGAGCCTGTTGCTGCTGAAAACAATAGCAAATAACCCATTATTCCTATTCAGCAATCACACTGCATATGACCATATGTAACTCTCCAAGTTTTTAGTTTTACTTCACTTACAGAGGGTACAAAACCTCAAACGGTTCTTAGAATGTATGCTGCACTTCAAAATCCTTAAAGTGCTGCATACATGCAAAGCACAGTAAGGCTATCGTAAAAACAAAAGCACATTAATTGTGCATTGCCTCCTTATGCAAAAGGCAGAGGAGCAAGCAGGTTTCAAGGTTGATTTCAGGAATATATTCGTAATTCTGACAATTATTTTGCAGCCAGGCTCCCAGGAACAACTCAGGAAGTGGCACCTTCCCACACATGGACCCAGAGAGGCTGTGAGGACACAACGACCCTTTGAAACAGGTTTGTCTGGCAGCAGTTCCAGCACATGTGGACTAGTGATACATGAGAAAATGATGTTCTGAAGTTTCAGTCTGAATGAGGCTCCGATTTCCGCACCATCAGACTTATAAGAACCTCATTTCTAAAGCACACGAGTGATGCTGGTAGTGCTTGAGACACAAATCAATCACGGCAATTCATACATTTCTAAAACAGGCTGATTAGTTGAATCCACCAGGAGCCAGACCACACAAACATTCATCCCTCCATGCACACCGCAGTCTCACAGGGCATAGGACAGAGATTACTCATGCTTACAACTAACCCATATAAAGAACACACGTTGATTTATTCACTCATTAAGTAATAGCAGTATTCCAAACTCAATTCAATAAAATTTCCATGGCTAAAAGCTGTCTTGTCTGCTGATGAAATGCCCCATGTAGTCAATTAGTTACAAACACGGTCTATCCTTTGATCGTGGTGAGTTTCTAACATCCCAAACTGAATCTCAATATTGAATTTTATTCAAAATAATTTTATAAAATGCATTGTTTGGTTTTGTTTTGGTTTTTTTTTAGCATGCACTAACCATACACTGAGCTCAAAATTGAACAGATGTTTTTGTTACTATTATAATCTAATCTTTTCCTGCAGGCTGTTGTAGTAATTTTGCCACTAGAAGATAATAAAAAGCCATTTTCTCCCCTGCAGAGCTTACCTTTGGCTGACTCAGCTGAGCAGCTGCAGCTTCCTTTACTTGCTTTGAAATTATTGCATCCCAGTTAAGGAAGATATTTCTGCTACTGAGAAACAAGTGGTTTTGGAGAAAATGCCAGAGGCAATAGATCAGATAATGCAACTGGAGCAAGGTAAAGAGACTTTAAAAAGACAGTAATTAGAGCTGTGGCTCCTTCAAGTGATCTCACAAATGTTTCAGTTTTACAGCCAGGGAAAAAAAGAGCTTCTGAGCCTGCCTATCAAATAGCTCTTAAGGTTACGGGTCAAACTCTGAGTTTGTATCTCAATAAGGCATTAAAACAAGGATGTAGCAGCTTCCAAAACAACCAACCCATAGTCAGCTCTCAAATGCAACTGATTAATACTGACTGAGTGCCCAGCACACACCTGGGGCTTCCCTTGCCCTATGGAGCTGATGCCTGAACACACCTCAACTTCTGACCCAAGAGGAGGAAAGCAGAAACAACCTTCAAATCCCAGGCTGTTTGGTTAACCCAGTGCTACGTTTGGTGACACGTAATGGTCACTGCCCAGGTGACCTCACTGAGGAACAACAAGAAAAATAAATCAAAGTACTACACCTCAGTGATAAAGGCTATGATTAGGATAACATGCAAGCAATTTCAGAATAATTTTAGCACATAGGAAAACAAAACAAAACCCACACACAAAACAAACAACCCAACTAAACAAACAAAAAGACACTTTAAGAGTAATAATCTATGTCTGGTTGGATGTGAATTATCCTGGCAGCTAAGACAAATTCTGACATACTTAGTTCAGCACATTGTATATTTACAGTTAGCTTTATGTGAAAAAGCACTTTGTTCAGAATTAATTTCTAGGCTGGGTAGATCTGCCCAGACCTGGCAGATTGCTCACAAGGCAGCCAGGACAGAGATAGCTGGTGTCTGAGCTCAACACTGAATGGCTCTGTAGTGAGAAATGGTCTGCAAAGGCTCTGCCCCTCCTTCAACCAACAGACCACTCAGTCCTGCTTTCCCACAAGGACAGAAAAGACTCCAAGGCCCTAGAAAAAAAACTGAGAATCAGTGCTCAGCCCAGCAGCCTGCCCTGAGTAGTGAGCCCTCTTCTCTCAGGTTTTCAGAATGCTAACGACCCCACAGTCCTCTCTGTAGCTCTCTCACACACCACCAGAGAGCCACGTACTGCAATTAGCTTAGTCCATGTCCACGCTCATCTGATCATTGGACACAAACTATGAAGAAATAAAGCCTCGTGGAAACTCTTCTGAATGCCCAAGCACTTCACCTCTGAAGTGCACCACGAGCTTCCCAGCCCACATTATTACCAAAGAAAACGAAAACCTGGAAAAAAAACCCACATTTCTTGACAGCTCCATCAGTTCCCATTAAATATAGAAAAGCTATTACAGAAAGTGAGCAAGCAGTTGAATTATAGACCAGCACAGGCCTGGGTAGCCAGGGATTGCTTTACAGCACCAAGCAAGGACCAGAGCTCAGCTCACCCACATCTCCAGGCCGCCTGCGGCGAGTGCTAAGGGACAACCACGGGCTGTGCTCGCAGGCAGCAACAGGAGAAACTGTGGCACACGCAGCCACCGAGGAGGCACAGCCACGGCAACAGACCCCCCTGGGGAACCCACCAGCCCCTACGCTGACCGGGCGTGGGCTGAGGAGAAAATGCAAGTAAAGCCTAAAGGCGCCTGAAGGGCCGCACGCCCTGGGTCAGCCCGCGGACAAGTGCTGAACGACGCGCCTGTCCCGGGAAGCGGCTCCGGCTCAAGAAGGGACTGACGGGGCACTGGTCCCTACCCGCGGAGGGACTGCCGAGCAACTGGTCCAGCCCTTCACCGCTTGCTCTGCTCCGCCATTGGCCGCCACCCAGCGAGGGGGCGTGGCCCCCGCGGCTCATGGAGCCCGAGCGGCGCCTATTGGCCGTCAGGCGCGGGAGTGGGTGGGGCCGCGGGGGCGCAGGCCGGCCCGGCGGCGGAGCAGGCAGGGAGCGCTCGCCGGAGGCGGCCGGAGGTGTTCCGCGGAGGTACGGGACCGAGTGGGGCGGCGGGGGGACCCAGCGCAGCGGCCGGGCGGGCAGCCTGTGCGGAGGGGGAGAGTTTTGGAAGAGTTGAAGCTTTCCGTCGCCGGGCCGGTGCGGCGGGAGGGGAGCGGTCTGGCGGTTGCGCTCCGTTGCTCCGACCGCTGTAGGAGGGGCTGGGGGGGCAGTGCTCGCCGTCGGGAGGACTCGGCCCTGCGGGGTTCGCCGTGCGCCCTGCCCACCTGGGAGCTGTGCCCACCCGCATGTTTCCCGTCACGCGTGTGTGGTGTCCCGCCCGCGGGGAACCCGCTCTGCAGCCCCCCGGTCTGTGCATGGCCCGAGCGCCGGGCTGAGAGACGGTTTAGTTATTTTTTTTGGAAAGGACTCGAGTTGCTAAGTTTGGCCATGTACCAAAACCACAGAAATTGGTCCCGTTGGAGAGTTGTAAGAGGAATCCCCTACCTTTGGCCACACGTCTTCTAAACGGCTCATGGGCTTTCAGGCATCGGGAGTGATGGACAGTTCATCTCTTGCCTTTGGTGATCACCCACCCTCACCGGCACTCCTGTGTATGTCATCTGCCAGGAGCCCTTGTCCAGCCAGAGGCTGTAATGGGTGGCCTGGCCAAATGCTATGACCTTAGTCCTATCACCTCCAGCTCCAAAATCCAAGAGTTCCTTATGGGGGTCTCTGAAGAGCGGCCGGTCACCAGATGGACACTGATGAGTGGTGGAGCAGGGAGCTGTTTGTGGAGCACTGCCTTGCTGCACTGCTGAGCATGTGTGTGTGGACAGAGAGCAGGGGATGGGGGATGAGGCTCTTCCTTGAGTTTCAGGTTTTCCTTCTCCCCACACAAAGCTGGATGCCTCTGAGCCTGGGTGGCAGGTACAAGAACCAACTGCTGGTTTTTGTAGCATCACTCTGAGCCCCTCAAAAGCCACTGGTCAGCTGTCCCCTCGCTCTGGCCCTGCATGCCCTAAGTCCTGGGCATGCTAAGAAACAGCAGCAAGCAGCTCAGTAACTTGACTAGTCCAAATTCCACCGTGATTGGCAGCATTTCTCAATCAAAAGTCTAATATGGCAGTCATTCCCCAAACCTACGTGTACTGAATCAGGTTCCTCATGAGCACAGCTAGAAAGGGGTTGCCTCAGCCCGAGCCTCTTTGCCCCCAGTGGCCCAGCAGTTACAGCATGCCAGGAAGGAGGGAGAGGCAAGCCGAAATCCCCTTGGGCAGGAAAAGGAGAGGAAGTAGGTTTTTCTTGCTCTAGATGCCTGCTTTGGCCAAAAAAATGGCTGCATCCTGCTTACTGCGCTTGTTGAGGAATAGCTTATGCCAGCCCTAACTCCAGGAGGGACTTCTCAGCTGAGCAAAGCAGAAAGAGGGAGTAAAGGAGAGCTGCAGAGAAATGAGGGTCAGGGGATTTTCTGCCAGCAGACCGCAGCAGTCAGATCTGCTGTCAGTGCACTAATACTCATGGACCATCCCTTGCCTGTGGTATGCATTAGGTATGCAATGAATACCAAGACTGTCCGTTCTGTTTGACAGCAGGAACTGAAGAATCAGGTAGAACTGCTCACTGCATTGCTGCACCTAAGCCTTAGATACATACAGACTTGAAAAACATACCCCAGACTCGCTGACCCAGGAGCTTAGGTTGAAATGCCCTGCCTGGCATGCGTCAACATGGCTGTTTATAATCACAAGTGAACAAGTGCTCATTGTTAAAAAACATGGCTTGTTTACTTCTGGAGTGGAGTGCCAAACAGAATTTTTTTTCCTTTGAATATCAGTTGTATGCACTGAGTTGCATATTCACTGCATAACATTTGATCACATGCAGAACCAACAGATTGTGACACAAAAAAGGAATCTCAAACTTTGCTATGCCAAAATCTCCCGTGAAAAGTAGCACATCAGTGAAGTGCATCTTCCCACCCCCATTTCAACTCTGTTAGCTTCTGCTGCACATGGTGCATGTGCATAAACATCACTTGGTAATCAGCACTGTGACCCTGCTGACCTGACAGGACAAACTTGAACAAACAAGGAAAAAAAAAGAAGGATCAAATAGGTTAGAATTTATATCCTCATTTTTATACCTTGTCATTATTGTTCCAAAGGGAGAGGCTCCCAGTAAAGGGGAATTTACCAGATTCACATAGAATTCCAAAGCCAAACTGAGTATTCTTTGCAGTGAGTCACAATATTAGCATGAAATCAGTTTGTGATTACTCAAGCTGAGTGCTATCTGGAACTTGGGGCAGGATTGATCTCATGTGTGGTGGGATGAAGCGAGTCACCCTCTGCAGACGGCTGTTTCTCCCCACTAACTGCAAAGGGAGCCTGTAGACAGATGCAGTTAGTTGTCCAAGTCTAAAGTTAGGCAATGTGAATCTCACCCCTCCCATATTTTTCACTGCTTAGTGTGTGTTTGTGCTGTTCTCCAGGCATTTACGCCTGAGGGGAGAGAGATGGAAGAAAAACACTCTGCTTTTGCTTCCCTGGGAAAACTCCTTTGGGAAATACCCAGGGCTGGAGCAGCAGCTGACAGTCTTAGCAGGGAAGATTTTCCCAGGACAGAGTTAGCTTCTCTTTGGTTAACTCCTGGTGTTTTAAGTACATAACAAACCAGAAGGTAGAAGAATAAGGACATGCCCTGCAGGTGGAAGCGTGATGTGTAATGAGATCTGGCTTTCATTTGTTTCACATTGCAGGACTGTGTTGATACCCTGTCCACCCTCTTCTCCCTTTGCTCCATGCAGCAAGTCCAAGAGCTTTCTGGTCCATATAGGGGCCCAAATCAATACAACAGCTAAAGCTGTCCCAGCAGCAGGGCTTGCACTCCTCTGAAAATGAGCTTATGTTTCCTGGCTCTTTGCAGGCACTGTATTTATATCTGACAAAATGTTTTAGTTTGCACTGGGATCGAGTACACAGAGACCCCTAGAAATAGAGTTGTCTCAAGTACCATACTCACTGGAGAGATCGGACCATGCTTCCAAAATACCTGAAATAAAAGTAAGCAACACAGGCTGAGAGCTGGGACTCTATAGCCCAGAAACATGAGGAGGTGAGACTGCTGGGAGCAGGATTAACTGCTTGGTTTATCCCACTTGGTGTTGCTGGTGCCAGAAATTCTTGACAGTGTTTTCTTGCATTTGTGGCCTTTCCACACCAAACTTCCCAAGCTGTAATTTCAGTTTTTCATTTTTTTATTATTTTGTGTGCATATCTTGCTGTTTCACTTCAAAGCTCCTCATCCAAGGATTTGTTTGCAAGGGACCTCGAGAGACCACATCCCAGGGTAGGGATAACTCCAGATATTCAAAGTCAGGGAGTTCGGTGTTCAGTTCTGGACTGTAGTTTGCCCAGCTTGTTTGTTCTTCAGACTGATCTGTGTATTTAAGAGGGAGAAAAAACACATGCTGCATTCTGTAATATGGAATAGATTTTAATATATAGATTTTAATATATATCCTGCAGCAGAGCAGCTCCTTCAGTGTGCAGGTCTGCTCAGGCTGACAGATCAAGGAGGGGAATGGAGTTTTTCTCCTCTCTTGAGCGCAAGTAATAAATCCTTTCACACAACTTCTGCGTATCCATACTGAAACGGGAGGCTGGTTGGGGCATCACTCCAGCCACTGCTTGTGTCGAAATACCCCATCTAGCTGCAGCATGGCCCTGGTCAGAGCATTGCAGTTAATTGTAAATTGCCCTTTACACTGGAGAACATGCACATGAGTGGATGTGCTTGATGCTGTCCAACTCCGTCAAATCCATTCTGGTTCTTCAAGGCCCTGAAGATCCATGTCCTTCCAGAAGGAAACTGGAGGCCTTGGGAGACCCCAGAGAAGCCAGCTCTTCAGGAGCACCGGCCACACAACACTTCTCTATGAAAGCTAATTCTGCAGGGTAAGTCACTTCATTCAGGTCCCTGGGGCTAAAACAATGCCTTAGTTTTGTGCAGGACATCCTAACCTGCTCTGTAGAAGAAAATTCTGGGAATTCAGAGGAGCTGACTGGTCTGTCTGCCAGATAGCTCAGGTGAGAGGTAAATGGCACATTGCAGCCTAGAGTGGTGGCTCTGTGGTTTCCATCTGGCATACCGGAAGGGCGATTTGAGGTGAAGGGTAAGGAAGAATGTAAATCAGCATTGTCCCAAACACACAGGACCAGGTGTGTTGTCCTCCTCCTCTTCCCTTTTTCCTCCAGCCCCTATGGCTGCCGGGACTCTGGCCAAGGAAGACAGGAGCAGTGGTGGAGAGCAGCTCTGCAGCAGCGATTCTGTGAACCGCTAACCAGGGCGACACACGTCCCTGTGATCTCGCAGCCGCCTCGTGACGGCTGAGCTACCTCTCTGGAGGAGGAAATGACTCACGTTCCTGTGGCCGGCTGGCCTCGGGCAGCAGCTTTCAGTGCCGGAGGGGCTATGTGCAATGAAAAATGGGACTTACAGCATAGAGCACTTTCCTTACGGCAGACTACCAACAGCAAACATTTGCTTTCGCTTCAGAATCACCTTTATCTAGGTTTTTCTATTAAAAACAAAACAAAGCAAAAAACCGCAGGCTATCGAAACCCCAGGTGGTATGGGAAGGAGGCTGCAGAGGTGTGGGAAGGGATGAGCTTGCTGCCTGCCACTTCCCCTTCAGCAGAGATCAGACAGTTTTCACAATGATGTGTCTTGTAGCTGGAAGCACCGGGAGCCCCAGCGTAACTGGGGTAATGGAGGAAAGGCTTGACTTGTGTGGGTTTATCCACATAGCAAGTGCTTTTTTCTGTTTTTTTTTTCCTCCTGTTTTTGTCACGCAGGGAGAACCAGGGGGAACAAGTGACACTGCACTGTTTTTTCCTGCCTCAGCTCTGGCCCAAAATAGTGTGGGGTGTGTGTGTCTGTCACTAATCCTCAAGATGGAAGGTGTGCCATCAGAAACGGGAGGCTTGCACCCAAGGCAACATATCTCATCCCTGAGCCCTCATCCTGCCCAGCATCACTTAGCTCTCAGCATCAACAGGGATAGAAAGGGGGGATCCTGGTGCCCTTCAGCTGTCACAGTACGGTAGTCACTGAGCACGTACTTCTGCTTGCAGAAGAGCAGGTTCAGACCAACTGGCCTCCTTTACTATGGGCACACAGTTATACTGGGAAAAATCACAGATATAATGGAAGAGCTGGCTCTGCCTTCAAGGTCTTCCATTGCTGCAAATTGAACTCTCACAGTGTAGACTGTTGTCTATACTGTGGGATCAGAAGGTTTGAAGATTTAATTTAGAAAGGTAAGGAACTAAAGTGAGGAGTGGTGAGGGGATTACTCCTAACCTTGGGTTGCATTGGGAGCATCTCACCTGTGCATACATTTGCTACTCAGCCTCACCCCAGTGCAGATGTTTGCAGCTTCACTGCTTCCCTCTTTATTTTCCTCTCCTCAGAGCGAGCTGGAGATGGTGGACCATCTTGCAAACACTGAGATCAACAGCCAGCGTATTGCTGCTGTGGAAAACTGCTTTGGGGCTTCTGGGCAGCCCTTAGCTGTGCCAGGACGGGTCCTTCTAGGAGAAGGGATTTTAACCAAAGAATGCCGCAAGAAACCAAAGCCTCGCATTTTCTTCCTTTTCAACGACATCCTCGTTTATGGCAGCATAGTCATCAGCAAAAGGAAGTACAATTCCCAGCACATCATTCCCCTTGAAGATGTCACTTTGGAGACGCTGCCAGACACCTTGCAGATGAAGAACCGCTGGATGATTAAAACCTCCAAGAAGTCCTTCGTGGTTTCCGCGGCCTCCCTCACGGAGAGGAAGGAGTGGATCAGCCATCTGGAGGAGTGCATCAGGCACCTGCTGACGAAGACGGGCCGGCAGCCCTCCACGGAGCACGCGGCCCCCTGGATCCCCGACAAGGCGACGGACATCTGCATGCGCTGCACGCAGACCAAGTTCTCCACGCTCACCCGCAGGCACCACTGCCGCAAGTGCGGCTTTGTCGTCTGCGCAGACTGCTCCAGGCAGAGGTTCCTGATGCCCCGGCTGTCCCCCAAGCCCCTGAGGGTCTGCAACCTGTGCTACAGGCAGCTGCTGGCGGAAAAAAAGAAGGAGGCGGAGGCAGATCGCAGGCAGCCGGAGCCGATCGGCTCTGCCATCCCAGCCTACGAACCCTCCAGTGGCGATGACAGCGACAAGTCTGATGACGACAAAGCTGAGCAGTGGCCAGCAGACACAGAGTTTTATACCTCAGAAGTATCCTGGTCATCTTTCCATAGCTGACCTTCTTGGGAGTTGGTGGCATTTAGACATCAGGAAGCCAACTTCTGGCCTCCAATGTGTGTCCTTCTTGATGTTTTCTCTGGAGGCCGTGCCTGGGAAGGTGGGTCTTGGCCCCTGTGCGTGGTGTCTGTGTGAGGAGCAGAGATGGGGTTACCCCTCTCAGAACGTGTCTCATACGACACAAGCACAGAGAACAACAGCTCGGTGAAGAGCAGGGACTGCAGCAGAGACCCGTGGATCAGCCTTGGCCAAATTAACTCACCCTTCAGTGCCTTAGTCTTCCCGTCTGCAAAAACAGAACAATACTAACTTTTTTTCTCAAATTTTCTTTGAGATTGGCTCTTGGGAGAAAAAGGAGCAAGAAATCCTGGACTTAAACATGCTTACCTGCTAGTGGTGTGTTCCTCTGTCGCAGTGAGGGGCACACTGGATGGCATTTTCCATCTACATCAGAAATTCTCATTGCAAGCCTGCCAGCCTGAGGGGTATCCTCTCATCCCCACCTGCTAAGGTCTGCACAGGCTTCCATGTCTGCACCCAGGTCTCTCAGCTTCATAAACACCAAGGAAATGGTGCTTCGATTGCAGGGACCTCATATGAGGTTTGGTGTGAGCAACCTCAGCAAAGTGCTGGAGCATCCAGCTCTCTTGCATGGAAGGAAGCCTTTTTGGTGGTACTGGGTCGGGAGGGAGGAAGGAGGTACAGGTACAGGGGACAGGTACAGTTAGACAGAGGAGTGAAATAAGGAGGGAGAGGCTTAACCACAGTTGACTCAGCTAACTGCAGATCTCAAAACCAGGCAGTTTTGACAGACTGCCAGCAATGTGATGAACTCAAGCCTATCAGGTAAAAGGATAGCCCAGGGAGGACTTGTTAAAAGTGTTTAAAAATCTAGGAAAATGCCCCAGATTGAGATCCTATGAAGCACAGCACTTCCACTTCCCTCCCAAGCAGGAGCCCAAGACATTGAATGTTCGTTTGTGGGCTCACCTCACATCTATCAGTCTCATGAGTCCAAAGTTAAGGTCATTTATATATTTCCAGGATTGGAGCCTGAGACTTTACAGTTAACTCAAGATCAACTTTAAAGTTCAAATTAAGTTAGAAATAAACTGCGTCTATTCAAGTATTCTGTCATAATGTAGTGTGGGAGTAAATATACTGAAAATCAGACAACAGCAATTGTTTTGCAGCAGACGCTTCTACAAACTCCGTTATTACTTTTAGTATATTTTTGTATTATGTATTTTATGCTCTGGAAAAGGAACATGGCTGAGAGTACACTGCCAATGGTACAAGCTGTTTCCTTACCATGACCTGTTCCAAACAGCGAATTGCCTGCCAGACTTAGGGGTTTTTAAATTTCAATTCAAAGTAATCATTCTTACTGCCTTTTGTAAACTGCCACTGTTCCAATGAATTTGTATCACTTGACTGTGTGTGAATAAAGATACAGCCAACAGGAAGAAGCCAAGAAAATACAACAATAAGGCATCTTGTTATTTAACAAGAGTCTTAATCAAGAGCTGGGATGTGTGCTCCGGTTCAGGCCCAGCCAGCCAGCACGAGTTCTGACTCCTCAGCCGTGGGGTGAATGCTCTGGGTTTCTCTTTGCTGCTTAAAGGTAAATGTGAGTAAAAACATTGCCCAGTCTGATGCTGCTATTCTATTTATACCATGTTATTGCCCAAGCAGGTTTTCCCAAGTGTTTTGCAATCCCCTGCAGTAGTCTGTATCAATCCAAACAGTATTTTTCTGGTGGGGGCACAGCTCAGAGCAGGTCAACAAACATTATGATCTTAGCAGATGGTTCTGGGTTTTAAAGAAATAAGCACACAGACTTCTGTTTTTTCCACCCCTCTCCAAGCTTAGCTCATAACTCTGCGCAGCGGCGATTGTTTTTATAATGCCTCACTCCCACCGGAAGGGTGTACATGCTATGCAAACAGAAAATGACCTTAAAAATAAACAGCCGTTAGAACGGTTCACAAGCCAAAAATAGCCCAGCTGCTAAACGCACATCCATAGCTGACATTCCAGTTCCCTGCTCCGGAGGCAAAGCTCCCATTTTCTTCCTAGTAACTGGCTCCAGAAATGTATTCCAGTTTTGAACCTACTAAACTACTCCTTAATTCTCTTGGAGATCAGCTTTTCTTTTTATCTTATGTGTCCGAAGGTCCTACTGTTATCAGCCCCCAAAGAACTATGAACTGTTTTTATCCACTAATGAAGGACACGCACGCCTCTAACAAATGTCTTCTTGTTGAGAAAGTTTTTCTTAATCACAGCAGGAAAAAAAAGAAAAAAAAACACCACCACACAAAACCCAGACAAACAAATTCCACCAAAGCCAACCCAGGCTCTTTTTTCTGTGTGCACTGTGGTTGATGGCCTCTCTAAAAACACACATACCCGCATACCTTCCAGCAATGGGTACGTCCCTGTTCCTTACAGGAGGTGGAGAAGAGTCAGAGTGGAAAAGCCATGACACCCTTGTGAATAATGGAGGATAAGGGGGGTTCACATCACATACACACAACTGCTGTTTTGAAACGTGGTGTTTTGGATTCGAGGAGGTGCACATGAGCATTTGCACTTCCAGAGGATTTTTACCTGTGTGTGTTGCGGTGCTTTCTCCCAGAGCCCTCCCCATGGCTGCATGTGGCTCCCAGCCATGCCGGCAGTATCGGGGAATCGTGCTGCTGCCAAATGCGGAGATCTGCTGAGGTGGGCATGAGTTTGAGAAGACATTTCACATGGAAGCCCCAAGTAACCTAGTGATTCTTAAACTGTTAATGCATATGGTGAAAGGAGCCTGCCCAGGAAAACATGGGGAAATTTAAACAAAGCCTCTCCCGGTCTCTCCTGTTGTTTTATTAGCCAAGCTGGGGAGCTCAGCACTGGGATTAGAGCCTGGGGCTCCTGGCTTCTGGCCTACTGAACACATGGGTTTTACATCATGGGTTGTGCTGTTACAGTTCAGTCTGGAGTTTTCCAGCATGATTCTGTCTCCGGTGTATTAATGGGGCATTTCCTGATGTTTTGGGTTTTGTTCTTTTCTGATCTAAATGAATTACTTACCAGGGACTCATTCAAGTTTGCAAACCCATGCGACTAGGAAGAGCAGTAGCTTGAATGCTCACTTTGGAAAAACATCTGCAGGCTGAGGATTTTGTGGGGTCACATCCTTCTCCTGCAAGGCTCCCAGACACGATGCGTGGGGATCAGTTGCCACAAGGGCTTCTTTGCTCAGCCCCTGCCTGTAGGTGTCATGGCCCAAAGGCCACAGCACTTATCAGCCATCCCTGCTGCACACCAGCCGTGGCACTGCCTGGCCCTGGGGAGCACTGGTTCAGGAAATCAGATGGCTGAAAACTGCTCCTTCTGCTCCCCTGAGTGGAAACAGGAGCCCAGGCACTTTTAGAAAAATGCAAGTTTTTTGGCTCTCAGAAAAATGGTTACTTTTCCGCTGCGCACGCAAGAGCTGGACAACAGTGCCCAAAGCTGTCAGGAGCAAGACTAGTGCACTGAGCACGGAAAGCAAAACCTGGGTGTCAGTTAGCATCACACCTGCTGAAATTGGTGGGGGTTCTCCAGCAAAGAGATGGCAGCACAGAGTTAAGGGCCATGTGGTGAGGCAACCCTCTCCTCTCCAAAGCTGGGAAGAGGACGACAGCACTGCTGCAGCAGCCAGTCACAAAAGCAGAAATAAAGGTAATGGGGAGATTTGCCGTAAAGTCTTAAAAAGCTAATTGCAGCATGTGTAATCTGTCAACAAAACCGAACAAACACTGACTTCAGACTTGGCATTATGACACTTGGACAGGGTGAGGAGTGCCCACTTACCGCTCGCTTCCATCTGTCTTCCATGTCACTGGAAAAGTGTTTTGAAGTGATGAGAACAACCACTGCCCAAAACTCCAGGCACACATGTACACTGAATTCATTAATGGCAACTTGCACCTGCAGTAAATTTCTCAACTGTAAGCAATAGCAACATCTGAGTTTAAAGCATCACCATTTAAAGCTCAACTTCCAGAAACCTCGCCACAGAGAGATGAATCTTTATTTTAGGGGAAAACTGAAATTATCAGAGCAGTTTCACTTGTTTTCACATACAAAAGAAGCCACACCTGCACATTGTTCTACTTACAAACTTGTCACGCAAAAATGAACAACTGGCTGGGGCATTTGCAACATGGCCCTTGGAGCTTCATGGTGCCACCTGCAGCCGGTGTCACCCCACACCAGCACCAGCTGAGCAGCCCAAGGCTGCCCCCTCCTCACGGAAGTCAATGCTGAAGTGACCACCCTAATCCCAAGGACAATACAATAGTGGCAGAATCAAGCTCCCCATTTTTAATTTTTTTTAAAAAGAGTAAAATTCAATACGCTGCAAAAAGCCTGCTCTGGAAAGTTTTATTCTAAAGGCTTTATAGCTGCTCCTAGTTCTTTGGAGAAGTAATCTGTCAGCAATGCTATCAACTTCTGCTGGAGACTGGCATTTTCCATGACAAGAGCAATCAGCTCAGATAAACCACTCCAGTCAAAGGGGCAGAGAATAACCATGGCTTCATCACACAATTTCTTCTTCTTATCAGGAGGCAATTCCAATAAAATCTGAGAGACCGGCTTGAGCTGTCCAGTTTCACCACAGAAGCAGTCATGAAGTACTGCTCCTAGAAAAGAGAGATGTTACTCTTCACCAGTTGAATATTAAAATCTAAAATTCTATCCACAGCCTTCACCAATGTTCCCGCCTTTACTAGGAAGCAATGCAGAGTTGCATATGCCTGTACTTTAACTAGATTTATGCAGAGTGTTCAAAGCTCCAAGAAGGATTTTTAAAGCTTTCTACATCCACAGCAACCACAAAGGAACTCCGGACACAATCCAAGCTAATAGTGTCAGGCTAGAAATCAGAAACAAAATAATGCTCCTTCTGGCACTGGTCTCTTTAGGCTAAGCTCTCCTACTAAATAAAACCACGCTCAAGGAAAACTCGTGACCAACAACTGCCTTATCAGTGCCATTAACCCATCGCCTCTTACAAGAGATTCCCAGAACCACCCAGCTTTCTGCTTCAGTGCAGCTGCACACCGCAGCCTCCCCTTCCCATGAACCCAACCTGCAAAAGGTGTCGCAGACACCAAACCCATCAGCTCCTGGGCTGGACCCATCCCTGCTCTCACCTGCCAAACCAACACCCCCCGCACTGCCCACCCCAGCATGGCAGGAGACGCTCTGGGCAGGAGAGTGTCCCTAGCTGCTCAAGGTGACAGCAGGGACACCCTCTGCAGCTGGTGGCAGTGGCTGCTGCTGAGAAACCCCCGTCACACTCCTGCAGGGCTGTTCTCTTCCAAGGGGACACCAGCCTGACTGGCAACACAGGGGCATTCCAAGAGGAGTTCACAGGGCTGATCCTGCTGCCCAGAGACACAGAAACCCTGAGAGAAGGAAGGACGGGCACTCCCAACAGAGGGGCCTCAGAACTGACTCTGTCCCCAAAATTCCAACCTGCAGCCACTGCTCCGAAAGAGTCATTTATGCACTCACAGGGATGCAGTCTTCCATTAGACAAGAATTCTTTGATTTGCACATATTACTCAGTCGGCAATTTTTCCCATGATACCACAGATATACTTGAAAGCCTACAATGGCTGAATTTGTCTTCAAGGAGCTTTCATGAGAACATCAATATCTGATTCAGGGGCACTTAATGCAAAAGCCACTACAAGTATCAATGTCCAAGTTCCTCGTTTCTTGAGACACAATTTGTTACATGATCGCACTTGTTCCCCCTAAGCAACACATCCACAATCCATTCTTCTCAGAGCAAGGAGTCCTTAGAAAGCACCATACACTGCAAGATTCTCCAGTGACCACTGCAAATGGAAGGTAATTCATTCTCTGATTGTTGGTGCATGGCAGCAATAAGGACAATCCTGGCTGTCCAGTCCCACACCTGGCCCAGCTCAGAGCCTCTCCCTTCGCTCTGCTTGTCCCACAGCTGGGGCACTGCTCTACCTCAGCAGGTGGGAACCCGGGCTCTACCAGCCAAAAGCAAATGGTTTGTTAACAGCCTGTGCAAAGCATTTCAGAGCGGCCACTCTCCCAACCTCCCACCTCTGCATGAGTTCCCCTCTGCAGCACAGGAGCCAAAGTCAGCAAGGCCACTGTCACCCTGGAAAGAAACACTGACATGCCTTCCCGACACACACCTCATTTCTAAAGAGACAACATGTGAAACGGCACCTTGTAGAGCCCCCAGCGCTGCACAGCCCTTGCCTTCAACCCACTGCTGCTACAGAGACTTGCTAGGGAGTTAACCACACTTCTTTTTCCATAGCAAAATACACTTACCTATAATCACTCCAGGTGGACCTGCCAGCAGACTTTCAATAAATGCTCCTGCCCCTGCCAGGGGATGACGTCTTTTGACATCAGCTGCCATCGCGTTCTGTTCCGAGAGATGGCAGAACAGCAGAATCAAATGATCAACATCAACGGGCATCTTGGTCAGTCAAATCCTGGAAAAGATGTTTTAAATTATGTTTGGATCACTGCAACAGGGACTAAATGGTGCTGCTAAACAGATAGAGTGCAGGAGTCTATGAGACTAAAAGGACAAAGGCACAGTTGATAGAGGAAAAAAATACATTCTCTTTCATTTCTGAGAAAGACAATCCCGCTTGGAAACAGCTGAAGGTTACTGAATCTGAAAATGAAATCACAGGGCAGACCTGAAAAGTCTGTTTTTATGACAAATTCAGAAGAATAAGCAAAGACAAGTACCAGCAACGAGACACCTAAGACAGTTTCTGTCTAATTCCACAGTATGTTGGCTGTGACTCAAGCAAATGCCGTGTGCATTCAGCATTGCACACAGCTCTGGGAAAAAGGTAAAGCAGAACCTCACTCTACTGCAACCAGCAGATTAGAGTTGACAAATCTGTCTCGTATTTTTTCCTTGTCTTAAATCTTGCCACGAAACAGTTTTTTGTTTTCATATATCGCTTCTTCTCCCCATTTTGTTACGTGCTTAAATACTTACACGCTGATTTCTGAAGACAGAAGGGCACAGATTTCAGAAGGAGTCAGAAGAGAGACCTGGGACTGGGAATCAATGGGGGGCTCTGGAGTCAGGGCATCAGAACCTAAGGGTGTTTCCTGGGATGCCTTTATGAACCAGGCAGCCCAGCAAGCTTTCACCCTGTGTGGCTTTCTTAGTCCAAAGCTCTTTTGTACATTCCTCTAAGACTTTGCACATCCTTTGCATCCCATCCCCACTCCCCAGCAGTACCCAGAGAAAACCCACTGGTCCAGACTCTGTGTCTGGGGCTACAGAAGTGGGGGAGCCTCCCAAGAATCTTTCCCCAGCACAGCTCAGATGGCAGGAAGGAGCCTCACAGCACTTGCAGAGGTGTCTCCTCTCCAGTGAGAGGCTGTTTTTACTGGCTTGGCAGGACCCAGCTGCTCTCCCTGACACACTCCTAACACAGCTGACCTTATGGAATCACTCCAGCAGAGCAGAGAGAGGAGTAGTGCTGTGCATTAACCCTGCAAGGGCCTCTGCAGCAGAGCTTTCCACTGCAGTTCATGCGGGGGAGACACCCCCCAAACCTCAACAAGACAGGCTGGTGTCAGTCACACCCATCCTGTGGCCAGGGGAGGACTTGTCTCACTGGGTATCCTGCTTCAGCCACATATCTCCATTCTGCTAACATCACATACAAGACAAATACAACGCCAGCAGGCCGAGAAAGCCTCTGCATCCGTGCTGGGTCCCAAGAGGCACTCGGGATGTCACACGCTGCAGCCATCTGTTTGCAAGGGAACAGCCTTAATGATGAGAGGTTCTGCATAATCCACTAGCTACAAAGTTAATCAGAGGAGGATGACAAGTAGCCTGTCATGGTTTGCTGTTTCAAGACTTCAGCAGTACCAGTGCTGTTCCTCCAATACAGCTGTCAGAAGTATAAAATGGGGTCTGAAATGCAGCTGGTGTAGCCCCCGAACAAGGGCAGAAATGGTGTGCTGTGTGTGTTTGGGATAACACATGAAAACAGTATTAATGAACCAGAGCCAGAGTTCACCTCCCCCAAAATCATGAGAAACGGCATGTAAGAGGCACCTATAGAGTGATCCTTCGCTGGTTTAGTCTCTCGTCAGCCCACAGTGACAAGCTTCTTGAGACAGCAGTTGATTCTGGACAAGTGTGTTTAACAAGTCCTTGCTGTCACCATGCTGCCTAGTTGCTCTCTGAACACGTTTTTGTTTTGACACCCAGAGCATCTTTTGCCAACCAGTTCCACGATTCACAGCTCAGTGGGTGCACCCTGCCTTCTGTGCCATGGTATTGCTCCTGCTGTTCGCCTCTGTGCCGTTCACAGCCGCAACCAAAACTCTCTCAGTTCTAAAGTAGCCCCATCTCCCTTTACACAGATGCCCTCCCATACTATGTTATCTTTGTCCGTATCCTTCCTAGCTCTACAACAGCCCTTTTGGCTCAAAAAGGACTAGAGTAGATCAAACTGCACAGACTATTCAAGTTGTGGCTGTGACCTGGATTTATTCAGCAGCCTAACAACATCTACTGCCCTGTTCTTGGTTTTCTTCCCTGTCCCTCCTAACCTTCTTGTTCCCGTCTGACCTGCTGCTGAGCACTGGGCTTGTATTGTCAGAAATCTGTCCACAGTGACCTCAAGCTCTTTCCTGAGAGAAAATAGGCCACTCAGAACCCAGCGCTGTGACTGTACAGTCAGCGTTATCTTTCTTCTGGGGCTATTCACCGACACTAACCAACACCTACCGTTTCACTGACCGCTGGCTCATGTTGACCCCGGCAGCTGGTGGCAGGCAGGGCAGTGCTGTGGGCAGGTGGCTTCTTGGCCCGGAAAGGCTGTGGAACCCTCAGTATAGAGTCAAGCATCATCTCTCTTCCTTGACATGTCAGCACAGCACGTGCACACAGTGCAAACTTGATTTCCTTTGAGACCAGTATGGTATTGTATGCACAACATGGCACCAGCAGCACACGAACTGGGGCTCTTCAGTCAAGCACAGCAATGCTGGGGTTTAAGGCGGTGGCGCTGGGACCACATCCTCTGGGCAGAGTTAGGAGACAGTGGAGGCCATATGCATGGATGGGAAGTGAGCTGCTGCAAAACGCTGGAGCCACTTTGTTCAAAACACTTGGCATCATGCTGCTTTGCATGAATGTTGAAGGTTCCCAAAGATGCACCAGGGCTAAACAAAAGACATGAGGCAGCTTTGAAGCTGGCTCTGCTATTGGGGTGTGAGCAGCCTGTAGTTGGTTAATTGAATTCCTGGTTGCTATCTGAAAGCACTGTCCAATTCTGGTTTATTGCATAACAATACAGTAAATTACGCACAGTAGAAATACATACCTTTGTCACAAGGCTGTGTGGCAGCCTAATTATTTGGTATAAGCAGAGCACTTTGAAGACATAAAGCGCTACAAGAGCCCTCCTTATTATCCTCATGGCTACTTATCATTAGTTGCACGATGTGAAGGCTCAGCTTCGCCCTGCACTCACGGGGATGTGCTGCTGCCATTGTCAGCAGCCCCAGTCACACAGGGCTGGGCTGGGGACATGAAAGCCTGAAATTAGGATTAGACTCAGCAGCAGCGTAGGTTCCTGCAGAGTTAAACTTCACAGACAGTAGAAAGCCTCAAGTATGCAGGCGGCTGCCAGACAATGGGAGGCTGTTCGCTGTGGTTATGGAACAAATATTTTTATACACAGATTCCTGGAGAGAATGGCTGGGAAAAAGCAAGCAAGCCCCTTTTATGGAAACCAACAAAAATCAGATCCAAGAGCCTGCCTTGCCAGCACCCTATTTAGCATTTTATTACTGACTTTTTGCCTGCACAAGCAATTAATAAACTGCAGTTGGGTCAAAAGTCTGTTATGTGAACTTTAGCTTGTGGACAGGCGCAGAGCAGACAGCTGATTCCTACTGATGCTCCAGCAAGTCTTTCACTTTAACGCGGTATTTGCCTGTCTCCTGCCTTCTGGAGCGACTGGAAGCATTTGCTTCTGAAGTCTCTCTTTCCCGTGGCCAAATATTACATTCAGCCATTGGTGTCGTTTGTATCCTTCACTGCTCTAAAGCTGAGCAAGTCTCCAACTTAGGATTTCGAACATCTGGTTATGTGGGGCTTAAAATGCACCTTGAAAGGCAAGGTGGAAAAGTTAGATAGCCCCCTCATTTTGGCCTGGAAGAGGAGGATTTTAAGAGCCAGAGATGTTTGAGTAAATGCAGGTGGCAGTCAAAAGTCAGAGATACCCTGGCTGCCTTTCTTGCAGAAAACTTCCACTGGTATTAAACAGAACTGCCTGCCAGGGAGAGGGCAGAAATCTAGAGGAACTATCCATTGGTATGGTTAGCTGGGCAAGAACAAAAAAATCACATTGGAAGTGCATACAAATAGAGGAATGAGCTAACTTACTTTTCTGCACCAGGATGGGCTTTACCCACTGGCTTACACGCCCCAGCAGCAGACACGGATCTTCTCCAGCTGGGAGGGAACGGCGGTGTCTGGGGAGGGACAGTCGGGGCTGATGACACCTCTGCCCCTGCTCCGCCATCTCTCTCATCAGGAACCTTCCCATCTCTGTGTTCATTCAGGAGCCAATTCTGACTCAACTGAGTGATTCTCCAGTTGTTTTGTCATAACATCTCAACACAAGGAGCTGCTCAGGGAGCTGCAGTGAGGTGCGGTAAAAATAAGACCTTCCAAGCTTTTGTTTTGTTAGATCAATTTTGACTCCAAATTACAAAGATTATTCATAATATCTTATTGACTAATACAAAAATAACAAAGCCTTCAAACTGTCATCACATTATACGTACGAGGGAATATCTGAGTGTGCTCTACTCCAAAGCAGCATGTCAGAGCACAGGAAAGATTTAATTTCACCCTAAATAACTCCTGCCCACTGAGGCAGAGCAGGAAATAAGGAATACCGAACATTTACATCCTGGTAGACACTCCTGTGCAGAGTTTAATTAGTTAAGGTCAAACACCAGTGTAAATATTTCATTCCCCTGCAACAAAGAAAGTAGCTACTTTATGCAACCTAGCAGTTCCCTCTTCATCCCGATTGCTGTGAACCTCTACTGACATTCATTACGTTCCTTCTTCTTCAGTGCTCATGTTTTGACCGCAGGGTCTGAGCATGGTTAGCTGCATAATAGTCCTATTACATTTGTGTAACACACCATTTCCTATGGAGAGATTGCAGAGTTTAACAAAAAAGGCATTCAGGAACGAGATGGGAAGTTACTCGAGGTCACCCAGCAAACAGGCAGAAGAGGCAGTGAAGGTGATAACCCTTCTCAGGCCCAGCAAAATGGGCTTTCCACCAAGCCACACTGCTGTACCTGCTGACAGCTCAAGCCTTGTCTTTGTTGGAAGCTCAGCAGTGACACCAGATGAAACCGCACCATTTTGAGGGAATTGCAAAGGTACAGATGTTCGAACGCAGCGTCTTCACCAAATGTTGAAAGCCGTAACGTTCATGTTTGCTTAAATCCTTCCTGCTGAACAGTCATCCAAGGAAACTAATGGCTTCATTTTTGCAGACTTCAGAATGATTTTATATATTTACCTCTTAGGCTCTTCTGGAATTCATAAATCACACTTAATGAGAAGTATTAGCACACGCTTACTGCAATTACATGATGAATGTTTGATTTCTGGCTTACAGCCTGAAAAATACATAGATTTCTGTGATCTCTAGAAAGGTAAAGATGAAACCTCATGTTTTAATTAGGGGCTAATAGCTTTAGTTCACTGCAATGCAAAGGCCTTTGGTTTCTTAAAAGCTTTCCAACCCAGCTGAAAGTCTGCCATTCAATTAGTCTGGAGTTATACATCAGCTAGTCAAGCAATGACAGCCTTTCTAAGAAAGCAGTGCTTTCTTCACAAGAGCTTTTGCTCTGGGGAAAATAATGCATTTCTTTTACATCCTCTGGCTGCACCAGTGCTGCGAAACTGCTGCTGGAGACCGAACCCGGCAGGTCCTACCACTGCAGCTACGCAGGATTGAACCCTTGAGTTTGCATGTGTTTCACTAGAGAGTGCTACTGGAGTTGCTGCAACACCGCGAGGAGAAAATGGAAAAATTTGATTTCCATGCGAATCTGCATAGTCTTTAACAGAAATATTAAGATTAGTATAAATGCTGTGTGACCTGAAATATGTGCATGTGAAAGCACCATAACAACAATTAAAAGAGAGGCCTGTATGGACAGTGAAGGATGCCACTTCATCAAGCGGACAAATGTGTTGCTGCTGTCAAGCCCCACACTGCTGAAATCGCAGCACAGACAGTGGGGCAGAGGCAGAGTTTGCAGCAAATCACGTATGCCAGTCCTCCTTCTGATAGCCCAGCAGGCTAACAGGAAGACAACAGCAACGGGATATAAAAGATATCCTTAAGGGTATATAGGATTTGTCCAAAAACTTAGTTTATCATTGACAATCAAGAAGAACCCAGGAGAGTAAGTGAGGACTTGACTTGTCCTCTGCGTTGTGCGCAAGCAATCCCAGTCAGACCACTTGGAAAGGTATATGAGAGTACGGCTGTGTAAAATCAATTTGCTTAGTGACTTTGAATAATACAACCTTCTTCCCCTACTATAAGAACTTCCAGTTAGTTTTGTAACACTAATTTCCTGTAAACCAACCAAAAGGGAAAAAATACATGCTAACCACCATCAGGTTGCAGTCATCAAATTGCTTTCATCTGAACAAAACACGGATGCTCTCCGTAGCTTTTTGTTGTGCATGCCAAAGAGAATTTCACTTCTAAAGAAGAGCTATCCTGGCCCACCCAAGTCCTTTGCAGCACAAGCCATCCTCCCAAAAGAAGAGGTGAGTGTTACTGGTGTGACGGATTCACCGTTCATCCGTGACAACTGGGAGCAGGTGACTGCAGCCATGCCATCCCACCCCACCCATGTCCCACACACGTATGGCAGGAGCTATAAATCGTGACCTGTAAGAGAGGAAAGCAGTTCTGCCGGAGCACAGCAGCCTGTGATCAGGCTACCGTGGACAATACAACACACCGCACCACTGGTATCATCTTAAACAATATGGTGAGAAATAATAAAAGAATAATGACAAACTGCTGGTAGTATCACACCCCACCGCTACCCTCAGTCAGCAGCCGTCACCCGCACAGCCCACCATTGCTGGCTGGTGGTGTCATTGCCACCTCGCACAAAAGCAGCTGAAGGGGAAAGGTGAGTGGCTGCCCAAAATCATGCAGCAAACCATGGCTGCAGCAGACTGGTCAGCTTCCTTCAACAAACTGCCCTGAGTCCAGCAGCAAAGCACCTCGGCAGCCCACCCTGCTCCCCAGAGCCCAGGGCAGGGGAGCAGCCCCAGCCACTGGCTCCCCCAGCAAGGACAGACCCTGCCCAGAGGGTTGCACAGCCGCCTCCTGCCAGCAGCCCATGCAGCCCTCTTGGAGAGATGGAGGCTGTTGGGGAACATTCTTCCCCAGCAAAGCCCTCTGTAGGTGGAAGGAGAGAGGTTGTCCTTCAAAGAATGCCCATGTAATGCTAATTCATGCTACTTTTCATAGTTTAGTAAGTGAGAACTGACGTTACACACACAATGTAAATGGGTTGAGCCAAGAGCCACCAGACCCTCTCCATGGGGGCACGTACTCACCCTGCAGAATCTCAGCTCTGAGGTTCAAAGCAGCTCCCTGCCTGAGCCCCTTTTTGGCAGATTACCGCTGCCGGTGAGGTTCTCACTGCCTGCTGTAAACATTAATGGGATCTCAGAATTACCTGCTTTTACAGTTCTCTGTGCTCTCTAGAACTGCTAGATGTACAAGAGATGATCCAATTTCACCTGAACGGCTCCAAATCAGGAGCAAATCTGGATGTTATCGTCGGCAAGACAGCAAGAAGTGCTGCTGTGTGCATGTGCCTATGAGCTTGCACCAATCGTTTCTTCAAAGCAGGCTGGAAAAAGGAATCATTCAGTGGGTCATTCCAGGGAACCCCCTTCCACAGCAGAAGGATTTCACCAAAACCCTGTAAAACCTCCAGTTAGTGAACACTATAGCAACTAATTAGGCAGTGTCACAGGTGCTGTGATGGCCACCATGGTGCACCACCTGAGCACCTGCTCCCTGCCCTTAGCTCAGGGTCTCCGTTCCAGTTCCCGTGCTCCCCCAGAGCACTGACCCCAGGAGCCTCCACCGTGCCGTTGGGAACGGGACCTTTAGGAGGACTGTGCTGTGACAGTGACCAGCAAAAGACCAGAATTTCACAGCTCAATGCCCCTTGGTCCTGCAGGGTCCGTGGGAGCAGCAGTTACACACGGGCCATCTGTACGCGAGATGTGAGCACCACTCCAAAGGCAGGCAGAGCTGCTAGAGGTGCAGACTTGAAAGTGACAAAACCAAACAAAGAAATGCAAACTCCCAAAAACCAAGCAATTATTCTTTCCTCACTTGCCAATCTGCCTGTGATCAGTCTTTGCAAACTGGCGGCTGCTCAGCTCACAAAATCCACTTGTCCTTCTGTAATCACGAGGGTAAAACCGCCTTCCTCTGCCTGATTGTGTATTTTCTCGCTATAATTAAATGTGACATGCAGCTGCAGTAAATATTTGTGCAGTCATAGCTCACATATGATAATGGTCAAAAACCGACTTCACCAGGGAACGTGTATGAATTCTAGTCTAGTCTGTAGCTGGGCTGGTATTTCTGAACTAATACAAATTCATTAAACCCAGAAATTTAACAGTCCACTAGCAAAAAAAGAACTTACCTTTACTTTTAACAGGAAGAGATAACTGCTATCCATATAGTAAGGCTGTCTTGAGAATCTGAATTTAAGAAATAATCTGATTGCCACTAGGTGGCACATCTCAATTAGTAATCTGTGCTTGAATTCATGATTGCCTTTTTTTTTTTTTTAATATTCCCTATCTTTGCTAACATAACACTTTGTGATCATGCTTGCTTTCTATTTTTAAATCAGACAGCTTTAAGAAAAAAAAATTAACTAAAAATACACCATCTGCCAGTGAAAATCAAGCTTGATTCTGTCACATTTAAACCCAAACCAGGTTAACAACCAGAATCACAGATGGTTTCTTTATATGAATATGTACATCTCCCCACAGTGACTCTCTCAGCTGCTTCCCAAACCGCTGGCATGGCACCACCTCGTTTCCTAGGCGACAGCTGTGCCTCGCACTCAGCTCGGACGTTACACGGCTGGGATGCATCTCAGAAGGTTCCATCGCTGCCTGCGCGGGTCCCGCACCGCCCGGGATGCAGCGGTGGGCAGGCACCTCGCTCCAAAGAACAGCAACAGATGGGTGCTGATCCATTCTCATGCAGCTGCTCTTCTCCTCAGATGATCAACTCTGCTGCAGGATTCTTTTAACTTGTCCAAATCCCCACAACAGGCTACACACCAGATATCATTGTGACCTTGATGTGATAGCACAGGGCTGTAGTCAGAGCAATAAAGGCAGAATTTGATCCTTCTGCAGCACTCAACACTGACAGAAACCACTGAAATACAAACAACAAAACCACTGTGGGGCGCTGCATTCATCATCCCTCAGTACTTATGTATCAGGGTCTCCTCAATCAGAAGCGGTTATTTCCTAATTCTCACGTGTCCAAACACACTTTGGATGAACACTTGAGCTGGCTTCTGTTCTTCTTCTATTACCATCAGTGAAATGTGTTTCAGACCAAATTGCAAACCTATTGCTACCACTTCGAAAACAGGTACCTGCCATCTTCTAAGAAGTTCGATGAGAACCAAACCTGTTAAACGATACAGAGAATACACAGAACTCAATTCACTTCTTCCTGGTTCTACTTCAGTCATCTGAAAACCTATGGAACTTAAAGTTCACTGATGTCTGAAGCCACCTTGAAACCTGCTAATGATCTGTTTAAATACTGGATACTGTTATAAACAAATTGAAACCACCATCTTTCCCATGGCCTGCTTTGCAATCAGATGTCAACTTCTTTCATGTCTGCGTTTGAAGAGCTGATAAGAAGGTGCCAGGCTCCATCCCTCTCTGTCATTCAATCACCTGCTGTTCTTAGCAATGGATCACTTTGCAAAGAGTGCGTTTAATTAGTGAAATAACCAGAAAATTGCAACTAAAATTAACAGGGTACCTAAAAATATTTAGATGGATATACAGACTGTGTAAAGTTGTAAAAAGCTAATTGCAGAGTGTGTGATCTGTCAACAAAATTGAACAAACACTGACTTCAGGCTTGGCATTATGACACTTGGACAGGGTGAGGAGTGCCCACTTACCGCTCACTTCCATCTGTCTTCCACGTCACTGGAAAAGTGTTTTGAAGTGATGAGAACAACCACTGCCCAAAACTCCAGGTACACATGTACACTGAATTCATTAATGGCAACTTGCACCTGCAGAAGTAAATTACTCAACCGTATGTAACAGCAATATTCACCAGTTAAAGCTCAACTTGTAGAAACCTCACCACACACACAGAGATGAATCTTTATTTTAGGTGAAAACTGAAATTACCAGAGCAGTTTCACTACATACAAAAGAAGGCACGCCCGCAAATTCTACTTACAGACTCGTCTTACAATAATGAACAACTGGCTGGGCTATTTGGCAACATGGCCCTTGGAGCTCACAGTGTCACCTCACAACAGCACCAGCTGAACAGCCCAAGGCTGCTCCCTCCTCACATTTCAGCACCAGATCTTAGAGTTCATCTGGCCTACAGCAAAACACAGGCCTCTATGATGCTTCTTATCAATATGTTAAGGAAAACAGAGGACCAGCTGTTTGGATTCAGTCAAGAAGCCAATGCTGAAATGACCACCCTAATCCTAGGAACAGCACAACAGGAGCAGAATCAGCTCCCCACTTTAATTTTTTTTTTAAATAATATTCTTGCTGTGCCTTCCCATTCTAGGACACCCATGCACAGGTTGGTTACCTGTTGCTTTATGCCCTCCTTAGGCATCGGCTTCACTTATTACAGAAAGGAATAAATAACTCAAGAGTTACAATAAAAATGTGACAATAAGTAAGTAAGGATTGAGATCTTTGAGTTCACAGTAAAATAATCTACTTAAAACTTTCTTTTGAAGGACTGAAGCACACAGTAGGTAAAATTCTTCCAAGTGCCCTGGCTGCTTTGGCACCTATGTGTCATTCACAGAAAAAACTTAAAGCACTTTCACAAACAGGATGAAATCTCCTAAACAAAACACAATGACTTTGAAAATTGTAACTAGTGATACATTAGTGTAAGAGAAGCGTAATTCCCTTCAGTGACTTTGAATTCATTCCTACTACAGTGTCCGTACGATGCAGTCATCTAATACTATCCTTACAAAACAAACAAATACCCAACCTCAAAACACTACTTACACCTACCTACATTCATAATTAGTATTGATAACCAATAACTGCTATGTTGAAGAAACACAACTGTCAGAGTAAAATTCTTTACACTGTAAAAAGCCTGCTCTAGAAAGGTTTATTCTCTATACTGTATCTCTGCTCTTAGTTCTTTGGATAAATAATTCATCAGCACTCCTAACAACTTCTGCTGGAGACTGGCATTTCCCATGACAAGAGCGGTCAGCTGAACCATATCAGTCCAGTCTAAGTTGCGGAGAATAACAATGGCTTCATCATAGAGTTTCTGCTGCTCAGCAGGAGGCAATTCTGACAAAATCTGAGGGACTGGCCTGAACTGTCCACTAGTCATCCAGGCGCCACACAATCCACCAAGTGCCCCTCCTAGAAAAGAGAGAGAGATATGTTAGTCTTTACCTGTTAATGTTAAAACCTAAAATTGTATCCACAGCCTGCATCAACAATGTTCCCATTGATTATGAGAAATCAATGCAGAGCTGTGCATGCCTCTAACTAGGTTTATGCACTGTGTTGAAAGCACCAAAAAGGATCCACAGCAATCAGAAATGAACTCTTGACATAATCCAAGCTAATAGCTTCATGCTAGAAATTGGAAACAGAATAACGCACCTTAGGGCACCAGTCTCTTTAGTGTAAGTTCCACTACTAAATAAAACCACACCCAAGGAAGTGAAGGGGCCTCAGAACTGACTCTGTCCCCAAAATTCCAACCTGCAGCCACTGCTCCGAAAGAGTCATTTACGCACTCACAGGGATGCAGTCTTCCATTAGACAAGAATTCCTTAATTTGCACACTTTACTCAGTTGGCAATTTTTTCCATGATACCACAGAAATACTTGAAAGCCCACGATGGCTGAATTCATCTCCAAGGAACTTTTATGAGAACATCAATATCTGATTCAGGGGCACTTAATGCAAAAGCCACTACAAGTATCGATGTCCAAGTTCCTTGTCTCTTGAGACAAGATTTGTTACATGATTTCCCCCTAAGCAACACACCCACAATCCATTCCTCTCAGACAAGCAGTCCCTAGAAAGCACCATACGCTGCAAGATTATCCAGTGACCACTGCAAATGGAAGGTAATTCACTCTCTGATTGTTGGTGCATGGCAGCAATAAGGACAATCCCGCCTTTCCAGTCCCACACCTGGCCCAGCTCTTTGTGTCAGTGGAAGTGCACTTGATTACAAATTCACCTGGAACTGCCCTAAAACCTACTGAAGACCCAGGGTCATTTACCTTTGTGATATGAAAAGTTAAATCAGGGTCTTCTGGTTTGGTTGCACTATGAGTAGGACACAGTTTTTTGTAGACTTAGTATTTCTTATTTTATTTACTTATTAGTGTATATTTTTGGTATACAGTAGTAGGTATACTTGTTCCAGTGCCTTCACCAGGTGCTGAAGAACACTGAGCTTGACTGGGAGACATTATGAAAGCTTAAACAAACAAACAAAACACGAAAACACATCCAAGAATAACTTCAGTGTTTCTCTTCACCTTAAGAATGAGATCGTTTACATTTTCACTTTTACTTCTAATTTACAGCTTACAAACTTCTTAGAAAAGTTTAATTTCACTTCTTTGTTCCTGACAACTTCAGGCATATGTTTGTCAAAAATATTTTTGGCTGTTAGTTTACATTGAACTTGTACAAGAAGTAAATACTCAGCTCCATTTTGCATTTATGGTTATCACTCCTCACATATTATTTGGTCATTGTTTGTAATCCACCTTGCTAACCCTCACACCGGCATACTGCAATTCACTCCTATACCAGTGAGCCTGTGAAATCGCTGGAACTACTCACATGAGCAAGGAGCATTCAAGGACCAAGGCCCACACAAATTCAGTGAGAAGACAGCTTTCCAACCAGACAACTCTTAATTCAAGAGCTACAGAGGAGAGACAACTCTTTACTATTAGTCTCTAGCCTTCCTGTAATTTTTCATACAAGTGAAAAAGCTAAGTGATGGGGAATAACAAATTCCAGAAGAAAAAAACAAGTTCACCAAGAAGTGGATAGCAAGTACTTCTAAAATAGAGAAATAAGTATTATTTTTAATAAAATCATGAGGAAGATGAGCCTCTCCCTTGCTAAGGCTGACTAAGAATACTCATTCACCCTCACTTTACACACAGAATTCCACAGTGTTAGGGATTGGAAGGGACCTCAAAAGATCATCTAGTCCAATCCCCCTGCCAGAATTCCCCCAACTGCTTCTTTCGCTCTGCTTGTCCCACAGCTGGGGCACTGCTCTACCTCAGCAGGTGGGAACCTGGGCTCTACCAGCCAAAAGCAAATGGTTTGTTAACAGCCTGTGCAAAGCATTTCAGAGCTGCCACTCTCCCAACCTCCCACCTCTGCATGAGTTCCCCTCTGCAGCACAGGAGCCAAAGTCCACAAGGTCACTGTCACCCTAGAAGGAAACACCGACACGCCTTCCCAACACACAGCTCGTTTCTAAAGAGCTGACATGTAAAATGGCACCTTGTAGAGCCCCCTGCGCTGCACACCCCTTGCCTTCAACCCATACCTGCCACACAGACTTGCTAGGGAGTTAACCACACTTCTTGTTCTAAAGCAAAACACACTTACCTACAGCGATTCCAGGTGGACCTCCCATCAGACCCCCTATAAATGCTCCTGCACCGGCCAGCAGTGCTCCTGAGCCAGAGTGTTTGACAGCAGCTTTCATCTCCTTCTGCGCCGAGAGATGGCAGAACAGTTGCATCACATTGTCAACATTGAGGGGCATCTTGGCGAGATCCTGGAAAAAGATGTTCTAAGTTATCTTTGGATCGCTGCAACGGGGACTAAATGTTGCTGCTAAACAAATAGAGTTCAGGAGTCTATGAGACTAAAAGGACAAAGGTACAGTTGATACAGGAAAAAAATACTTTTGCTTTCTCTTTCATTTCTGGGAAAGCCAAACCTACTCAGAAACTGCTGAAGGTTACTGAATCTGCACATGAAACCACAGGGTAGACCAGAACAATCTGTTTTTATGACAAATTCAGAAGACTAAACAAGGGCAAGTGTGGCAGACGGCCACCCCACTGGCACCCAAAAGCAACAGGAACTTCCAGGCTGATGGAACACCATGGTCATGCACACACCCCCTGGTTGACAGACAGGGCCTTTGGCCAATGTCACACTTTGTTTGAAAGAATTCTACAGTGCACTGCCTTTGCCTCAAGGAATTGCCGTGTGCGTTCAGCATGGCACACAGCTCTGGGAAAAAGACAAAGCAGAGCCTCACTCTACTGCCATCAGCAGATTAGAATTGACAAACGTGTTAGGTATTTTTTCCTTGTCCTAAATCTTGCCACAAATCGGGTTTTTGTTTTCACATATCACTTCTTCTTCCCGTTTTGCTACATGCTTAAACATTTCCGCACTGATTTCTGAAGGCGGAAGGGAACAGATTTCAGGAGGAGTCAGAGGAGAGACCTGGGACTGGGAATAAACAGGGGGCTCTGTATACAGGGCATCAGAAACACAAGGGTGTTCGCATACAGGAGTCTGGGCTCAGCAGACACGTGAGATGACTCTCATTATCTCATTCACTATGATTCACCACATGTCGGAGAGCCGATAACACAAAACAGCTCTCCCTGAGAGTTACCGTGATTTGCTTTTCCCCAAACTGACTGACTTCCACAATTTCCTAAAACGACCGAATTGTTATGGCCGTAAGAAGATGTTTTGCGAGCAAAGAAACCTGAAGCTGAGGCATCAGGTTCCTGCAGTGTGTAGAAGGTGCTGTCCGCAGAAAGCCACCGCATTACTCCATCCGCCACTGCCAGCACCGGGAGGTTTCCTTAGGGCAACGTGGCAGCTCGAGCAGCGCAAAGGGTTTCTCTGGATAAATAAAAGACTCTTTCACTATTAGATTCAAAGTGCAAAGCGCTTCAGAGTGAAAAAACCACAGACCATAATGAAAACAGGAATCACACTGCTACCTGGTGGTGTACAAAGTGCTTTGAACACACCAAGTTGTAATAACCTGGAATAAAAAAAGCAGGTAGATGTTCAATGGGAATTATCTCCTTCCAATAAGGCTAAAAGAAATTTGAGGCCTAACCGGTCTAGACACTAAGGATATCCCACTTACCTGGACTGTCAAATTACAAGGTATATGTGAAATACTGACCATAACTCCTTCAGCCCTTGAGTTTTTTTGGACCCACTCAATGTCTTTTTAACTTACAAATTGAGGGTGGATTTCTTTTCCATTTCCTAGCCAGCTCCTCCATTTTGAACTCACTCAGAAAAGAGTTACAGGTCACTTGCATCAACTAGCTGATATTGAAGCCAAAACAAATAGATTTGTAGTTAAGAAAAAAAAGAGTTGACACTTGGAAAATAGAGCTTGGTCCCCTCTAGAGACACTTGGCACAGAACATCTCAGTGGTATCTCCAAAATCTGAACTAAGCCTGAAAATCAAAGGTGCTTTCCCCAACTCACTACGAAGACAAATACCAGCTCACTAAAATCAATCAAAGTCTCCTGAAGGTTTCAAAATTTATTAAAATCTTTATGGCTAAAATAGACTGAGTATAAAATGTAATTACAAACTCTTTCAAACAGCTGAAATTTAATTACAGTTCAGATATATTTTTTTATCCTCCGATAACGCCTATTTCGGGTTTACTATTACTGAAGCGATGATTCAGCTGCAATGCAACTTGGGGGAAAAAGAAACCGGCAGTCAATGAAGAGGTCAAGCCGAGCCCAAGGTTTTCAAGCCTCTCCTCGCCGCCCCCAAAGGAAGGGGGTGCCCCGGAGAACGGAGCAGGGGGTGCCCCGCCAGACCGCTCGCCCCGGGCCCCCCACGCCGCCCTCCCCGGGGCGGTCCCGGCACCCGCCGGGCTGTGGGCCCCGGCCTCGCCCCGCACGGTCCCGGCTGCCGCAGCCGCACCCGGCCTCTACGGGAATCTTCCCACCGCCCGCAAACGCAAACCCCGACACAGGGCCGGGGTGGGGGGAGCTCCCTGGGCAGCGGGGCAGCGAGCGGGGCCGGCCAGGGCAGCGAGCGGGGCCGGCCAGGGCAGCGAGCGGGGCCGGCCAGGGCAGCGAGCGGGGCCGGCCAGGGCAGCGAGCGGGGCCGGCCAGGGCAGCGGGCAGAGCCGGCGCCGTGCCCCGCGGCGGCCCTTCCTTCCTCCCTTCCCTCCCTCCTCCTCCCGCCTCCCGGCCGCCTACCTCAGCGGGCAAGGCCGGCAGCACCCGCGGCTCCCGGCTCAGAGGAGACCGCGTAGGACACGGCTGCGGCACCGGGGGAGGAGCGCGGCCCGGAGATCCCCGCGCAGTGCAGCCTCCGGCCCTGCCCACCCGCGGTACCGCTCCGGCGGTGGGGCCGCCCCGCCAGGGAGTGCCGAGCCCTGGCAGCCCTCCCGCCCTCACCTCCGCGCCGGCCGGGCCCGGGGCGCGCTGGGAGCGGGGCGGTACCGCAGGCCCGGGGGAGCGGGCCCGGCTCCCTCCGCTGCAGCCGGGTCTGCGGCGGCTCCCGCGCCTGCTCCACGGGGAGGGCGCATTGGGCAAGAGGTGCCACCGCCTCCTCCCGCCTGCCCCCGCGGCGGCACCGGCAGCAAACCGGCCGCGGGCCGCCCTGCTCGGTCCCCGCCCGGCCCAGGCCAGAGGTCTGGTGGGCGTCACCGCTCCCCCGGGGCTCGGAGCTCGTTTGGGTACATAACGACACGCCCCGGGGAGCATCTGCTGCTCCGTGCGCGGACACGGCCCTTGTGAAAACCATTACGAGATGTCACAACGTTTCCAGCTGCTCCAAAAGATGCATTAGCGCTTATTTTCATGGGATGTCTTATTTTTCCATGAACAACAGTCTACATTTATTCTCAAAGCATCAACATTTATTCAAATACATCATCACATTCTGGAACATCATCATAACTCTTCAAACCCTGAATTCCATCGTCAATTTCTTGTGACTCTATTTCCTTTAGTATAATCTGCCCCAATTTCTCATGTCTAGCAATAGCACTTTCCTTGAACGAGCACCTCTTGTCCATGTCACCTGCTCTTAGCACATTGACAATGCAACTGGCAGTTGCCTATCAGGTGTCTGCTTTTCTTGGTGAAGGGTCTATCTGTCCTGCTGCATTCTATTGCCAAATAATTTTATTTTTTTACATGTATAGCTGCCTGGACACTATTTAAATTGACTTTTTAAAAGCACTGTAACTAGGGCTTATTTTTGGAGTATGGCTTATATTTTGAGCATCCTCAAAAATCCTGAAAAATCATGCTAGGGCTTATTTTCAGGGTAGGTCTTAGTTTTGGGGAAACAGGGTAGGACAACCCTGGCCCTAATCTGAGAATGTAACCGGATAATACTTTTGCATACTTTTCATGCAAGTTTATTTCAGTCACCAGCCCGGTAAAGTGCAGCATGCTAGTCTGGTACAGCACCATATGTGATGAAACAGGCTCTGCACTGAAGCAGCGCTCAACAGCTGTGTCACATATGGCTCCTGAAATATCACAGTTTCTCAACACCAGTGCGATCTTTGGAAAGTTACAGCGCAATGTTAAAAATGCTGCCGTTTCGCAAGAACAGATTATTAACAGAGGGTTTTGTCAGCTAATCCCTTATTATGATTTCATTTCTGATTTAAGGTAAAGCATCTCCCCTCGGTTCCTTGTTGAGAAGATGAAAAAGCAGGATGAGGAAAAGAGGGAGGAACATAACTCACAATTTTTGTCCCTTTCCTGTGGCTGCACTGGGGACTTCTTAACCTCCCCAAGCTTTATACGATCACATAAAATAACCCTCTGTGTAACAACTCAAAATGTTACAGGTCTACTGGTGCTCTTGATTTTTATGATTTGAATGTAAAAAGCAAATGTAATTCCTAAAATGAGCAAAGATCAAAAATGCCATCTACATTTTAGAAAGTAATACCCCAAACTCCAGCTGTAAGCAGCCTTCCAAGGGGCAAAATTAAAAGCAATGAAGTCTGCCAACCATCAAAGGAGGGAATTTTTATCACTCTATCCCAAAGTGAATCATTACTTCACTACTCCAGTTAAAAATACAAGTTCTTAGGGCTACATCAGCACGTATTTATTAGGTCTATTTTTTTGCTATGGTAGAAGTTACTAAAATGAAACTGTAAAATAACAGTGCAACATGTATCCTTTAAGGATGTACATGCTGCTGTCAATCATGCTGTTCTCTCAGATAAATTCAACTCTGTTGAAGTCAGTGGGAACCTGGTTATTGCAACGAGCTGGTTAAGCTGTGATTCTGTATGTTGTGACCAGCCAGCACATGATGGCATGCCCGTTATTCTCCTTGGTGAGCATTAACCGATACACGTGAATGGGCACACCATACATCTCACCAAACATTCCGTGAGCCCAGGCAAACAGCACAGAAATCCTCTCTTCAGTCTCACTGAGGCAGAAAGACCTGCAATAGCTTTTCTCCCGGCCAGGGTCGGTACCCAGTGGGCTCCATCACCTGCAGCCGGCTGGGAAAGCGCGTCCTAAACGTGAGAAAAAGACGCGAGAAGGGACCGCACCGCTGGCTGTGTTCTCTTCTACAGGACTGTGTATTCTGGCTGGATCTGTCACTGTAACTCTAGCGTGTATTTATGCATTTTAACGTCTACTCTTAACAAATAATTAGTACCTGAGACTAATTTTCACATGCTTTTTAAATTCTAGGAGCTGGTGACATGAGAGCTGTTCAAGGCGGTCCCGCTGCAAATCTGATCCTGCCGATAATCTCACTGTACTTGCTGATCTCTTTTAAGTACTAGATGTCATTGCTATTCTGATATCATAGTTCTCTTTGTCCCCTTTATCAGCATTGATTCACTAATTAATTTCCTTTATCAGAATGTTGTGCATCTTTTTACTCTTCAGGTTACTAGGAGCTCTGTACTTTTAAAAATCAAGAGCGGAAAAAAAAAAAACCAAACCTTTCACTCCCCGAAAGCCTCAAGTCATCTGTCAAAAGCAAGCATCAGAGAGCAACTACAGCTTCTGCTTTGATGAGCCACTTGGCTAATTTCTGTTAAGTCCTTCCCTAACACACAGCAGAACCCAAAATAACCACAAGCCAGTTCAGGATGTCCTCAGTGTGCTGGGTTCACTGTGTAACTTCACATCTTTTGACACAGTAGGAAACAGGCCAAGAGGTGCCAGGAACAGCTTCAGCTGGAGAGGGGCTGTTGCTACCAACACAATGATTCACTCTGGCTTCCAGCCTGCTCCTTACGGCATCTCAAGAAAATGCCACCAGCAGCAGGCTCCATCTGGAGGAACCATCCAGGAATACCTGATGCAATTATCTGAAATACCTGTTACCTTCACAGGAAACCGTTATATTTTTCTTAAGATTAGGCACTTAATCTTGTTGGACAGAAAAAGCTGTTTCTCTAAATTTTCTTCTGTGACAGGACTGAGCAACTGTCTGCACACAGACTTAGCTTCATCGTGTCATCTAGTTGCATTTTTTTTTTCCTTAAAAACTTTAAATTTCTTTCTATGAAAATGGCAGGGAAAAAACCACGCGAAACTTGAGCCATGTACAAGTAATATAGATCCCTTTCTCTAAGTTTGCAAGGCACCTAAGAATAGTCCTGAGATTTCCCTTTCTTGTCAACTTGGATATGGGTGAGGATGATTTAATTTACATTGTTACATCAAAGCAAAGACAAGAGAGGATAAAAGAAGAAATGTCATATGTTCCCCAGAACGTGTCATGGGAGTGGCCCACAGAGAAGAAAGGCGATAGAAGATGTGACATAGCAGGTTTCTAATCATATCAAAGTTTAGGACCGTAAGAGATTTCTATTTATTCCCCCAGAAGTGTGGGAAATCCTACTCTGCACTGAAGAAAAGCTGTTTTGCTTATCCCTGTCTAATGTCTGGGGCCCTAGACAATATACATCTCTCCCTGGGTCTATAGAGTCCTGATACGTGTGCTCGCATAGGGTCACAGAAATAACAGCAGCTGTTCTGAAAGCGCCTGCCACTTCTGCTTCATATTATTTTTATCATTTGAACTTTCCCTTCTTGACAACAATACAGTTCTATAACTTCTGAGTTCCTCATATTATACTTTGGATTACCAAGAAAAGGGTGAGCTTCTCAAGATCAAACAAGGCACAACCTGTATTGAAAATTAATATAAAGTAATGCTATAGCATTTAAGTCCTTAAACAGAGCCACTTACTAAGGAAAATTCTGCAAGTGCAGAATGGCCGTTGAAAAGAAATTACAATCTCTCCAGAACTCCGTGCAACAAGGAAAGGTAACATTTCTAAAACCAGGAACCTAACTCCAATTTTCACCTATTAACACTCTTCACCTCTGTGCATGCAGGTATAAATAATTCAAGAAAAATTACTGAATCACTACAGGAAGAAACAGTAGCAGGTTACAGAGATCCACTACAAGCAAAGCATATGCTTGATGGCAAATCTTTTCCCCATTTCCTACATTAGATATTCATCAGGGTCTGACTTCTAATTGAATGCAAATAAAGGATATAACAGGTTTTTGCATATGAAGTGAAGATATAGAACATCTGTCTCTTCACAGCCTTTCAATGTACCTTATGTGACATTAAGCAAAGAAGAGGTTTGCCTCATCAGCTTGTAGGAAACGGTGAATGTGACTGAATTAAATCATTCCACTGCTGCTGTAAAAGGTGCTGCTTTGGTCTCCCTGCATCCTCTCAGGTGATAAAGTGCCAAGTTGGGCAAAATCAGTTTCAGTGCCAAAAAGATGGACTACTGGTGCAGAAGGTCACAAAACACTATTAATTGCCTTATATCATCTCAGTCTTGAAAAATGATCCAAAAATATAGGCTGGCGCTTTGGAATAAAGCACACAGTGCTAGCTAGCACTGGCCAAGCAAGCAGTTAAAGACACTTCAGGCTTATCCTTACCTGCAAACACTGTATCTGTCTTCTGCTCTTTTAGACTTTTATTATACTAGTCATTTATGATTTTTTTTTACTTCTTCAGCAGCCTAATTCAGTAATTGTGTTTATTGGTACAGAGTAGCCATTTTGTGGCCTTTTCAGAAAAAGCTACAGCAAATTTAAATGTAAAAGTCGGTGTCCTGAAATTAGCTTACATGTTTATATGTTATAGGGTGTATGAACACCGAAGTGGAAATAAAATCCTGGTTAAAAAATAGATACACAGAATACCTGCAAGGTTTCCAGAGATGAGCTAAAAAAGAACCAGTCTTTACAACCACTTCTGCCACTCATCACTTTTGCAAAAATGTATCTAAGAAAAGTGCATCTGAGGTTTCTTCAAACCTGTAATTAAAGGCCATACATAAACCAGACAAAGTTCAAAATCAGATCTAAAATGCATATTGTAAATTCAGCTAAGGGACAAAGCATTCTAGTACCAAGGATGGAAGGATGACATTTGAAGCTGTCTGGAGTAACATCAATGACAGATTTCCATGCTTGATACTATTCAGTTGTGTGAGAAATCTGTACCATAACCTGGTGCTCGCGGAGTCTGAGAACAATAGATGTTCAGCTACATCTAATTCTGGCCCCAAACATACAGTACTTTGGAGACGCAAAGAGTAAGCACGAACAACTTGACTTGGGTCCTTTGCCAATTTCACTTCCAACATTACAGCACATTCATGAGTTTTGAATGAGAGCCCAAATTTTACAAAGCTGTTAAGACAAAGTTTCCTGTTCTTCAGGGAACTCAGAACAATTCTATGCAGCCTCTTCAGGTCTGAGTTGTGATAACGTGGCAGGCAAGAAGGAGCTCACAGTCAGCTGGGTAGCAGGCTGGGAGGAACAGGCCAGCTTGCACAGTTTGCATTGCACGATTTTACTTTCTCTTGTGATAGGTTGAAGACAAGATAACAAAAAGGTGAATTTGAATCATTCTCTTCAATGATGGACAAAATCCAAAGCTTCCAGAAGTCACTGCCAATACTTAAATGTGTTACAATGGAATTTTCAGACCTACACAGTTTAGCATGTTCTATTTTAATACTGCCTCCCGGGCCACCTCTCTGCTTCACTTGCAGTCACAAGGGTGTGATTTGGGATCACATAATGCCTATGTGGCTACAACAGGGTTCTCTAAAGAGCAATCGCTAAGCTAAATGAAGAGCAGGCCAGTGTTTATACCATATTTGTAGCTGTCCTATAACATGATTTAGACTTTGGAAACAAAAAGAACTGGAAACTCTCTGCAAAATACAGAGAGGCCCTTTGCTGGCTTTCTGCAGACCTCGATTTGGGAACCACTGCCTTAAAATTGTCATAAATGACTGTCTTGGGAGTAAAATGATGTGCATTCAAAGGGGCATAATTTATAAAGAAGAGCTAATGCCAGTTGGCTTTACCTACAACGGCGTGCATATACACAGTCACGAGAGGCAAGTGCCACTGGAGTAGAAAGCATTGACCAAGCAGATGAATAGAAGAAGGAAAGAACTGGGCAGCCCCTTCTGTATGATAAGTTCCAGGGGATCTTTCATTCTGCCCTAAGTAGACAAGCATTAAGTTCTCAAAAGTCTGTTGAAAAGGCTCACAGCAGGATGTGCCAATCTCTATAACATGGAAGAATAAAAGACTTAAGATTTTGCTGCAATTAGAATAAACAACTGTCCTTAATTTCTGTCAAACAGTAGATGTCTCCCTTTGCCAGTGTTTGAAATGTGTGTAAAACGTTAGGGTACACATCCACAGCCAGCATTATGACTCTTTTTCTCAGCCTACATTCCCATCATGCCTTGTAGAAAAATCCATGGGGGACGAAAGATAACACTGAGTCCAAACCCTGAGAACAGAGCCCCATGAAAGCAACAAATTATAAACTCTACTGAGGAGATTTTCTTCAGAAAGATCACAGGTCTCATGCTTTAGTCATGGCCCGTTCCTTTGCCAGCAGGTTCAGAGGGAGGGATCTGTGAGAGCTAAGTGATTTCTTTCAAGTAAGCTGCTCACGATGAGTACGGAAACCTCAAGGATTACAGTGCACAAACAATAGGAGAAAAGCTGCTTCAAATAATACACCCAGACAATGGAGTTGCCATTATGGTAGCAATGCAAAATATGGACAGGGATTTAAATGAAACGGGCGATATCTGTATACTTTGGAGGGCTCACGTATGCCAAATTTGGCAGCATGAGTGTTCACATTGCTTGTTGCTCCACCCCTTGAACAATGAGGCTAAAGCCCATATGTGCAGGAGTTGGTAGAGCACAAGCAGTTCTGCTAATCACACTGCATGCAAAAGCAAAAAGACAAAGGAAACTAGTAATGCTTAGACTAGCATTGGGGAAATAATTAAGCATGAATGAAATATTGTATGTGGATTTGAAATGAATGTTCTTGGAAACAATTGTGCTGTTTCAGTTGTGCTGCTTTCCCCCTTAAGTTTCACAAAGTAATTTGCATGTCATTTAAATAAATACCATAAATTAGTGCAAACTTTTTGTTTTTATTTACATCAAACAAAATGCTCATTTCCATTATTGTTTGGATTACCTGACAAGAGTGAATGAGGTCTGAGAGGAAACTCGTCTCTCCCCCAAATATTACAGATTTCTCACACGTGAGTGAGCCAGAAAGCAGGACCCCATTTTTAGCTCTGCCTTACATAGGCAAGTAATGCTCTGTACTGTAACAGGTACTCAATCGGATCTTCCAGCGGGTCCAAGCTGGAGCTCCAAGCTGGCCGAGGGCACTGGTATAGGCTGCCTTGCGTTTGTCAGGGTTTCATGGCCCTTCGTGAAAATAACAACAGCCTCAGCACTGCTTGTCTGCTGGCCAAACCTGCTTTTTCTGGGATAGCCCAGCTCTTCACAGCCAACACACACAGCAAATAACAACCCTACTGGTATCCTGAACTCGCACAAGCCACCCGAGTGCTCGACAGCATCTGCAGCAGATACCCAGGGCACGTTGGGAGGTCAGGGCACTGTTAACTTGAGTTTCTCTGATGAATCATCTGCTTTTCTTTGAGAACTCGTAGCTTGCAAGGCCTACACTCTTCTCTGATCCTCATATTGTTTTTACTTCCATTCAGTGTTATTCACCTGTCACCAATTTGATTTAACCTCTGATAAATATTTACCTTCCTTCTTCACAATTTATTTACGCTTCTTTCTCTGAGTTCTTCTCAAACCTCCTTTCTCTTCTTACCCTTTCAGAGGGTCAACAGCAGCCAATTCAGAACCCTTAATATTCTGTGCACTCTGACAATTAAAACAAAATAAAATGATTGAAATAAAGAAATCCAGAAAAAGGTGAGTGCAAGGCAGCCTAAAACATTAGGAAGGTGCATGTCTCTTTGCAGGATCATATGGGGCCTGTTGGCCACTAAAAACTAAGTATAGGTACCATCACCTGAAAAACCAAGTGACCTAATCATCTGCAAAAGAAGAAATTGAATATCTAGCATCAACTTTAATGTTCTAGCCATAAGACAGTAAATGATCATTCAGGCTTCTGACCTGTGATGACTGCCTGCAGGTTTCCTCAGGTTGCATCTGGTTGCTCTCTCCCGTCTAAGAGGGAACCCAACAAATACTCTCTTCTCACAACCCTGGGCTGCTTTTCCCCATGACCTGTTGTAAAATACACCCAACATTATAGACTGAAAATCAGATGAACTCATTATACAGATGTTCTTTTCACAGAAGAATATCCTGCAGTCTCAGTTTCTAACATTTTTTTTTAATAAACTAAGGGATTCAACCCACTTCCTATTTTGGATATGAAGGCATTTACTTTCCTGGACTTTGCTTAATGAGTTCAAAGTTTTGCTTCACCACAAAGGAAGTAAAATTGATTTGATCTAACTTCATGATTTCCAGATATCACTAGGGTGTGCTGTAGATCATGAAATTTCAGCAAAGCACAGTTAACAGTGGCAAACCTAGCTGCTATAATAAATATTTTAAACTAATTACAAACATAGAACCAACTCAACAATGACTCAGATTCCTTATAAAACAACATACACAAGAGTGGTAATGTAACAAGTTAATAATTTTAAACAGTTTTGTTACACAGGCTTGGTAAACTGGGGGTAGTACACAACAGAGAACTAACTAGCGACAAGCAGATAATCACACACCTAAACTGCACATAGATAACTCAAATCCAGGCATGCAGTTCAGTGGGAATAGAAAAAAAAATGGGACTAGAACCAATATCCATAACAAACCATGCTACAAGCAATAAGGGACTCTTTGTGGAAAACTTAATCTGAAAAGAAATTACGAGACTAAGTCACTGGAACTCACAAGGGTAAGGCCTGGGGATGCAGAGTCAGGGGCTGAATAGTAATTATTTGCATCAATTAATGCACATAAACAATAGTGCTGAAATTCCCAGTGAGGATAACAGTAGAACTGAACCAAATCCATCACTGGAGACTGCACCTGTTGGGTATCAGCTCTCAGTCCAAGGGTGCTCAGCAGTGACACCGGGCAGGGGATGCAGCCGCTAGAGGAAGGAAAGTACCAGCTCCCGGCCCTGGGCTTCCAACCTTCCAACCTACACCCAACCAGCTGCTCAGCTCCTGGGCAGAGGCATCTTCCTGCTCTTGCACCTGTAACTTCAGCTTGAGAAAGAAACACATATCCTGGCACACCCTTCTGTGCCCATCACCTCCCAGTATAGGCATAGGAGTGGTGGTGGGATAACAAACCCGTGCAATTAAGAACAAGAGTTTTTAACCACAGGCTTAACTTTAAGCATACATATAAACTAACAACCACAGACTCAAATGCAAATTTAAAAACAAGCACCTATTTAAACACAAACAAAAGCTTAAATGGTTTACTGTGCTGAGGCCCCAACTGTCAAGACATAGCCAGTATGCCACAGTTAGTGGTAACCGCAAACAGAATTATCAAGAGATGCTTCAGCAGGCTGCATGAACTGAGTTTGGTAGTCTTACACTATGAACCATGTATTCATTATTATAACAACTTGTATTACTATTTGTAGCATCTAGGGAACCCCAATCAGGGCTCTATTGTGTTACAGATTGTACAAGCACTGAAAAAATAGGATGGCTCTTATAATGAGTACATCACAGGCCCCACTACCATAATTAACATTGATTAGCATCGATGCAAACAGCATGGGAAGACAAAGATGAGGCAGTTTGGGAGCTGAGGTACGCTCTCACCCTTTAAGGTGGCTCCTCTGGTTCCCAACTGCAGAACAGAGGGAGGCTGTTCCAGCAGGGAAGGCTGCAGTCTCCAGTGCTCCCCGTTAGCAGCTCCCATGGGCACATTCTCGGACACAGGATTTAAAGAGAAATCTCTGTCACTTACTAATCCAGCCTCTATCACAGGCAACTACTTCACACAATCCTGCCCTTAAAATTATCAAGAACCACTACAAACCACTTTCCACCCAGGGCATACATCTCTCTGAAAACACCCCAGGATGGCTGGAGCAGTTGGATTAGACTGTGTATCTGTGCATCAACCTAAATACTAAAGCAAGCCTGCTGTTCGCTGTCACAGATCAGTAGTAGTGTGATATGCAATGGCTAGAACTGACCTAAAACAAGGATCGGAATCAGACTTTCGGGGTATATAAATCAACTAAGGTCAAAACCCCAGCGCTGAGCTTGCTCCCTCATGTCCGAATGGGATATTTCCCCACTTCCCCAAGCCCCCATGCCCAGCGTATTTACCCTTCCCCAACATCACCGTGAAGCCTTATGATTGCAACCACTACCATCAATTCTGATCAAAAAGGACAGTTGGCAACCTCTGATCTACTTAATGTGTTAGAAAAAGACCCCAAAAAGCCAGATTCACTTTAAATGAAATCTCAAAAGAGTGACCTTAATGGACATAGAATGTGGAGCTGCCTGCAACAAGCTTCCTCCCTCCAATACACAGCCCTTGATAGATCTATGATTATCATATGTACCCTTGCATCCCAGGCCCATGGCATTTTCCCAGGTTTGCCTTGGATACTAAAGCAGTTTTTCATTTCCAACTGTAGGAAAGTTTGTCGACAACACTAGTGCCAGCAAAAAAGATAACATTTTAAAATGGATCGTGTGAAATCATTAGGGTGAATATTTTGATTGTGTAATGAAACTACCTTTGTTAACCAAATGAGACTCAAGACCTTGGAACCATCCTCTCCCCAGAATGTTTCTGCACGTTTTTATTGTGCAACCTTACAAAATACAGACACCTTTAATTTCACTTCCACATCCAGTACCATGAAAAATATATTAATAGAAAATACTTTCACACTAGAAATTTTGTTCAGTTCTCCATGACATCATTCGTATCATAACCTAACCTGCAATCTGGTGTATCCTCAGAGTTGGTGCACATCTCAAGAATCCTCACATGCACTAAACTGAACACATATGCAAATATTTGCAGGACTATACTGTAGCCAAAATTTCAAATGCAATTAGTATATGTTTACCTGCCCAACTGTAGTTAAGTTCTGGTGTTTTATTACTTTGTGCCATTCTGGTGAAGTTTTTTTGTGTCTCTTTTGTTTGGTTGGTTTTGTTTTGTTGGTTTTGTTTTGTTTGTTTGTTTAAGATACTTCCTATCATTTCCCTGTGAGTGAAATTGAATATAACTCTATAAACCCTAAAAATAAACTTGGATCTGCTAAAGAATTAATCGTTTCACTCCCAGGCTTCCACCAGCTGGGCTTGTCTGCTTTAGGTTTGACACCCTTGAGAGCTACAAGCACAGCTTACAAAGAAGAGCAAGTTAACATCAGAAAGATGGAGAGATAATTTTTTTTCAATCTTTCCTTTGCCAAAATACTGTCTAGGGTACTTATGACTGGAAGATATTTATTTTTGGCAATTTCTCACTCACTTATAGAACTGTACTTATGTTATTTGCAAATTTGGAGGGTTAATGTCCAAATACATACGCTTCTCTATGTGTATTTCTTTCAGGTTTACTCATTACATTCATTACACTATTTAATTCTCAAGGATCTACTGGAGATACAGTGAAGACCCCCTGAACGCCAGTTAAGAATAAACTTGTAATGAGAATAAATTACACACACATATCAATTGCTACAAGTCCCGTAAAGAGCGAGACCTTTCTACATAAACATCTGCTGCAGAATTAAATCTGATACATTAATAAAAGCCCTCCCCACCCAAATCAAACAATGGAAGTAGAACAGTTACCCGATCAGTTAAAAGAATAAACCTTTTAAATAAATAAATTTAAGCTACACCAATTTATGTCACTGTGGTACTTAAGGCAAAACCTTTTAAAGGAATAGATTTACTGTGCATACAGATCTCCACTGGGTATGTGTAATTATGCAAAGGAAAGGCATTACTTTTAAAGTGGATGAATGGCTGATACTTTTTGATTTACTGCTAGAAACAGAAAAATGGTAATGGCATGAAATAAGCATTTGCAAAACCGTTTTGGCAGACAGAAAATGTTTGATTTACCTAGGGCATCCATCAGGTTCTATATTTTAGATCAAAGTAGATAAATGGAAAGGCAAATGGATATTTGGGGGGAAAAATCTACCGCTCTTCCATCAGCCCTGCAAGTTAAGTTAAATGCTTGGAGGAGGAAAAAGCCCAAGGCTCTTTGGGTGGAAGGAAGTCATGATTCACCACTGCTCTGGCAGCTATAGCTTTCTGTATTCACCTGGAAAGGTGAGAATTGCATAGAAATACTTGTAACTTTCTGGGCCTGATTTGGAGAGGTGATTTCAAGGAGGCTGGCAAAGCTCAATTCCATCGGACACTGGAAATGGATAATGCATACCCTGGGTCATATTTTCCTCTGAACTCCAAGTTGTTCACTCTCTTTTTCTCTCTTCTTCTGGCCTGAATTCACATTGGTGATGAAAATATGTTCCAGTCAAGATACACACACTCCCCAAATCAAAACCCACTGCCTTCTCAGATCCTTTCAAAAGCTGTGCAATAGGAAAGCACACTGATGGTAGGGTAAGGCTTACTGGACTGAGACAAGTCAGGATACTGCAGAACCAAAAATCAGCTTCTTCCTAGAGGCTCTCTCAGTGAAAAGCATGATTTCTGAGTGTGCCACAATCTTGTTCTGAACTCCTTCTATACTGAAATGCATCACCAGGCGCTATGTAGTGTATGCATTGTGCCCAGCCCTTAAAGCATCACTAGAGGTGTGCTACATGTGTTGCACAGATGGTCTGAACACACACAGTAAACCCAAGATGTTTGGGACACACTCAATTTGTTGTGCTTGTGAAAACCCACAGGAGGGCACATGCACAAGAGCTCCAGCTGCATCAGATTTACTGTGAGTGTGCACACCATGTGCAGGGAGCGTTTCCATAAGCATCAGATTTGCGATAAATGCACGGTAGAAAGGATTTGCTCATGTGCCGAGAAAATGCTGGCATTGCTAGACATCTGGAAATCCTGACAAACATATAGAATCCTTGAAAATAACCTCTCAACAAAATGTCTGGCTAGGGAAGGACACATCTGGAGAAATTCAACATATGTCCCTCTGCCCACTCCATCAGGAAATAACGGAGTGGGATGTGGCCTTTTCAGCTCTCTCCACATCATTATGAACATGAGCAACAAATCCATCAGCTACTTCTGCATCCCTTTACTCTATGGAGGGGTTGCCTGGCTCTTAAGCAGCCAAAGAGCAATCAAAACTGACATCTTTTTCCCAGACAGGTAAAAAAGCAAACAGGACTTATAATTACACAATAAGAGAGAGCTGGTTGCTCTCTGGGATACTTGCTTAATACATTTCTTGTTACAAAATTAGCAGGTATCTGCTCCTGCTGACGTACATGACCTGTGTTTTTAACTCAGTAGCTTATCCTTGAACACTGAAATACTAGAGCAGGTTACTCAGAGAGGTTGCGGAAACTGCATCCTTGCAGATATCCAAAACCTATCTAGATCTAGATCCTAAACAACCTGTTCCAGCTGACCCTGATTTGAGCTGGGGGGTTGGACTAGATGATGCTCCTTCCAGTCTCCACTGTTCTGTAATTCTGTGATTAAGATCTTTCCCTTCGGTTTAGTAGATACACTTGCCTTCCAATAAATAATGCATTGATCACACTTCTACCATAGCCATGGGTACCACTGTACACAGAGAGTTCAAAGATTCTACATTTGTGGAGTGGGCCAAACACTCTGCAGTGATCAACAAAAAAACTGACAAGTTTCACCGACAAGAGAGAGAACACAGAAAGACCAAGGACAATTCTAGCCCTCTGCTGCATTCCAGTGTCTGTGACTGGTAAACAGCCCTAATACGTAAGGCTTTAGGTACACAGCTCCACAGATGAGATGAAAACCAGCACATCTTCAGAACAGGCTCAGCCAGCAGCTTTTGTGCCTATGTGGCCTCCAGTGTCCCCAAGCTTATTTTAGCTACGCCTCTCTGAAACCAACAGCACCGCTGCTCCAGAATCCCACGTACATAAACCCTCCAAATCAAGACTCAAGACAGTAAGACCACCAAATGCAAGATGCGTGTAAACATATAACAGCCAATGTACCTTTGTGAGCTGAAGATTTGTGCACATCCTGGGATATCTGAAAGTTATACACTCTGTCTGTAGAAAAAGTCATTGCAAGGTTCCATGCAAGAAATAAAATGTGTTAAAATATTGAGCTAGAAGTAAGGCTAGACTGTATTTCTCCTCCTGTAATAAATCAGCACTATATGTATATATTAAATCCAATCCCTTGATGTGTCCAGTTTCAGTGATAAAAACTTAGCGAGGAGGGCAAAAGTTATTGGGTAAAGATCGATACGCTTGCTTGTTGTCCTTGATTGGCAATAATGCGACATTTTCTCCTTGACTGTAAGAGGCGCTTTTGTGATTTGGGAGCATAAAGAAATTCTGTACTTGACAGATTTATATAGTAGGAATACGCTAATGTCCTTTGACCCGCTTAAGAATAAATACGACCTACCAAATTGTCATTTTTATGGGTATTTACAACTGAGGCACTTTGTAAACCTAAGAACTAATATTTCCCAAAGGAAATCTGTGCTCTTGAATCTTGATAAATTATTGAAAAATACAAGCCACTACCAGCCCTACAAATTTCCTCTTCTATTTCTCCTATTTTTAGTTACATAGGAGTTGTCAAAGCAGATTGGACCACTGATCTATTTCACTGGGTATGTTGCTGCAGCCATGGCTGGTGCTTCAGAGGAATCCAATAATATTTTTGGCTATTTGATCAAGGCTGTGTAAAAGAAAAAAAATATAAAAATCTTTCCTGAAACGTGAAGGTTTTCAGTGCCCAAATGAAATATTAGTCATATAATTCTTTAAGCTCTTGAATTACTCTTAGAGAAGTGTTACAAACTATAATTTCCACAGCCCAAATGCCACCAGCTGCATTTGCTCTTGTGAACGCTCCAGTTGATACTTTAAACAGATAGTGCAAGGAGTAAAATAAGCCATCCCAGTTCTCCCAAGCCCCAGTGCTCACCACCTCATGGGTGCAGTGCAGATAACCTGCAAATTTAATCACTCATTACTGACCACCTACATCCTTGCTTTCTTAATTCTGCAGGCTGGGTGAGCCAGAAGCCTTCACGTGAGTGCGGTGTCTCAGCTCCGCTTCATCTCACCTACCCACTCTGCTTGCCATGTACATTTCTTCCATCACCTTTATGCTGTGTCAAACTTCAGGATCTTCCTCTGGAAGATGACAGCACATGACTATACCTCTATAGCTTGGTCTTAAGGAAACAGAGGTTTTTGACAGGACACAATATTAATATTGTCATCCATAACAGAGCAGTTGAAAGCTATTTCCTTTTATCCTTATTCTCCAGCTGAAAGTTGACAAAAAGTCAACACCATTCAGGACAGTATCTAACAGATGAGGCTTGCAGTATTTTTCCAGCAGAAGCTTCGTGTTTCTCCTCTTGGTTATATCTCTGCACAACAGTACAGATCCTCTCAAAGACTTTCAACACATCAGATTTTGACTAAAGCATCATGACGTAGCACTCATCTCTACTTTTACTGCATTTCTAAGGGCAGCTGCTTTTCTGTTTTTCTTTGCGCATCTGTGGACAACAAAATCTTTTTTCTATCACAAGAATGTCTTCATTAAGGCAGTTTCTGCCTTCAGCTTATTCTTAGTCTTCTGCATACTGTAATCTATGTACATGCACAAGAAAGGCTCGAGAGGCAAACTGAAAAAGCAGGAAGCTGGAATAAACAATGAGGCAGGAACTGCAGCAAACTTGAGCATCTTTTCTTGCCCTTACTCTGCTGCCTTCCTTTTCATCCTTGTTTACTGCTGAATTTGGGATTCCTCCCACACTTGTATGAAACATTTCAATGTCCTCTGTTTTGTCACCTCATTCTGACAGCAGTATGACAAGGCACAGCTAGTACAGGGACTGCAGCACAAAGTCGAACAATTCGGAGTTTAACTACCATTTTGAACATTCCATTTCATATCAGATTGGGCAAATTGAAATATTTAAAATTTCTTGTACAATTAACTTACATTTTTACACTTAATTTTGTTTGCTAGCTAAAAAAAGGATCCTAAATACCCACTGCTTCATGAACTCTTACACTCTACAGCGGATATTCCATCTCCCTTTGAACACATGGTAGGGCAGAAGTAGAGATTGCATTTTAAATATACAAAAGGGAAAATCAAGGATGGACAAGGATTCAAGAACAAAATGGGTACTACCTCTGCTTAACCTGGTATTAATTCTAACCTGTTTGTATTAACTGACACAGACCATGTGCTCCCTCGACATCAACATCTCATTTTTTTGAATTTTTCATCTGTTCCTGATTCTGCTCCTACAAGTGTAGATGTTATTTTCAGAAACAAATGCCTACGAGCAGAAGAGGAACACCCAATAACTCAGCATTCCACACAACCAAACAGCATCTCTGTCCCGTTCATTTCAGAGAGAGTGACGGCCTCCGGGAAAATAAATTACAAAACACTAACACTTGCTGTCTGACACTGAATTTACTTTGTGAAACAATGAAAATTTGACAGTGACAGGAAAGAGGGAATTTAAACATAAACAGAGAGTATTCGTTTCAGCTCAAATCGGCAAAATCCCTTTTTGACATATTGAAAGAAAACTACCTGTTAATAAGATCAACAGTTTTTTAATCAAGATAATTACCCTACACATCTTTTCCATTCCTTAAGTGTTTAATAAGAAACATCTTAGGCTCTCCTTACCTTTAATTCTTCTAAAGCTTCAAACTGTAAGCAAAGAAACAGACTACGTTGTGAATTGCAACCCTTTTGCCTCATTCCTATTTGCATTGCAGAAACACTTCCTCCTTCCCCCCAGAAAAATCAGTTTATTAAAGATTGGGGTGAAAAAGCACCTGTTGCCCTCAACATTTCAAGTAGTAACTTTGCCGGCTGAAGAATAATCCAAGGAAAGCATTTCACAGGTCTGTCTGGACCCGAGTGAGTGAGCGTCAAAGTCTTTTTGACAGATGGAGTCAGGAACATGAGTGCAGTCAGCAGACTCTGCAACATTTTCGACTTCATATTGACCAAGCATGGGCTCTTCAATAGAATATTCCTAACCAGTCACCATAGGAGAACAATGTGATTGAAGTTATTAGTCCTAACATAGGTTTTTAACAGACATCCTACGGGAAATAGGGTTTTACCTCTAAAACAAGTGTTCAAAGGATCAAATAATTCTTGTCACTAAGAGTCAAACAATGGTTAAGAGTAGGGAAAAAAATTTAGAGAAATTCCATAATGCCTCAACATGAACAATTTATTGCAAGCCCCAGTTCTTATAAAAGCAAGGAGCTAACTGGGTGGGTTTCCCTGACACCTCCAAGGCAGGAATCCAGGAATGCTGTCTCTCTCTGAAGGATTTTATGTTCTGATGGTATTTCTGCAACGGGGACCATAGAGTGGAGAGTCAATTCTACTACACACCATGGCATGTTATTCCCCAACAAAGAATATCTCAGCCCAGTTCTCCTCCATTTCTAAACAATGCGCATAGATAAGCACTGCAGATGTGCAAGAAAAAAGCCACAGACAGTTCTGTCCTTAAACTCCACTTCTATGTTGCTCAGCAGAGCAAACACTGACTGGATGCTGGGGAAAAGTGCAGGGAGCGAGGGAAGTTTTTGCAATGCGAACCTGTAATCTGCTCTTAAACCAAAGAGCTGCAAATTCCAAGCCTGCATTTTGCTACAGTTATCACCCCTTACTGCCATAATTATCCTGCAAAACTTCAGCTTTCCTTTAGGACAAAATGTCTCCCTGAGCACACAGATCAGCAGAGATGATCTTGGAAACATAACCCAGGTGTGAACTCACAAAGTCTTCAGTGAAGAGGCTGCAAACAACCTGAAACTACAGCAAACATCCCCAATCATTTATCTCAATAGAACCATGCAATGTAGCACTTTGTCATTGACTTCTAGATTTTTCTAAAGCCAAGTATTTTGGTTTTCTTCCCCCTTCCTGCTCTGCCAGGACCTACCTGCCAGTCCTTTTATTTCTGTTTTCCACCAGTGAGGAGTTTGTTGGAATAGGTGCAGGAAACAAGAACTGGACTCCACTTGTAATCAGGGAGTCTGCAGAACCAAAATAATGGGATGAAAGAACAGCCTAGCAACTGGATTAGCTGCCTGTATGACACCAGGAAGAAAATATTTGGAAATTATCCATAAATCTTACAAGCTTACATATTTTCAGCACCAAAATAGGTAGAAAAACATTTGTCTTATTAGGTCCAGATAAAAACATCTAAGTTTTATGAGTGGAATGAAGTTGTATTCAGACTTATGCATTGACTTAAATAAAGTGTATTTTTACCAGTGAATTTTAATTATCTGTAACTTTACTAAAGAGACCCCTATTTTACTATTTTTTCTGTACTAAAGGTGATACTGAATCTTCACATAAAGTCATTTTGTTACACAAACGAACACTTACATTCTCTCCTCTGGTTCATTAAGTTAACAGCAAGAACCACACGTGATGTTCAGGTGGGCAATTATTGCTGTATTTTCACAATCTATTTTCAAGTTTTTTCTGCTCAGCACAGAATGGATGTGAGTACTATGCAAGAGCACAATCTGAGCGAAGGAAGAGATCCAACAAGAAAGGGAGGCCACTATCTGACATTTTAAAAGGGCAAATCAAAAGCAATCAACACCCAACAAAATGTTCAATGTAGGATGAGGTGATAGCTCAGGATATACTTAAGATACTGTAATGAGGCTAACAAGTGCTGTGTTTTAATGTAAATTAACACAAGATAATCTCTTCACATATTTAAGTGATGCACTTCAAATTAATTAATACATATTTAATAGAAGTCTTCTTGAACAGCTGTTATTTACTTCTGGAGTTTCTACACATTAGCACTTGCCTGCTTTGTTCTGTTCTGAAGTTGTTCATGCTCCAAAGTACTTTAACAACTTGGGCCGTAAAAAAATTGAACAGTCTTCCCAAAAGAGACAGCCTTTCTGATAACTTAATATTTTTACATTAAATATTCAAACACTTTCTGAACAAAAGGTCAGATTCTTCTTCCAGCATCTGTGTGAAACAGGCAAGCAGATGCTTAATGCTGCTAGACAAACACTTTCAGCACAAAGAATGATAAAGAGTTGGTGATCAGTCACATTTCCAGGCTTTAAATTAGCTTTCCTTTACTTCTGTTCCCTAAATTCTGCACTTACCACTCATATATAACAATACAGACCCAAGTTATGGTCTGATCCTTCCATAAGGGTTACACAGTGGGGTGTTACGTGAAATCCTGACAGTGAAAGTGCTGTCTACAGGATTCATTGCATGCCATGAGTATTACAGCAACTCATTAGGGTTTTTGTCTTACAAAGACTACCGTGTATGACACCATCTCATTCAGACCCTGCATGCAGCACTGAGGTAGTTCTCATCACCCCCTCCATTCAGATGAGAGCTCATTTGAGCTCCACTCACTTGGGAGTTTTTAGGATGTGAATGAGTAGAAACCAATTCAAGAAACATGCTGGTAACACATTATATTTTCACACAGTGATGATTGTGACTTTTGGCAACTGTAATCAGTTCCTTTATAAATAATTATCGTCACTGAAGAATCTTTACCAGTGTATTTGTTGTAGTTTTCAACTGACTACTTGACGATGTTTACTCTTCTTATGGCACTAGAGCACTGGCTACTGCTCATTGCTTACATGTTTATTGAGGATAAATTTCAAAGTCAGTAACAATTGTAATAGAAAATATCTGTTGGGACAACAATCATTAAATCTTCTGTGCAATGATGTATGGAAATATATGCAACTTGTAGAAGGCCTGAAAACAGTCCAAAACCCACAAAGATAAAAAATATGTATGTTACTCATATCTAAATTAATTCCTTTTTATTTAATGTGATTTTTTCACAATAGAGGATGTAAGAGAGAACTCATTACTCAGGCTGAGAATTTAAAGACTAAACCAGATCACAGAATGATTTTGGTTGGAAAAGAAGCTTTAAATCATTGAGTCCAACCATTAAACTAATACTGCCAAGTCCACCACTAAACCATGTCCCTAGGCACCACATCTACATGTCTTTTAAATACCTCCTGGGATGGTGACTTCACTTCCCTGGGCAGCCTGTTACAGCACCTGACAACCCTTTATGTGAATAAATTTTTCCAAATATCCAATTTAAACCTCCCCTGGTGCAACTTGAGGCCATTTCCTCTCATCCTATTGCTTGTTACTTGGGAGAAGGGACCAACACCCTCCATGCTACAACCTCCTTTCAGGCAGTTGTAGACAGCGATAAGATCTCCCCTCAGCCTCCTTTTCTCCAGGCTGAACAGCCCCAGCTCCCTCAGCCGTTCCCCGTCAGACTTGTGGCAGCCATGTGGGAGACAGACTAATCTAGAAAAAAGAAACCTGAGGAGAAGACTTAATCTCACAGTGTGATGTTCTGGAATCACCACCATGTTAATTGAACTAAATTTCTTGAAAAATCTTTCTGCCTTTGAAAGAAGGATGTATTTTTCGTTCAGAGAAGTATGGGCATTCTGCCAGCCGACACAAAAAACGTGTTCGTACACTTGCTTTGATATCTACAATATAACTTTCATTAGCATCAGCAGAAGCTTGAGACAGAGATGTCAAGGAAAGAGAGAACGGGAAATCCCAAAGGACAAAATGAGCTCCCAGTCCCCAGGAATGAAAACATATGCCCACATTTTATACAACCATGACATTACAGGTATTCTTTGGGTTATTTTAAGTTTCCTTAGAGCTAAAAGATCAAATTCATGGGGAATTTCTTACAACACACCCAATAAGACTGTCGTATTTTTCCTCTACATTTCACAGGAAAAATGAAAATCTGTGTTTGCTGTCAGCTTTGGTAGAAAGGTTTCCACCATAATTACACCTTGTGTAACTATGGAAGGCAAATGGAAGGAACCTGGCAGTTTTTAACACCACCAATATCAGTCTGAAGAGGTACAAAGCTGTAGGAGCTTACTAAAAAAATAACAAACCTTTATTAAAATCTCTGATTTTTGGAAAAACATTTTGATTAAATTCCAACTCTACTTAAAACATAATTAAACATTTACATTTATTCTCTAATAAGTACTGTAGATAAATCAATTGCCCAATTATATTAAAATTTTGTATGGTATACAATTACTGCATTTTTGTAATAAATGCACAATTCTAATGAAAAAATAATGATCTTGAACTTTAATAGAGCCCTTCATTTCAGGAGATGAAAGTGCTGTACATTCATTTATTATGTCTTACAACCCCTTTGTGATGTAGGTACTATTATCATCATTTTACAGATGGGGAAACTAAAAGGCTAATTAACTTGTCCAATTTACAATACTCTTAGCTGTAAACTTAGGGCATCCTATTGTACTCGGAGGCAAAACAAAACTCAGCTCACCTGTGATGAATATTTGCTACAAATTCTTAAAACTCCATAAGCATCTTACTTATAGGAGAGAACATATTACACAAGCCTTTGGAGAGTTGGTTTTGCACTGGCGATGGCTTTGAGAGCCACAGAAATGTGCTGCCTAGGAACAAACATCAGAGCACCAGTTTATTGTAAAGTGTCACCATGTTTGCCAGTTAGTTACGGAGATGATCGCGTTTTCATTTAATGTTATTAGCCATTCAAACACATGTCTGTGCATTAATTCTGTACGCTGTGTCAAACTGCACTTCTACACACACAGAAATACTATTTGCTGGCAAATTCATTCTCGCAGTTTACTTATGTGTTCCATAAACTTCTTTACTCGGTCAGGATCAACATCATTTGCCCAATAACCTTCTCTCTTGAAATACGAACCTATTATTAGAGCGTTTGCATCCAAATAATTCCTCACGTTCTCCAGAGTCACTCCAGACCCAATCAACACAGGAATCTTCACAGCATGTTTAACCTCTGAAAGACAGAAAAAACAAAATTAGGGTTAAGTCCCATCTTTGAAACTCTATCAAGACTCTAATTTGTGTAGTTTTTCAACAATAAAGAAAGGTATCAAGAAACTCATTATCATGGTATTTCTTCTGCTATAAAACAAAACAACTTCTCTAGGAAAAAAAAAAACATTAGCTCTGAAGAGCTGTTAAGAAAAAATTCACTTTTATTTTATTTTGCTTTCTGTTGTTGTATGAAACACTGCAGAGGAATATTCCTGGCCACATATCAGAGGATGCTTTCAGTGGTATGGAAGTTAGGTCTTGGTACCTGTACTCCTCTTTATTCTTAAGGAACAAGATTTAAGCAATTTTAAGTGGAACTGGCTGGCAGAGAATGTGCTGCCTTTTACTATATTCCATCCTAAATTAATTTTTATTCCTTATCCCCGATAAGAAGTTTTTGCACAGCAGGACCAGACCCTTTTACTTACTGTGATTGGTACCATCAGGCTTAGAGGTTTCATTGTGCTTGCGGTACTACACATACACAGAAAGGAGCTCTTGTTTACTACTGTCTTGCAGTAGCATCCAGTACAGATTCCAGGCAAACCAGGTCTATCACCTTGGCAAAGAATTTACTGATGCCAGAGTGACCATGTGGGCTCCTATGCCTCATCTGGAGTCTCAACTGTGTTCTCGATTTCCCTCACCTTAAGATGTGAATAATCACCTCTTCCAGTCTTTCCATGAAGTAATCAAAACACAGCTACAAGAAGAAGATGCCATTCTTGTTTGCATTCATTGTATCAGCTTAGATTCTTTTTTGAAGCTCTGGTGAGATCACTACAGTGGTAGAACTGTGCTCATTGCAGTTCTTCAGTCATCAGCTTAAATCACAATAATGGTAATTTGACAGGTGTGTATTTTGGCCAAGTCTCCTTGCTAAATTTATGCCATGGCGACAAATAGCAGATCTTCAGTGAAGAAACAAGAAGGGCCTTCTTCATAGGGAACAGAAAAGGAATGCAGGCTCTACTTCATGATAGATTTCACGGGTTTGGAAGTAGGAAAGCAAGTAGTGGTCATATAGACTACATTGGTAGCTCCAGCTAGATTACCAGAAAGCAAGAAATAGTACTGATAACTACTGCTTCTCTTGCTATGAATGGCGATGGAACAAAAAAGCCAATTATTTTTTTCTATATACAGTATGTCTGTCTTAATTATCTGACCCTTTACCTTGTTGCAAAGGGACAAATAGACAAATAGACAAAACAGGGCTCAAAATGTCACACATCCATTTGATTCCTAACACACAGGGGTGGATTTCAACCCACAGTTCAGGTGATCGTGTCCACTGCGAAATGTATGTGCATTCCCACAGAACTGACTGTTCAGAGTTACCATAGTTCACATTTTTTAGAATAAAAAACCGAAAGGGGATGGCTGATCTGGCCATGGAAAGGTTCCCCATACATAAATAAAAGGTTAGTAGAGTATTTTCTGCAGAATCTGGGTTGGTACTAGCTCTGGGGAAAAAAAAATAATCCCAGTTCAAGAATCAGTAAGCATCCCTCTCACCCTTTTGTTTCAAACTGACCAACCTAAGAGTCAATCATAGGACTGGATGCTTCATCCCTTACTTACAGAGATGTTGTGAGGCATTACTTCTGATCTTTAAAAACATAAATTGCTTTAACTGGTGATAAGCTGAAGTAAGATGGTTAGAGTTTGAGGTAACTAGGGAAAGCATACATATAAAAGTCTGCTTCAAAACACTGTTTAAATGAAGTTCCATCAGAAGCCTAAGTTATTAATTATGCTTCAGGGAGGACTAATTATTTTTCACCTTCCTACCACAATGAAGAAAGGAGATCAATTAAAATGCTCTTGAATCGGTTTTTATGTCACATGCCCCACCATTTTTCCATCTAGGAAAAATAACTCCTTCTTACAAACATTTTAACACAAAAATAAAACCATCCCATACAGTCCTTATTGAACATTTTTAAAGAAATTAGATGGATCATGCATATATGATTAAAACTATAGTTATTCTATGCATATTTTATATTCTTATAGTCGTCCTACTTACAGCAACAAAATAACTCATTACTTATAGCATTATTACTGAAATCCGTTCTAGAAAAATCAGAATTTTATTAATATAGTATCTACCTACGTGCTTTTAGAAATATATCTGCTTTACATAGATACCAATGCATAATTACAGTGGTACAACTGACCGGAGATTTGTACAACAGTACTTTACTGAATTCCCAGAGGAATTGCGTTCTAAGTCAATATTTGTTTTCACAACAAGTGTATAAGGAACATCAGCAGGTAATTGTTTTAATTAAACAGAGCATGATCACACGGCTGTAAGACAATAGCTCAGCCCTACTAGGCAACGAGTAAAAACCAATGAAACCCAAGACTGCTGTGAAACTATAAAAACCCCCAAAGCTTTCCAAAGTAGCAAGGTATCCAACTCCTGCTGTGATCCAAACATGACACATGGAGTCTACACACATCTCCTGTGCTGGAGATTTATTCAGATTGACAATGTGAAGAACAGAAATGGGAGTGCTCCTTCTGCAATGAGCCTGGGTTACTTAATTCAACATGCTACAGATGCTGCTTTTAAGTAATTTACAAGCACATCAAGGCCTAAAGTTGATTAGTAGAAGGCGATTCGTCTACTGGCTGCATTAATACAAATTCTAACTTGTAAAAGAAAATAAAGCAACAGCAGTGAGATTTGATTTTGTGTGACAATGTTCAGTGATTGTCAAGATGTCTCTAAACACAGAGCTTTGCTTTAAATCTCTCTCAGCTTTCCTGACTTTCACCTTCTGATTATATTTGTTTTGACACAAAGAGAAAAGGAGACAATTTTGTGATGTTACAATAACAAGATCCTAAAGTTTATGCAACTTGCACATTTCTCTATTTCAATAAACCGTAACTAGAGGGCACTGTGCTCTTTCTTGTGACTACATCTGCAGACACGTCTTTAATAAAATCACATGAAATAGTGCTTGGTTGCAAAGCACAATGAAAGCATTTGAACTATGGTATGCACAAGTTACACGAAATAATGGCCAAATGCTCCTAGCTTGAAAACAATGGCAAAGAGCAGCGTAAAAATGAGCACCGCTGTGCAAATAACTTGCTCGACTACTCTTCTTTAACAGCTTTTTCATATGCAATAATCACTGCAGCGTGCAGTACTGTACACAACACTATGTTTATGATAATGCTCCGCTGTAACACATTTTAGTTTTTTAATTCGAGGGATGTTTTCTCTGTCATTAAATCTAGGGCTCACAAAAAGTACAGATCAGAGACTCGCATCTCTTGTTTATCTCTGAGGGTACTGCAAGAGCAGCAGCCTCTATTTTTGACCCAAACGTACCATCGAAAGGTGAGAGGGTGAACCAGTCTTGATACCCCTTTTATGAACAATAAGTAAGGAAGTGAGAGTCACAGCCAGCTGTTGGGTTTCACAATGTACCTCATTCTCCACTGGATACTGAGCTGAGGCCATTTGCTTTGTTCTCACAGATAACTAACCAGTCAATACACAAAGCTTAGGTCACAAAATACAGCCTGGATGCAAAACAGGTATTTCAGCAGTTATAACCCAAAAAGAAAACCTGAGAGATCCACTCTCCAATCAAAGAATGTTTTACAACGTAGCAAACTAGAACAAACTTCTATAACCTCTTAAATGAAAAATATGGTTTATAAAATAAATTAATTGCAATTCAAAATGTGCAGTCATAATTTCTGCTCCTCAGTAATGTGAAGTTTGATTTTTAGGCCTTGTGCTCCATCGACCGCTGGTGCCCGGCCTGCCAGCCACTGCGAGGAGCGATGCCCACGGCTGCCACCGAGAAGGCAGCAACACAAACAACAAACAAAACCCACTGAAAACAGTTCTCTGGCTTGACAGGGAAACACTCATCTCCCACACCCCATCACAAATCAGTCAGTTCAACACAAAGGCAAAACCACTTCTACATTACTGCACAACAAAGCTAAAGACATGACAAAAATCTCATCTGTCTCTTGGTTCTGCTTTCAAGAAATGCTTTGCAGCATGATGAAAGGTGCCCAATTGTGTGTATCATCGTAATACAGCACTTCCAGGGCTGCATAAATTCGTGAAATGCAAAATTTCACTCACATCAACACCAACTTTGTAGACTGTATATCTAATTCCTTTTAAGAACATGCTGACATAGATATGCCTAATTTGTCATTTCCTTATACCCTGGAATATTGATTTGTAAGTTCTTCCATTAACTGTTTTAAGCCAACATCCTTCTTATAAGAGGGCCTGCTAATGTCCAGACCCCTGTATATTAAGCAAAATAAATCTGTGATCCACAGATTCTTGCTTTCATAGCAGAAATCCAAACATAAAATTCATGTGTGTAGTTCATTACAGCTGCCAGCTCCGACTCATTTTGTTCTTTGGACCCAGAGAGAGAACAAGACTGAGACTGACATGTTTGTTCACATGAAAGAAAAGCAGAAGCCACGGTGCTGTCTGGTTGGAGTCCTGTGGTAAAAAACCTGTGGACCCAGAGGTCACGTTCTGCTCTCTGATGCAGGAAATCAGTGAAGGTTGCACGTGCATCGGTGAAAGCAGAATTTAACCTAGGATGTTGACCTAAGACTTATCAAATACCTTTTAAAATTCTTTAATCTGCATTAAAGGTGGTGGAGGTTTTGATTGCAGTTAGGGCTGGAGCTCTAGATTAATGAAATTTTGTAGTGTCAAAAATACACCTCGCTTTCAGGGTCACCTGTTCCATGTATCATTTCCAGTTTACTGTACCAAAAGATACAATTCAAGAATTCAATATTCACACCAAATCACCATTTTCTTTCTAACATTGGTGATTGAAGCACAGTAATTTATAACCTATTTGGCAAAAGTTTAATATGTATGAAATAAAACCCCATTTTGACAAGCTCAACATTCATTTTAAATGCTGTTAAGCATGTATGATATAGGTAAAACCCTGAAAACATTGAATGATTTCATATTATTTCAAAAGATTTTTGAGGTCCAGGTATCTATGGCAAGTATGCTTCTCACCCTCATCAGCTAACATAAGTTGAATACAATTCACTCTACCCTGGAACTTCCAAACATGTGAAGTTTAAACATGCCAGCAAAAATACAACCTGAAAACATACACATTCTATTTTATGTAGTTAGACCCTCAAATTCAAGCCATTAATCTAAATTTAAATTAGTGATGAATATCAAATGCACCCATAATAGAATTTTAACTCTAGCATGGGGGTAATCCATTCTCACGAAGACAGCCCAAACTTATACCAGTATAAAAATATGAACAATTTTATAAAACTTTAGCAAAGGTCAGAGTTCTTAGGTCAAATGACACTCTTAATGAGAAGGCCACACCATTTAAAATTTATTTTGATGTCATATCTTTCTGTCTACCAATTAACCTGTATTCTTCCCCAAAATCTTCTAAGCAGTATTTTCCCTGATATTCCTATCTGGATTGTTGTCTTATCAAAATGCCTCTTTTCTTGTAGAACTTCCATTTTCATTGGGAAAGATAAAAATGCTTAACTCTTCAATGGAAAAGATTTATAGTTAGTTAGTTTTCTAATAAGGCAGCTAATAAGGCAGTTTTTTCTTATATTAAGACATTTTAGAAACAGAACAGTCAGGGGTTTTTTTTACGTATTTTACTTAATTTTTTTACAATTTTTTCATTTAAGCCTCAGCGTCATTCAGTGTTATAAAAGCCTGAAATAATTTTCATTTTCGTCCTGCCAAACTGTTGTTTAGTACCATATGACAGCCAATCTGAATAGCACCTTAGTGCACGTCAGTTCTGCTGTATCAAATCAAACCTTACAATGAGAGTCTCTTTCCTTCTGTCTTTTTTCTTCCCTTAGGGAACAGCATGTCTACAGATTTATTTCTACGTGACTCCAGAAGCTGATTCCTTGCAGTGTTGGTTCTCACCTGCCAGGTCCTGTGGCCGGGCGGGCAGCCCGGTGGCCGTGCCGGTCAGCACCACACCATCCGCCAGGAAGAGCTCGGCAGCCGCCGCGGTCTCAGCCACGCTGACATCAGCCGTCAGGGCGTGCGCACTGTCAACGGCAGGAACGGAACCTGGGGTTACTGTTGGCACACACATTGGTTTATCCATCTTGGTGAATGCTTGGACTGCGTTTCTTCATCCTCCTGGCTGTCAGAACAACCAAAGGCAGGCTTTGTGAGAGAGGGTAAGCATCCGGTTTTAAAATGGGAAGTAAAATCACGATAAGAACAAGAGGAAAAAACCCAACCTTTTCCATCAGGGAACCATGATTGATTGGTCTACTGCTCTGGATCTCCCATCTCTGAAGAGTGATTGCAAAGTGTGAGCCACCAAGTGTCAATTGAGACAGCTGCTTACACATCGAGCACCTGTGTTTCAGACATGTTGAGCACACGCAGCTCTCCGACTTCAAGTGGGAGCTGTGGATGTGCAGTCATTCATAAATCAGATTCTGTTGCCTAGAACAGAATTAACATCCTCCACTTCATTTCACAAAGTTCAACTAGCAGAAAGTATAGTTATTATCTATATAATCCCAGGAATCATCTTACACAGCGGTTACAAACGTAAATTACCTGCAACCCAGCTTTTCAACAGCGGTCTTTGATATATGGGTGACGCACTTTGACTAAAACCTATAGCGACAATAGCTCTTAATTTCAACAGTTCTGAACTTTGAAAGAATTCCAGCCATTGCATAACTACAAGTCAGGTTTGACACCTGACTTTGTTGGTTTTGTATTTCTATTTAAGTAGAAAGCTATGGCCAACATGATGGGTGGTGACAGAGCCAACCTCTTTCCTGGACCAGCCTGGGTGGACGAAGCTAGGGCCACATTCTGAGGCAGCACCCTGAAAGTAGCATGTGGAGGGTTGCTGTAACACAGCAAGTACACTACAAAAATGACTTCTCCCCATTTAAACAACAGGATGCAAGCAGCTCTTGACAGGCATGTTTTTCTACATTAAAAAAATTCAACCAACAAGTCCTTTAACATCTCCTTCTCAGCTTACAAATCTGCCTGAAACAAAAGCTTCTTATTCTTTCTTAAAAGGCAAACTCTTTGAACAACAGAAAGTATAATCCAAATATTAATTCATCAATTGTCAAGACAAAGAAAGGAAATCCTATAATGCAATATTTTTTTTTTTTACAAAAAAGTCTAGTGCAACATATTTTTATATGTTTATATATACACACATACATATATATAAAGAAATAATCAGAAAGAAACCACTCTGAAAGGACCTTAAAAGCTTCATTTGACCATGCTGCATTGTTTCCTTTCTGTTTTGAAATTTATTACCTGCTCATTAGGTATTTAAGATCTTCCAGACTTGGTTATTCTCATGATTACCCACATGCTACACACAAACATTTTAATTAGGTTATTTAGCATGTATAATACATAACACTTGAGCAGTTCTTCTGGAGAAAAAAAACCCCAAAGAGTGACATCTAAATAGCTGAAAGTACCACATGACAGTTATGATAAAGTAGCAGCAGAAAAGAAAGTGGATTCATCTGTCATAAGTTCCTTCTGTTTGATAATCACAGAACATAATCCGTACATAGACAGCACTGATTTAAGTAAAAGAAACCAGCATTATTGGCAGGAAAGAAAAAAGAAAATAGCTTTTTAAATTGCCAAAATATTATGATTGGAATGCTTTTATATGGCAGCTGCTTGCATAACTAAAAATAACCTTGGATGCCTTGCCTCTTTAAACATAATAGGCATATACACGAGTACACAAAATCTCACCTAATCCACATGTAAAACTTCTACAGTCTGCATTTAACCTGGAGGTTAAACAATTGCAAACTTCACAGACGCAGCAACCTGCAGCTTACAGGTGCAAATCTATTTTTAAATGGATCCTACAATAGTGCTGCAAGACCTTGCTTGAACAATAAAGTTCACTCTATATCATAAATAGGCAATATATCATAAATAGACAATAAATAGGCATTAAAAAAATCAGAAAATGGAGAAAAAAGATAAGATCATGATTACATTGATATTTACATAAAATATTGCTTGTATTTACCTATGTTTCTTTTTAATATCAGCAAAAATCTGAATGTTCTCTGCTCCAATGTGTTTTCTGTAACGCAGCAGGTCACCTGCACAGGCATTTATAATCCCTTCATCAGCAACATGAGAAAACACAAACCCTTCAGCCCGGATGAAATCAAGACCTGAAAAAAAAAAAAACCAAAACAGTAATATCTTAACTAAAACTGAAGACTGAAAACCAGAAATCCTAAAAATTAACAAAACCCCACCTTATCACCCCTCTTATTTGATCCCAACACAAGTTGCTCTACATGCTCTAGGGCTAACCAACATTGCTTTTCCACATATTTTTTACATTCTCTATTTTCACCAATATTCTCTCTGACTTCTTTCCACCATCTTATCCCCAGAGCCCACCGGTTTTCTCCTGTCCCCGCGGCTCTTTCCCAGCCCCGCTGGGTCTGTTCCAGTGCAGCTCACAGCACTCTCGCCCTGACGTGCCACTGCGCACGTGCTGACAGAGGAGCAGGGGGTCAAAACACGGCTCCTTTGTCCCAACAACGTGTCTTCTCTCCAAAAAGGGTCATTAACTCAAATCTCTCCCCTCTTTCCAGGTACTCTTTGATTGTATTACTTCTTTCCCAACATTTACTCCCCTGAAGTTGGTCATTGGGTGAAAAAGCAACAAGGATGAGGACACGGAGGAATAGCATTATGTCTTTAAGAAATTAGGCAGGAAAACAGCCTGTGGCACATTATATACAATGTGTTTGACTCTCCATCTGAATGTAGCTTGTGTTGTCTACAGAGTACCACATGAAATTACTTTCAGATCTGTGCCAAAGGTACAAAAATATAAGGTTTAGGAAGAGTGAAACACTTTCCATTCTACCCCAAACTGAACTTCGACCATCAACTGTGGAGAGTCTCTGGCTGTGTGCTGTGAACAAGCCAGGGCTTGATGCGGCTGTGCTACACGGAAGGATTTCCCTGAGACACCAGAGACAAAAGGAAAGTAAACAGAAGCCGCTCTGCTCTCGACCCAGGCTGCAGGAGGGGCGTTGCCGCTGCGCATGAACAGTCTGTGAACAGTGCCCTGCAGCCAATCACCATAGTGGGGGGGGATGAGTGACTGTGAGTGTAACCAATTGTAGCCTGCACTTGCCGCATGGCCTTTTGGTAGAGAGTATATAAGGCTTGGAAAAACGTGGTCTCGGGGACATTGATATTCAGTGTTGTTTAAGAGTTCATTAAAGAGTACGGATGGTAAATTCACATTGAATTAGACTCCTTACTCTCGCCCGGCCCGCCCGTTCGATCAAAGAGCTTATGCCGGCGTCTGGATTCGTCGAATTTGCTACCGCCACAATCAACTCTGCCATGTCTTAGGAACATAGTTTCCACTGTATTCATTCATTTTTTGCACTAGGAAGGTTTTATGGGTTAGATGCTGAAGAGGAAGGTTACAAATAGCAATCATTTCACACAGGACATTCATCTACTCTCAGTGCCACCCCCACTCCCCAGACTTGAAATATCTGTGTTGAAATACTGAAGCTTTGGGCCATGGGGTAATAAGTCCACAGTTGTGAGGCACAAGATTGAATTCTTATTCCCTTTCTGTAATCCCCTGTTCTCTGTCACTTAAGACAGGTGTAAAAAGCTCTGCGCTCATCTTGCGCAGCTTTTGCCGCTCCTTCAGCTTGCTTTAGAGGTCTCTTCCAAGCCCTTCTGAAGCTCTGCTGCTGCTCCAGCTTTGCAGTCAGCTGCACGTTTAGTGAGAGCTGATATCACATCAAGAGAACCGCTGCTGTGACAGCAGCCATCAGGGATGCGATCCCACCCACCAGAGAACAACAGAGGCCTCACCTTAGCACGTTTCAAATATAAACACAAACGATCTTTAAAATCTATTTACCAAATGACAAGGTGTCTGTTTATTTTTAAATTTCAGTTTCATTCCAAAAGCCCTGAAGTTGCAGAAACAGAAGCTGATGTCTGACAGAGAAGAGCCTGTATTGCTTAGCAACACAGACTCCAGCTAACAAGAAACATCCCAGACAGGTGCCAAATCAAACACGAGCTGTCCTGCGCCTGGAGATTCGCAGGTGGAAAGCATGCAGTGTTCTCAGGATCCGAAGACAAGAGTGTGCCACAAGTATAGTTACCAGAGCTAGTAGACATTGGGTAGTAAATACAGTGCAAATAGCTAGATTGAGATATCTGTATCGAGGAACAAAAACTACAGGTTCTATTTAAATCATCCAAGTTTACACTGCAATTCAGCGATAAATAGCAAAAGTTACTTCTCTAACCATAAGACTATTGATGAGTCTAGAGATATGTTACATTTTCACAGCAATCATAATATCTAGCTCAGGACAGGGGCTATTCATTGAATAATTTCATTTACTGAACTCACTGCTTACAGGTTTTTTCTGGATGCATCGTTTCTGTTTCCTTAACTCAGTAATTTAAGACTTGCAGCTAAACATTAGGATTGTACTTAGTTTAACAAAGCTGCACACTCTGTCTGGGTTTTTGAAGGCTGTGAAAGTAAAAATTTTAACCAACTGTAATAGGTGCAGGCACCAAATCATTACCCTTCTGTTTTATGAAGCCATAATCAGATTCCGCTAATGAATTCATTTTTATGCTCATAAAACTGTGAGAATTATACTATTGCTTACTTTCACATTTGGCAAGTTGAAAAGTAATAGCCATTGAATAGCTAATAGGCAGTCCCATTTCTGACTTCTATGGGAACAAAACAGTTTTGTAATCTCACTGGAGAACAAGAACAGGAAATTTCCAACGAAACCTAAAAAATAGAACTTCAAGACTATATTAAGAACATGGAATCAAGTAACCAGCCGCTGCAGAGCCTGTTGAAGAAACTGGAGCTTGTCTCTTTTTCAGAAGTTAGTGTTACTCCACTTTAATCCTACTTAAAAAGCTTTGCCTAAACAGCTGTGGAGGTCTAACAACTGTAGAGAAAAGCTTTATTTTTTTTTTCCTTCCCATGATAATTTATGATTGAAAGTAAAAAAAAAAAAAATGACAGACTGAAACATCTCTTTTGCTGGGCAAGAAACTCTTGCAAGACTGAGTTGATAGAGGAAATGGTACTTCTACTTCATCCATCTTAAATACTGCAAATGTGCATCTCACTGCATATTAACATCACAAAAAAAAAAAAGTGAATTGGCTGCAACCATGGAGAAGCCCTTTCTCAGGTGTGTTCATTCTTTGAGTTATAAAGCCAAAAGGAGCTGGGAGCTCGGATTTACTGCTTTCACAGAAATGGGATCTGGCCTCTGCAAGGCAGCAGCTCCTGATTGCTGCTGAATTTTGGACTTCAGGCAAATGTCTTTGCCTTCACACAAAGGCAAGATGCTGCAGGTAACTTTACCGGTGATATCTTGTTTTATATGCACAGGAAATCCTGCCTCACAGCTCTTTTTGCCTTCCTAATTCAAAAAGAATCTAAAAGACTGATTTTGTGCTGAAAATGAAAACCCAGAGAAGCATCGACTTCACCTGCTATTGATGCAAGAGGCACACGATCTCCATGCTGCAAAGACCCATCACCAATCAGGACATCGTCTTGCAGCAGCTCCTTCCACACTCGGCAGGAATGGCAGGCCTGGGAGAAGCCTCTCCAGTGGAGCTCAGAGCAGAGCCCGCAGCACCCACTGCCTTTGCTTCACAGCACCCATGGGTGCTCCCAGGGCATGCATACCCACTGCGGTTCTCAGCTCAGCTGCCTCCCCCCCACCACAGCATTAACACAGTGACAGTTAAACAAAAAAAGCAGTATGAAGTTTTGCCCAGTTGTATCCCACCTATAACGGGCTGTAGCAAGTGAATTCCTGCGGACAATATCTCTGCTGACAGGGGAGGGAAAGGAATGGTCTCGGACAGCAAAGCTGTATTTATAATAAAAAAAAGAAGATGTGGAGATATCTGGGTACCTAGGATATCATCGGATATGAAGCATCACTTAATCAGCTGCCAACTGTGTCATTATCCTTGATGAAGTCTAATTCCGAAATGGGATTTTAGTAACATGATCCTTAAAGTAAAAGAAGTGCACTCTCACAGTCAGGTGGAGGCGCAGTTGGACTACATGGTTGTTTTAAGTTCCTTCCAACTGAAGTATTCTCTTCTAAATTTATGAGATGAGATAAGATAAACTTAAAAACTGAGCCCCTGATGAGTGTAACACAGGCTCACCCAGGTGTGGGGAAGTTACATTCTCTAGTAGATCTACAGTCCTTGCTCCCAGGCACCCAGATGGAAGCTCTGGCCAGAACGCGAGAGCAGAATGCCTGTGGCCCATGTGCCTGGTTTTCCACCCCATGGAGTCAAGACACAACAAAGAGGAGTACCTAGGATATCAGAAGTGTTCACATGCATCACTACAGAGATACAGCTATGGGGAGTGTTCTATGCATCAAAGACCAGCAGATGGCCAGGCCAATATTTCTTGAAATCCTTCTTCTCACTATTAACTTTGTCTCCATTAGGTAAACGATGGGTCAGTTATTTTTTTCTTCTCAATCACTGCTGCATGCTGGTAATGGAGAGCATACAGAATGTGCAAAATGATCAAGGGAGCATCACCAGCATACAGTCCCTGCACCTTCTCTGCAAAGACCTACAGTGACAGGTTAGAGCTAAGCAGAACATCTCACTAATGCGAGGAAAAACACAAATAGCAGCTGAGGGCTTTTGTGCAATTCCTTTAGATACAAGAGTCTCCTTTAAGATGAACAGTACTGCACAATTAGCAAACTTTCTAAGAAAGAAAAGACACGTAGTTTGAAACAACAAACACCAGGAGTACATGAAATTAGCACAATGGTTAACTTCAGGAAACAAGACACACTGATAAATAAGTAAGGAAAACGAAACACTACACCTAAACCCAACTCAGACTTAGTGAACATATTGTGGGCGTTCCTGAGCACTAAGAAATGGTAACCAGTAATATCTGCTAAACAAAAATAAATAAGGGAGCATTTGTATTTTTATTTCCTCAGAAAACCTGCTTATACACATCATTCTGTTTCAACCTCAAGCAGATGTAGTTAATTATATCAGAAACTACAAACAGGAAATTATACACCTCTAAAAAACACATGGTACACCTGTTAATAATGAACCAATTGAAAAGTAACTGTAGCAAACAAATTCTGACTGGCTTCTCCACAAAGAGCATTTTAAGAGAGGAGGAAGATAACAACGTCTTTGGAGAATGTCATTAGAATGGCGTTCTGAGAATAAATATTTGAAATAAAGATGGCTTCAAATCAAAAATATAAATACAAAATTGTACTATTCTGTATTGTCTCCATGTTTTGCAGTCTACAGTTCCTTAGGGACATCACTGTATTTTAAATTAAAATGTTACATTAGAAGAATAAAAAAAAAAAGTGAGCAACAGAGGACTTTGGTATTAAGAAAGGTGTGACATGAATCTCTCCCACTATTTGTGTGTATAATTACACTAATTTTTGAGTGGGCTAACATTGCCATATCTGCCCTTAGGAACAGAGGGAGATCTGGCAGCTTCCATCGCAACCTTTGAGGACAACAGTCAAAGCAAAAGATCAGAGGCCATGAGGCTGGTTTGTGGGGTGGATGGAGCGGGAAGACAGGCCCTGCAGCGAGGCCAGGGCAGGAGAAGCCAGGGCCTGCCCTTGATGGATGCCCTTGGGCAACCACCTCCTTCAACCCCAGTTGGGCTGAACCAAGAGCCTTCAGTGCTGGTATAAGAGTCTGCAATAACCTTTTGGAGCTGGGAGGGTGTTGGCAACAACTGTTTTGGTTGTTTTTTGATAACACGAGGAGCTGCTTGTTTCTGTCAGAAAAGCAGAGACACATCAGTTCCCTTTTTCCTCAAAATCTCCCACCGTTTTCCTACTGCTGCCCCATACCTTTGCTGAAGCACCCAGCACAAACACGTTTTTGCTGGCATTCCTTCCTTTAGGCACCTAATTGAATAAATAAATGCTTCCTAAACAACCAAACTAAATAATTAAAAAATCCTCAGCCTTCTTAGATCCCCTGATTTATTATTGTTATTTTCAGATTTATCCAATACCTTGTCAATATGCAAGGAAAATTCAGTAATTTCATCCGTTACTATTAGGCTACCCACAACACGTTTATTAGCATAACCACATGTTGCTGATGTTGAGCTCCTCCTAGTCACACTGTAAACCTGCTGACTTTTTTTTGCCTCTTTACAAAATAAAATTATTACCTTCACCTAGAGACCACTTACAATCTCCCTGTGCAGTTCTCTTCAGAACAGTTATTTCTACTAAAGACAAGAGTTTCCACAGGGAAAATAAAATAACTGCATAGTAGCAGGAGATGCTTCATACGCTTTTTAGCTAAAATGCCTTCAGCAAGTATTTTTTCTAGTGAAAGTATACAGGGCTTGCTTTATTAATAGCCACCTATTAAAATTGGATTGACATTAAAGTCACTACTAAGCTGCTACCGAAAAACTACTGAAAGATTTGCTACCTACAAAATAGCACTCACTTTACTATGGTTTCGCGTAAAGTGATTTGACTTTCTTTTTGCTTTCCTGTTCAGTGAACTTCCGACAATCATTTTTAGCGAAGTGCAGTAAAATGCATTAAACATGGGCCTTTCCTAGCTGGTATTCTCCAGTTACAGAGCAAGCAGTGCAGAACGGTAGTAGGGCTGAGAAAATCCCAAGCCTTCCAGGAATTTTCTCCCTCATGAATAATTGCTGAGAAAGAAGAGAAATACATTGTTCCCACACTATATCCCTTATTTAGTGATCAATTTTGCTCCTAAAAGGGTGCATAACTCACTAGTATCACAGTATCACAGTATGTTAGGGATTGGAAGGGACCTCGAAAGATCATCTAGTCCAAATCGCTGCTGGAGCAGGAACGCCTAGGTGAGGTCGCACAGGAAGGCGTCCAGGCGGGCTTTGAATGTCTCCAGGGAAGGAGACTCCACAACCTCCCTGGGCAGCCTGGTCCAGTGCTCTGACACCCTTACTGAGAAGAAGTTTTTTCTCAAACTTAAGTGGAACCTCTTGTGTTCCAGCTTGATCCCACTACTCTTTGTCCTATCATTGTTTGCCACTGAGAAGAGCCTGGCTCCATTCTCATGGCACTCACCCTTTATATATATATATATTGCTTTTAAAAGTAAGATGTGTAAATATTTTTGCAAATGCCTATGTACCTCAAGTATCCTACACGCATGCAATCCTTAAAAACTAAATCTGGATTCTGTTAGCATCTCTAAGTTTTCCTATAGGTTCTACTGCGGTAATAAAACTTAGGTTTTGGCCATTTGTCAAGCAGCCAGATACCTTGAAAAGAGCAACTTCTCATTTTAAAGCACTCAAAACAAATCTGAGTTCAAAACACAACTACTAACAAGAATTCTCCCAAGAAACAAGGAATTTAAGACTTTCACATATTCAACGTACTTAAAACTGTCACTGTAGACAAGTTACCCTACATTATGTTACCTGAAGTGTGGTTTTCAATTAATACCAGCATCTTTTACTTTTTCATTCTTAAAAAATTCTGCCTGATTATAAAACTTGTACATTCAAAAATGAGCAAACATACTGTAATCACATATGCAATTTGGGTAAAACCAGACAGTAACTCTCAATTTATGAAGTATTTAGGAAGTACAAGCCTTCCATATTAAACCAGTATCCATCTTTAAATCATGGAATGTTACACATGAAAAACTAAAATTGCTTCAGCAAGCAGTAGGAGTAGAAAGGTTAGTAAGTCTAGGATTCATGCAATAAAGACACATTAATTTATATTTAATTTCCCCAAATGCAATTTAATTTTAAGTAGTTTGGCTAGCTGTACACTCAATTTTTTGTTATTATATAAAAAGCTTCATTCCATCCATTCATTAAAAAAGGCAATGAAAACTTAGTTTTAACAGATAACAGTAGTAGCAACAACATATAATTAGATACTGAAACTGGATGCTAAACCACAGTGGGTTAAATTGATCCTCAAATATAATTTAACTGAAGTAAATAGAGTTACACCAAAGGTGGCTTTTAGACATGAGAAGCTTTAAACTAATCATTATATTTAGACAGGTTTCACCTAGAAAGCTGCAGAAGCAGCCTTGGGATTTTCAGCTGCCTCCAGCTGAAGCAGTGCACGAGTATCATCTATTATAATCAAGCAGGCATCTTTCTCAAAATCTAATTTCTGCTTTTTCAAGGTACAGTGAGCTTTTCATGTCTCATTTTTCATGGTATCTATGTTAGTACAATGCACAATTTGCAGAGAGTAAATGCCACAGCAAACAACAGCAGTAACTGATGAGTCATTTCTATTACCTGCGGCAAGCGCAACCGCGATCGCCTGTTGATTCGCAGCACACAGGACCTGGACGCCCAGCGCCAGGCGGGGACACGTTTGTCTCACCGCAGCGCTAAGAATCGTCATCGCCGCCGTTACTTCAGGCCCAGGACACAGCGTGTAAGGAACATCATGCATGTTTTCTACTATCAAGCCATCCTGTGGAGATTATTACAAAGAAATATGATTAAACTCGGAAAAAAAGGAACTTAGCAAAGATGGCGAGTTTAACATTACGCTGTTTCGTATTAAAACACACACAAATTTAAAGGTTTTCCTTCAAAGGAAAGATTATCTACAGTAAGTTGTGTTGATGCACTTATAGAAGTGCTTTCATCAACAGCATGGTATCTGCTGGGAAATCACGGAGATAAATAAACGTGATTTTAATTATACGTGCATCAGCCAGGTTCCCTTTGATCCATCCTAAAATGTGAACTACAGGTGAATGAGTTAAATCTTATACCTCATTAAAAATAGTGTAGAGTCAATCTTCAATTATCAAAGTGGAATACAGCATATTGAGTGTGCTTGGATAACAGAGAATTTAGAGATAATCAAGGCAATTTTCAATTCAATTAATGTCAGAAATTAAGTGTTATTTTGGATAAAGGAATTTTTTTGTTTGACTATTATTTAGCCTATTTGCAGTGTGCCTAATACCATAGTATTAACTATCGATATTTCTCCCATTCTGGATTCAGAATCACTTGAAGGCAGATGTTGCTATTTATTATCTACTATACCTCTCACTCCACACAGACATACTCTTAGCAAACAATGGACTGATGATAAAATATTGTGCTGATATAATGTACGCAATTTATTGAAAATCTTTGTGCATTATCCCATACCTTGTACTTTTCCAATCATTGTATAGTATATGCCAAAAAGTTTGCAGTAAGTACAAATCACATATAATTTTGTCAGGGACTATTAACAGGAGTAAAAATATAGCTTGAAACATATCTCAATTTTGCATTTGCAGTGAGAATGTTAAAAACAGCTAGAAATTTCTCACCTGCTTCAATCTAAAACTAAAAAAAAGTTTAATAGATGTATTAACTGTATCTCTAAAAAATTAATTCTGTTCTCCGGAGTTTAATTACACATCTAAATCCTTTAAAATGAGGGGTTTACATTTCAAAGATATTCTAACTGAACCAGATGGGAAGAAAAACATTTGAGAAAAGAAAATACCACTAGAGATGAAACAAAGAAGTTTGATTAATAACAGAGAGAATCAGGAAGGGGGAGGAAAAAACAAAAAGTTTTTCCTTTTTTTAAAAACTTACATATGTAACGCTTCTTTAAATTTGCTGCAATGTAAAAGCCCTTTTGGCAGTAAAAGATTAGACAGTATATAAAATGCAGTCAGCATTTAATGGTTGAATACAGGCTAAGCCCCAGACATCATAAATGAACACCTAACATGGAGAACGGGGGAAACTGAGAACGGAAATAACGCAGTGGAGCAACACTCAGTCCGTCCAAGCACAACTCACATACATTCAGTGCACCGGGGTACAGCTGCATTAACCAAATGACTGATAGTAGAGTATTTAAATACACAAAATACATGCTACCTTAAAAATGACACAACTTATTAATGGAAAAAGTGATCTAATATAAGCACTAGACCTATGCACTAATTCGTGCCATTCATCAGCATATTTAATTATAAAATTCCTGTCTGAGAAAACCTCAACTAGGCAAAGAAAAACTAGATATGATACCTAACCAAAACATCTGCACTTAATTTTGTTTCTATGTCCAATTCAATATATAATTTAACATCCACACTTTCCCTACTTGTGATGGGAGTTACAGGTTTGCCATACAACAAATACGACAACCAGTCCTCAGAAAAACTCAGAGCATTTTCAGACAGGAAAAAGGTCACAAACTTTTAGTCTATTTCTCTGGAATGAGGCCATGACTATTCCAACAAAACTGAACTGACCAAATGGTCTTCTACCTCAGGCACAACTACTGAATCTTTCGTGGTACCAACAGAAAGTGAAATCCCTTGGCCTTTCGTCCTCTGTACACATATTAGGTCAATCTACACAAGACTGCAAACTTGGTCAGTAGCAGTACGTAGCAAAAGGATTAATGTAGGACTATAATATTTTAACAAAACAAACCAAACTCAAACACAATGAACCCTCAAAACCAATTTCTTGAGGGCAAAAACCTAGAAGACTTTGGTCTTTAGCTCAAGAACACTCTACTTGGCAGAATTCACCAAAACCTGAATGTCTGGGAAACTCCAAGCTTACCATAAGGGCAAGGAGCTGAGATCTGCAAACCAGAAGCCCCAGGCTTTCAGCAGCTAAAAATCAACCTCAATAAGACATCCAGGAAAAAAGACGTCAGGGAATGGGGCTTCAGATGCTCAGCTCCTGATCAGCCATGGAAAGAGCCGAAAAAGCAGAACAGACTGGCAGAATTCCACAGGTACTCTGCAGTGAAACTGAGCTTCCTTTGAATTGCTACTACTTTGACAGCTCAGGATCTGTATAAAGTAAATTATTCCATTAGATACATTAATGAATTAATTCATATAAAAATTAATTTTAAACCCTAGCCAAACTACTGTGCATTAAAAGTATCTGATTGAATTCTAGTTCAAAATGCAGGCATATGGGAAGTTTCCAACATTTCTCTCCCCCTTAAACTTACTATATTCACGTTTCAGCAGTTTTTGCTTCCTAGGGCCTCAAGGTCCACAGTTACAGCGAATATTTTTGGTATCACTTTAATAATGCGCTATTCTTTTGGTACCATCTGATAGACTATGTTCTTTTGCATATTATGTTTTGTTTAATTAAAGAAGAACAACATATGTTCTGCAATACAGAGAACTGAATTACAGATGCATCAACTCAAAGCTTTCCTTCATATTTTATATAAAAATATAACAGCACAGATTTCTGTGTTTACTGAATTGGTATGTATATAAAACAGACTTCAGTGCTATCAGACAGCTAAATAAAATGGTGGAAAGAAAACAGTAATGCTAAATTAAAGTTCTTGGAATTTAAGCTTATGATTTAGAGGCCTATGGAAACAACTACTGTACAGAAATTTTTCTTGATCGTACAAGATAACACTCCAACAAAAACCTTTTGTGTTCCTTTTCCATCGAATGTTAAGATAATCTAAGTGTTGCTTATATATAATAGCTTTGCTATAAGTAATTCTCAAACAATATATTTCTTTTTTACTTTAAAAGACTTCTGAAGTGCTATGTATGTGCAAAGAGCCTCTTATATCACAGTCAGCTACTGCAAAATAGGTCATTTAAATAGCTCTCTGATTATATAGAAAAATCATTTATTTAGCTTTATTCCACTTATAGGAATGACCTCTCAAAACACTTCAGCTGCACGCACACATAATATCCCAGCAGCAAAGCCTCAAAAATAGTCACAACACTAGAAACCACAACAGGCATAACAACCACACAAGTTTTAACTCAGCATCTAACTTCTCTAACTTTTTTCCCCAGGATAACTTTAAGCCCAGTATTTCCCCAAAGAGAAAGGTTTTACCTGCTAACACAAGGCTTTACAAGCTTAAAACAACTATTCTTTCCTACAGCAAGAAATGAAGTTTTAAGGAGACTTTTGCACCATATCCATTATTATACAGGCTCGGGTGTGCTCCAAGATGATTACAGCCTTTCCCACCCCACAGCCATGTGCCTTTACATGGGAAACCAGGTGCCTTTGCAGAGCATTTATTTGCAGTGCCCAGGCACAGCTGCCTTGCAATTCCTTTAAAAAACTCCACCTCCAGAGCAAGAGATTACAGCCTTAATGTAATATAGATAGGTAGATATCTTATGTTCTCCTGCATATACCACAGGACACAGTTGTGGGGAGGTTTGTCTGCTATTTTACTCCAGTGTAATATAGGTAAGATTTGAAATGTTAACCTTTGTGATCCAAGTAATAACCACCTACATGTTTCTGTGCAGAAATACTAGTTATTAAACTCCAAGTAATTTGAATTCCAACTATCATTGTAGATATAAGAGTAATAGACTCAAATATCTTCGTTTTCTAAAAACATCAATACGTATGTATGTAAAATATGTACTAGCAACTCTCCTTCCAGGTACAGAAACAAAAGAAGAGTCAGGAGGATCAGAATAACAAATTCTGTGTGGTAAGGAGCATCATAATATTTGCAACTCAGTGTACTTTTATAATTTTGGGATATTTTCTTTAAAAAAAAATAGCTTATGTAACTCTGTCTTTAACATCAGCTACTCAAGTAGCTACAGCTAGATAACAGTAACTAGTAGTGAAATGATCTATATCAACAAAATTAGAGGGAACTTGGACTTTACTTTCTGGCTGCAAAGTAAGCGTTACCCAGGTTGAACAGAATGAATACAAGCCTATTTGAATATATATTTTGCATTTTTCTTAAACAGATACAAACTGGAGGGATCATAATACTTCATAGCTTGCTGCTTATAAAATCTTGTCTGGATAATTTCATTGTTTAGCAACACACAAGTACAAAGCATAATACATTTTGAGCACAGATGGCTTCCTAACTGAGCACTCACTTATTTTCATTACTGTGTTCTAATATCACAAATCTTTCATGTTTATTATGTCAAGCTGCTAATGTGCCAGACAAGTCACCTTTTTCTGAATATACCTGGATTTAAAGTGCAATGCATATTGAGTGAGCAAGATCACATATATATATATATTTTTTTTTTTTTTTTAATATTAACACCAATTCAAGCAACTTGAGACAATATGTAAACATGTAGCAGCAGCAAGATGGTTACGTATCTTCAAGGCTATTGGATGTAGCATTTGGAAATGCTGTCAGAAGAAACACCTGTGGAAAAAAAATCTTTACGTTTCTAGCTCTACTTCCACAAGAAAAACAGACAGCTTAACAGTTTGCTTGGAGTGCTGAGGGGAAAACCCAAATATATTCCCATTACAGAAGCAGGATAGCGAGTTCGGAAGAGCGGTGATTTCTGTGCAAAAGCCAGAAAGCTCCTGAAGCACCAATCATGAAAATTTGCATTTCTCATAAAGTACCAGGGAAAACAAAGCAAGTGAATTGCAAAAACTATGAGGCAACCAATCTGATATTTATGGAATCTCTCCTGATTATCTCTGACTTGTTTGTCACATTGCTGTAACACTACTGTGTACAGGCCTTTAGAATGAAGATTGGTGTGGAATGTATACTGATGTTCTTGTGACTTCTACAGGAAATAGACTAAGCGTAACTTTGGGCCTTGAATTTCTCCAAAACGTGTAAAGAAATAACTGCACTCCCCTCATCTGATTTAAAAATATATTCAAGTTCAGAGACAGCAATGAGGTAGGAGAGAAGGTAAACCAGTCTGACCTGGAATAGAACTTACTACAGCTGTTAAAAAGACAAAGTATAAAACCGAAATTAAAATTGTTTGTTAGTAATGGTTCTAAAGTTTGTCTTAAAACTGTTCCAGCTTTGTGCATGTGAGCAGTGAAATGCACTGTTTCTGTACCCTCCCTCAATTTTACAGGTACTTGGTGTTTTCTCCCAGATGCTAAAAGCTTCAATGTGTAGTTACATAAGGGAAATGGGTAAACAAGCACTGGGATGTGGGGCAATGGCTTTAAGAGTTATCACTTGTGTAACCACTTCCTCTAACGCAGGAAGACAGAGACTAGTCCTTGCTACTCTTCTGATGTAGATCAAATCACATTATACCTCATGTTGATACTGTAACTGTAAAGAAAAAATATAAATTCACAGTACAGAACACAGAGCTATTGGACACCTGTTCTTTCAACAGGCACGCAAAGGAAGAAAACTTACCCATTCCGTACAACCTGCGGGTATTCTAACTGGGTGGACATCTCGCACGTGCTCATCTGGGTCACAGGCACTGAAGCCTGCCTATGTAAATGGCTGTTCATCATTTCAACAATTCTATTATCTGGATTATTTCCTAATTTAGCTTTACTAGTACTCTGCCCATAACCTACTTTTTGTGACTTGTCTTGCATTTTAACCTTGGTGTTCTATAATTTGGACTAAGCTCTTATATTCAGTTTCATTCAGCCTGTAAACTATCATTCTAATTTATGCCATTAAAAATATTTCAACTGGCTTGTTATTAAAGTTTTGCAGAAAACAACAGCTCAGAACAGTGGCAACTTGTTCATTTAAGACATTTTCAAACCTCAGACACTAGGACACCACCTTACCATGCCAGAGAAGTACATAATACTGTAAGTGGGTCAAAGAAAAAGCACATCAACACCTGAAGACAAGGTGCAATGAAATGTTTAAAACATATCTGACCTTTCAAAAGGACATACACTCTGTTAAAATCTACTGACCTATGAAGATTACTACACTACTTTCGGTTGAACAGCAATTCAGTCAGCAGTACCTGCCTCCTCCTGCCTCTGGCTGAGACTGACCTTTTGGGCATTCTATTCTAGATGCACGAAGCAGGCGTGCTTGCTGCCAGGGGGCTGGGAGAGAAGGGTTGAAGAGCATAAAAAGGGCCAAAGTTGTTTCTTTTTTAGTCCCTGAATAATCTGTGCTGCTTTGTTACAAACACAAACGTGGGACAATTCTGCAGCCTACAAGTGACTGAGGTCTGTATGCAGTGCCTCAGCTGTGTGCATGGCATTCCTCCATGACTTCATGAAACCAGAGCACTGTACAGAGCTAAAAATATACAGTCGGATACCTAGAATGCCAGCAACTATCCATGTTGCGGTTAACTTTCCTTTTCTTTTTTCTTACCCTTAAATTGACTTAATTATTAGAAACTGATGGTGATCCAACTTAAGCAACTTGAACTGCACACTTTTTCCTTTGTTTTAGGTGCATGTGATGCGTATTTTAGGTCTTATAATCTAGAAGGCCTAATTATTACACTGAAATAAAAGATGAGGAGTTAAACATCTTCCTGAACAGCGTGTTTTCAGATGCTTTTGATGACTTATAGACTCAATTTAAAATATTTGCTATACAGTAGTAGCTTCGTGTAAATGCTGCCATAGGAAGAAGGAGACCAAAACTCACAACTCCAGCATCCCTGTAAGTTTCTGCCTCTTGACAAGCTTGATCGATGATCTGGGTCAACGGAAGAGAACTCCTTGGTGTCCCTGCAAGAATAACGCTGCTTACCCCAGGGCACGCACAAACCAAAACTGCATACAGTAACAGCTTTCAGGCAGGATAGCTATAGGGACTGGCACAATGAAATAGGGAGAAACAGGGTAAACTTACAAGGAGATACAGCAGCCTTTTAGTGTCATGCCATTGTGGCATCTGGTTCCTTAGCTGAACTTGACAGACCTGTTGTAACCATTCAGCTCCTAAATCTAATTCACAAACTTTAGGAATATATGCTACAATCTCTTATTGCACGAAGTCTGCTCTTAGCTTGTTACTCCTGTACTTATCATAGCTTATCTTGCATTACTGATGCTCCACACAATTCAATCTACAGCAAGACCAACCTCCAGGTCTGCAGAATACTTATGCCAAACACCAGTCAATTTAAAATTAGTTAAAACTATCTTAAACCCTAACCTGCAAGATTAATTGTATCTGGTCTTAAGTGCTTCACAGCAGAAATTAGCATACATGGGTTTTGGTGGAGTTCAAGGAGTTTCCCTTAGGATCAGCTCCAAAGTCTTTCCTGATACTTGGGCTCCTAAAGCCAAGAGTCTGAAATGGGGACTGTGAAGAGCCTCTGAGAACTGTGTTTGATGATCTGATTTAACAGCGTGGGGAAAGCTGCCCATTGTGCCTGGAGGCTGCTTCTGGGGCACGATGAGCTCTGGACACCAACCCATCACAAGGAAGGCCACCTGCTGTAATCAGCTCTGCTACCCTGAGCCGCGGGAAAGGCGGACAAGGAGGTCAGGGTGGAACAGACCCTGCCTGTGGTCTGAGCTTCCCACTGCCCCTCAGGGCCTGTGAGAGCTCTGTCCGACACCTAAGCTGTCCCAATGCCTATTCGTGTAATTTCCTCACCTGAAACACAGCAGTGAAGAGCTCACTAAAACAGAACCCTTGCTTCCTCAGCCCAGCTCCCAACACGAAGCGTCTCCTGCCTCTTTTGTCCGTAGAGAGAGGAGACGCCCGAACCTGCGGCATTTCGTGCAGGGCGGGGGGAGGGGCAGGGCACTGGCTGCCGGGGAAGCGGCCTTTGCTCCGCAGCCGGGCTCCCGGTGCCGGCCCCGTGGGCTGCCCGTGTTCGGTGAGCGCCGCTTACCTGGCAGCGCTCCCACGTGCACCACCCCGACCACCGCCGCCTTCAGCCGCCCGAAAAGCGCGGGCAGCCGCATGTCCTGCGGGAGAGAGGAGGAGAGGGAAGGCACCACGGCCGGTCAGCGGGGCGGGGAGGCCCCGGACAGCCATGGCGGCGGCCCGTTCGCGTTCCCTCTGGCGGGCAAGGCAGGGCAGAGCGGCTTGGCCTCTCCTGTCCGCTCACCTTAGCTCACCCCGCCGGGATCCACCTGTAGCGGCCGCGCGCGCCACTGCCGCTTCCGCGTGTGCTCCGCGGGCCCCGCCCCCAGCCCCGCCCCGGCCCCGGCCCCGCCCGCCGGCCCCGGCGCGGGATCCCGCGCCCCGCGGCGCCCCGCGCGGCTCCCCCGGGCCCGCCGCGCCCCGCCGCGCGCCCCGCCGCGCCCCCCGCAGACCCCGCCCCGGCCGCGCGCCGGCCCCCGGCGCTGCGCGCGGGGCCACGTGTGCGGGCGGGCCGGGAGGCGGCCTCGCGCCGCCCGTTTAAATGTCCCGCGCGGCGCGGGCCGCGCTGTGCGCAGGGACGGGAGCGGCTGCGGTGTGAGGCAGGAGGCGCCCAGCGGAGCCCGCCCGCCCGCGCTCCCGCCCTGCCCCCGCGCCTCGCCGCCGCTGGACGGGCACCCAGCGCCTTCGCCCGGGAAGGTCCGGGCCGGCCGGCGCGGCGGTGAGTGAGCGAGTGTGCGGGCACGGGGCGGCGGGCGCCCCTGTCGCCTCTTGGGCTGTCTGGCTGCGGGGTGAGGGGAGCCGGCGGGGCCGGCCTGGGGCTGCGGCCGCCCTTTCCGTGCTGTGCGCCCGCGCCTCTGCGGCCCTTTGTGGGGGCTGGGGCCCGGGCCTGCTCGGCCGTTCCCCGCACGGCGCTCCGCTCGCCCCGGCCCGGCCCAGGCGGGCACCATGCGCCGGGAGAGGTGAGTCTGCCGGCCGCGCTGTGCGCGGGGCCCTGTAGGCCGAGGTCTGTCACACACCCCTGGGGGGGCTTCTGCGGCTCCTTCAGTTTCTTCTCTCTTGGCAGCGACTGCGCGGAGGAGAAGGCTCCCGCCAAGGGGGACGGGTGTGCGGAGGGCGCCATGCGAGCCCGCAAGAGGAAAGCAGATGTGGCCACGGTGAGTGCGGGCCCGGCCAGGCGGCCCAGCCTGGTGCTCGCAGGCCAACGCCTGCCCTGCCGCTGGGCTTGGCCTCCGGGCCCTCGTCTCCTTTTGTTGGGTGGCTGGGGCCCATGTGGTGCTCTGGGTGTTGGGTGGGCCCTGGGCTGCTGCAGGGCTGTGATCCTGAGGGGCTGGGTGGGTGTCACAGTGACCAATGGTCACTTGTCCTATGCTTTGTACCCCTGAAATTATGTGTTGCTGTTTGTAGTTCTTACAGGATCCAGATGAAGAGATTGCCCAAATGGAGATGACTAGAAAAAAGCAGTATGTAAACCAGGTAACTCATTTTGCTTTAGATCATGCTCTTGTAATCTTACTCAATCCTCTTGTTATTTTGCAGTACCTTATTATTACAAACATGGTGCAACACAGATACGGCTACCTCCAGCTATATAGCTATGAGCAAGGTGGACTATCATCCCTGGCTGCTGAAGTGTTCAAAACACTTCAGTTTACACATCTTGCTTTGGAGCCTGTGCAAGAGATGAGGCCTGAGCTGGTCTAAAACACTATGTTAATACTTCAATATATTCAGCTGTCCTAAGATTGCAAGGGTGCACTTTACAAAAGCTTTAATATGCATTTAGGCCTACATGGAGAGACTCTGCATTGAATTCTCTAGAGGGCTGCAAGCATACAGTCATAAGCTTATGTGCTCTACCTTGCAAGCCAAAGCATGAGACACTTAAGCATCCAAACTGAATTGTCTCTTGAGGTGATTCTCTTTGCAGTCATGTTTCTACTTGTGTGTCACCTGGGAGAGAGGAAAGATCCCCCTTCTACCATCAGCTCTAGTCCCATTGACAAAGGCTGTTATCAGAAACAGAAAGTAAGGGGTTCCTGATTACAACTTTGAAGTTTATACCAGATGCTAATGGGATGGTAAAATAAGCTTCATTTATCTGCAGAACAGAAGGATAATTTCTGTAAAGTCGCTTACCTGTGGAAATCAGACCTGCGGTGGAGGTTAGTAGTGACCATTGCCAGTTTTGTCAGCAAGACACTTAGAATGATCTGAGTGACAAAGTTAAAACTAGCCTTAGTAGTCTCTTCTAGTTCCCTTAGTGCCCCTTCTATATTCTTCAAAACAGCGATGCTGTTGATATCTATATTGGATGCTATATTGTTGTGTGGTAATAAAAGTATGATGCTTTTGTACATAGTGATGCCCACACTAAACAGTTACCTGTCTTTTGAAATAGGTTTATTCTCATCCTTTTATTTCTGCATGCACACACTCAGGCAGTCGCTGTCACTGGGACTTCAGCCTGTTAATGCACATGCAGGGTGATACTTAAGCTGCAAAAGTTACGATTGGGGAGTACAGACCGTGCTCATTTTGTACGCAAGGCTGTGCATAATGTGGCACATCTAACCAGAAGTGGCAGCTGGAAGTTCTAAGACTAAAGTGCTACCATAACAGATGGGCATCATTGTTTGGAATGGCCTCTGCTTGTTGCAACTGTGTATACCAGTTATCAGTCAACATATTAAGCAGGGCTCAAATGGTGAGCATTTAATGAGGGGATCTCTCCTTCCCTTCTGTCTTTCTTTTGTGCAGTATATTAAACTAATTTCTCACTTCTGACAAGGAAGAGCTGCCCGTCCTTCACCACAGCTCTCTCCTTTACCAGAAGATTCATTCTGTTTGAGTTGAACAAGGGCTTCATGTGTGTGTTTATTGCATAATAGTAAGGTGTTGTTAAAAAACCCTCAATGGGCACTCAATTTTACCTTCTTCCAGAAAGACAGTGGAAAGAAACTTGAAATATACTATGCATACATTGACCTTCAACTTTGAAAACAGATAAAGTCTTCCAATTTTGTGTTGTTCTTTGTGTTCCTGGCCTGGTGGCCCTTCAATGTTACTTCAGGAATGATAGGTAAATTAAAGTTTAAATAATTTAGGGAGTAGACATCCAAAATATTTACTTGAGAGTTTTTCAAGTTAAGCTTAGCATACTGTTGGGATTTGGCTCTTTGATTCTGTAAACCATAAATAAAATGGGTACCTGTATATCCATTCCTACATAGCGAAGGTTTTTTGTTGTGACAAAGTAGCCAGATTGTTACAGATCTGTTTAAAAAAGCTAACATTTGGCTGCACAGCAGCAGCTCTTCAGTCTATGGTGTGACACAAGCTATTCTCTGATATAAATTGCCATGGGCCACTAATGAGAATATGTTTACGATTCCAGCAGCAGTATAGCAGGCTTGTATGATAGCCAGTGCGGTAGTTATTCTGTTGAGGCACAACAATTCTAAAATGCAAGTAGCTATAAATCCACTGCAGCCTATACCACATGACTTCTACATTAAATAAATTGTTTACTGACACTAGTTTATACACAAGGCAAAATATCGTAGTCACATCCCACTTTACGGCATCTTCATAGTCAATTCATTAGTTTGCTTCTGCTGAACATAAGGCCTGAGTTCTTAATTAGGATGCCGTTACCCTTTATGTGATGAAAGGGTGGCTATATCATCAGGTTTGTGACAGCAGAATATTGCATAAATTCTGTGTTTGAATTTAGAGAACTGGCACTACTGTAATTCTGCTAGCAATTCTCATATTAATTCTGGCTGCTTTCTGTGGATGGATACACTTCCAAGGCCCCCTGTAAAACAAAATTCATCTAACTAGATTAGAGTCTTCTATGCAGTTATGACACAAATACATGGCCACCTCCATCTAGAGTGGAGAATTGCAAGTTTGCTTCTTTAGATGAAAGTAATTAATGTTTTCAGATGAAAAGATGGAGTGAACTATCAGGAAATAGTTTTGATCAGTTTCTCACTAGACATTTTTCCAGAATCTGGACTTACTCTTGTCAAAATGTTCCACTTAACTGGTTTGAAAATATCTTCAAAGAAGTTTTAGTCTAGGTTATTTTTGGAAGACCCAGGTTGAAAGCTTGACTTGGCCTTTATCTGGAGGAGAACAATATTCAGTCTCTTTAGAAAATTTAAAGTCATAGAAGCTCCTATGCTATTCGGAAAGAGTTGGATCAACTTAATTATGTGAGTTGTTCTCTCTCAGATATTAATTCTGGAATCTCTTTCTGATGGCAAAACCCACTAAGCTTCAAACTAATGCATCCTGTCAGTGAAAAATGGCTACAATTTTAGTCTTACTATTTCTGACTGGCTTTTTAGGGTGAGACAAACAGTCCTGTCCCCTTCCTGTTCCTGTGTCTTTGATTTCAGTGCTGAAAATCCTCTGACCTTGCTGTTTGAGTACAGTTCTGGGTCACCCTCTTCCTCTGCTTTCCTGATGCCCTCCTTGCCCTGAGTCTGTGGAAGTTTGTTCTGGCGGCTCCCAGCTCACGTGGAGACGCATGAGTGTCTCAGCAGATTGTGTTTTAGTGGTGGCTGCTTCACCAAAGGCTCTGACTGGCCAGTAGCCCCAGTGGTTGCTACCTGCTCCGTTTTGTGTCCGGCCTGTATGCCTGACGCATTTCCAAAAGATCTGTTTAAATGAGCGTTAGAGATATTGTTGAATAATGACATACTGCTGAAAAGGGAGCTGTGGGAATGTTTGAGCTTTAAAAATAACCCACCTCTGAAATCCTGGGTTTTCTTTCTTTGGAGCTGTGTGGGCTTGTCCGCTCTGATGGACTTCTTTGGTCACCTCCCTTCTGCCCTTCTTGGTGCTCCTCCTCCTGTCTTCAGTTCAGTTTCTCCAGTCTTTATCTAGTTCTCAGGTCTGAGATACAGATCTGTATCTCTGGTCAGTTGTTCCTGTATCTGAAATGTTACTGCAGTTATCACCAAGCTTTCTTCCTAGGTTCCATATAGATTTGAAGAGTCAGTTTTCCCCACTGATTTTTGGCTTGCATCATGTTTCAGCTCCTGTTTGCCTCAGAAGTAAACCCAGGACTGTAGGATTTCCTTCATTAGGCTGCACAGATTCTCTATAACATCTCTTGCTTTTTGTCAGCTCACTGCTTTATGGTTGGCTCTGTCCAAGTCCAAAGGAAGTTCTTCATGGTTTCCTCACACCTTCCCCACCTTAAACTGTGTCTTTTTCAGTGGTTGCTCCTGTTTCCTTACAGTTAGGGTGTGATGTTGTGCAGTTTCTTGATACCATTTCTTAGTTTTGGTTGAATGTCTTGCTGAATCTGCTTTAAAGACTTGACTCTGATTAATACACTCGTTCCCTCAACTAAAATATGTGGTCTCCCTCACCTACACTTATTCAGACTCCTGTCTCCCTTCCAAATAGCTTCTTTCTTTTGAGGGCCCTGTGCATTTGTTTCCTTCTTGTCTGAAGCTCAGCTAGATTCTTTTGCTCTTGCTTGCATCTTTTCCTCAGTCATCTTGGTGAGTGACATTATCTAGTCAAAAACTTTTTTGCTTCTTCTCAAAACACCCAAGAGGCTCTCGACCGTGGATTTATATTTCCTTATAGAAGATCAGGGGTGGTGAAATCTCTTAAATCAATTGTCGTTACTGCTGCGTAGTATGTGAGGTACCTGCCTTGGTTGAGAGCCCTCTGGAGCAGCTCCCTTGTCCTTCAGAAGCTGGTGGTGTAGTAAGCACCTTTAAATATGTTATATAATTTACTGCTTTTCTGTTGGTTTGCTGATTAACTGATAAGACAGCACTTCTCTGAAGGCTGTTGGCAGCTGGGCTTGCTGTGCAGTTTGGAGGACAAAGTGTAACTAAAGTCTAGTTTTGAGGGAGGACAAAAATTAACTTAAAACAACGCTGATGTGATACTTTTCAGACTTTCAGTTTGTCAGGAGTCTGTAATTTTGAAGATAAAAATGCTATTCCTTCTTTTTGCATTCCCCCGCCCAGATTAAATCGTGGCATGGCTGGGTATGTAGCTATGCTAGGTTTCAATGTAGAGCTCGAAGAAGAAAAACTGCCCATTTGTGTGTCAATAACTCAAAGCACAAAGCAGTCTTAGCTGTGGATGAACTGTGAAACGTGGTTTCTGTTTCATCAAGTTGGTGGTTTCTGTTTCTGAAGCCGGTGCTAGGAGGTAGCCATTTTGCTGGAAAGTGATGTCATTTATAGCAAGGACAGGGCAAAAATCAGGTGTGAAGCTTCTTGGCAAGAGGCAAAATTTCATGTAAAGCATTTTAATTGCTAACACCTGATGATTCTTCAGATTTTTTTTCCCCTCTTAAGACACATTAGGGAGTTCTTGTCCCTTTAATGGTACAGAACAGATCAGTTTGCAGCAAAATGGCAGACTTCACTGTTAAGCAGAAATGGCAGATTTTAATTTACTTAGGCATGATGACATGGGACTGGTTCTGTATTCTACCAGAAAAAAACAAGTAGTATTTTCCTGGGGAGCTGTGTGGAGTGTACATCAAAATGTTGTTTAACAGAGTTAGGCAGGAGAAAAGTAAACTTAAGTTCTGGTCCAAACAAAAGTAAAAGAATATGATGGGTGAAGTGTTGGATGTCTGGTGTTTGCATACCTTGGCAAAATTCTTTATATGAAATGGTCAACTTGATACTTTAGTGGACGTTGCTTCACATGTACTTGCTTTATTCTGAAAACAATTGGATCATAACTGCATTGTTTTTTCATCTTAGGTCTGCTAGATGAAAGAGTAAGAAAAAAATTCTATGGACTACTGTTTTGCTCTGTTCATTGTTAAGCTTGCTTTGCATGGAACCATGACTTCAGGTGTTCCATCCGCATATTCCTTACCAGAAATCCTAACGTTGTATTTGAGTTTTAAAGTTCCTACTGCTTATTCTTTACCTGAAGGCACACATATTTTGCTAAAAACAAAGTGCAACATGACAGTAGGAGACTCTGACTTGGATATTCTTCCATGAAACAGTTGTGGTCCTTCAAAAGGAGAACAGGGTAGCAACATCCCTCTGCCCAGCACTGGTGAGGCCACACCTGGAGTACTGTGTCCATTTCTGGGTTTCCCAGTACAAGAGAGACTAGAACATACTAGAAAGAGTCCTGCAGAAGTCCAGTAAGGTGATTAAGGGACCAGAGCATTTCTCCCTTATGGAAAAGCTGAGGGAACTGGGGCTGTTTAGCCTGGAGAAGAGTTAGGGAGATTGTATCAATTGTATATAACTACCTGAAATAAAGGGTATAAAGAAGATGGAGCCAGGCTTTTTTCAGTGGTGTCCAGTGAGGGGACAAGAGGAGATGGACACAAACTGAAGCACAGGAGGTTCCCTTTGAAAATGAGGAAACACTTTTTTAGTGTGAGGGTGACCAAGCGCTGGCACATGTTGCCCAGTGAGGTTGTGGAGCCTCCATCTCTAGAGATACTCAAAAGCCATGTGGACGTGCTCCTGGGCGACTGGCCAGAGGAGTTGAACAAAATGACCTACAGAGGTCCCTTTCTGTCTCAGTAATTCTGTGATTCTGTACAGTTTAAAGAGATAATCATAGTTTTTTGTCATCATTTCTTCCTAATGACGTCTTTTATTTACAGCTAAAATGATTATTTGAAAAGGCACAGTGTAAAATCTTGTGTTTCATTTAACAGCCATCCTGGAATAACATTCACAAAAATGCCCATATGCTGCTTCCTACTCCAGATAAAGATGATGATCCAGTTGGTGTTGATTACTCTCCCTTTATACATCTAAGTGTTGTTCAAACTAGAGCTTCACCATTGCCAGTTCTAGGGTAAGTGAGCCGTTTTTCTGCTGCTTGTCTGCCTGACTTTAGTCTTATGATTCAAGACTAAACATAGTGTTCTGTCTTAGCTGGGCAAACAGAGATGACGTATGGAAAAACATGATGAAAAAAGAAGAGACGTATGTGAGGGATAAACTTTATATGCAAAGGCACCCTCTCCTGCAACCTAAGATGAGAACAATCCTACTAGACTGGCTAATGGAGGTAAGCTTTTCCCTGCTTGTGAGTATTTCAAGTGTGCTTTTCTTGAAGCATATTAATAACTGTAATAAATACATTATCTTTGGATAACCCATTAGCACCAGACACTTGTCCTCGTCTTAAAGTTTGTCAAGAATGGCAAACTTAAAAAAATAAATATAGTTGTTGAGGTGATGGTGTGCAAACAGACAATTGTTATTCATTTAGATTGTGAGTGGATACTAAATTTGTTCTTAAAGCTCCATGATGTAAGATTTTAAGGTCACACTGCAGAAAAAAGCTGCACAAATGATTATGAAAGTCACTGTAAGAAGGAAGGTGTGGTGGCTTAGAGATCAGATGTATCTCACAACCCGTCTAGCCATTATTGGCATGCAGAATGTGCTACAATTCTCTCTGTATGTGAGTCTTTTTTGCTGTTTGGATGACTTGGTGACATGGTCTCTGTTCTTAATTCTGAAGCATTTGTAAGAGTTTTCTCTTTTGAGGTGTTGTAGTGGTGCATCTTCACAAAAATGAGGAACTGATGTTCTGGCATTGTTAGAATGTGTGCTTGTGTTTCCTGAAAGGCTTTTCACTCTGATCTCTTTTTTGGTAGATACTGTTGTGGCAGTCACCTTATGTCAGAGGAAACTGTTCAACTCATACTCTTAGCTAACGTGTTACTTCACAATAGCAGTGAAGCAAAAAGCCAGTATGAATTTTATGTCTAGCTCTTTTTGGTAATACATCTGTAGCATCTATTTTTGACTCTATAACACTGTTCTTGACCTTTATAATATCTAATGTCTCTCCAGGTTTGTGAAGTGTACAAGCTTCATAGAGAAACTTTTTATTTAGCACAAGATTTCTTTGATCGGTTCATGGCCACACAACAGAATGTTGTAAAAACACTATTGCAGCTTATTGGTATCTCTTCTTTATTCATAGCAGCAAAGCTTGAGGTAAGTATCTCCAGCTTTACTTAAACATAAAAATGTGAATGGACAGACAGCACACTTACTGTACACTAGATTCATTTTAAGTTATTAATGTTTGTCTTTTAAGAGGGCTGTTATTCTTCAATCTGTTCTTCTTTAGCAAGGGATAAAAGACCTTTTCTTTAGGATGTATAAAAAAAAAATCTTGATGTCAATTATTATGCCATCTTAGTGGTGCTATAGTAAGACAGAAAGTGTGTTGTACAGATCCATCAGAAGTGAAAGGTAAAGGCTGTGAGCAGGAAATTTGAACAAGAAATCTGTATATTAAAGGCAGAGGAGAATACCATGAGTTAGGGTGGGGCGGTTGGTTCTTTTTTATTTTATTTTTTAGCACATGAAACTGGCTACAACCTATTCCACAAACTAAATACTTGATCTCCTGTCTTTCAGGAAATTTATCCACCGAAGCTGCACCAGTTTGCCTACGTTACAGATGGAGCTTGTACAGAAGATGAAATTCTCAGTATGGAATTGATCATTATGAAGGTAATATTTCAAAGTGGAATTAGTTCTACTTCAGTTTTTAAAAATGCATAGCATGATCAGACTAAAAGCAGAGAGCCTCAGTTAATCTTATGTTCTGCTAAGAGGCACAATTTCTCTTTCTAATAAGAAAATAGTGTTCTCTAGGTAACAAGTGATTTAAAGCACCCACCAGTGTGTGCATGTTAGCAAAATGAATTGTTCCCCCACCCTATCAGCAGGAAGAGGTACAGGAGAGGATTAGATTTGTGTGTTTCAAAGATGTGCTGACCAGCTGGAGTTGCAATTTCTGATCTGGAGTAAATAGAGTTTAATGGTTTAAGTTAGGAACTCTTTACTAATGCTGAAGTCTTGTGCATGTCTACTCTTTCAGGCTCTTAATTGGAACTTAAATCCACTGACAGTTGTATCATGGCTAAACATTTACATGCAAGTTGCATATTTAAATGAGCTTTATGAGGTATTACTGCCACAATATCCACAGCAAATATTTGTACAAATAGCAGAGGTAAGGCTGAATTCTTCTTTCAAATGCTATTTCACCTGGGAAAAAAAAAGTGTTCTTGTGATAAACTTACTAAACATCTGTTGTTTTGTAGCTCTTGGATCTCTGTGTGCTGGATATTGGCTGCTTGGAATATACATATGGAGTACTTGCAGCTTCTGCTTTGTATCACTTCTCCTCATCTGAGTTGATACAGAAAGTTTCAGGTATTGGCATTTATAAACTAAGTCTAATGTGTTTAGAAATGTTGAGCCTTCATTCAGGCAGATAAGCATATGTCTTGTCATCCAGGTTATGAATGGTGGGAGATAGAGGAATGTGTAAAATGGATGGTTCCGTTTGCGATGGCTATAAGGGAAGTAGGAAGCTCCAAACTTAAACACTTTAGAGGTATAGCTCCTGAAGACTTGCACAATATACAGACGCACGTAAACTGCTTGGATTTGCTGGTATGTATGTGGGTAATTATGACTAAAATCTGTCTGTAAAATCCCATAAGTCTTGTTTCTTCTTTGGTTGGAACATACAGTAAACTTAAGTGAAACATTGTCAGATTGAGATGGTATTCAGGTGATAAAAGGCATAACGTTGTACTCCGGTTCCAGAATTCTTGGGACAGAGACGTGTCTTGGGGCTGGCTTGTTCAGGATTTAGTTTAAAAAGGTGATTGTGATTTAAGCCTCTTATCTCAAATGGCAAACAATTACTCTAGAAACTGAAAGCACATCTCTACTCTTTGGGATACTTCAAATACCATATGTTAGACCTTTATAGGAAATACAGGTGATGCAACCTTGTCTGATGAAAAAGAGGAAATACAGACTGATCTTGTGGAACTGTTACATGACAGTGGTGGTTGACAAAAAGTAGAGCAACAGTGGTTTCTAGGATAAGAAACTTGCAGAGGATGACAATGTTGTCCAACAAATTGTACTTCATGTAAGCTGTGGTGTGTGGTTGTGTTGTTGTTGTTTAATTTAGGTTATTTAATTGCAGAAGAGGTTAAAGCTCTCCTTGTTCAGTTGCCTCTGAATTTTGCTTTCTTGAAAGTACAAGTACCATAATGCTGATCATCAGTTTCCAAAAGTTAATACTGATCTCTTGGGGTTCATATTCACTATTGTGTAACATGCAATTTATCAGTTACTGTTAGGGGTCCTAGATGAAAAGATACATTTCCAGATTAGCAATCTACCAAGTTATAGAGCACTCAATTATATTGATACCAAAGTATAAATGTATTTTTTTCTTGTGCTTTCAGGACAAAGCTCAAGCAAAACAAGCCATATTGGCTGAGCAAAATAGGACTTCACCTTTCCCTACTGGTGTCCTTACACCACCACAGAGCAGTAAGAAACAGTGTTCTGGACCGAAGCCAATATGACTTTAGAAACTGTTGACAGACAGTTTTGCTGAAGTGCCTGTTCTGCTGGTTCTAACTCCTGCTCCATTACGGAAATGCTGCCAGTGAAGTTCATAAGCTTTTATGGAATCTGAAAAGGAAATCTTTTTTTCGTGACAGAAGAATTTTTCTATTTGAAATATTTTATTGAACATTAAAATATTTTAAATAAATGGATCGAGTACACCAGCCACTTAAAAGAACACCGAAGAGTGCTCCAAATGCTGCTATGGAGGGTGATGCTTGATGTGACCAACTGTTCAGAAAAAGGGCTTGAAGTTTAGCTTAGTTACTGTGCCTGCTTGTCCTTTGGATAATCTGCAGTCATACTGTCCCCAGTTGACAAATGTGCAAAAAGTGCTGTGGAAGACAACATTTCAAAGCCTCTTTTTTCAAATGGTTGGCTTACAACTTGATGCCTTTTCAAAAACTCTTTACTGTAAATGCTGCTATGTCTCTGTGTATCCATTTTTAATAAAAATGCTGTCTAAGACAGCCAGTTTTATGTATATTCCTATTTTTCTCTTAATTATGATCAACTAAGGTTTTTCAGACTATGACCACTAGTAGTGTGGGAGTTGGGGATGAATAATGTAGTAACTGTTTTATTTATTTACCACTACTGGCTTATCATTTAAAACTTCCTTTTTGGATACTAAGATGTCATGTTGGGCTACTTGGATTTCCCTTAGCCAGATGCAGGTGGCTGGGGAGGGGATAATAAACATGACAAGTATCTGGGAAATCCTTCCACAACTCACTGCCTGATGATCAGTGTATTGTGAAATTCTTGAATCAAATTGTCTGGATTGTTATGCTGAATGGCATGAAGTGATCAGTGGGAAAAGCTTACCTTTTCTTGAAACTAATCATTTAAACTTTAGGAGTTTAGCATGTCTTTGACAAGTAATTGTCCTCTGTGCAAAACTCAGTTCTGGAATGGTGTGTGCCTTTTTACAGGAAGAGCTGTCCTTGACCTCTGGGGGGTCTGAGAAGTCATAGTAAGATGCTGTATGGGAGGTCATGGTTCTGGAGAAAAGAGGAATAGAAAAATAAATGTAAAAATTGTTGCTTGTTTTTTTCATCATGTTCACTTTGAAAGACTGTTCAACAACACTGAAAACTTTTGTGAGACGATCAGGATTCATCACGTTCTCCTGTAGATAACCTATATGCTACAACACTTATATTTCAGGAAGCTCCTACTCTGCTGTTGGTTAACTTTTCCTGAACATTAGTTCCCAGCAAGGCTGCTTTTTATTTTTAAGTTATTCTCCTTTTTACTCTTCCCTGACCCAGTATTCTGATAAATGTTAAAGCTTTAATGTAATAAAAATGCCTATGGTAACTAATGGTAAGCAATTTTTTTTTTGTGCTGCTGGCTTTTATTTTCTATTTGCAATGAATGGTTTTAAGTTCTGTGCTAACAAAACAAGTGTAAATGTTAGCTGAACAAGCTTGGTGCCAGTTCAGAGAGGTTTTAGTTTCTCAGAAAACTGGAATGTTATATTTGCTTATTATTGAAGAAGTTTGTAATGCTGAAGGAATTGCTAAGACACATTTGATTATTTGTTCTTAGATTTAGAACACCAAATGGGGGGCGGGAGGTTGGACAATAACCCTCTAGGCTTAATTCTGAAATGACCAGCCAAGCTTTGGTACTATTCCTTTCGCACTTCTCAGTGCTTAGTATGTATTTCATCTTCTTCTAAAAAAAAGTTTGAAATAATGTATCTTCTTTATAAAAGGCTAATTACAATTGTAACCCCCATTACATTCGTTCAAGAAATGATTTGTAATAGCATTAATCTGATGAACTCTTAACTTTTAGTTTAAGCTAAATATGTGGTTTTGGTTGATACCTAGGAGTGAATGCAGGTGTTCTCTGTGTTGTTTGGGCTGTGTGGGAAACCTGTATCTGAGAGATATGTGTCTATGAATGAAACTTCAGAAAACAGGCCTCTTTCTAAATTGGATCTCTGCTTCAGATGGTAATCCTGCTAATTTTATAACTTTTATAACTTTTTCCCCATCTCCTGAAAGGTCAGCCTGCTTTATTTCCCTGGGAAGCAGCCTGGTCAAAGCGTGGAGATCACAACTGCCCAGGTAGGAATGCAAGCACATGCCAGGGATGTGCTCCTTGCCAGCAGCGGTGGCTTATCTTAAAAGCTATTTTCTTTTTCATCTTTATCTTATGCTTTAAGAATATTTGCTTCTGGTTGTCCTGCAACACATCTGGATCCTTGTGCCTGAGTATGCCGTCTTTCTAGGATAGCTTGCAAAAATTATGCACTGGTTGCCACAGGCTGAAAACCATTTTAGGGAGGAATAATGCAGCTAATTTTAAGGAAGATAGTTGCCTCCATTGGAGGAACAAACCAAGCAAACAATAAAAAACAACACCCTGGACCAACCTGGAGGCAAATTTATGGCAACTGGGGAGAAGCAAGTGGGCAGTTCTGCCTGGCTAGGAAAGAGAAAAAGGTTTAGTGTGTTTACAAGTGGGCTGAAGTTTGTGCCACCAAGATGAGCTAACATCAAATAATGTGTCCCTGCCTGCTGTGTCTGACTTTAAGCCACATTACCCTGTGCGGTGGGGAGGGGGCTCCAGGGGAAGATGGCCCCAGGGCAACGTCTGAGGCTGCTGCTTCTGGTGCAGGAGTGCGGGGGCTTGGAGGCCCGAGGAACCCTGAGAAAGTAATTTAGCTGTGCGTTGCTGCACACTCAGCTGGAAACTCTCTCCCTTTAATAGCTACAGACCAGCATAAAGCATGCTGCAAAGTAAATTGAATTCTGCAGTAACCCAGGTGGCATGTGATTATCTTCCTTCTCCTGAAAGGTTTGTCATAACTATGTATCAAAACCTCACCTTGGCCTGAAAGCTGGGGACACTGGAGAAACTTCGAACAAGAGAAATGAATCAATTGCTAATTTTGTATTAGTGCTGCTACAAAATTGAAAGTTGGTGGTACCTGTGACAGTATTGAAGGAAATAGCCCCCAAATGAGCAAGCTGAGGCTGCAGTTGTGAGCTGGGGTTGGGAAGGAGTGCTGGTGAGCAGAAAGGATGAAGATACAAAACTGCATCATGAGTCTGCCAGATGCTGTCGAAAATGCTGTAGTTATCTCACAAGAGTTCGCAGAAATAGTTCTGCGTAGCTTGTCTCCGATGAAGTGGTAGGATGATTTGCCTGTGGCTATCTATCAGTTTCTAGGTGTCATGTCAGCATCTCCTCTTGGTTCTCAGGAATTACAACAGGAGGGCTTTTATTACACCCCTGCTTGTGCAAGGTGGAGTTAAGCAGCTGGTGTGAGTTCAGCAGAGTGCTTGCAGAGGTACTCAGCCAGGCATCCCATTGGAGCTGCAGGCTCTGCAAGCTCTCTTGCCCTGGCTCAAATTTCTCTCAGTTCCTGGTGTGTTTCCTTCAGGTGCAGCGTGGCTGGCTTGTCTCACAGCAGCAGCCTGAGTTCAAGGCGGCTGGCTCAAATGCTCTTCAAGTAGGCTGTGAAATCAGACCATGGTGCAAGTGGACAAGGTTTATTACAGCATTGCCTCTTGGCAGGGAGGCATCGGGGCACCTGAACTTTAGCTTGGGAATGTTAAAGGCTACAACTGGCTTTCCTCTGCGTTTTGATGGGACCAACACCCAGTCTGGGCACTGCAAGGTTAGTAAAAGTCTGTTAGGAAACTGTCAGGGGGGCAATATGCAGTGCAGTAGGGGAACTGGTTGTGCACAGGTTGACATTGGATGGACCTGCTTTACCTTGTTTGTTGGTATAAATCCCCTCCTGTTTGGGGAACATGCTGCTTCTAGGTGTTTAACAAAATGTATTTAAAGCATTAAGTTACTCATACCCACATCTTCCAAATGTTCCTACCACACAACCCTCTACTCCCATAAAAGGCAGATGCACACACTGTGAAATAATACAGGTTAACTCTGACTTTGTCTAGTCTTGGATTTGTTGGGGATTAAGCACAGCTTCTCCTTGCTGGCAAGGCTGAGGTCACCTTGACCTGGGCTCTCATAGACTCTCTGGAGAGATCTCCTGCTTGAACCTGACATGTAAATTGGTGGTTCAGCTCCACGCATGATGCCCGTGGTAGGAATCAGTATGACGAAATCAGCAAGGCAAAATTAAAAGATCCAATGTTTGGGATTATATACAGTAAAATTCTATGAAATGGAAATGATACTGGGATTAATCATGAGCTAAACTATTTTCCTGACAAAGCAACAAGCCTAAATATTTTCTGGAAAATCATACAGCTAAAGGCCACGCCGCAGACGTGATTTCCTGGTGCTAAAAGCATATATTGGTATGTTATATTGTCTTCCATTGGAGGTAGATTCTTTTGTTTTCAATAGGGTCAAGGGTCGAAAGTAGCGTGTGTACAGGTGTGAGCTTTCAGAAGGAAATGCGAAATCCACGAAAGCCAAGAGGGTGAGACAGCTGCTGGGTGGCGGGAGCAGGCAGCACACACTGCTGCACCCTGGAGCTAGGATTGTTGCTTTTTATCTTAAATACAGATGGAAGAGGCCTCACATAGAACTAAAAATAAGTGGCTTGGCTGCAAATAAAGCGTTCACTGCAAAGTATGTGAAAATGTGATAAAGCTGTGTAGGAAAGGCTTTGGTTTCTGCTCCTCCCTGCCCCCCGATGCAAAAGGAGAAGGAGGGACAGCTGTGATTTGCCAGGTTATCGTGTTCAGACTCCAGTTACATGAACTTACCCATTGCGTGCCCTGCGTGTAACTGGGATGAATGGTTTGAGCATTCTTGGATTGAAGCCCAGAGTAACAACATCGGACAGAAAAGAGTAATATGGTGCTTTATTTTATAATTCTGAGTAAGGTGTTTGGGTTTTTTTACTTCAAGGGGAGTACTCTATCAATATACTAACCTCTGCAGCTGAGCACCTCAGCCCAGTTTTTCTATATGTTAAGAATTATTGACCATAAGATGCGTTGAAAGACAATAGGTATGGATTTTTTTCACCCCAATATTCATCTTCTAAGTACTTTCCAGATGTCAATATAATATTTGGACTGTACAGCTCACAGTGGTTTGGTGGTTACACTTTGGTTTAAGGTTGGTCTGAGAATAAAAGAGTTGCTTTCTCACCTCAGCCAAATCTGCAGAACGTTGCTTTCTGATGTTCATAAAGCTGATGTTTCTGGGCTCACAGGCGACATCCACTCTTACCTGTGCCAGAATGATGATGATGTTATTTGGGCACAGCAGAATGCAAGTGAAAAACTTTTTTCATCTTGGTGTGGGAAGTCTGGTTGTCAGCCACAGGCTTGTGAAAGCAAAGAAAAATGTTTTAATTTAGGCCAAAATCTTGCAGAATGAAGAATGTGCTGAGGAAAGGTTAGCTGATCATGTGCAATTTTATTAGTATTCTGGGCTTCAGTCAGGAGATTAATAATTGCCACAGACAGTGTCTCTTCATATTAAAGTGTCTTCACATGAGTAGTTTGGGTGAGTGCAAAAGGACTGCAAGGCACAAGCAAGCTGTCTTGTCTTGCCCCAACTGATAATGAGTCAACACTTTAATATAAAGAAGAGACAGTTGGTAACAGTCATTAACATAACAAAGTGCCCTATAGATCACTCCAAATTCATCTGACTGCTTTTAAGCAAATGCTTTCCCCTGAGAAGTGGCAACAGAACAATTTGTTGAATGTTTTGCTGCCTGGGCCACCCTGTTCTGCTGGGAGTGGAAGAGATGCTCCTGTGGGTTGGCTGGTCCTGAAACCTCCTAATAGAGGATACTATTTGCTTGCAGTGACAGTGTGCTGAATTTTTCTTTTTTAGCCTGATTTCCTATCAAAATTGGACTCATGGGTGTTTTGTTTTGTTTCCCTGCTTCCCTGTCTGTTGGCTTTCTCCATTAGACGGCTTCAAGAAGATCTGACTTCTGCTAATGTAAGTAAGAAGAAACAGGAGTCAGACAGGCTGCTGGTCCTCCGTGTGAAGAAGAGACACAAGCTGAGAGGCCACGCTCTCTGCTTGGCCAGACCCCTGGACAAGTGACAGCTGGGGCTTCTGTGCTGGCAGGATGAAAGGTGGGAAGGAAGAGGGAAGAGGGGAGGAAGGGATGAGGGAGTGTAGCACTGGCAGCTGTGATGTACATCTGGCATTGAAGGGGGCTCAGTAGAGGCTACGAGTAGGTTCAAAGAGGGAGGAAACGCCATGTACAAGAGCAGGTCTGTTAGTCTGATACTTATGGAGAAGTTTGATTGACTTCTTTACATACTGTCATGCTGGGACAATGCAAGAAATGCGTTGGCTGAATGCACCAAGAAGCCATCGTGCATCTGCCCAGAAGAAGCTGGTTTTGTCCTTGTTGTAACTTGCATATGGTCTGGAACCATGGTCAGACTACAAGTTTCTCCTGTGGTTTCTGAGATCTGCCTGCCTGTGGCAACAGGGCTGGGGTGTGCTGGCAGTTCAGCAGGTTTGGATCCTCCTGCTTCCAGGGGGACTTTGCCCCCCAGCAGCCTGCGGAGTCCCCCTTCCTGGGACTGACGGAATGGAAAGGTTCGGCTCGAGAAGGTAAATCGTGGGAGCTGAGGACACGTTGCTGGCTGGCATGTGAGTGGTACCAAGGGTGGAGGTACCGGAGCAACATGGGGGGTATAGTTTTGAGAGGCATGGCTTCACTGCTGATACTTGCATACATGACTTGGAGTGCCTGCAGATGGGTCACCACCACGAGGGCAGCTGCAGGCATGTGGGACAGTGGCTTTGGGGTGGCTGTGTGCATTTTGGGACCTGTTGCTCACGAGCATGAGAGAATTCCCTGACTCTCTGCCAGCTGTTAGTGTCAGAAGGAAACTGGAGGAACCTCTTCCACCTCTGCCCACCCTGCTAGGGTAGCTGTACGTCCCAGACCCTCGTCTTTGGGGTGTGGGGAGCATGAATGTGTCCCTTTGTGCAGGGCTGCGCTGGCGGCCGTGTGCTCCTTCAGGAATGTGGGAGCGGGTTGGAAGATGTGCGGGTGGGACCTGGCTGGGAGAAGGGCGATGGCGGGAGCCGCTCAGTGGCCCCACACTCATTGACTTAATTGGGGCTGCGCGGCCGGGCTGGAGGAACGCAAGATGGCCGGGATTCTCACGGCGTGGGGAGGCTCGCCGGCGACGACCGGGACCCGGCCAAATCATTAACGTCAATTAAGTACAGAATGTGTAGATTACTGACATGTTATTGTTAGGGCTCTAAAGGAAATATAATTAATAAAACTCCCCCAGCCACACCGAGAGGCAGCCCTTTGTGTTCCCTGTGCCTTCCCCTGCCGGCAACGTCTATCTCCTCCCGCAGCCCCGCGCTCCTTTCAGCAGCCTCGGACAGCATTAACATTTGAATTAACATAAAATCACTTTCTGAAATCTGTTAACATTCATAATGTTGCTGTACTTTGCCTGATCACTGCACTTTTTCTGTCGGTTTGAGCTCGGTGAGTTTTTTCAAGTGATACCAAACATAGACATATTATGCTGCAAAAATTGCATATTTGTTTAATGATTTCCCATTGGTATCTTTGTTGCTATGAACTAAAGCATTAAATAGAAGCTAGCACGTTAACGCTTTGTTGTTCTACATAATAAATTTGAATATCCCCCGATGAATATTTTTAACAGGAATTTTCTGAATAAAATGCATACGTGCCAGGGTATTAGTAATTACTTCAAATTGGTTTTTGACATTTAATGTTGACATCTAAAATATCTCCTTTAATTTTTGGTTGCCTCTGCAAACAGAAATGATGGCATTCGTCCTGGGGAAGGCTGGGTGGACAAATAACACTTTTACTCATGATGAAATGAAAAGCAATAAAGAAAATGTGCTAAATGTCAACAGTAAAGCATATCTTCTCTTCATGTGTTATGAAGAGAATATACCCCAAAATGTGCCTACACACAAAAAAATCCTTTAAGTGACTTAATACGTTTGAATATTAATGGTTTGAATGTTAATCCATTGCAATGGTTCCATTTTTTGAAAATTGGTTATTTAAATACATTATTACCTCAATAAATTCTCTATGGTCACTGTGATAGCCATAGTATGAAAAATAATAATCATAAATCTGAATTTACAAAACATATCCAAAACTGCATGGTTTTGCTGAGAGAAACAAAAGATGAAGTATATATTATCTAACTCGGTCTATTTTGTCCTTGCAGGAGTTGCTTATCTGAAAAACCAGCAGATGGAGTCTGTTGGAGGACACGAGGGTCTGGCAGCAGCCTAAGAAACCAGCTTGATTTCATAAGCGAGCGATGACTGAAAAGCTTTACCATGGGAGATGCAGTCTGGAAACCTCTGCTAAGGAAGCTGTTTGTTGCTGAAGCGTCTGCCTTTGCAGAAAGCAACTTTGCTGGGAACCTGGGTGAGTGGCTACGGGATCCTGTGCCCCTGGTAGAAGGGATATGGCCAGCAGTGGTCAAAGGTGGTTTCTACCCCTGCTGCCGCTTTCTGCTGGATGGTGGGAAAACCAACAGGCTTTGGTTTCAGCACAGCCAGCTGGTATTTTTCAGCATTAGCAGCTTTGTGTTCAACTGCACAGAAATAAAGGAGCGAGGATGTTCAAGGGGTGTAGGCAGGTGTGCTCCACCACCAGCTGACCTGGGGTATCCATGACAGGTGAGCATCAATGGCCTGGGGGGAGTGGGGAGGTGCATTTTGGGTGCGGGAGGGCTCTGGGAGCCACCCCACAGCACAGCCACACTGCAGGACAAAGCTGCTGGGGTGGTCTGAAGAGAAAATGGATGTCATGCTCTTATCTTTCTGCACAAGGTGCCATTCAACACTGTAACATGTCTGAAGGCAGGCTGTGACGTGTCATGTCAGAGAGCGGCTCCAGGGACACTTGGGTGCAGGAGAGGCCAGGGCAGAGGCTTGTGAGTGCACAGCATCAGGTGGGGTGGGAAAGCCCCTTATCCCTTCTCTTCTTAGTTTTTACAACTTTTTTGTTAAAATATTTACGATGAAAATCATGAAGCACCTCTATACTTTTGTGTTCCTGAGTGTGTCTCATTATGCACAAAAACATGTCTTTGTGCTTGAATTTCCTGTTTTTTTTAAGAGGAAGAGGATTGTTATTTGCAAGTGTCAGCAATTGCTGGGTTCTTTGCATGGAGATGGCCTTTGGGGCAGCAGTGTGGCAAACCAGAGTGAGAAGAGAGCATACCTGTGATTCCTGAGTGCTCCCCTGACACTGTAACATAGCAGAAGAAGGGTCATGATCAGGGACTTTGCAGCCAGCAGGACCTGCAGGAGAATCATAGGCATTGCTTGTGTCTCACAGCTGCAGTGCTTCAGGGGTTACGTAGTAACAGCAGTAATTCTAGGCAGGAGAGTGAAGACTGCTCCACCTCTGACTTTGTCCATTCCCATGATATCTATTCCTCATCATTTTCAGCTTCTGCTCCACTCAAGGTACCTCTCATCTGTGCCCAACGATCTGTGAGCATCTGGGAATGTTACTGGCTTTTGAATTTTTTGGCTGCATTGTGACTCAGCTAATAGCATTTGACAACTGTAGACCTCAGTGAGGCACAACTTGATAAGGCTGACAAAATATCGCCCCATGTAAATCAATGGGAATTTTTGCCATTATTCTCTTATTTCATTTGAGCTCTTACGACCAGAGTAACCTGTGCATCCCTTCTTAGATAAATGATGCATCCATGCTGCTCAGACGCGTGTTGTCCAAGAACAAGGAAAGAAACCAAATGACTCTTGAGTCCTTCAGGAGCCCCAAGAATGGGGACATCACAGCCATATGCCAAGGAGCACACCCAGGCAATGAGTGCAGCGCAGATTCCCCCTTTCACAGGTTGCAGAGATCTGACGCAGGGATCAACCCCAGGGTGCTCTCACCCAGCTCAGAGTCAGGCATCTCTGTAGGTTTAGGAATACAGAAACACGATTAGCTTCTCTGCTCAACCCTCAAAAAGCTGAGCACCCTAACTGTGAATTACAGCCTTTGCTTTCGTATCTGCAGCTGAGTTTGACATGTGTAGCTGCAGCTGGCCCTACCTCTACAGTTTTATTTGATAAATCTGATTGATGAGGGTTTCTTAATTCCTCTCGATCTCTTTAAATTAAAAAAAAAAAAAAAAAAAAAAAAAGGGAAAGAAGTTGAAAAGAGATGTAATTGCAAGTAAGCAATATAGAAATCTCCAGCCGGCAGGCATGCTTCAAAGGAAACAGAACCAGCCTGGACCCTTTAGCTGCTGGTGAGTGAGGGCTTCAAATGTGACAGTGTTTTAATTTTGATCCCTACCAAAAGAGCTTAATTGGAAGATACTGGGGGTTTTGATCCCTATGGCCTCTTCAACCCGGTGAGCAGAGGCTGCTGTTAGTTTGGGTTTGATCAGTAACAAAGAAAAGATTGCTCCTCAAGGGGTGAGAGCACTGCTTGGTACCGTTAAAGCTCTGATGCTACAGAGCAGCCTGGCTGGGCCATGTGGTGCTGTAAGCTCAGCTCTCTTGGGTCCTCCTGTGCTTGCCATGGGCACCAGGCAGCGACAGGGCTCTCCCCTGCCTTTGTATGTAAGTAACTTGTCTATGCCCTTCTGTTTGCTCACACCATGATGCAGCTGCTGCCTGGGCTTCTGGGCACACACAGGCAGCTGCCTGCACCACCTCCTGCTGCCTGTCCACATCAGCCCCCATCCCATCCTGTCCCATCACTCTGTGCCCCAAGGAGGGGAGACCAGAGAGCTGTGGCTTTCCTCTGCTTTCCCATCATCTTCCATGGCACATTCTCCTGCAGGGCCAGGGAATTAAGCAACTTATTTTCATTAGTGTCAATGCACCTTGCACCTAGCTCTAAACTACCAATTAAAGTTATCGATTCCGATCAGCAAAGGTACTAAATTCCAGTCGGAACTGAAAAAGCAGGTACTAAACTTAAGGAGACAATCGCAGCCATGGATTAAAGCAACTGATTTATCATCTTTGTATCTTTACAAACACTAATCCTCAGGATGTGGGTCTGCACCGACTCCTGTGTGTTTGGAATCTCTTATTTCACCCGAGCGGGACAGATTTGAGCTGCGAATCTCAAACTGTCACCCTTGAATAGCTGTCTTCCTCGGGAACTGGTTGACTTTTTGGTTCAGCTGATTAATTCTACAGGATGATTAATTATTGTGTAAAGATAATTTTGTGTTTATCAGTTTGGGACTTGAGAATTTATTCTTTTATTTCCTGATCCTGCAAGCACAGTAGCAAAGTGTTGTAATTTTTCACCAACTTCTGCTATGGATTCTCATGTGGCTTTTCTCGGTCTGCTCACTGTATTTAGTCCTTAGCTTGTGGCATCTCCATAAGGCATTATCAGTCCATACACCTGTGCTGTGAAGAAGGCATTTAACATTTTTCTGTTCTAATTTCATCTGAATGAAGGATGTATCCAAACAGGTCACTGCCAAAATCAATTGATTGTTAGGATAACTTGTCCTTGGACCTTGAAAATAAAAAAAAGCTTCATCCTGTCTTAGTCTGAGTTGATTCAAGAGGCGTGAATGTCTGCATTCCTCTGCAGCAGGAGTGACCTGTGTCTGCTCGATGCATCGCAGTGGTTTAAAAAGCTAATAGTATGGTTGAACTGAGAGTGAGAAAGAATATGAAAGAATATTATAATTGTGCATAACAGAAATTTCTATAATTAAAAATGGAATTCTCTGGCATTGGAGCAGAAATAGCAATTTTCTACCCAGTGAAGCTCCAAATCATTTTAGAGGGAATTAGATGTATTCTGCTGGACTGCGATCACTCTGAAAGATTTTTTGATGCTAAACTGTATCTGAATATTGGAAAGAGTAAGCTGTGTTGTAGTTTCACTCACTGCTAGCTTAAAAGTGGAAACTTCAGAGACAAAAGTGTCACAGCTTTTGTATTTGTTACACAGTTACGTTCTCTCTTCACATGATTCTAATGTGGGAAATACCTTCTATAACCACTGTGTATTCTTATATGCACATTTTTCACTGTTTTGAGCCAAGATAGCAATTGGCTTTACATGCAGTTGCATCCTGAGAAGCTAATTCCATGGGTTGGTGGTTGAAAAGTGCAGGAGGTTCCTGTTACAGGACAGGCAGCTCTGAGCAGCAAAGACCTGAAGGGGATTCCCAAATGGGACATCTCTGTTTCTCCAACACAGCAGCAAAAGTGAAGATACCCTTTTCTTTTCCCCCCCCCCCTATTTGTTTTAAATTGACTTGTGCTGTAATCAACTGTTTCAGCATAACCTCCAGTACCTTTCTGGCTTTCCCAAACCTGATCTTCCACATGCCAGAAGGCCGCCTAGATGGGCTCTGGAGATAAAAGCAACAAAATATTTGGGATATGTGTACATGCTGGCCCCAGCATTAGGTTGTCCTCTAGTTTTACTTCCACTGCAGTTCACTCCAGGCCTTTGCCAAAGCCCAGTTTGTCTGAGCAGTGCTCTGGTGTTTCTTCCAGGCTGGGAGCCTCCTGTGGTCACACATCAAATATCAGCCCTAAGGTAAGCTACAGCTGTGTGATTCATTTTACTGAATGGGGGCAAAATTCAAGTGAGCACTTGTTTGCATGAGAAAACTTGCTGGCACGGTGGCTCCAGCTCAGACCCATCGGTACGTGGTGCTGGTATTTCTGGGCATGGCTGAGCATCCTTTGGAAAGGTGGTAGAGGGACCAGCTCCTCTGTCTGAGCTTGGCTGTGGTATCTTCAGTGTAAATCATAAGAAAGCGATTGGTGTTTGTCTCCATTAGCTCTGATATAAATATTGCTGCTCTGCCCTCGCTATTGACAGCGAGCGTTTTTCTGCTCGCAGCCCTGTGCCAGGCACTGACAGGCTGCTCCAGCACAGAGGATGCCCGACCCGGCCTCTGACCTGGTGCTGGGGAGAAGGAGGTTGAGTTTGTGCTTAATGTACTGGGCGGGCACCCAGGGGAGCCTCTGCAATTCCCAGTTCTGTCACAAACTTCTACAATGGCCTTGGATAAATCATTTAATCTCTCTTTCTGCAGCAACTCCCCTTTTGGGGAGAGCGGTGGGAGCAGTGATAACAGCCGCCTTCATCTTGTCTGGTTTTAGGGCTATGTTTTTAATGAAGTGTGGCACCAGACACCTTCTGTTTCCTTCTTTGCCTTCTCAAAACAGGTGGGTTTTCACTTGGCACCTAAGACTTAAACTCACACCTGACCAGGGCTTGCACGTAAGTTGGGGCAAGGTGATAAAGCACATTGCTGCAAGAGCCCATTGGTATTTCTGGTCCCTCCGCCTCTCCCCTCGCTGCCCGTGCCCTGCTTTCCCCAAGGAAGCTCTCCAGCTGTCCCCTGATGTCTGTGTTAAAGCAAGAGACAGCCGAATGCTGCCCTACCTAGAAGCATGGGGAGGTCAGGCAAGGGAACATATTTTACTTGCAGAGCTGACATAATTGTTTAAAGCAAACAGACAGCTCAACATTTTTGCTAACTTACAAAATCTGGCATCTCCGGAGAACGTGTTTGGACTCAGCAAGGCCATTTTCACAGCAAAGCATTGTCATTAATCTGCGTGTTTGGCATTGCTGCTGGAGAGCCTCCTTTTTGCTCTGAATGAGATGTATATTCATGGCCTGAAAGTTGCCCGGTTTTGTTTTTATGCCGGCCGCATGGTTTTGATGGGGCGGGATCTCTGTGCAGGCGCTCGGCTCTCCCAGCTGCACCGGCACAAAAGCTCTGGTCACTGCTGCTGGATCGCCGAGCAGAGTGCGAGCTGTGATTGAATCCAGGCCAATGCAATCATATCACCTGCCAGTCTGGGGAAAAATAGGGTCTAAATACAATGACGACCGAATGATGTGGTCAGAATTAAAAAGGATAAACAGTATCTTTCACTTAACGAGCTCTGTTCAACATGTGAGAAGGCCACACATGCTTTATCTGTATTCTGACCAGCGAGGACCCTTACTCAGACTTCATATAACAATTCATCACGGCCGATTTGTGCAAGGCATATTTGAGATGTAAGATGTGTGACTCAACCTCTTTTATTCCCTCATTAATTTTCTATTCTGCCTGAAATGGGTTCTTACAGAGCTCATCACCAGGGTATGAATGCGGCCGTCAGGATTTTTGCTCTTATTTTTGTCACTGTGGTCAGATAAAGGGGCAGATGTACAAACACCTGGGTGAGGCGGGCTGAGCGTCCTGAGTCATCAGCACCTACTTCCACCTGTGACTGCTGCCATGCCTGTGCAAAGCTGATAATAAGGGCTGATTGTTGCTGTATTGTTAACTGTGTTTCTAAGAAAACTGGTGGCCGAACAATTGGAGTTTGAAGATTTTAGCTCATGTTGATACTTTTGAAAACTTCTCCTGAAAGTGCTTGAAGATCTGGTTTATTTGGTCAACTTGGATGCGCCCCTGCTGAACTGCATGAGCTACATGCAAATCTCATGCAGATTTGCTTTTCTGCCCCAGTTCTTCTTGCTCTTTCAACACTTCTATACATGCTTCTCACTGTATCTCTGTATTGTGTGCTTTATGTATCTTTCTGCTGTGATACGTATTAGCTACTCAGACTCCCAATGGCCTCAGAAGATGAACAGCTTTATCTATAAGATTCCAGTAATAATCCATTTGTGTATGAAATGTGTTCTTCAGTGCATCACAGAGGGTTGGCATTATCTGGTAGCTGCAGAGGAGGCTACGGGCAGCTACTGTGTTCTGAGCCGTGCCTCGGGCTCTCCCGCTAACTCCTGACAAGTCACTGAAATTCCTTGCAGTTCGCTGTATCCAAAAGCAGACGTTCCTGAGCTTGGTGAATGCACAGGCTGCTGTGTGGCTTCCTGAGCAAACACCTGCAAAGCACCCCAACCCTCGGGGAAGTGCGACCAGTAAGTTCATATGCTCCAAGCAGTGACTCCAGGCACCTTAATGGGTGTGGTAAGGGGGCTTGGTGACACCAGCCATGCTGTGTGGGGGTGTTAGAGAAGAGCTCACCCACCCTCTTGCAAATCCCCACCTCTGATGGAAATGGGCTTTTCCAGGTGTTTCGGGTAATGCAGGTAGCAGCACAGCAGCTCACTCCAGCATGCAGTGGTGTTCTCCAAGTATTGTCCACTGGCCTCTGATTTAATTTCAGATGATCTTTGTCCAGGCAAAAAAAAATGCATTCTGTGCCAATCAAGAAGTACAGAGCACACAGTAAGTACGGTTCAAAAACTGCATTACCCTTATCTATTAGTAACGATCAATTAGCATGAAGGTCAGTGGGTAGCCTGGAAATGAGTCAGATAAGAAGGGCAGAAGGAGGACTGAATGGAAAGGAAATTCTTGATTCATATTCGGTGTTTAAAGTCATAACTCTGTAACAGTGGGGGCGGAGGGTAGCGTTAAGTAGTCCTGCTGTCACACTGACTCAACCAGAGCGTAAATCACGATGAAGAGGCTGCTGTGGCTTTTTTCCTGGTGCTAAACCATCATATTGTACCATGGAAGGGATCATCGCAAGTTGCAAGAAGTCATCCTTGCTCTCCAGTCCGCCCTGAGAATCCCACAGTGGCTGCAGGGAGAACAGAGCCATCTCTGGTGCCCATGGCTGGGCTGTGTCGGGCAGCCCTGGTGGGGTGGCCACTGCCACCTCGGGGAGGGGACCTCCTCCCCAGGCCAGGTAAGAGGGAGCTTCCTCAGAAGGCACATCAAAGCTGCTCCTGACTATGAGAACTGATGTCTGAGGCAGCTCCTCTGCACTAAAACAAGACAAGCGAACTGTGTGTGGCGTCTTGCCACAAATTTCAGACAGTATGATATGATCTTTCTTGTTCTCTCAGGTTTATGTATCCCAGGTTTTCACTGTTGCTGTGGGGCAGGTTGGTGGATGGGTGAAAATAATTCTGTCCCTTTTCGCTGCGTGAAGTTTACTTCTGCTCATTTCTCCCACGCAGACGTACATACACATGCATGCCGAGGCTTAATGAAACATAGCACCTCTTTCTGTGCTGGGTGTGTGAAGGAATACACGTGCACTGTGCTTCCAGCTTCTGTTCCTGAAATACCATATGTTCTGGCCTGCAAGCTTAAAATATCCCAATGAAGTGATGTTTTAAAGCATGAGAGTGCTACATGACGGGTTTCTTCTCTGTTCTCTGGAGGCTAATTAATCCCCTTAAAATAGAGAGATAGTAGTGAAATAGGTGCTCTTGGTACCAAGCAACTGCACTGCCTGTTGAAGATGATGAAATGTAAGTACAAAAGAGAATAGGTAGGGGTAGGTTAAAACCAGTGTTCCTGCCTCTGACAGTTTACTTTGATGAATGCACTCATTCACTCAGCTTCACCATTTGGATCCTGCATAATCAGAGATAACAGGCGGATGGTTTGCATGAATAACTAAGTTTGTCATGTTTAATTTTCTTTAAAAAAAGAAACAGCAGTTGCTTTACCCTCATCCTTCAGGCCCAATACATATTTATAAATTGTCAGGAAATGAAAAGCCTTTTAACAGCACGCAACAAGCATGCAAAGCTATCAGGAGAAATAACTGGGAGAGCAGCAAGTGCAGGAGCAGCAGCCGCCTGCAGCTCAGGCGCGCTCACTTCACTTCGCCTGCAAAGGTGCTGTGGGCAGGGGATGCTGAGCGGGTTGTCTGAATTATTAGGATGTGTGGTCACTGGTATTTGTTTTGTGTTCTGCAGATGGTGTCTTCTGATGGTGTTGTGCAACAAGAAGCATTAAAACTGAAAAATACAATACCCCTGTGTTTGGCAGTGAGTTGGTAATTCAGCAACTGACTGTGCTGCTTAGTATTTGACAGGGTGCTTGCTTTATAGCATCCATCCCACTGGCAATTTCTTAAAAAACACAAAGTGCAGCTGGAGTTTGCATGGAGCAAAACGGTGGAGGAACATCTCCTGCAGAGCACTGCTCCCAGCAGCCACATTGTCCCCTCCAAAGCTGGTCCCAGCTGCCCCAGGAGGAGCACATGAAGGTGAAAGATGGCTTTAATCCAGGACTAGCCCTTCCCAGCCTGTGTCAGGTGTAGATGTGGGCATCATGACTGCTATTGAACACTGCTAATGTTACAATTAAAAAAAATCCAGTCTCTTTATTGAGCAAATGACTTCTGCAGAGAATAGTGTGATATATTAAAATGTCTGTGCAGAAAGCTCCCAAGGGAGAAATTCAGAAGAAGAAAGATTGGATCACTAAAACTGAGAGAGAAACCAGGAGTTGCTAATGTCAGGCTGAAGGAAGAAGACCAAATCTAGTTAGAGGGTCTTCTAACCAGCTCGGCTTTTTCCATAATCATCCTATCAAGAAGATCTTTGCAATGGCTGACCTCTGACTTCAATACCAATATATATGTCACCAGACACAAATCCCTCAAGAGCTAACTCAATGATATTTCAAGTAAAAACTACTAGGCAGAAGTGCAATCTGATTATCGGCGTGTATGCAGCCTGGGAGGCGCAGAAGATCTATGAACATTGAAGCCAGGGAGAAACTCGGGGCAGGAGCACGCTGAGTCCCGTCCATCGGTCCTGCTGGCTGCCCCTCCAGAAGTCCCTCTGGTGGCATGTTACAGCAGACCCCCAAAGAAAAGGAGCCTTGAGATCACTTTGCTGGGTTTAAATTTGACTTTAGTATCATTTAAAACAATCTCAGAGTTGCTTTAAATTACAACAAGCTTATCACCCCCTGAAAAGCCCTGGATTTGTGGGCAGAGTGGGTGCCAGGGCCACTCACCCTCCCCAGGGAGCCAGAGTCCCTTGGGCGCCATCTGTGCTGTTTGTGAAATCACTGCCGTGCAACACGGCAGTGAAAGGAACTGCGGATGTGAACTTAAGTGTGGTTTTCGGATTTAATGGTAAAAATGATAAATCTTACAAAAAATACTATTGAGATGAAAAGTACTATGTATTTGCCACTCATAGCCTTCTAGGGAATAGAGAATAACGCAATTGCAAATTCAAAACCACAAGGGCCTGTAAAACTTTGTTTCCCTGCTAAAAATGTCTTACGGAAAAATCTTTAAAGCATCAGTCCCTCTCTTTTTTTATAGACCTCGCTTCACCCAAGCTCTTACGCACGTCCTTCGTTTTCAACGTGCAGGCTGTTCTAGCGATGCTATGGGAAGAGCACACGTCTGGAGCACTGGCATGTGGGAATGTTTGGGTGGACCAGCCCGTGGTGAACACTTGTGGGAATCTGGCAGAGGGTGGGTGTGCAGAGCCTGATTCTCATTTATGCCGAGGCGGCTGTAGGCTCCCCGGGTGAGCGGGGCTCTTGCAGCGACTATAAGTGTGTGTGAATGCTAAACCATGTAATCAATTTTAAATCCCCTGAAGTTATCCCAAAATAGTCCCACATCAGCATCGTGGGGCTGGTAGACCACAGGCATTCACGTGCTGTGCCCTTGTCCTTCCCTGTGAAGCTGCTGGTGGGTGTCCCATGGCTGTGGTGGGACAACCTCCAGTCGCTGCCTTCCCACCCCAGCTGCTGCCCCATCCGTTACCAAAAGGGCTGCATCCCACCCCTGCGCTTTGAGCATCTCATCTGCTCTCTGGGCTGGAGAGCTTGGTCTCAAACAGAGACATTAACATTTCCGTTAATAGGGATTTCTGTGTTGCTACATAGTCTGAATTGGCCTCTATTACTTATTAATGAAGATCCAAAAGTGCATGTACTTAAGACCTTGCTTAGCTAAGGGGAGTCTTCTAGGGCCAATTTGTGTCCTATTTAATGACTAATGGCTATTGAGACATTATGTCCACTAAGCAGATATCACATCCTATTTAGTATTTAATGTTTAAATATTTAATTAATTAAACACTGCCAAATATTTAATTAAACGCCATCAGAGCCATCCTGACACTTCCATTATGCATAATGCAAAGGAAATCAGGGCTCTCCTTATCGGCCCCACAAGTAATGCAAATTCAACCTTACCCAGAAATAGCTGGGGTCTGTGTAGCCAAACTACCTGCAATCATACACAAGAGAGAGGGCTGGTTTTTTAAAAAAAACTTCTTTTTTTCCCCTTTGGTTTCAAATGAGCTGAGCTAAATGTTTTCTTAGTAAATCGGGCTCTGACGTGACACGTAGGCAAAGTGGTGGTACCGTATGCTGCACTGCAACAAGAATACTATACTTGTATATTGACTTTTAATTATTTAAAAGTAAATGACTGCTACTTAGCATGGCATACCTGCCAGCAGTTTACACTAGTTTTGCTTAAATATTTACTTTGCTATTCAATAAAAAATGAGTCTACCGAAGCAAAAAATGAGAACCTACCGTATCACATGGTCCCTCTCCTACCTGTGGCATGCCAACTTCACAAAGATTTATTCACAAAGAGACGCTAGATTTTGATGGTTTTCCTGGACTAAGCCAAAATATAGGCTTAAATTTTCCAGTTAGGTTTCCTGCTACAAACTGGGTCATAATTATCTGGTTTTGACATTTGTTTTCATTTTTACTTGTGGAAACTTGGCACTTAGAAATATAGAAAACTTCAAATCCCAGTTTCAAAATCTGGACACCCAGCAGGTACAGAAACATTTAGGGCCGAATTGCTTATTTGAATATTTTATTACCAAGTTCCATCCTCTGATGCGTGCTGAAGCTGCTAGGTCATGTTTCATCGTTTCCAGCCTATGTGGGGATGTCTTATTTTAATGCTCCCACATGGGATCTCTTGCTAACAAGGAATGTGGCTACCAGTTGGAGAAACCATTAAAGTGACATCGCTTTTATGCTTGGATTCAATCCATTTATTAATGAAATGAATATACATATTTTGGTCTTTCTTTAGAGGATCTTACATGATCTTATTGGCTGCTCCAGCCAAATTATCTTTCACTGTACAGAACTGATGTTCCAGTTGCTCAAATTGGGTTTTACTTATATAAACACGCAAAAAAAATATTGGACTCACACTGTAAAAAGCCTCTATTGTTAGGACCTTTATCTCTCAAGTTCAGTGATGCTTCACTTTGTCTGTTTGTATTTATTGAACAATCAGTTGCCTGAATAGCCAGGCATTTGCCTACATCTACAGGCTGCTGGGATGTTTTGAATTTTCATGTTCTCCTGCCCACCCAAGCAATAACCTCAAACTAAATTTGTTCCTTTCACTTCTCAGCTCCTTACAGCTTTTCAAACAAAGGTATATGGCCACACATAGTAGTAGTAAAACGCCATCGTGCGCATGCTTTGCCCAAAAAGGAATGCTAAATCTGAGCAGCATGGAGGACTCATCCACCTCATTTAATGTCACAGATGCTTGATGGTCTTGCTTGATGTAGGTCATATCTTTTAAGTTTTACTTTATTCTCATATGTATACATATAACCCCACATAACTCATTTAAAGCGATCTGCGTATCAAAGATGCAGAGGTGGCAGGGAACTGGCAGCTGTGAGCAGAGAGGGGAAAGACAGGGATGGTGGGATGCTTGGGTCTTTGGTCTTGGTCCTCTCCCCAGCACTGTAGGCTCCCAGAGGGGGAAAGCACCGGCTATGGGGAGAAAGCTGGGCTCTTTGGAGAGGAGCTTCCCCAGCAAAGCCAGGGCTGGGAACGCTCTGCCAGTGCAGTGTGCACCCGCTGCACTTGCAGCACTTACCCAGGGACTCGGTCCCAGCTGCAGCTGAGGCCTTTCTGTGCTCATTTATTATTCAGCACGTCTTGACTGCTTAATTGAGGAGATGTGTAGCAGTCTCTATTAGCGCGTGAGCTCTTTGGAGGGGAAATCAGTGCGGACAGTGATTCCATGTTTGCATTTTCACTTTATAAAGAAAAACTCCTTCAGCCATCTGCCATCAGCCCGCAGGTCCCCAGATACAGTTACCAGCCGCTGAATGTTGATGGTGCCCTGTTTGGGTTTGCATTGCTGATTGTGCCTTGTAGCTGTAGCTAAAACCAGCCCTGTGTGTCCTGCGCAGCTGCAGGGGCCTCCTGCTCACCCAGCCCCCAACACACCCATGTCTGTGGTTCCCGAGGCCACAGCTCCTGGAGCTAATGCAGGGCTTGTTAGTGCCTACACACCTTGTGGGAAATGCCTTCTTTTCCCCCAGCAGGAGAAACCTCTCTCTGACTGTGGCATGTGTGGTGGTCGAGGGACCTTCTGTGCTCCAGCAGTGTCATTGCCCCAACTGTGCTTTGCTGCCCAGCTTCACCTTCGGCTGAGAGCTTCGCAGGTCGCTCCTGCCCCAGCCTGCCTCCCCTGGAGGGTCTGTTCCTGCCAAGTAGAGATATTTGAGATACAATTTTCTCCTGTTGCTACGTTTAAAAGATCTCAACAACATTAAGTTTCTTATCGCATCAGTAGCACACCAGCAAGCTGTGCTGAGCGTGGCAGAAAAGGGCATTGCTGGGTGGATGGCAGAGGTGGGTTGGAACGGGGCAGAGCTCTGAGCAGTGCACACCTCCAGGGAACCCGAGCTACCGCCTGGACACACTCTCCTGTCTCCCCAGCCCTGCCAGGAGACGTGTCCCTGGCAGGCCTGTCCCGCTGCAACGCAAAACCCATCGAAAGGCAATCCATCCTGCAGCCACCTCTTGGCTCTCCGGCCCGGCGCAGCTGCGGGCGGGGAAGGCGCAGCGGGGGCCGGGCTGTCCCGGCAGAGCCCCCGCCCGCCGCCCGGCCCCGCCGCCGCATTGCAAAGGGTCTGCTGCCACCTCGTGGGCAGCTCCCCGTGCTCCCCGCACGGCCCCGCCGCTCCCGTTTCGGCCCCGCCGCTCCCCGCCGGCCCCAGCATCCTCCCGCCCCAGCATCCTCTGGCCGCGCCCGCTCCGCATCCTCCCCGCGGCATCCGCATCATCCCGCCGCACATGCAGGCCCGCACCCGCACCCACGCCGCTGCATCCCCGCCACCCCAAAATAACAAGTTTCCCTTGTTAATAACAAGTCACCCCCCGGAGAGCCCCACCTGCCTCTGGCCAAGCCACCCAGTCCGGCCCTGCCTCCGCACGGACACCAGGACACTCTTGGTCTCTCGTGGGATTCTGTTTTCCACGCGAATAAAGTTTGGGTTTCAGTCCCCACAGAGTGTGAGCAACTCAGAGAGGCACAACCAATGTGTCCTGTAAAACAGCTGCTGCAGCTGTGGCTTAGGATTGTCTGTGTCACAGAAACTGAACTGAAGTAGCTCGCCGTGTTTTGTGTAAATATACAAAGCTTAAAAACTTTTCACTAATTTTGGATTAGTGTTGTTTTCCCACCCCTGCCCAGGTATGTGAAAGGCTACTGGAAACACCATGTTTTTGGCCGTATAGGTTTATGGACAACAATTTTGTGCTTACACAAGGACCTGAATCCATGTGTAGGCGGAAAAGCCCATTTTTTTTCTCTCCGCAGTTTCAAAATGTATATGTTATATTTCATTATCTCACAGAAGATTTTATCAGGCATGTTGTTTTCACTGCACATCCTGACTTAATGCAATGTGGCCTACAAAAATTAGTCATAACACAGTACATCAGCCAGGAAGAGACAAACATTTCCATAAACCGCATGTTCCATCAGCACGTTGGTGCAACCTATGGGCAGATGGTTTTGTCCAAATTCAGCGGAAGCACATGTTTTCCAGATGGCTCCATGTTCACAAATAATGTATTCCCACACAAGTCTGACCCAGACATGGGTCAAACTCAGTTTTGAAGCGAAGGTATATTAGTAACAAATGTGCCGGTTTTTTTTCTCCCTGCCCCATTTCTGGGTGAGCACGCTATGAACCATTGGAAAGAAAGCTCCGTATTTCTAAAAATAGGCTCTAGAATAACTGAAGAGCCATCAGCTTTTATTCTGATGTGTTGGTTACCAGCTGCTGTGGTTGAGCACAGTGCTGACCACGTTGGGTGAGCTGAGGGGGCCACGTGCTGCAGGGTCTGTGCTCACCCCAGGCTGCTGCAGCCCTTGGAGGCCCCACGAGCTCCATGAACAGGGCGAGTGCTTGGTGGGAGTGCAGCTGATGTCCCATCCAGCCACAGGCCCCACTTTGCACGAGGGCAGCGCTTTCTGTGCACAGTGCTTGTCTGCCAGGAGGTATCTTTGGGGCACTCACCAACTCTCCAGCCTTGCCCCCTGTTTTAAAGAGGCAAAAAAACTAAGCGGGTGTGCTGCTCTGGCCATCACTCAGCACTGCATACCCCATTCCCCAAGGAAGCTGGGCACTGCCCCAGCAGGGCTAGTGGGACCTCCAGGTGATACCGGGGAAGGGGCATGGGGGCCAGCAGCTGTAGCCCCCCCGTTCCTGGCCCCCCCGCACTGTGTCCTGCGAGTCAGCTCTGCTCTTCACCCTGGAAATGATTGTCAGTTGATCCTTCACTACTTCAGTGATGCCGATCAGCTTTTGAACTGCTGTAAATGAGGCCAATCAGCATTACTTTCGTTTCATTACTTCAAGAGCTTACTCATAAATTTCCTCTTATCCTGCTTCCCCTTTGGTCTGGAATTAGCCACAGCACTTGCTACAAGCTGCTGTACCCAGTTCTCCTCCACTGGAGCCGTTTGATCTTTCCTAGGTTTAGTAATCAACTGGCAAACACACCTTATCTCATTTGACTTGAAGCAATACAACTTCTTGCCCGTTTTTCTCCACATTGCACACACGGTGCTGCTGGGGAACAGGGGACAAACTGCAGCACTTAACTGACCTCAGTATAACACAGGAGAGAATGAATTGGCAACAAGTCCATAGAATAATTAACAACATCTTTAATTTAGCTGTGTGAATTTTATGACTTGGATGTTAAAAGTGGGGAGGATGGATTTAATTGCAGACGAACGGGTGGGTCCCCCCTGTTACTGCTAAGCAGCCCATGGCTCAGTGTGCAGAGAGGACGGGTTTGACAGCAACGCTCCTCTGGGGAGAAAACCAGCATGTTTCTGAAAAAGTTCAGTAGGAATGTAAATCATTTCCCTTTTCACACCATTTCATTGGTGTTGGGGTAAGTTGAAATGAGGTGAGGGTTGGCTCCAACCATGCTCCTGCCCAAAGTGCCCCTGACTTGCATGGTTGGTTCAGGGAGCTGTGGCAGCTCTTCCAGCCAACAGCAGTTAATTAGAACCAGGGTGGGTGTAAAATAGTTGCAACAAATGCAAAGCCCTTCAAATGTATTCCCCTCTCAGGAGAGAGCACAAAAGGGTCATTTTAAGAGGTATTTTCCCTTTACTTTCCTGACAAAAAGTAACCTAACCCGCTTTCAGCAGAAAATTGGCAGCAACTTTTTTTTTTTTTTTAAACAATTAATTTCACATGAAATGCAAGTCAAAAAATTACTTGCCATCTTGGTGTTGGAATCTCTTTTAAAGGATTGATGAATAAAATTAATATTGAAAGTCATCAGAGCAAATTATTTGTGCAAGCGTGTGTGCTGTTGGTGCTGAGCTTGAGCCGCCCTGGCCGCAGCGGGCAAGGCTGGTGTAGGAGTTCTTGGAGGCATTCACTCCTTCACTCATTCACTCCTTCACTCCCTCCCTCTCTCCAGCCTTCATCCACTTGCCCTGTTGGGATGGACCATTTCCTAGCTAAACACAAATGGCTCCACCTGTCATAAATTACAGGTTTTTCTGGGGATTTTACAAATTCATAGCACCTGGAGGAAACCAAAGCTGCCCATAAAAGAGTCCCGTGCTCTTATGATGCCTTTTGGGGTTTGAGCTCTTGCTCTACGTCTCTTTGTTTTGCAATCTCTGCTTTGGAGTAGACCCAAGGCAAACAGTTATTGCTTTGTGCTGTGCTGATGCTAGAGAGGTAAGGTGTGATCTCATGTTTCCTCTGCGTGGATCTGTAGGAGTCATTTGGGGCAGGAAAGCAGCAAGTGGGAGCCTGGTGCTTGCTGTGTGTGAGGGCTGGGTCTGACGGTGCAGTATCATGGCTGGGAAGTTTCCTGCCCTTCTGCTGTTGTAGTGTGACGGTCTTTCCCAAAAAGCCCTTTTTTGAAGTGTTGCTGTGCATGTGCGAAGTGAGAGCTGGAGCACAGGCTGTGGGCTCTGCTCTGGCCGTGCTGCTAAGCTGTGTGCCCAAGGGAAACAGCATCCTGGTGACTCCTGTTTATTATGTGTAAAATGGGGATAATAATAACCTACGTCACAGGGGTGTTGCAAGACTTAATTAATTAGTGTTTGCAAATAGCTTTCAGATAATTGGATTAGAGGTGTTATATTAACACAAACTGTTATTGTTATTATTTATTTATTATGTACTTGTAGAGTTCATCTGTGCAGGATGTTTTTGCTGAGTCTAGCTTGCACATGTAAACAGAAGCGATTGCATGAGTTAAAGGGAGCGAAAGAAGCAAATTCATGTTTTAGCTCTTGCTTGTCACCTCCCCAAGGCAAATACAGAGAGGCTGAGCAGCAGTTACAGGAAAGTTTTGAGTGGTGCTTCCTGCTGAAACTGAGAGGATCTCTACATTTCTGGAAAATGCCCAGAAAATGGGGCAGGGGAAAGGTTCCACATTTTGGGAGGCTGTGGTACAACATGACCCAGGTTTAGCTTTGCTTCTGAAGTACCTTTCAGCCCCTACTGACAGGCACAGGCTGATGTGGAAAGGGACTGCTGGTGGAATCCCTATACCCACATGTTCATCCCTGGGTGAGGTTTGCAGCCCAGCAGCAGCTGGGTATGGGAAGTGTGGCAATATTATGTGTGTGGCTTATTGAGGTTGGGTACCATGGATTTGTGTTTTTAAGTTGGAATACATTTTTAGGACTCATCTAAAATGGAAAGACATGAGAATAACAGAAATAGTCAGTGGAGCGGCTCTGTGGGGATCTGGTGCTGTGGGAATGGCTCCTGTCATGCTGGGTCATGGCACGATGTGCACCAAACCTGCACTTGCTTGCACAAAAATGAAGTTATTGGTTAATATGTAAAATATGCTTCCTAGAGCTGCAAATGCTTTTCTGACTCCAGCTTCTCTAGGTAATTCACCCCTGAGGTGAATACTTGGGTCAGAGTTAAATACAGCTGCTTTGGGATTTTGTGGGTATGAAAACAGACTAATTTGGTGCATAAGTCATTTTTAGTGCACTAATTTCCTGTTTTACATGCAGAAATGGTCCATAAATGGCAGAGAAGTCTTCAGGAAACTAAGCCTAAAGCATCTTGTTCAGATAGACTGAATGCTGGAATCTTCCTTGAGAGCATATTATATGAAAACTCTTGGTGCTTCACTGGTACTAGAGACCAGCAAATCTTTATCAGTGGATAGTTCTGCATAGGTTATTAGTTGTCTCAGGCTTGCATAGCTCTGTTTTTCTTCATTAATATTAGGCTTTTATCCTTTCAATTTTTTTTAAGAGCTCCAAGTCCACAGCTGAAGATCTGAAGTCTTTCTTCATTAAAAAGAACAACAAAAAATACAGTCTGCAAATGAGATATTTATGGAAACTGAGCGGGAGCTGCTGTGTCTGGAACCAGCAGCTCTGGACTGGCTCTTCTGCCGTGTCCTCAGGTGCTGCTGCAGCATCTCCAGCTCTGTCCCAGGGCTGGGCACACCTGGCAGGCGCTTGGTCCTGCAGAGGGGCCGCTCACCTGTGCCCCAGCCGCTCACCTGTGCCCCAGCCGCTCACCTGTGCCCCAGCCGCTCACCTGTGCCCCAGCCGCTCACCTGTGCCCCAGCCGCTCACCTGTGCCCCAGCCGCTCACCTCTGCCAGCAAAGCTGCAATCTGAATCCACAGCAAAGGCTTTTTGTCTGAATCACTGTTGGATTTGCTGATTTTGGATCTGACTGACAGAATTCTGCCTGTGTAGTTGTATCCCACACACAAGAGCAAAGCTTGTGCTAATGATGGAACTAGAGCTTTTTGGGTGCCTTCTGCCTGAACAGGAATGCATGTGCCAGACCTTGCCCTTATGGAAAGGCAAGCAGTCTGGGTTAAAATCTACCAAATCAGCCTGTTTTGATGGCTTAGTCTCAACTTCCATACGTATGGTTGGGGTTCCCTTTAACCATGGGAACTTTTCGCCTTGAAGAAAGACCCCAGAGGGAGGGACTGTCATGGGGCAAAGGCACTGAGATCTGGAAAACTTGTGAAAGTTCTGAAGAGCAGCTAAGTCTGCAAGAAAAACTTGAATATAAAGTTCAGTTCTAGTTGCTGGTGAGTTATCAGCAGAGGTGAGTGAGCCCTTGGCAGGGGCCTGGGTTAGGATTTCATCACGCGGCGAGTGAAGCAGCCTTCCCATCGGAGAGGCACTGGCCCACCCTTCAGGCTGCAGCCCCTTCCTCTCGCCTCCCATTTACTGGCTGTGCATCACTCTGTGCTTTCCCCAGCACATCACTTCAGCTTTCAGCCATGTTCTACAACAGCCTGCGGTACGGATTGTGACACGAAGCAGTTGCTGCGTAGATGGGATGCTGGGGGTAGCACCAGCAAGATGCAGGTGTGGAGGGCTGGGGGGCTGGCTCGTGTGCCACGTGGGCAGAGCAGCAGCAAGTCCGCAGCAGGCTTGGCGTGCCCAATTTATGACCATTTACATGTGAAATTGCTCTGATCTAATTTGCATATGCAGTCATAGTAATCGTGGGCCAATTAAACTTGTAGTTCACAAAAATCTGGGCCTGAAACCTTTACAATTCTTACGAACATACTAATCTGAGTGTATATGTCACTTCATCAAATTCATGAAACCATAAATTGCTCCTGTCTGGCATCGCCAGCTGCATGCGGGAGTCGCTGGGGCTGGGCTGAAGGAGCCATCGGCCCCATGCAGCGACTGGGGAAGATATTTTTAATGAGCTCTTCCCTATTCAAGGATTGAATCAGCGCTGTTAGGATGTCAGTGTAAGATTCATTGCAATATCTATGGGAGATTTATCTTTATGCTTCTATTTTTTTTATTTTTTTTTAAATGCTGTTGTCCTGGAGGAGTTGTTACAATGTCAATAAATGTGTCATCTACATTTGTTAGTGCAAATGCAGTTATAAAATGTCACAGATTTGTCTTAAGATTTTTATTTCTACCTTACCATTGACGAACAGAAGTGGCTTCAACATGGGTGGTGAGATGGGCTCATGGGTGTGTGGGGAGCGAGCCTCTGGACACCCTATTTCCCTGCTGAGGTTTGGGTGGTGGGGTATTTTGGGCCTCTGACCACACGATTGGGATGGTGAGGGACTGTGGAGGTGGTTTCCCTGGGCAAGCGGAGCTGGTACTGGGTGCTTTCCCTGGGTCCTGCACTGGTACTGTCCCAGGAGCTGCCTCCTCCCCATCTGGAAGCATCTGCAAGCACCCAGAGAACGTCTTACCCCTATAAGAGCAGATTTAAAACATTAGTCTGTCTACTCAGCTTTAATTATCCTCTTCCTGACCCAGCAAGGCACATGCTCAATACCTTATCCAGCCTTCCCGGAGGACACCTACTGTGTCTTCACCTACCCCTTTATGTAGTTCAACTTCTCAGGCACATCCTGTGAATTTAGCAGTGCATCTCCGACTAGTTGGTGTTGGAGTAAGGCTTTATCATCGCCAGATGCTGTTGATGACTTGAGGTTTGGCTTTTATTCAGTGAGAAGAGCTCTAGCTATTGAAGCACTGAGTCTGGGGCTGGCTATCGTGGAGCCAGATGGTTTTGTTCCAAATATTTAAAATCTATAAATCTTTAATCTATAAATTCTATTGTCACTATGAAAATGATAGGTTAAATTTTGCAATCCTCACAGATAGTTACCCTCTGAGTAGATATCATCAAAGATTAAAAAGTCATTATTTCTTGGCTTTTTATATATTTTTCCTTCGTCATTTTTGTGTAAGTTCCTACAGGGGGAAAAATATTCTAAGCTCTGAGTTGAAGAACATCAGAAATGAGCCTCTCTGAACTGGAATTGAAAGATATTTTTCCAGTGCATCACTCCTCTTTGGTCTAGCTGCAATGTTGAAGGCCTTGGTGTGTTTGTGAGACTTTTATTTATATTCCAGCCAACCACAGATTTCATTCTCTCAAAGATATTTTACACATTTTGCAGAAAAGCAGTTACTCACTTAATTTTTACCCTTGTATTTCTGGTTTTAGGCCTCTAAGCAGCAATATTTTTCTTCTCCCTTAAATCTTGGTAGGGGCCCTGGTGTGGTAGCTCATTGCCTGTGGTTGACTGTTGAGGTTTAAAGGCACCGTGCTACATCTCTGTCACCTACATAACTTTTGCAGAACAACGTGGTTTAAAAACCTTGCAGAAGTCATGTTTCTGCTCACACTTAAGCCGAAAGGCAAGAGGTTTCTGGTGGGGTAAGTCAGGATGATCTGCCTGCCCTGCTGCAGGGCTGAGCTGCAAACAGCTGACATCAGGACATGTCACGTGCATAAGGAGCTTGTGGTTTTCCTTGCTAACCCTGCATTTCCCTTTCTACTTGGTTTTACCTGGTTCATATCAGTAAGCGTGTCTTGTACCAGTGAGACAGTCCCTTCTGCAGGGATGGTCCTGCTATGGAGCAGGTTATACCACAGGCAGAGAGAATGCATCTTTGTCTGGAGAACACAACTGAGAGCCAGAAAACCTGATGCTTTTACAGCAATCTCAGTGTCTTGCAGCAAATTTTATACCTGATGAGTTATGGATTTGGGAGATAAGAAACATACCTTCTTGAAAAGAGAAATACTGGATTGTAGGTTGCTGAGGGAGCCTGGAGTAGCTGGACTAGCAGATCTGACCTAGAGGCTTAGCTCAGGGAAGAAAGGTTTGTTAGCCTGCACAAGTCTAAATATTCTCCCAGTGTCAAACCACATTTTTGTGCACACCTGAACTGCCTACTGCTCAGTGACTGCTACAGATAGCATGGGGCTGGTCAGCACCTAACGGACCTGATGCTGGGCTCCAAAAGGTGAAAGTGGGAGAATAATTACAGGCTACTCTAGAAGTCTGAGCCTGAGAACTTAGCTGCAGTCACAGAACAAGTCTGGGCTCTTATTCTACCACCAAATGATTGCTTTACTTCTAACTGTATGAAGTTATATTTTTGGCCACCTAGTAGTGTGTAGTATTTTGAATACAAGTGTACATATGTGCTGTGCTGCAGCCAGGGATGTGCCTGCTCTTCCCACGTGTGCTGCCAGGGCAGGTCCTGCTCCCCTGCCCAGCTCCTGCCCTGCACAGGGGGAATTCCTGCTCACTTTAACCAACCTTTCAAGGCAGCTGCTTACAATGAGCTCTTGATGCTAGTATTTTGCTCCAGCATAACTCAAAAAATGTTAGGGACAAAGCTTTCAATGTATTTGTCTGAGTTTATGCAAATTTATTAAAATTAATGCAAATTGCAATCTATTGATTTATTTTTTTTTTTAATTATATTGGCAGGCATGAGTGAGGTAGAAAGACACCGCACTGATTTTTCACTATCTTGCATCTTTTCAAGCACTTTACTCCTGTGCACAGTGAACGGAAGTGTCTGAAACTCTGTTTCACGCTCGTTTCATAGAGGCCAGAAAGCTGAACACACAGCGGAGATGAACTGAACCTGAATTTATTAACCATTTTGAAAATGGAAACGATTACTGTCACCAGATCCACGTATTGGTGAACAGAAAACACATGCAAAGGGGAGCAATTTGTGCTCAACGTGTGAGAATCAGAACAGTAGTAACTTGTGTACGCTGGCAGGAGCCAGCTTGGGAAAAATCCCAGGAGGGGGAAGAGGCATCAGGCAGGCGGGGAGGCTTTGCCAGAGGTGCACGGCGAGCCAGCAGCTACCGCAGCAGCCATGGTGGGCAGACGTGAGGAGACCTGTGTGTTGGGAACACCAGCAGCTTGTTGTAAGGCTGGGAGCAGTGGAGAGGCAATGGGTAAGGGCAGCCTCCTGGCCAGGGCATGGACCTGTGGCTGAGTTGCCCAAGCCTGGGGATAAGCATCTGAACCAGAGTAAAAGCAGCAGGCAGGCCCTGGGGTGCAGGGGCTGTGCACCCCAAAGCTCTGCTCCTCCTTGGCTTGTGCAGGGGAAGGAGATGTGGCCCTGGCCCCCAGCTGTAGCTTGTAGCAAATGACTCAGTAGTTTATTTTTGAATTCCTTTTTAGTTTACAATAACTGGGCTGAACCTTGGATTCTATGTCTCCTCTCTGTTGTTTTTTGAAGTCTTTGTTGTAGAGTAATAGTGTCTATCAATCCCACATGGTTTTTATTTACATGAGTTTGCTAAAGGGTACACAAAAAAGGTGACTCTTGATGTTGTATACAGGAGGGGCAGGTTGGGTGGGTGCTGGCGGGGGTGTGATTGCTTCCAGGATTTAGCTGCCTGCTGAAGAGCACCAGCCCTGGGCTCTGCTGGTGGGTCAGTACACAGGAACGTGCCGAAAGCTTTTTGATAATTTAACTGTAGTTTCTCTGTGTTTGTTTGAAAAACAGTCCCGTGTTTTCTTTACACAGTGTAAGGAGTTTCCTTTGCAGTTGGTTTGAAGTTTGGGGGGTACAGCACAAATCAGCCTCTTTCCAGGATCCTCTGGAAAGCTGCAGTGAGGAGCTGGGAAAGTCCAGGAGGTCACTGACTGAGGTTGTGCAGCAAAATCCAGAGAGCCAGAGCAGCTCTGGGGCTAACGCTGCACCCGGGGGCTGAGCTCAGTGTCACAGGGAAGCAGCTCTTTCTGTGACTTTCTCATTGTTACGTAGGCACCTCTCACCTTGCTGCCCGTTCCAGCCCAGCTTCTGCCCGGTGTGGCTGGGGACCGGTGCCACATGATGGGGGCTTGGTGACCTGTGCAAGCGTTGCAGTTTTAATACGTTCCTTAATGGATGAATATATGCATTGCAACTAGATTATTATTTTTCTTCTTCTTCAGAAGTCCTCATAGAAAGGCTTCAGGGGGAATGGGCAGAGAGGTCAAACTCTGTCATCTGGGAAATTGCCTTTCAGCTTTGGAGTGCCACAGGAAAGGGAGGTTTGCCCTGTTTCCAGGCTGCACGGGCTCCTGTCCGGGAGTTTTCATCACTATTAAACTTTTGTGGAAAACTGAACTCAAATATTTGAGTGGGGCAAAGCATGGGAGACATGTTTGGTGTCCTCAGTGTAACAGATCAGTGCTGGACATGGTGAAAATAACATGATGAAGAAGAATTGATGACCTCTATCAGAAATGTTAATGGAACATTTCTGTTAGAAGGGAATTACATGGTCATGTTTGTATGGCTTTTCATAGGAAAATATTTCATATTAATTGGCTACAGTGCAAATCTTAGGATAGGAAATTCCTCCTCATGTCTGGTTCTATACAGAAACCAACGAGGTAGAGCAAATTTGTTGCTAACCTACAGCTTATATAGTATTTCATTTATTGGAGAGTCTAGTTAAATCCTAAACCTGCTGTTATATACCCTTTTATGGAGCAAACACTCAATGCTCTTCTACTGGTTTAATATACTATTTGCTTAATGGACCATTGACATAATCATTTGATATAGATCCCAGTCATACCACGTTACCAAGCCATGATATATTAATATAGCCACATATTAATGGTGGAGGGCAAGCATGTTATATTATTATCCATGACCAATTAGTTTCTGTCTATCTTATGGACATGGTTATCCAGGTGTTTGTCTTTACAGGCCTGATTTTTAGAAGTCTGAGTACTCCTGGCGTCCATTGATGTGAATTGTATTTCTTGATGGATCCATGATTCAGGGTTACTCATAGCCCTCTGTCTAATATAATCTGTAAGCATGTCACTGTAATTGTATATTTCCCCTTGCAGTTGGAGGTTTTTATGTTTAATTATTAACTGTTTTCTTCCATTTTTTTATCCAATGGATAAATCAAATAAGGCTTTTCTTCCCCTTTCTAGCTTTCTACTTGATCAATCAGAAGATGGCCTATAAAGTCAGACAGGATTGCTTATGTCAGGAAAGCATGATGCTTTACAGATCTTCATTAATATAGATGCATTTAGTTGCTCCCAAGCAGAGTTATTGTGCTACAGTTACGATATCTAGTGTAGAACTGTACAGCAGCAAATCTGATCTTCCTTCTGTCTTTCACCTCCCTCATGCTCAGATTATTAATAACAATATGAAAATATGAGGGACCAGCATGCAGATTCTGCTCTTTGTGGGATGCCAGTAGAATTAAATGATCATTATAAATAGGAGGTGAAATTGGCATTTTATCTGTCTCATACACTGTAATTAAGTAACTGATTTCTTCCTGATGTGGCAGAAATAGTGACTATAGAGAGAAGAAGAAAGGGTAATAGTCTTCTCGATCCGTTCTGGGAGGCTGTCTTATGCAGAAAAATAAAGATATAAAGTATGGAAAGTGCAAGTGACCAGGGAACAGAACAGTCAGTTATAAGGACTAAAATAAGGGGTTTGATTTGCAGAGGGATTGAAAAGGCTGGGTTGCTGAAATGTTTGGGTTGCAGAAAAAAATAGGATGGGATGGTCTGGATGCTCCAAGTGCTGGAGGCAGTGCGTATGGGCTGAGAGGAGGAGGAAGGAACTCGGATACATGAGGAGCTCAGACGGCTGTTTGGGAGTAGATATTTTTAATATTCTGGACTCATTTTAACATCCAAATTCACATCCAAAAATAAAGGAACAGACTTCTTGAGGAAAAGCAGGCAAAATTTCTGGGTAGTTGCTGAAAATTTACCAGATAAACTATGCCCCTGCCCATCTCACCTGCTCCCATGGTGATGGTTAGAGGGAGCAGCCAGGCTGCTCTGTGTAGCAGTCCTATGTTTAGCTCGAGTGATGAGAGGCATCTCCTGTGACTTTCCTGCAGTGTGAAGACTGTCCTGTGTTCCCTGCTCAAGTCCTGCCAGTTTTCCCTCAGGTATAATGGGGACTCATAAGAGTTCCTTTACAAGAGGCTCTACTAAGCATCTTCAGCTGTGTACTTGCATAATGTAATGTGTAGATGTACGTTTCATGCTTTCTAATTCAGCAAGTGCAGTGCACAGGGTAATGTAAAATCCTGTAGAAACTGTAGTATGAGAGAATATAATTAAAACTATACGATGTGGCTGCACCAAGTAACCAAACTGAGGTCTTGAGGGAAACCTCAACTTTGCCAGTTTTTAACTTCCTGTGCTTGACTTTTTGTAGCACTATCATTTATTTCATGTTGTATTTGTAAATAACTTTCTAAGCTTTTCAGATGGAGGAAATATCCCTTCCTTCTGGGGAACATACATCAAGCAGGATCTGACAGGCTGCGAGAGACGAGGCTGCTGTAGCTCTGTGCTCCCAGGTCCAACCAGCAGCAAGGCTGAAGATGTATTCCCAGTACGCACTTGCATACACCACATATATATATCTACATATGTATACACACAGCTGGCAGCATAGATCAGGCAGGTATAGAGCATTTGCACAAATGCAGGCACCACCAACAGCTTCTTGCTCCATCCCTGGCTAAGCAGGAGTGAGGTCTGCTAGTGAAGATGAGTGTGTGTGTATGTAGATATCTCTATCTACACATGTACATGGTGTAACCCTACAGCAACTGTGCTCAGACACCTCTGGAGGGGGTGGCATCTCTGCTTCCCGAACCCTCTGCCGGGTCCTGCCCAGCTGTTCCACTTGCAGAGTCCTCCTGGACCAGCCCTGGGATGGAGCCAAGACAGTCCGAGTCCTTCCCTGAGAAGTCCCTGAGGAGGCTGGGGGAGGAATAAGGATGAGCACGGATTATCGCGCTCAAACTTGGACAACTGGCAGCCATATGTGTAAGCAAACAAAGTTTTACTACTTCTCTCTAAAAGAGATCGCTTTAAAAGCTTTATTTTCTTGCCAGTTGGCTAAGAAGCGAGCAAGGAACAATAGATTCAAGCTGAAATAATTTGCATTTATGATGAAGACAAGGAATATCTACCTTGCATTTCCCTAAAAAAGAAAAATTAAACCCCATTTTTAATTAACTGATAAACTATTAATCAAATTTTTGCAATGTTAGGTGACACATTATTCATTTAGATAGAATGACTGTGAACTTAAACTAATCAAATCTGATTTGCCCACATATGCTTGATTGAAATACATTTTAACTAGCATATACAAAGAGAAAATCTTGGATTTCTTACCTAATCTTCAGAGTATACTGCTGAGTTAATAAGGGCAGTTTTTTTAAATGAGACCACCATTTCTTAATCTGCATATCAAAATCAAGAGCAACTTAATTGCAAAACACATATTCCTGAAATCTAATCATTATACTGCTTTAGGGTATTTTATTGAAGCATGTTAAATTATGGACAGAATATTAATGATGAAGCTAATCAAACCCAATTAGTCACTTCTAACAATAGTCACATAAATATACAAGTCAGGTACTAAAGTACTGTAGGTACGGTTTTAAAGTTTTTTTTAATATAAAATTTATGTGGTATATATGAATTATATACTTGTTACTTTTAATCTAAAAATCTAGGACAAGTCATTTCAAAGAAAACATGATATGCCAGAAGACAATGGGACTTGTCCCTTAGCATTAGAACTGACACTCCTGATTTTTGAATATATAAATGTTGCTCCGATGTGAGGCTGATGGGCACATGGTTAATAGGAGAGAAGGGCAGATCTGCCCAGGCTCCCCGATGTGGTAAAACGGATGCGCACACACAGTTTTCTCTCCTGCTTGTGCTGTGATTACTGTGACTGCACAAACCAGTCATCTGCGCGAGCAGTCTTGTCTCATGCTGCAATGTACAAGATTTGCATATGCTGCTATAATAATTATAGTATAGAATAATTACAGTCGTATTGTGTCTGCATTAAAAATCAGCATCTTCCTTTAAGCTCAGATACAGCATCTTGCAGAGATTTAAGCGTAATGCTTATCTTTATGCTCATTCCATTTGAGTGTACTTTGATATTGATATTTTGGGTGGCTTTCAGTTTGTTTCAGCTTCCTACTTGGTAATTACGTGAGGGCAGCTGTCATCTTACTTTAGGTCTATCTACTCTATCAGAAAAAGCCCACACAATGCAGGGGTCACAAATGACCTTCTACTGATGTGTCTTTTGAAGGATGATGTGTTTTGAAAATCATTTTAAATTGCAACTCTTACAGTTTCCATAATTATTCAGGTCACATAAAAGAATGACTTAGCGTATTTATGACCCCTTTTTTTGCACTTTCAGATTTAAGGACATGTATTTTCTAATTTGTAATAATCTAATTTCAAAAAGGGGTTTCCATAAATAATAGGTATGGTTTTAGTGCCAGACGGGGAAGCCCTGACAGGATTTGTGATGCCGTCAATGCCTGTGGTTGTGCTGTGCCAGGGAGCAAACAGCGTTTTCCTCCTACGAGCCATGATTGCTGGTGGCTCAGCTGTGTCCCTTCTGCATGGTCCCACATGGGACTGTCACAGGCCAGGTGAGGCAAGGGTGCTGGGTGTATATGTGGGTGCTTGTGCTGGTCACCAACAAAACCATGCTGGCTCTTGTGTTCAGAAAATAGCTCTGTATCAGATACCCAGGCTGTCCCTCCAGGAGATGCTGGTGGGGGAGCAGCCCCTGTCTACCAATGACCAACAGTGAGCCCTTGCAAACAGTCTGTGATGACACTGGGATCTGCAAAGGGTTTTCTCAAATCAGTGTAAGATCAGTTGAAATCCACTACTTAGTGAAACAAGCTGTTAGAGGCAGCACTAGAGCTCTAGATTTAGACAAGATTTAAACCTCTACCTGCTATGCAATTCCAAATTGGTTTGTCATAAATAGTGCTCATGTCCACAAAAGCAGGCTGAGACACCAAGGGCTATCTGAACTGACACATGCTTGTGTGCTTTTTACTGTGAATATATAGCTTTTTCCAAAAGGAATCAAAAGCTTCTGGCAAGTATGAAAAGGGAGATGACTGATACTACATTGCAAGTGGTGAAATTAAGACTTCCTCTACTACTTCACAAACTCTTCTGGAAACCTGCCTATGCTCTAAAGACCACAGGCTGTTTTATTCTATTTTTCATTATAAAAGGCAGATTGAGAAGTGACTCAATTATAATATATAAGCACCTTCATGGGAAGAAAATACAGGATACTAGGGAGTGTTCTCACCTAGCAGGGAAATGTGTCAGAAGAACCAGTGTCTGAAAACTGAAACTGGAAATAAAGCGGCCTTTTCAGGGAACCCACTGGAACCCTCTGCTTGGATTTGTGATGGGTTCTACCTGTCTTGCTGTTTTCAGACCATCACAAGATGTCTCTGAATGATATTCTTTAACGGAAGCTGTCAACCAAAGTATAAGTATTAATGCAAGGGTATTTTGGTGGTCTAGTAGCTCTTGCTATGTGAGTTGGGATAGCTGATCTAAGAGTCCTTTCTCGCCTTAACAACCTCAGACCTGTGTACTACATTTCCTCGTATGTTACAGTTGAATTGCAACAAATATTCAGTGATGTCTTGTGAGTGCAAGAGGAAATTACTGGTTCCTTGATATTTCCAATATTTCAGTTGCATAGCAAAGCATTGTCCCAACCCAAAGAACACTTGCGACTAAATAATTCAGTATTCATTTCCTCTCATTCCCAAATAATGTCTGCTTGCTCCCATTATTGCTACATTAAGAGTTAATATTTTCTGAAGTCTGAGTTTGTAGCATATTGCAAACACACTGCAAGTGTATGTACTCAGAGGGTGGCTGCCCTCAGCAAAACGGACAGCGGTGGCCTGTGCAGTCCCATGGTCAAAGGCACGACTGTCTGGTGCAGACAGCTGAGTGTCTGGAGGTGCTGCGGATCTGCCCTGGTGGGAGGGAGGAAATCCGATCATAGCGTAGGGCAGTTTGGAGTAAGATCTGCATCAACCATAACTTACTATAGTGTTTTATAAGAATAAAATGGGACACTGCTAACTAGTTAAAGCTCATTAGCTGTGTGGTTATTACATCATGCCTATACTGGAAAAAAATAATCTTCTGCTGTAGCTAAACTACTTCAGCATGGCTTGAGTACAGCTCAGCTCCTGTGGTGTGACTCTTTGGACCCAGCAAGCTGCATATAGTGGTATTTGAATTTATCAGTGCTTCAAAAGAACATTAAAATTTAACAAGTACATTTAACTAAAAAATCTATATCCAAATAGCATGGAGGTAGTGATAAAAAGGAGGTAATTCAGGCTAAGATATTGCATTAACTTCCCTGTGAATGAACCTTTCAGACAGTGTGGAGCCAGGTCGAAGTCACTCAACCATTGCCAGTTTCTTTACTTGGAGCCTGTGCCTCAGTTTAGAGGGGTGTCACAGCCTCTTCAGCCTTAACATGTTGGGTGATTTTTTTTTTGACAAGCAGGGTTAACCTTAAACCCAACTCCCCACTTTTTAGGGTACTGAACTCTTTGCTAGTACTTTAAAGGTATTTTGCTACAAGAATAATATTTCTGGAAAGGTTTTTTTTTTCCTCCCCAACAGGTCAATCAAACCTGGGCAAGAGCATAATCAACCTATGTATTACTCCAGCTTTACCAGTGACTTTATTAAGGTTAGTATCTGTGTCTGTAATAAGTGAATTTTATCTATTTTAGGTGAGGTGCAAATTCTGAAATATTAGAAAAGTAATAACTCCATGTAACTTTGCACGATTCCCTTAGAGTGTCTACTGCAACAAGAATGATGTTTGCCCATTGCTAGCTTTTTCCCTCCTCATGCTCAAAGACGTCCAAAGTGCTCAAGGAACAAAGCCCTGATCCCTTGAATTCTTTTAATCAAAGATGGAATTAAAGTGCTTAACACAATATTGTAGTGCACTCTGCAAATACTGAGTCACCACAGTGAGTTGTCAGCTCTCCTATAAAAATTACTGAAAACCATTATTGTGATTTATTTCCCTGGCAGTATATCTAAAAATAAAAACTGGACCCAGATTTCCTCAAAGCCTCCACTTTTCAGCTGTTTCAAAACTGAAAGTCAATAGTGAGAGCTGCTGCCTGACAGTTTTAAAGCTCTTTTCCTGTGTGAGCCAGGGGAACGCAGCATTTACGGTTCCCGGGGTGTGCAGCAGGGATCTCCGAGCGTGGCCATCGGCGTGGGCCGTTCTGTCTCAGCACTCCTGTACTGCTGTGTTTCCACACACCTTTAATCTCAGAAAAGCACTGCAGAATTGCAGGTGAGGTATCCTCCTCTCTTGTAAGAGTGTCCTCCTTGGCTTTGGGGTGACAGCAAGCTTAATTAGAAGGGCTGGCTACCAAGAAAGGCTGGAGAAGGGTTGTTTGCTGCTTGGTGTGCTGCTGTGTACAGCTGTGTGATGAGTGACACATCTTCCTCCTGAGAGCAGGGCATTGATAGATGGCTACACCCAAGCTTCCACAGGGCAAACCTGCGGGCTATGAAGATTTGTGTGCACTTTATTTTGGGGACATATGGGTTAAAGGAGAGACTCAGAATAAAAGCCTGACTCAATTGAAATGAGTGGCAAAACTCCCATTCACTCTGGATTGTCAAAATGATCTGTAGAGCCCCCTAAGATTTGTGTTCTGTTAATAATTATTACTTCTACATAAAAGTAAGCTTCTATATTTAAAACTTATAACTTGGCAACCACAAAATGCACATGTCTATAATGAATAACTGTGAGCCTATTACTCCAGCTCTCCTCCGTTCTCATCCCCTCCTATGTTTTACCTGTTATTCATCTGTCCAAATTTCAGACTGGAAGGTCTTCTGGGCAGAGACCATTTGTGTTTTCTGCTGGCACAGCAAAGCACCTCTGTGGCTCTGTGTTAAACAGGCAAGTATTTTAAATCTGGGGAAACAAATGCTCATGCGTTTGACAATTTCAGAACATGAATGCAAGTGATCAGGCATGCGTGTCTAGAGATCTGCTTTCTACATACACATATTGTTTCCTTTTAAAGACATCTGCATCTATTGAATTCCATCCAGAATTTGGCCTAGAAGTTTACCGTTATTATGCCTCAATCCAGCAAAGCATGACTGTAGGGAGACTTAATTTTAAGTATACATGTAAGTGCTTTGTTGGATGGAAGCCTTGAAGATTTTGTGCATTTGTGCTCTTGTAATTTTGAAATGAAACATATTATTGAAAATCTTCAGTTCCTTATTCTGTCACTTCCTCACCTCTTTTGATTTATTGTATATAAAGATACATCTCCTAAATTCTAGATGCTTTTGGAAAAATATAAATCAAAATACACTGAAATCAAATAGTAAAAATAGTATCTGCTCTTTACTGAACTACAATAATATCCCCTCTGTTCATCAGCATTACTTCTGTAAGTAAACAGAAGTTGCACTGTCATGGCCTTCCCATGTCAAAAACTTGTTTTAGAACACAGCCTGGCTATTTTTAGCAAGAGCAAATGTGTCTGCTCCAAAGTTGGGGCTTTTTCACACAGAAACAGCCCTACCTACTTTGCTTCTTGAGCACAGTAAATACTGTTGCATCTCCCTCTCACTGAGCTAGCACCACTGATCAAACATCTTGTTGAGTGGGTGCTCTGAAGTGTCATCCTTCCAGTCCTGCCAGCACGGGCAATGATGTCTTGGCTGTTGTTGGGCTTTCCTTGGGGCTAGCTACAATTTTCCATGTAAGTTTTAAAATACAGAGATGCTGCTCAAGGATGCCTGCTAGCTGTCGCTGTAGCAGAATGACCAGGCTTGCACAGTACTTTGAAAGAGAGCTAAGATGGCCAGGCAGTAACTTTCTTGCAATGTAATGCAATAAATGCATGTAAACACACATAGATTAAGGCTCAGCTTGTAAATTGATATGGTGCCCAGTTCAGGTTGATTAAAATAGTTTGTGTCCAAAACTATTAGTCAACTAGATCCATTCCATTTGATATGCTGAAGGATGTGGAAATACCTGTTTATTTTTTGCATAGGAGCCTAATCAGTCCTGATTTGTTGTGTTGTATAAAATCACATCTATTTGTATACGTGTCCTGAAAACACAGATGGCATCTTTGGAAGCATAGGCCTCTTTGGGGCCCGCGACTGCTAGCCTAAATGGTTGAGGTCATCTCACTGAGATTCACTCAAATATTTGTAGTTTACATCATTCCACACAACAAATGCATTTTTTTTCCCTCCTTTTTCCTTTTTTCTCCTTTTTCCTTTTCCCCCCCTTTCCCCCCCTCTTTTTTTTTTTCCTTTTCCCTTTCTTTTTTTCTCCCTTTTTACTTTTTCTCCCTCGAAATAATCATGAGAAACATCTAGTGGCAATCTTCAGGGGTCAGAAAATAGAAAGCTGTTACTTTGTTACATTTTATTTTCTAAAGATGCTGTGTAAAATCAACAGTGGTAAAAAGCACTGGATTTACAGGACTGAGCTGAAAGACCTCCGCCTCAAGTGCCACCTGCAGTGGTGGTTTATGAGATGAGGTTTGCTCTCCTAGAAGTTATAATGAGACCACCCAGCCCCGATTACATATGCCATGGATTAGAATTCAGATGGTAATGATTTCTCACTATTACCAAGGCCAGATTGTGCTACGAGTCTCCTCAGCCTAGAGCCTCCAGAGGAACTCTTTGACAAGACATCTGAAATTTGCCCTTGAGGAGAGCCCATGATCGTGTAAGTACTTCCACCGAAGCCATGAGGACTGTCTCAGTAATTTGGATTACATGCTTAAGAAAGGGCATGCAGGAGTGAATTGTAATATGCTTTTGGTTATGTAGCAGCAGAAGACAGTTGTTTCTAGCTTCCTTCAGCTTGCCATAGTCCCGTCCCAGTTGTTTTCTTAAAAATGAATGTAATGCACAATATATTTTGACAATTTACTGAGAGGAATTAAACAAAACTGGTAGGATATCAGGAAAACCAAAGATGTATTTAGCAACAAATGCAGTATTCTAGAATAGAATAAATGTCAAGAAGCTAAATAAAGGGTGAAATGAAAAGGAAGTTGGATGATAGGGAGACAGGCTTAAGCTTGTCAGGGAAATGCCCTGTTTTCATTTGAGTACATCTGCTAAAGTATATAAATAAGTATATGTAAATATATGTAAATAGTTCCCTGAAGTGCATAAGAAATTACAATTAAAAGGATAGACAAAGTTATTAACTGAAAGTAATGATAAACCAAACCTTTGTAGTTATAAGCTTTACTTCAGCTCCAGAAACTGAGGTAAAAAGTTTGAGAAGCAGTTTAAGGCTGTGATGCTGGCTTGCTGCAGTGTAGAGAATCCACTTCTTCAGGAGAAATGCCACTTTATCACTTTGAAACAAGACAGTGCGAAATACCCAATTAGCAGGCACATCTCCTTTTGGGCCCTCAAACTGGGAACCAAACTCTGAGAGTTTAACAGTGTCAAACTGGCTGTCTCTGCTACAGCAAAAAAATAATGGTATATGACCTGCTCTTGATCAGTAATTAGTAGAAAAACACACCCAGTAACAGAGTATTTAACAAGGCTGAATCTGTTTGAGAATTCTTCATGGGTCTGGTCCAGGTGGCTCATGTCTGAACATGATGCACGACCTGTATCCAACACACTGTCATGAGCCGAAGTCTGACAGCCTTCTTTTAGCTTGTGAAAGTGAAGTGCAGACCTTCATGCAAATTTTATGTGCTGCCAGCTTTGTTTTTTGTGTGCAGAGTGTGTGCATGTTTGCTGGTGCCTATACTGAAGGGAGTTTGTGTGTCCAAATGCTAGAAAAGTTGTGCATTTGCATTGGGAAGACCCTTAAATCTGCTCCCTGGGTCTGTATGAACACTGCTCTAGCTCTGCCACCCTTGTCAGCACCTTAGTAAATGAGTACAGGAGCAAAGTTTTGGAAAAAGACATCCCGAATGTCGCAATCTTCTTTTTAATGTAAATGGAAATCTGGTACTGTCTATTTAACAAACTAAAAGAACAAATTTCATAGTATCCCTCATAAAAAACTGAACGTGATTCTGCTTTCACTTACGCAGGTATAAATCACCACTGAAGTCAACAGAGTTATACCAGCTTTAATTCTGGTACATATGAGAGGAGATGGAGGCCCTTAAGGTATTCAGCTATCCAGGCTCTCTTTACTGATATACTGCCATGATCAGAAAGCTCTCCTCCTTTACAGAGAAAAGATGAGGGGGAAAAAAACAAAGTGACACTAATCTTTTCTGAGTTAGGCTTTCCTCTTGGGTGTGACTACATGCAGAAGAGCGGGGACTTCCAGGTGATACTAATCAAAGATGGCAGAAGCAACTACAAAGCATACAAATAAAGCCACCAAGTTTCATGTATTCAACCAACCAGGACAGTGCTTGTGGTATAAAAGCTGGGATACAGTCAGCTGTGTTGCTGCCAGGGGCCTGGAGCGTTATTGTGTGATAGTAGCATAAAAATAACTTATTATTATTAGCAAACACATAATAAGATTAAAACATATCGCATACTAATAGTTGGCTATCTTGCCTTCTAAAGATACCACATATTTCACATAGATGCCTTTTGGATTGGGAACTAAAATTTCTATAGGTGGTCCCACCAGAAAGCTTATACCCTGCCCCAGCTTTTCTCAAATACCTGCTGCCACTTATGTGTGGTCATGTCTGTATGTGTGTGCACATATGAGTAATTTCTGACTATTTTCTGTATCTTGACTGAGTCCAATATGCACATTCAGGCTCCTCTTTGTCACTACCAATGTAGAAATGCAACATACTGTATTGATGGGTCTTAAGGTCCAGTAGCTTAAACCTTAATGTAACAGAAAATCAGGCTTCTTGCTCTTCCTGCAGAGGAGAAACAAATGAACATCAACTTCCTAAATACATGACCCTGCTGAAAAACTGAACCTGAGGGCGCATCAGTTTGGTCATTCTCAGATATCACAGTGCTAAAGATGGGATAGTTGGGTGGATGGATGGCAAGGGTAAGGGCAAGTTGGTGACATAGAGGAAATAAATACTTAGCTGTCACCTATTGCCCCTAAAACTACATTTTAAGCATAAGTTCAGGTGTTTAATTACCTAAGCGAAAAATGAATAGCTCATTGGTGTCATTGCTGAAGCTTCATACATTTCTCTAATGAGAAAAGGTGGGAGAGAGGAACATGCTAATGTCAGTATTGTGTGCTGATGTTTTGGACCAACAATGATTTAAAAACCTTGCTTGTTCTAGGCCTGGACAATGGAAGGTGTCTAGTAGTTTGACTCCATTGTCATCACCCAACACAAAAAATAGTGGCCCTTTTAAACTGGTCGGACTGAAGGAGATGGAAGCACTATGGTTCTGCAAGCATTGCAGAGCTTCACTCCTCTAACTAGTTTCACTGAGCCCAGAGGGACTGGGAGGGAGTTTCATGGCCATATTTTTTTTTTTTGCAAAATGAGGCTCCAAAAGGACATATCTGCAATCTTAAGAATATTCATTAAAAGTTAATAGTAGTCTTGTTCAGAATAAAACTTTTGGATAGGAAGAAATTCAATTATTGCTGGTAGAGCAGAGACAGTTATTCTTAAATATTTGCTGGTGCACTTATCCTCCTGGCAAGTCACAGCAACAAAGAGAGGCTTTTAATCTTTAAAAGGAACTTGAAAGGTGCTAAAACTTCAAAATGAGCATGCACGGTGAGTGTTGCATCCAGAATTATATAAAATTCTAAGATGGACCTACTGTTACGGCATTTTGATTATGAGTTAGGTTTAACATGAGAATACTGGGATGCGATTTTTTCTTCCAGCTGCAGCAATATCTTTCACAAACTGTACATTAGGATTAGTGCCATGCCTTGTTTCAAGTCTTGGAGTGAGCCATGTAGAAAGCAGCTTGCCTACAACCACAGTGATGTACTATGGTGTAACAATGGTGGTTAAAAAACCCAAACACCTGATAATATTTAGTTCAGAGTCAGATCCAAGAAAAAAAACACAACAGTTCCAACAGTTCTAGTATGTTGATTTCCTGCCTGAAGACAGAGTATGAAATTTTCCTGAAGCAGATCGTGGAATTTTTTGTTAGCCTGGGGAGTTCATTTGCTATTCACGTTACAGACTGTCTCTGTGTGCTAACAGAGGTGGTCTTTGTAGGTTGCATCTGTTATCTAAAGATGCGTTCCTCCCACGGCGGGTCTGTCTCCAGATCATTTATTTTCCAACTTGCTAATGATGAGCTCCTTTTTGTCACTTTTCCCCAGTCCCGTTACCTGTTTTCCACCCAATGTAAATGCAACTGTGCTGCTTTGCGTAGTTTTGCATGTACATGCACACACACGTGAGCTCCAATGATGACCTGGTTCTTAACCCTCTTCTCCTCATCCATGACTTTTTATTGCAATCTATCAACCTATGTTTTCAGCCTCAAGTTTCTGGTCTTGCAAAACTGAGATGTTTGTTTGGTGGTTGGTTGTGTGTGGTTTATTTATTTATTTATGTATCTCAGCAGAAAGACTGGCTGGGGGTTTTCCCCCCATCTGTCTACTCTTTCTGTCCTCTTCGTATTTTCCTTTTCCCTTGGCTTTCTCTGCTGCAAACTTAACAACGTGACCACTCCAAAACTTTGCTTCTAATCTTCTGTCCTCACAGATAAGAGTTGACCTGATTATACCAAAACCAAGGATATGATACTGATCTCTCATTCTCAAAAGGCCATCCAACCTAACTAGCTTGGGTTTTGGTAGGAGCTCTGCCAGCAGCCACATCTTCGGCTACAGAACAGGCGTATCTGCTGACTGCTAAGCCATCCACTTGGAAGAGAACGTGGCAGCTTTGCTTGTTTGCCTTTCCCCCACTTAATTACAGAGAGTTCTCCAGAGTTTTCCCCAAGGTTTTATGAAAATCATCTGGTAGGGCATCTAAAAGATTTAATGTAGTAAACAAGTAAACAAAAATCTGCAGCTTAGAAGTCCAAATTTAAATTTGATTTACTTTATATTTCATAGAGTTTCACTGGTGACATTGGTTTTTGTACAGGTTGTAAGTGCAAAAGAATGTGACTCAGAAACAGGCTTTGTGCTCCTCTTTGGCAAATGCCGCATCGCATCTGTTTGTCACTATTAGAATGTTTCTTTGTTGGCAGATGAGAAACGAAATGTACAAAAGGATCCAGTAAACTGTTCCATACTATCGTCACTACAACCAAACACATACAGTCATTTTTCTGATAATGATGTAGCCTCTTAGTTTGGCCAACTGTCAGAAGTCTTCAACACAATCATGATATAAAATTCCTACTTTGTGGCTTCTCATTTGTTAAATGCTTTTTTGTTACATCAGGCAAAAGAATAAAATCTTAAGATATATATCTTTATGTTGTACATCTGTTTTGTCCTCCAATTGAGTTGAGGTGAAATAGGATCAAACTAGAGCATTTAAAAATGACGTATTTGTAGTATCTCCTCTGTGAACCCTGACAACTGGAGGAAAGTTTAGAAGAGGTTCTAAGCAAGCTGAGAGTTATTTACCATGAGCATTTAGAAGGATCACAAGATTTGTATAACCTATTTAAACCTGAGATAATCTTTTGCTGGTGAGCTATTTTCTGATGACAATACACAGATGTCTCCTGTCCACTCAGAGGATCCAGAATCCTTTGGTGACAAATGCGTGCCAGAGTTTTCAGCTAACTTTCAATTATTCTTGAAGATTATGGATGTAGTTATTTCATAAACCAAACTACCCAGCTGCAGTTGCAAATTTTTATATGCAATATTGGAAGCTGTATTAAAGTCTGGCTAAAAGCTAACTTCCAGCTTGAGTAACCATGCTTTGAATATTGTTTCTGAATTCCTCATCTGTGGAACTTTAACAAGCTCTTTAAGGGGGATGGGAACCTGTGTTTAGAAAAGTGCACAGCACATACTGTGTCATGTACATAACATAAACAGTTGTTTTGTGGTGTATACAGAATTAGTTCTGCTCACGGAAATGCTTCTTTTGTAGAAGGAAACTGTTGATATGAACATAGGGAAGATGCACCTTTTTACCTTCAACTTAGGACATGTCTACCAGTCCCTGAAGCCCCTCTACTTCACTGGCAAATATATATGGTGGGTGTTCGCAAACCCCTGTTCGCTTAAGGGAAAGGTGCAGCAGTAGACACAAGGTCGGTCTATAACTGAACCCACCTATGGGGTGTTTAGTAAGTAGAAATTAAAACTACACCAGCTAGAACTGCAGCAGTCAGTCAAGCACCAGGGAGGTTCCTCAGGTCTGCAGCGGTGCTGTAACCCAGCGTGCTGTTCAGCATGGCTCTGTGCCATTACCAACACGTTACTTTGGACGTGTCTAATGCCATTCACGAAATTAGCTAATGAATCTACCACACATGAATTACTCCATGCTACTCCAAAAGTGGCTGTCTGTCACTCTCTTCCCATGCAGTAACTTCCCCATCTAGGCAAGCGCAAGTGTTGCTCCAAGTGATTTCAGGGCACCTAAAAATATTTTGCAATCCTTTAGGCCATAATAACCTACTGTTTATTCACTGTCAGACGTCCTGACAATGTAAACTACAGAGCAGGCAGCCCGAGACCGGTTACTGTGACATCACCTCCCTGCTCTTACAGCCATGTAGGCATTTATGCATATCAAGGGTTATTGTAGGCTGATCAAAACACTTTACAGATGATGGTTCTATTTTCTGAACCGAGGCCTGCGCTCCCAACAAGTGCAGGGCCAAGGGCCGCAGAGCGCTGTCAGGGCCCGGCAGCGCCGAGCCGAGGCCCAGGCCGTGCCCCTGGGGAGGCCGCGATCGCCCCCGGGGGATCTGCCCGACTCCATGGCGGGGGTCGGGAGGCGGCGGCCGTGCCCCCCGCGCTCAGCCCGCCGCGGCGGCGGGGGGAGCCGTCGGGGCCGGCGGCAGCGGCGCCGGGCAGGGGGTGGGGAGCGCCCGCCTCTCGCGGCTCGCAGCCGGGTGCCTCCCGCGGGCGCGGCGGGCCGCCTGGCTGGCTACCCAGAGTGCAGCAGGCAGGCGGCGGCAGGCGGCGGCCGGCACCGAGCTGCCGGCGCTCTCCCGGCCCGCCGGCGCAGCGGGAGCCGGGCCCAGGCGGCGGCGCGGCCCAGAATGCGAGTGTGAGATGCTTCTCCCGGCAGCGGCGCCCCGGGCCCAGGCGGCGGCGGCCCCCGCGTGGATGCGGCTCTGGAGCCGGCGCTTCGCCCTGCACAAACATTTCTATAGGACTCATTCGCCCTGCTGAGGAGAACGGCCCGGCCCGGCCCGGCCGCCTCTTCCCCTCGCCCCTCCGCGCCGCGGAGCGGCTCCGTCAGAGACCGCCGGCCCGGCCCGGCGGGCATGGAGGCCCCCGGCGGCGCCTCGCCGCTCAGCCCCGAGCTGGTGGGCCGCCTCCGCCAGGAGCACGAGAAGGTAAAGGCCCCGGCCGCCGGGCCGGGCCGCAGCGTTCGGAGGGGGCGCGGGCCGGGGGATGGGGGTGCGGCTCCGCCGGGCGGGGGGGGGGCGGGGAGGGGAGCCCCCCCGGCGTGGCGGGCCCGGGGCGGCACGCGCCGGGGCCTGCGTGCGGCCGGGGGCACGTGACGGCGCTGACGTCACGGGCGGCGGTTGAGGCGGGTCGCGGCCGTCGTGCCGCGGCCGGGGGGGTCGGGAGCAGCCGCCGGTGCCCGTCCGAGGCAGCGGGAGGCTCTGCTGGGGTGTTGGCAGCGACGGCCTTGCCGAGATGGCCTTTGAAACGACGGGCGTCGGGCCGATGAGCGGGAGTCGGCAGGAGCGGCCTTGTGAGCGCTGGGGAGGCACCGGGCCTGTCCGCGTCCGGCCTGCGGGCTGAGAACCTGACCTGACGCTCCCCGGGGACCGTTACAGTTACATAAGCGTAAAGCGTGTGTACACAGCTCTCCTTTGAACGCGTGTTTTTGTCCCTCTTCCCACGTGCATGCGTTCTTTCCAGTCACCTCTCCAAAACCCGGTCCTGCAGGTAGGCCCGGCACAGGGCCTGGTGGGTGTCTGATCTGGGTCATCTCGTGGGCCAACGTGAAGAGCGAATGTATGAAAACTTAATTGTTCGTGACTTGCCTTAAGGAATGCTGGTTACATATGAAATGCATTTGAAAGAGCCAAACTCTTCTGTAAAACGATTCTCAAGAGTTCAGAGGCTGGTTCCACCTGTGGCCATAGTACAAAACTTGAGACATTTTTTCTTGCAGATAACACTCGTGATCTAAGCCTTTCTGTAAGCAAGTTTAAGACACAAAGACTACTGAAAGGCTCTCCTAATTTAATGAGTGTGATTCTGGGCTTGTAGGTTCCAGCCTTGCAGTGGGCTCTGTGGGTGCAGGAGTCCCTGTGAAGCTCATGTCATGTGCACTGGAACAAGTACATTTGCCCACAGTCTGCACGCCTTTCCATTTTTCTGCTCATTTTTCTCATATGAACAGGGGTTTTTAAAGCTGTTTCTGAGACACATTAGAGCTCCTCGGTTGTAACAGAGGACTTCAGTGTGTATTGCTTTGCCACACACTGGTTCAGTTAAGAGTAAGAAAACTGAGTAACTCACATGTGGTCTAAAAAATGAGCCTTATCCCAAATAGGGCGTGCAAAAATGTGTGTACTTTTGAATAGCACACTAGATCTTTACTAAAAGATTTACGTAACCAACTGACCATTAGTCTGGATGAAGAGTAAGAGGATCTGCCAGAGCACTCTGCATTGTCTGTTCTGCACGGATAGTAACCCATTATACCGATAATTGGTGATAGTAACGTGTCTGCTTGGACTCCTTCGGTTAATTTTCAAGGTGGTAGAATTTAGTGAAGAATAAATTCTCTGGTACATTAGTGTCAGTCAGGCCTGATGTGTAAGCGGATGTCTGTCATAACCATGTAGAATTATTCTAGGTTCATGGCAAGACCTTTCTGTAAGCAAGTTTAAGACACTTCTTAAACTGCTCCAGTGGAAAAGAGGCCCAGGAGACCATTAATTAAGCCTCTGTTAGGCTGATGTACCAAAATGATATTTTATCTTAGGGAAACTTTACATAATTTCTGCAAATTGGTTAAAAAAAATTGAACACTTCAGTTTAAATATGAAATTATAGTAAAGAACTACACATCTTGGTTACAATGGGGTGTCATGATGAAGATATAGTAGACTTTTCCTCTGTGCAATGAATATATATAATTGTATTACAACAGTATTTTCGGTTATAAAAATATTGTATTTAAAGATGGAGGAGGTCTTTCCATTTCAGCAGCCTCTTCCGAGATTAATATTTTTCTCACAAAATTACTGAGTTGAAGGCTCATGTTTTGATCTTAGCACAAAGATGAGGGAGAATTAGCTAGCCAGTACTTTGGGAAACTAGTAATCGTAGCACTGTAACAAATAGTAAAGTTATTTAGCCAGAACTATACCTGTATATATATAGACATTTAAGCAGGCACGTCTGTTTATTTTAATTACTGTGATATTGTGCTGTCTCAGTGACACTTAAGTATAAAAAAATCTATTTATTCCTATTAGTCCGAAGGCAGCCTTTAGTGTAGTGGTGAAATACAGCATTATCTGCAGAATTAAAGATAATATTTGAATCACGGTGGATTATTTTAACATCCAGGCCTTTGTACAACCCTGGTTCATGTACAAGTTTGAGCTTTTAAGTGCTAAAGAGCTATACTGTAGAACTCATGAACTGAGGCTTCCTTCCTGTTTAAAAATATTAAAAGAACAGGATGTTCATGACTTTCTATCTCTAACCTGATTGAGGCTGCAGCTTCCGAATTTAGGACCCCTGGTGAAAAGTAATTTTAATTCTTGTTTAGGACTGCTTGCCTGTTGGACAGATTTCATCTTGTTAATTTGTAGTGATAGTAAGACCAAACTGTTAAAAAGCAATTTTCAGTGCTCCCACTAAAGGCACTTTGTATAAAAACATGACTTAGAATGTGTATCTTGGGGATAAATTATAGAAGAATATCTAGTAATTTTCATGATAAAGACCATCATTGGAAGCACAGTGCCTGCGTAAAGTTTTGAATATTTCTGTAAGAAGAATGTGATGCATGTATCATGGATTACTTGCAAAAGCAATATATGTTAGCTGAAAATACTGTGTTAAATCTATTGCAAGTTAGTACAGGAATTATAAAATGAATATTTAAATAGGTGGATTCCCATGCTATAGAGCCTGCGTTTAAATATAATATTTGATATACATTTACGCCTACAATCAAATGGGTTGGGATTACTAACTGATAGGAAGTTGACAAGTTGAATCTGTGTAATTTGGTAAGACTTGTGTAACCAGTGAATTTACAGTGGGCTGATACGTTCTATAGTTTCTGAGCAAGGCAATGAAGGTACGTGTAATGGGAGACATTAGAGAACCAATTAGACCCAAGAGACATTTGTCGAGTGCAAACACAGGCGTGGAAAATCTAAAGGATTCCAGTGTGAGCTGGTAACAGGATTTTTTTTCTTTTTCATAGCACTGACAAGCACTTTTTAAAAATTTTCCTTCTAGGAAAATTAGGACAGAGAAGTGACTCTCCTGTCACTCATCATGACAACAAAGCACAATTCGATTTAGAGTAGCTATTACTGTAACTCATTGGCCACTGTGTATTATGACATATTCTTAATTTTTATGAAATTATATATTGGAGCTGTATGATCTTTAATTTCCAAATTGTTTTCAAGATCCTGGGTACTTGGAGTTTTTAAAGTTAAGCAAATTGTGGGTTGCTTATGGAGAAACAAGTCACAGAATCCTAAACTTATGTTCTTTTAAATTGTTTTCTTCCTACACAAATTACTTCTGAGGCGGGCTGCTTCTAAGTCTTTTTCACGTAGTATCTGTGCTATGAAATCAGCAGCTTGTCAGTTTTAAAACTGTTTCTACAGTCTGAAAAAGGGCAGTGAGACTGAGTGGAGTCTTGTACACTTCACACTGCTGCAGGAGCCCCTGGAAATCTGGAACCACTTGCCTGCAGGCTCAGCAGATGTGATTCGGTGTGCTTTCCAGTGCAGTGTCTCCCAGGGTATTGCACTTTCTTCAGCCTGCATCCAAGTGAGCAGAATCTATAGAAATCTGTGTATGGGACACCAGTGCAGTAGGATCTAATTTTGGAATATAGCTGTTGAGGAAGGTTAACATAATATCTGAAGCTTGGTTTGACACACTCCTTTTTGAAAGGTACCTGGACAATTACCTCATCAGAAACCTGTGATGACATCCATTCTGACCTGCCCAGTGCCTTTTTGTAGTAACAGGTTCCATTAATGTTTTATGTTGTGCTGCTTTCAAGTAAAAGGGCTAATTCAGTCATTATCTGAAAGCTTTCAATGTAATACTTATTGTTCCTCCAGTGTTAACTGATCATCACTTTTACTTTTTGTAGTGAATATTTGTCTATGTTCTTATTAGTATGAAAAAAATACACACTGGTTTATATAGGATCAAGAATTGTGAAATAAACTAACAGATCTTGAATATTTTTTAATGGTACTTGAAGTCAGTCTATCCACAAACGCATTCAAAATGCATTTGCCTTTGTTCTGGAGAGGACAAGTCTGTTTGTCTCCTGCCTCATTGGCAACTAAGATATGCAAATGGGATTATATCCACAAAATCTAAACGTTACTGAATTGTGCTGCTCTTATATGTGTCTACAGATTTTGTAAGTAGAAGCAGTGGCCAGGGCACTGTTTGGGAATCATCCTTAGTTTCTCCAGCGACTTGGCAGGTCTCTGTTCCAGAAGTCACGCTCATAACTTGTCTTCCCAGATCAGCTTGGGTACCCCCTGCCTCATGTATTTCTTTCCTCCTTTGCAATTGTGAAGTTTTATTTTGTTTGAACCTGAAGCTCCAGTCTTGCAGAGAAGCTAGTTTGGAGCTTGCCATCTTGAAATCTTCAGAGCAGCAAGTACACTAAAACTTCCTGTTTTCTTGGTGGGGCTTTAGGACACTGGGCTGCACTGTGCAGCTGCTGGTTTTGTGGTTCCTCTTGGCGTTAGCATAGGCTGCAGTTCACTGCTGTAGAAAGGCTGAATCCCTCCACCATGTTTGCCCAAGCACTTATGATCAGACTGCTGTGGGGTAAGAGGAATCCAGTGATTCATGCCAAAATGGTCATGCCAAATGCCAGCCCGGTGTGACAGGGGACATGCAGAGCCAGCACAGGTGAAACTGGGCTGGCCCTTTGAGCCATGACCATGCTTGTACCAAGTTAGAGCTGCTGTGAGCAACAGTCTCAGTCACTTGTTCAAAAAATTTCATTAATGTTAATGTGAGTTATCCAGGAAGAAGCTTAATTTGTTGAACAACTTTTTAATCTTGTTTTTTGTTGCAACTGCTTGGTTCTGCTTTTGAGGAATTTTAGGGTGGCACATTCCTGACACTGGCCAGTGACCTGGGTTGGGATACACCTTAAAACCAAACATCTATTGCTGACTTTTTTTTGCTGCTTTTTTTCTTCCTGGATTTTTTTTCAGCCACTGTGGTTCCCTAACGTGCTTGATGGTGCAGCAGCACAAATGTGTGCCAGCAGATTGTATCGGGACTGGAAGAATAAGGTGGTGGGACTGAGTAGCTGGGAACAGGGAGGGACGGTGACTAGTTCACTCAGGGCTGCAGCTGCATGTTGAACCACAGCCTGAAGGTATGTCTGTGAGGCAGGTGCCAGGGCTCAGGGCAGTTATAGGCTAGTTAACTCCGGTATCACTGGCGGCATCGCTGTTGCACCATAGGCTACATAAAAGCCGGCAAAACCTGCTGGAGGTGTTTGGTGGGTGAGATCAGGGGAGCTCCATGCTCACATTGGCCGGCTGCTGTCTCAGTAACTGAGCTCGCTTTGATATTGTGCAGCCACATGAATATATTTACCTGAATCAGCAAAAATATTAAGTTACAAGTTCCTTAGCTCTGTCTCCAGATGAAGTTACATGACATGGCTACTGCTCGCTCCCAGGAAAGGCAAGACCTGACTCCAATCTGTTCCTCAGTTGATTCAGAGCTAATTAAACTCACCAACTCAGCGGAAAACATCCTACTGCCTTTAGGGTTTTTGTGGGTTTGTGAGTTGAAATGACTCCCAAAGGGGACTGACAAAGAGCAAAACCATGCGAAGTTGTTGGGAACTCATGGTTGGAAGCGAGGAAGGAGGATGCTGGCTCCTGGAAGCTGGGCTGCCTGTCCCAGGGCTGCCATGCTTAGGTGTGTGTGTGTGTGTGTACTTACTGCAGGGGAACTGCAAGTTATTTGTCTGCGGGACATGTAACCACAGCAGTGGTCACAACATAGGATTGAGAGGGCAGAATTTCCCAGCTGGCAAAGGAGAGATGAGGTGTTTTCTGTCTGCTTTTTAGTTCTTAGATGTTTCAAATAGAATTTCTAAGCTCCCCAAAAAATTTTTGGACAGAACTTGATTTTTATTTATTAATAAATAAGAGTTATATACTACTTTTTCTGCAAAACTGACCCACTTGTGTGTACATAACTAATATACAAATAGTAGATCTTCACTTACTTTCTTGTAGAGAAGGGTAAAAATTGTTGTTATATTTTTAAATAAGATTTTTTTCCTTTGGAAATAAATTTTTGCCATGATGAAAATTTCTTTCAGTCTCTCTTTTAATTCAGTGTTCTTCCCAAAGATTTCTTCAGAAGGCAAAGATTTGCACCCAAAGGGGGATTTATGTTAATACTTTGTTGAAATGTAGTGTTTTTGAGTAATATGATTTAATAAATGAATATGAGAGCTCAGAAATGCTTTCTTCGTTTTCCATTAGATCATACAGTATGCCAACAGACTGAAGAACTTTTAATAGTTTTATTTCATTTTTTGATTGAAAATGGGGCTCTAGGAAAAACAATTGTGCAAATGTTAATTCTGTCTTTCTCCATCAGTGATTGCTCTGTTTTAGGCAAGTACCGTGTAGTTTCCTAGAGGAATAAATGAAAACTCATTTAAAATGTTTATTTTGTGTGTGTCTTGTTACATCCTTGTTACCAAGAGTTGATTAAATATTTGACCACCCATTAGTGTTCTTCTGTAATGTAAAGTCATATTGTGAACTGGTTATTTCATCAGTAAACTTAGGGTTTGGGGGAGCGACAGAGAAATCTCATGCATGAGTTGCATGGCAGAGTGGGCTTTGGTACTGCAAACATTTACAGATGGAGGCAGCTCACGTGTGTGTATCAACTGCAATAAATACTTGAATGTAGAAGGTTAAGCAGCTAAAACTCTGCAGAGTTGGAGTCATCTGAATTAGATCAGTAGTGGAAACTGTCTTGGATTTATCATGAGCCTTGCAAACGTGGATCTACATTTCAGAAAACCAGTGTACTCTTCCACTGTAACTTGTGGAAGGTTCTGAACAACAGAACCAAGGTCAAGACTGAGATATTTACGCAGCCCCAAATGGCAAGGACAGTCTCCTGAAGGCAAATCGTTGGTTTTAGACTTTATTAGACCCTCACTTTAATTACCACCTCATTACTTGCTCTGCTTCCACAAAAAGTATTCCATACTCTCATTTTCCCCAAGTAACTGGAAGTGTGATTGAAAGGGATGTTTAAAGTGAGACTTAATTCAAGATTAAATAGTCACAAATTATATTATTGCTACATGTAAACAAATTACTTGCATATCTGATTTTATTCAGATTACTTTTCAAGTGGTAAATAATGCTTTATCACTTATATAGTGCTCTTACATCTTTAGAGTGCTTTTCTCACATTAATTAATCATCATTAAACACTCTGAGGTGGGTAGGTTAATACTATTATCCCCATTTTGCAGATGAAGAAATGTAGACTGAGAGGTTGTGATTTGCTCAAGGCCATATAGAAGAAATAGAAGCAGAGCTGGGATTACATCTGTGTCCCTGGCTTCTAATTTCAGAAGACCAGCCAGGTTGTGAGGCACAGTTTTGAAGCAAAATACTCAAGTATGCCTGTAGAAACAGCACACGTTTACTTGGCCCCTTAGATGCCTAACTTGTGATTTGTTTAAACAGAAACTTTGCTTTTGTGCTGTGCTGCATACTTTCCCATTCATACCCACAAGTGTGGAAATAGCCTCTTAATTCATTTAGGAACCCTTCCTAATCTAATAGGGCATTTTTATTTTCAGCATTTTTGTTGAAATTAGCTTTCATCTTAAAAACACCGGTTTCTAGTTCTTTCAACTTGAACATCACTGTGTGACGCGGATACAGCAGGTTTAGCATCGGTATCCAAAACTGTCTACAGATGATACCTGTACCAGCTCTGTTGCTTATAATTTTTCATGAGCTGAGACATAAATAAAATTCTGACTTGGCAGTTTGCCTTATTGCTCTTCAGAACAGATCAGAGAGAGAAGAATTGCCCTCAACGTGCTAAAACCATCACCTTTGTAGGCAGTGCCTCGCTGCTTAGGAGAGAGAGACATTCACACACATGCACTGCACCTTGGAGAACTACCTCAACAAAACAAAATAGCTTTGGAGTGGAGAGGAGAGCAGAACTATTTGTGCATCACCTTGACAATCAGAAGCACCACAGAAAATTATATTCAGCTGTCAGTAGTGGGAGCATGTGCAGAAGCAACAAGTAACGAAAACAAAGTGGAAGAAAGAGGTGCCCTTGTATGTGAGGGTGAGAACCTACTGGGGGAAGGTGGGTGATGTGGAGAAGGTTAGAGACGTGTGGGCACGTACAGGTAAGAGTCAGCTTTGTGCTGCAGTGTCCTCACCTGTCTTCATTCCCAGGGAAACGCTGCAAATGATGGTAGTGCCTGGCTACTGAGTTAGGAGATCTGGCTTTGGTTTCCAGCCCCATTCCTAGCCAGGGTTAGTGATGAAATTACTCAGCCTGCAAAATCAGTGCTGCACTCTTTAATTCATGGAAAAGTTTTTGAGCTCTTCAGGTGGAAGATCCCAGAGAACGTAGGATCTAAATAGATTGGAAAGAAAGTATTGCAGATGAAAGGAATTTTCTGCCTTGAAACAACTAATGAAGTCTTTGACTGTGTGATACGAGTTGTCTGGGAGTGATTTGGAGTCACTGCCCTGTGCTCAGATTGGGACAGTGGAACACCTGGGAAGTGATTGCAGGGCTAAAGCTGATCCTCCTGCTCTGCTGAGACTCTGTTTGTGAAAACGAGAAACGGGATTCCCTAAAAGCAGCAACAGACGCTTCTCTTTAAACGGCTCAACCTATTAGCATGGGAGCAGAACCAACGTGTCATCTCCTGCTTTCATGGTTTGGTTTTTACTCCAGAAGGAATTGCACGTGTGGTCTCAGTGCCAGAGGCGTGCTCTCCCATGGGCACTCAGGGAGCTCCCAGCTATGGCTCTGTCCAGCCAGGGGCTTGAGAAGCACTACATTTTAACAAGTTGCTGATGGAGAAAATGAAGGGAATGAGGTATTTGCCTGTTTGCTTTCTTTTAAGACAGTGGAACATGTTTTCCAACAGTGGAGCTTGTTTTGATAACCTCACCTGTGATTAGGTAACGTTAAGTTTGCTGCAAGACTAGTTTAGTAAATATTTTAGTATCCAGATATGCTAGTGATAGCTGTGTGCATTCACAAACTCCTAAGTTTTTATGCCTAAAAGGGGAGAATTCAGTTTATTGATACCATTTCCACTACCATGTCTTAAAAGTAGTGCATAGTTGGTGGTTGGTGGCACTAGGTGTCCAGACAAATTGGACTCAAATGAACAAACAAACAGGTCATTTATTTTATTTACCCTGAAAGGAATTATCATTCTTTAATTGTAACTCTAGATATAAATTATGTGTGGAAGATATACTAATGATTTTTCTGTGTTTGATTAAAGGCAAAGAATCAAAGATTTGTTTATATATTTATCATCTGTTTGTTTCTTTGCTGTGATAAGATCAGTTGTTATCCAAACAGTGGGACTGACCTAATAAAGGACATATACATAATTGATCTCCATCTGTTTTTCAATATTTATTCTCTCTTTTTTTAATAGAGTTCAGTTCCAGAAGTGCAGCCTGAAATATTTTTAAGGTGGTATATTTTAGCACTTCTGTAAAAAGTCTCGGTTTATGCTGGCTACTGAAATGAAAATGTTTGTTGTTGGTTCCACCCTTTAGTATCCCTTCAAGAGAGATTATATCAAAGAAGAAGAATTAAATTAAAATTGATTGGTGTTATTGATTTTCCCTTCTTTTTTTTAAAGGGGATAAAGGGTGATGGAAACGACGTACGCCTATATGCTGTTTTACTGATGGGCTATTTTTTAGAAACATAAAAAGCATATATGCCAAATTTACATATTTACTAATTAAAAAAGCTTCCTGGAAACATTAAGTAGACTATCTTCTGTAACCTTTAACATTGTAGCTAATGGATATAGCCTGGAAGATTTCATAGAGGGTCCTCTAAATAATGTAAATGATTATGAATATGTAACTAGTTAATATGCAGCTACGAAAGGATTATCGTGTAGAGGTTAATGAACATGCTGCTCTTATGGTTTGCAGGGCTTTTCTTTCTGTGCTTTTAGCTCACTTCATGCATGGAAAGTCATGGATTGGGAACGGAAAGCTTCCTGCCTTTGCCATCTTCATCTGTAACGGGGCAATCAAACTGCAGCATTTTTAAAGGATTTCATAAACATTTTTGTGTGCTTAATTGCATTGTGTACTTCCCAATCACTACCAAATCTGAAAGAATGAAGGATATTGATAGAATAAGCTCTCGCTCTTCTACTTTTTAGTGGTGGCTCCATTGTGTGTCAGCATTGTTACCAAATGCTGCAGAAACTTTACTCTCAAAATGGGGTTAATATTAATAGTATGAATTAGATTTCTGAGTTGATGTCCCACATAAGTCGGTACATTTATTCTTAACCTTAAAAACAGTTAGCTGGCATATTAAAGAATATATTTGCTAGGCATTTGATTTATAGGAGTTTAAAGCAAATGATAAATTTAAACTTGGCTTATGCAGGACGAGCTACCTGGCTGAATTTCCTGATGGATTATGAAATAGCGTAACCACAAATGTAGAGCTGATCCTTTTCATTTAAGTACTTTACTCTGTTTAAAGAATTATTAGCTCACAAAGTAGACCCGTTTTTTTTGCTCCTATATGAGTAGGAAGTGCAGGGTCTGAGATCTGTTCTGCAATAGCTGCACATATGCTAAATAAAAAAAAAATTGTGTTTCTTCTGTTGTTTTGAAAAAGAAAAAAGAATTATCTGCTCCAGTGATTTCAGTGGTACTTGAATGTATGTTATTGTTTTCTCTGCAAATTTACTCATTAATTGCTTTCAAATGTTAACATTATTTTGGCTATAGGAAAAACAAAGTTTGTGGAAAAAAAAAAATCTAGAAAATGCTTATCTCGAGAAGATGTCTAGACATATTTAATTGCCTCATGGCTTCATTGCATTTCATATAATTGAATGAAATTGTTTGTGGTATGTTTTTGGTAACCATTATTCAGAGATCAGAATATGTTTTGAAAGACAAAATCTCCACGTAATTGTGGCAGAGAAGGTCACAGGTTTCAGCACCTTGTCTGTTTGCTATATCTATGTAGTCTGAGAGACACACAGTTGAAGAAAATTTTCATTTTAACAGTGCGCTTTATTTTGTAAATTATTTTGGATCTCTTGGGAAAGCCTGTGGCATAAAGAAATAAGGGAAATATTCGCATTAAGATTTCCTCCTTTTTGACACCCAGAGAGAACAGAAGGGAAGGCAACAGCCCATAATGATGTAAAATATCCTTGCATTTAAACGCCACAAAATTAATATGTGCTTTTTCAGATTAAAACGGCCAGTGGAAACATTGGTTGATGTACTGATAAAGGAAAAAATGGGTTTGGTGCCGTGGTGTTCATTTGTTTTTGTTTTCTAATGAGTATGGAAGTTACATTGATGTGTTGCCATAATTTATGCTATTTTCTTATTCTGCAAACGTTTAACAATAGAAATAGATCTGCAGATTGAACAAACTACTGCTTATCTTGTGTCACCTAATAGTTATGGAGCAGGTATTGTACCAAAATATGAATTGAAAAGCTGTTATTTTTTTTCCTGTGGTTATCAGTCTGCATTAGTGTGTGATAAAATGTGCAGCTTAAGAACTACCATTCACATGCCTTTGCACTGACAAATAAAAATGTATATAGAGACACCACCGAATCTGTAAAGCTACTGTTCTAGTTTCTGATGCATTGACATTGCAGCTGTGTGCTTAGCCTTGTTTTTTCATGAGTAGTTATCTGTTTTAATGACAGGTGGTCACTAGCTGCCAAGAGAAAATCCAGCACTGGTAAGTGAAAAATGTTTGATTACACGCCTAAAATACTGATGAGTAACCTAGTTGTATTTTAGTAAAGTACTGCTATTTATTCTAATGATAGCCAAATCCTACTTGCATGTTTTGAGGGTTATAGTTAGCGATAGCTCAGAATTATTGCAGTGGACTCACTTTAAAGTGTATATATTTTCCACTGATACTATTACTTTAAACCACGAATATACTGAACCTTAGTGTCTATACTTCTGTTTTAAATATCCCTGAGTAACCTTGTGGGATGAATGCTGAGTTTGCCTGGTTGGTGAAAAGATACTCCCAGGATGGAATTAATTATTCTTCTTGTGTTTTTTTTTCCTAACTGTGGAGCAAATAGGGAAATTCTGCTCCCACCTGCCCCAGGTGTGCTAAACCAATCTAAAAGTCATGTTTTCCTCTTTCTTTCCCCCCAGTAGAATGTATGATAAAGCTTAGTTTGTTATGCTTAGAAAGAGATGGTTTGCTGTGTAAAAAATTATCTGTGGGCACTTTTTTCTCTGTTGGCAATCTATGGTTAATAGAAAACATGCTTAGTAAATAACACTTTTGTATGGCATCTGAGGAAAATGTACATTTAATGGTGAATGAAATCTTATATTATGAGTTACTGTGAGATATAGCAGTTGATCTTACAGATACCAAATTACAATATATCCATGCTGTGTTTACCATGATTTTACTGAGAGAACAACAGGAGCTGTCTTGATTATTGTCTGCAGGGTTATTGCGGAATCGCAGCAACTGCCCCTTTAGTGGTGAGATTAAACCTTTGGTTATACACCATCAAGCATATAATATTTTAAATTTATTTTAAGAGGCTTTTTTCTTCATGCCTGAAAGATCTCCAAGCAAATAATTTATATTTAGTGTGTATCAAATATTTTTAGTTTAAATGCACATAGGCTGCAAGCACTGGATAAGAGGAAAAAAATCAAGGCAATCTATACACATCATCATATTAAATTCTGACTATTGGCTCGCAAAAAATAATCTAAAACTAATATGTTTCATTTATGTTTAAAATTCAGAGACTGCATTAATTTTCAATAAGGGAAATATTATTGAAGTGCCTGCTGGTGTTGCTGTGGTGAAGTCAGCACACGTATTTTCTCAGCAGCTTTGTGGTGTCAGTACCAATTTGGTCCTGCGTGGAATTCACAGAATCATAGAATGTTCTGAGTTGGAAGGGACCCACAAGGATCATCGAGTCCAACTCCTGTCCCTGCACAGGACAACCCCACAGTTCACACCGTGTCTGAAGGACATTGTCCGGTCTCTTCTTGAACACTGTCAGGCTTGGGGCCTTGACACCTCCCTGGGGAGCCTGTCCCAGTGTCCACCACCCTATGGGTGAAGAACCTTTTCCTGATGTCCAACCTGAACCTCCCCTGGCACATCTTCCTGCCATTCCCTCGGGTTCTGTTGTTGGTCACCAAAGAGAAGAGTCCAGCGCCTGCCCCTCCTCCTCCCCTTGTGAGGAAGCTGCAGCCGCCATGAGCTCTCCCCTGAGCCTCCTCCTCTTCTCCAGGCTGAACAAACCGAATTCTGCATGTACCTTCTTTCACTAAGAGACAGTATTTTTGCAGAAGTAAACTCATTGACAAAAAGCCTTAAAATTCAAACAGATTTTTCAAAGTTTGGAAAGCTGTGACAATAATTTTCTCTTACGAAGATGGCTGAGGTTTGTGGAGCGGGGCGGGATGGTTGGCTGTGGCAGCAGTTGCTCCAGTGTCTGCTTTTATGCAAACTCTGAGCATGCCCCCGTGAACTTGGGGATTTTGAGCACAGAATGTCAAAAGGAAGACCTAACTTACTGATATATTTTATGTAGAAAAGCAGTTTATACAGCATCCATACAATCTTTACTTTATAAGAAAATAATTTAAAATTTATTACCCTTACTTAGATCTTGATTGTGCAAGAGCTGAGTGCTCTTGTTTCAACTGAGTAATTTGTTCGTATAAGACCTTTTAAGTAGTCAGTGACACAGAAGAATGTTAAATAGAATTGGGTGAATAACAATAGGGTTTTAAAACGCTCAGCTTCAATATATTTCCATTAAATTATTTTCTTTTTCATTTTTAGTACACTTCTTGAAGTGTATTTCTAAAGCTGTGAATCTGGTAATGGGTCTGGTATGGGATTAAACATCTAGACATGTGTTTCCCCTTCTAGGGACACATTTGTAGCTGGAGCCTCAATGTTAATCCTTCCCGTTCCCTTTGGCTCTTCGTTGCGGCTTGGGACTGAGCATGGGGCTGGCACACCCCAGAGCTCGGGGGCTGTCAGCTGTAGGTGAGGAGGGAGGTCAGCTTCCTTCCTCCAGTAATGCTGTTTCAGGTCAATTAAGGATTGATTTTGATTTTATCTCGGTGGTCCAGTTCCAGATGTGGCAACACTTCTAGAGATTCCCACAGTTTGATCAACAAGGAGCAGTAGTCCCACTGAAAAGAAGAAACATACTTTGCTTTATAAAGCAAAATAGTTTTCTAGTGGGTGATTTGTGCTGTACCCTAATCAGTCTGTTCAGGAATGGGCAGACCTTAAAGGCAGTATCTTCTTTTTAGATTAGTGAAGAGATGTTGAGTGACTTTCAGCCGTGAAACGATGGGAACATTTATTCCAGCTGCAACTGAGAGGATTTTTGTATCATTCTGATCCCATGAAGTCTTCTCTTGGCATTTGAGACATGGGCAAGGCTGTTGGCTCGGGGATGGCGTTTGGTTTTCAGCGAATGGTTGGAGCCCATCACTGCCCATTCCTCAACTACAGATTTCTGGCAGGCAGAGGCTGGATCCTATAAATATCATTAAGCAATCGATTTTTATTGGTGACACCAAGTTGTCATTGTATTGCTTCCCCCAAAAAACATCTTAGTGAATTTTGTTAAGATTCATGAGTTTGTCCTTTATCTCTGAAGGAAGTGAATTGATGTGGGCAGTGGACAAAGAAACTTGCCTAAAGATGTCTGGGAAAAATCTGCTGTCAAACCAAAGCAGCAGCAAGGTTCTTCTGTAAATCAGTTACATGGAATACGGTTTTAATGTCCAAGTCACATAGAAACCTAAATTCTCCTTTTCAGGACCAGTTCAGCAACTTAAAGTATAAAGTACTCCAGGTATAAAGTAGGGTGATTACAGCAAAGTTCAGCTATGGAAGCAAATAAGTCAAAACATAGGAGTATCAGATAATTTTTCATAAGGTATGCTGAAGATTTCACTCTGCTTATGAATCTAAGAAAATCAATGCTAATAGTTTGAGAGTTGTGTTATCAACTATGACATTCATTTTTCGGCACATTTATAGATTGCTTTCCTGAATCATCCTCAGAAAACCTGTAATTTGCATCTTGGGTCAGCTTTGTTAAACGTGCTGCTCTGTGCTTTCAGTTGCCTTTTTATTGCAGAATTTACTACCATATATATTTTTACTATTTTGAAGTACAAGTAAACAATATCATCAAACCTGACATTTATTTGCCAGCTCCTTCATGCAGGAGCTGATTTCTGACCTGTTTTGTCCCTGGTCAGGGGTTGAGGATGGGACGGAATCCTAGTGGTCAAGCCATCTTTCAGGCATTCTGACTCTTGGTAGGAACACAAAGTTCACATGAAAATCAGAACTAATTAAAGTTTTGCCCATTTACATCAGCTCAAACCAAGGTCTTGAATCCTTTATTACATGTGCTACTTTGAAGAATTAGCCTCTTATAAAGTATAAACTGGATTTTCAGTTATTTTTCTAAATATTGATGGTGATATAACCATTGAAATTGAACATGGAGTGAGATATGCCAAATCCTAGTGAAATAACTGATTCTTTGCACCATAAAAGATTCAAATTTAAAAAGGGACATGCGTGATCTGAAAGAATCATGTCCCTATTTTAATACACGCTATTCTAAAATAATCTAGCTATTGTGTTCATCATCCCAAGTCTTTTATTGAAAAGTTATTACATGAGTTTAAGAGCAAAATAGTTTATTTTTCTGTATTTTTTGAGTGTTGAATCAGTGCTTTTAGATATAAAATTGAATCAACTTGAATTTGTCAACAGGAAGAAGGTGGAGAGCGATTATGAGGCTCTTCAGGAACGACTCAGTACGTTGCCCGATAAACTGTCCTACGATATCATGGTATGTACGCTGGAGAGTTAACACAAGGAAACAGGCTAAAATTTTCATTAACTGAGGTATTTGCACTGGCAGTGAGGTGTTATTCAGGTTGCCACAGAGTACTTAGTAATGTTACATTTATTATGATTATAGTTAAGTCTTTTGTTTCTTTCTCTTTTCTTTGAAATCCATTGTAAATTACAATGTTACTGACAACTGAGAACTGATGACATAAATGCTAACACAAAACCTGACATGTTTGATATGTAAATCTATTATATAGAAAACTATAATTATGACTGAATTACGGTACTTAGTCATTTCCCGAGAAGAAAGTGGCCGTAGTATTTCCTGATTCATGGAAATAAACCCCAGAACATTGATTTTTACATAAAAAGGTGCTGCTAATTTTTGTTTCACTGATCTTCACATTGACATAGTCATCTTTTCTGGTGCTTTGAATCTTCCCTAACAACTGCAGAGCTCCCTCAGAATTTTGAATTCACCAGAATTTTGGCCAAATTGGCTTTTCTTTCTTTCTTTTTTACCTCAGTCCTTCTCAGATCCAATTCAAGATAAATCTAGGAAGGGAGGGAAGTTATACTGCAGGTAGCTAAATGGCTGATTTCAGCACAAAGTGCCTGATGACTTTCTTCCTTGGCGGCCTGGCTCAGCACATAGAGTTGAGCTGTAAGATGGCATTGGAGTACTCTTACCATGTGGGAAAAGAGTGTTTCCCTTTCCTGTGCTCATGATTCAGCTCTGGATTTTATGTGTGTAGTCCCACCACCATGTGTGTTCGCGTGGCCACATGATGTAAAGCAGAAAGATTGTGTTGTATCGAAGCATAGAAAAGAAACTGTTTTAAAAAAGCTAGATAGAGCGAAGTTAAAGGAGCAATGTCAGCTCACATCTGCTATTTTAAATGTATATAAATAGTTCCCATCCTGTTAGCCAAATGTTTTCGTATGTTTTCAGTTTTGCTTTCTGCATTTTGGGGGAAGAGTGAACAGGCAAATGGTGCAGTCTGCTACTTGAAATACAAGTCAGGAAGGGTGCACGGGTAGGAAAAGCACATTCTGCATAGTCTTAACGTAAGGATCCTGCCTGCAGGAGAACTGTTTCAAGCGTTGGTACCCTCCTGGATGCTTAAGTTGGGGAAGATCATTTTCCAGGGAAACATCCACTATGCCAAGCGCTCTGGTTCAGCACAAACACGATGAGAAAGCATGTGGCTGTCCTGAGAAATGAAGATGGCAGCAGAGGAATAAAGCAGAAGGAACTGAAACAAACTGGCTGAGACAGATGTCTTTCTACCTTCAGACAGAGAAAACTTGACATGGATGTGGTTCTTAGGTTTTCGCCACCTCCATGTTAATTTGATTTTGATCTCCTAATTCCTTTGCAAGTGAAGCCCAAAGGTGGGGGGGCAGGTGGTGGTAGGTCCAAGGGTAAGAACTCAGGAGACAGCAGTGAGGGTGGCCAAGGCTTCATCTCGGTGACAGCACTCTGTGTAAACTGTGGGCTATGGAAGGTGTCTTAATTCAAACAGACAACGTAAAGACATGATAAAATGGGGGTTAAATGTTTTAAAAAGCACCTCTTGAAGTTATAAATGATGTTTCTGGCCAATGTCCTCCTGTCTGAAGCATTCTGGCTTCATGTGTTGTTCCTCTGCCTGAGGAGTCATTAGAGGACGGGCACTGCTTGGTGGAGCATTGCCTGAAGGCTGAGGTCTGCATCGTGGTGAATGGTAAACAGAAGAGAGATTAAGCAGAGTCTGTGATCCTGCCAGTTACAGTAGCCCTGTAAATTCACACTGAGGTTCTTGGAACTTACTATTAGCAGGACAGGTGTTGAGGAGAGCAATTCCATCTTTGAGTTGACCATACCTATTTAAGTATCTTCAACACTTTAGCAAAGCTAAACTTGCTTTTATAAGAAATGAATGTAGTCTGTATAACAAATATGTAACTCATCTAAATGCTAATATTTTTATTATCAAGGCTTGCATATTACGATTAAGTGAATTTGTTTTCCGTGTGAGCATTCAGCTATACCATAGTTTTATATCATAAAACAACTTGTCTAGTTAAATACCACTTTTCTGATTTTGTAAGTACAATACTAAATTCAAATGGATCTGGTCATTTGAATATTTATGAAGGGTTAGTCATTAAATAACTGCTGTAGAAATTTTATTTCTTTAACTCTGTATTTCACTATTAAAAATGATTAAGATGAATGACTGTCTAGGTTTTACTTTCATTAGTGGTTTTCAGCAGTTTCTCCTGTGTCTTTGACAGGTACCTTTTGGTCCTCTTGCCTTCATGCCAGGAAAACTTGTCAACACCAACGAGGTTACTGTTCTGCTTGGGGACAACTGGTTTTCAAAATGCTCAGCAAAGCAGGCGGTTGCACTGGTTGAGCACAGAAAAAAACGTATGTATGTTTCTGAACATAATTTGATAATCAAAATTATGTATCTTTGTATTAATATATAAAAGTAGCAGCATGTACACTGTTCTCTTTTTTTTGTGAGCTCGCTGACAGAAGTCCTGTTCAGATATAATATCAGTTTAGTACCTGATTTTCCCTTCACTTGGTATTTTCTTGACTATGTCTAATTTTTTTAAACATTTAACCAGAACTTTTTGTATTGATACGTCAGCTTAAGTTACCAACAAGGTCGGTCAAGATTTGTTCATTAGTTTATTATACACAAAGGTAAAAAAAGAGAAAACAGCCCAAACTAAGAACTCCCTTTCGCTTTTCTTTAATGTGAGAAATGCTGTATTTTCTCCCAGAAAGTGAACATCACATTGTACTTTTGCTCTTAGTTACCTTATAACCTGTATTCTGTTCCCTTGTCTTATCTCTTATTTCTTTATGGCCTTGTCCTGTTTGTTTTTTATTTTGTCTATATCATTTTCCATCTTTCTTCTCTACACACGCTTTACTCCTCTTTGGTGGGGTTTTTTCGTTTTGTGTGTTTTTCTCATTTTCTGCTCAGCTACATTTCTGCCTCTTGCCATCCATACTCCTATCCACTCGTGAGGAGAGATCCACTGGATCTCCCTAGATCAAGAGCCATTGGTGGTCTTACATAGCAGCACATCACAGAGGTAGAGAGGCAATTCCTGGCGACTCCTATTTAGTTGGTCGTGAGATCTTGGCTCTGAAGAGCCAGGACCACCAGCCAGGACCATCAGCAGCCTCTGTATCTTAGAAAGAATGAGAGCCTAAAATATCGAACGCAAATGTGAAGGAAGAAAAAGCACAATCAAACAGAAAATAAATTGGTACCTATTAGCTTTTGCTATTTGCTTCAGATAAGCATCTGAGTACGTTATTTTCAATTTGTTTTTACCTGTAATTTGTCTCATTCCTACATGAGTACTCCCTGTAGCTTCACCCTGTGTGTGTTACAACTACCACAACTGTTGACACTGGAGTTTGGAGTTGAGCTACCCATGTTGCTGCCTGCAGCGCAATACCTCACACCTTCCCCATCTGAATACATAGCTTGTTTTTTTTTCCAATTCTGTGCAAGCAATATTTCTCTAAGAGAAGGTTGTATGTTGTGGTTTTATTTAAATTCATTTGCTGTATTCCTTTAAAATATTCCTTTATGAAGAACATCGCCAAAAGTATGTAATTTGTATTTTACCTATTATCTCTCTCAATCTGGTTCTCCTGACACAACTTTGCAATTTTCTTTCTTACTGAACTGAATCTACGTTACTTATTGTGACTCTTGTGAGATCCCAGGTCCATATCTTTTTCCTAGATTATCTGATATTTTTTTCGGTGCTGCAGAATATTTTTGTCACCGTTACATCCAGTGAAATCATTTGACCTTTGCATAGTAGATGTTTGAACATTAAGTAGTCTGCTGGGAGACACACAATAAATGCTGGATTCTTTCCTTTATGATCTTTTAAATTGCATTTAAAATACGAACTCAGAAATACTGATTTCTTTTAAAGCAAAATAGTCATTGGTGCTGGATATAAACCTTCCATTCAGCTGCTAGTTCACTTCAGCTGTGTGATGGCTGCCAGTGGGAGGCTCCAAAACACTGATATTAACTAAAAACTTTTTATTTAAGGACTATTTTCAGTTTTGGATGATAAAAGCCATATTAGTCGCTCTGATTCTGAACAAAAGAAATCATTCATAGATACACTTTTCTCCTTTAAAAAATACAACTGACTCAAACTCTTTCACTCATTTTCTCACTAAATGAGGGCAACTTAGAGGAGAATATGGGAGATTTTATTAGTTTATTCTAACTAGAAAAAAGTTATGTACGTGAAAGACCTGTAGGCCATTGCTGTGTATTGTGAATTGGCCACTTGTGGCACAAATGTGGAAGCCCGATGTTTCACAAGTGTTAAAAGTCTGTTTTGTGTATCGCACTGTAGTTATTTTCACAGGTATGATTTCTGATTTCACTGGCATTTTGTGAGCATAGAGGCTTCGTAGTTTACGGGGTAATCTATATTGGGTGTTATCATTACATTGACACAACATGATTGGATTTTTAGTACATAAGCGTTTTGTTTTGGACATAAATGTTGTGAATAGGTGACCCTGGGGAAGAGGCCGTGCTCGCTGCAGGGGCCGGCACTGCCAGCGGTGCCCGGTGGCCCAACTGCTGCTCGGAAGCTCCTGACACAGCCAAGCTTTTTAAAGCCTGTGCTTAAGACCAGCACGTGCTTAAAGGCTTTGATACATAGGAATTGGGGTCTGGACAGAGCAAAGAAAGGCTCGTGCTGAAATTGCTTCCTGAACAGAAAGCTGGCAATATTTGTTGATGGTTTGTTTCTTCAGTGACCTACATTTTGTTTGGTCCAATATTACTCTGTTTAATTTAGATGGGAATTATTTTCTTCATAGCTAGCTGGTCAAATCTGTTCAGATAACCAGTGCTGTAACAGAAATGAAGAGTTATAAGGAAGTAAATGCAAGACACATTTTCATTGCTTACCGTATCTTGTGTCCCACTGTCCAGAGTGTTGAGGAGTGGGACAGCATCTCCTCAGGGTTTAAGGTTTCTAGTGGGACTGGCTCTTTGGGTAGAAAAGGGTAAGTGATTCCTGTAGCTCACCTGTTTCTTGCTGGTTCTGGGGAGTTTTCTTTATTGCCTTTGACTAGTTTTGTGTGGGTCTGGCCATGGAAGACCTCTGGTCACGCAGGGTGACCCCCTTTGCCTTTGAGGACACCACTGCCCTAACAGTTAATTTAATCAACATTCGCAGAAAACGTTCTTTACAGTTTGATTCCTTCTGTGTATGTTGGATGCATAGAAGAATGGACAACATGAATTTGCATGCTTAAGCAGTAATAGTGCCAGATAAATCAAATATCAGTGAGTATGAAGCTTTGGAAGATGGGGGTGTGAGTATAAAGGCATGGAAGTTAGGGGTAGCAATAAGAGTGCACTAGATACAAAAGCTTTAAATCTTACTTAGTACTAATTAGGTCATCTTTTTTATCTTAGTAGTTTTGTTGAAATTGCTTTTTATAGGAGAATTAAGTGAGAAAATGTTTGCTTCTGTGGAACAGAGAAATGTCCAGCCACAGCAGATTAATTTCTTTGTTAAATTTTATTTAATTGGAAGGAATAATTGAAGGGTGACTGTACTGAATTTTAAAAGTAGATGCACTTCAGCTGACACAGCTGTAGAAAGCCCTATTTTGGGGATACATTTTTGTTTGCTTAGCTTTTGATGCAAACTGTTCAGCATTGTGATTGGTTGAAATGTATTTGGTAAAATTTGGGACAGTCACTCATGTCAAATGTTACTTTTTCATAAAATATTGATTGTGTCTTCTTGAATAATATTTGAGATGCGGTAGATCTTTAATTTACCACTCATTTTGGTGACAATCCTAGATGTTCAATTAGTTCCGAAACTGTTACAAAATAAATCTAGTGAAGTGTATGGAATTGCCAAGTGTGTTTTTAATTGTTTTAAATTTGTTGCAGTTTGTTAAACCAGGTAGTACAGATAATGGGAAACACTTTACACATATGTTTGTGTGTAAAAATGTGAAGAAATAGTGAAGTAGATTAAAGGATATGCACACCAAATTCCATTATAATAAAAGAAATTAGCTTTTTAAGTATGTCACAGTTTAGCACAACAATAATGCAATTGTAGTTTTTTCTCTTACAATTATCTTGCTTAAGGTACTTCATAATATTTCTGTTCTCCTCAAGGCAAGACTGTATTGTCTCAGAATTCAAAGAGGGAATAAAGATTCTTTTTGTGAATATGGGATTATATCTTTTACGTGTTTGTGATGATATAAATTACATTTTTTCTCTATATCAGTAATCGCATTAATTCTTTAAGATAGGAAATTTTTCATTACAATAGTCCCTGTGGTAGTTACAATAGAAAGAAATTAAATAGATTTTTCTTGTAAATATTTGTGGATTAATTCTGTGTGCTAGGTATTCCAAGTGTCTAAACACTTTAAAAGGTGGGAAATTAAAACATGCATAGAGAACTAGGAGTGGTTTTATTGTGTTAAAGATTTATCAGATAACAAAAAATCCCACTTAAAGGAGAATTGTTGAACTACTTAGCAATTGTGTCTTCGGTATATGTAAGAATACCCTTGCAGTGTCATGCTGCAAATGAATTCATGAAATGAAAATACTGATTACATTAACATACAGTATTGTGATAGTACCCAGTTGTAAATTGCAGTATGTAACCTTTAATACAAATATTTGTGTCAATCAAAATTGACCGATAGCTTACTATACAGGGCTTAAAAGATACCATTGTTTTTAATAAATAAGACGATCCAGGCGGATGAGGACCAGTTTGAATTTGTTCCTTATCAGTATTTCCAGAAAAAAGGATATTGTCTCCAAAATATATGATAGGAAGACTTTCCATTTCCCATCTGTGCAAGAGTGAGGCCTTGAGAGGTTTTAACGTTTCATGCAAGGATGAAAATAACTTCCTTTATATTTTAAAGAATGTAACACAAACTTGCCTACTCACTTTTTTTGGGGGGAAAAAGAGTAAAAAATGCAGGCAATGTTACCAAAAAATCCAGCTGTTGCTTTTCTTTATTAAAAAGATATATTTTTCTGCCCTTTTTTTGCACGCTGGAGAATTTTCTTTCACATTTTTTTCCCGTTTTTTGTGATTATCGTGTTTTAGTTTGATAACCTCCATCAGTTCGTTCCTTACCCTTGGTAGGTTAGGGCTGGTTTGGTGGAGTGCTAAGTGCTCTACATTTGCTCTGCAGTCCCCAGGAGGTGTTTGGTTTCTCACAGGACCACAGGCTCGGTATTTTAACCAGAACATGTGAGGGAAGTAAGGAGAATACATTCCTTTCTGTAAGTTACATATTGTGACTCAAAGAAGCCCCTGCCTTTTTGTAATTCTCGCTGGGCAACAGAGGAGTTGTATGAACACCACCCTCCTTCATTTAGGAGGAATTGGAATGTTTTCATACAATTCTAGCAATTACATAGGTGCGTAAACCTAAAAGAGAAATGTATTGCATTTCCTTAGTGTTCCTAAAGCCAAATTATCCGTACATATTTTTACAGATTTTGGTACTAAGGGAACATGGAAGACAGAATGAAGGTTGCCTTTAAAAGGCACAAAGCTACTGCACAAAGGGTTGCATTGCATTTTAAAGAACTAGTGCAGTTGATGTTATAAAGAATGAATTTATTTATGTTGTTGCAAGCACAAAGAGAGCTTAAATCCGTATGCACAAAAAGCAATCGGGATTCTCTTTTGAATCTTAAAACAAATGAATCTCTACAAAAATGAACAGAAAAGAATAGAAAAACAGAGAAGGGTACTTTGAAAAGCTCTTAGTAGATGCTGCTTTCTGCAGAACTGCAGGTCTCACTGCTTTCAAGTCACTTGTGATAGTTTGTTGGAGAATTATTGGCTAAAAAATGTTTTGTTGCAGATTAAATATATATTTATTGAAATGTCGTTAAAAAGCCTCAGAGGATTGATCTATTTATGCCTCTTAAAAACAAGAAAATAAGTAGTGCAGTTGAAATAGCATGCCATCACTCAGCCCATTAGCAGTACTTGTATTTGTACTGTACCACTGTACTTTTGCAAGGGAACACCTTCCATCTCCAAAGAATTCAGCAGCGGAGATTGTGTGATACTTCACCTCCAGCCTCAGTAATATTAACGTGCTGCGTTCACAGACTGCATGACAGGTATTCTTGTTTTGTTTGGGGCTCAATCGTAATTGTGGTAGAAGTGGCCGATGGCAGATTTGGCAGCACAATGATGTTCTGTGGTTCCCCCTTGAACTTCCCTTCTGCACCTGCCGTGGGATGGCGGCAGCTCAGCTTTTCCATGGTGGGGAGTTGGAACGGCTGAGGTGCTGCCGTCAGGTGCAGGTACTCGCTTCTTACTCTGGGGGAATGGAGCTGCTGTTAGTAATTGAGGTTGGTGGTTGTTCCCTGCCTTGTATAAGCACTTTGTTACCTTCCACTTGAGAAATGGTGTTAGACGATGGAGAGATCTTAACTCTAAGTCTTAATTGCATACAGAATTCTTTGTTGTACTTAATGCAAAATTTCTATCCAGTCACCTATCCTCGAAGGAGATCATTTCCTTACTTTCCAGTCTTCTATGCTATATCCACGAGACTCCCCTGAAGAGTAACTGAGCCTAGCAAGGTAACCCAGGCTTCAACTTCATCTCAGTTTGTCCTGTTTCAAAAAGTCTGACTTTCCAAAATAGATCAACCTGTTCTCACTGTTCTTGTCTGTTCTTACTATTTAAATCCCAGTGTAACACACAGTTTCCAGAAGTAACTAAAATAATGTCTGTGATTCCCCAAATCCTTATAGACAACACTCCAAGGACATTAATGTCAAACTCAGATAATTAAAATTTGTATCCAGCCAAGCTAATTAACCCATTAAAGCCAAAACGCATAGATGAGAATTTGTGTCAGTTTGGCATTAGTACGTTGTCATGTCTTGTAAAATCTGGCTTCGGTGGACTTCATTTCAACAATATGAACTATGTTCCCGAATTATATTTTTGCTCTACCAGTGTATATGTAGCAAGCAGAGGGCTGCTGCTTAAAAATGGGTAATCACAGTGGGAGGAAAGCCAGTCAAGTCCTTTCAGACTAATAAGAGAGCTGGGAAAGAATAATCTAACCATAAAGAAATCTTGCTGCCTGTAAATATTCAAAGGCTGCTGCGCTCAGGAAGTGCACATATCCCGATTTCTGATTGAAATACCTTTTGCTCTTGGTGGTCCAGGAAAACAATCCTGGACTCTGGCTGGTCTGTGGCACTGAATGGTCTTTCCAAGCGGTTTAGCTGAGACATATAAATAGGAACTACTCGGGTTCACCTGAAAGCCATGTCAGACTTTTCTCAGGTTATTGGATGTGACAAAGTTGGACAACAGCCTCTGGTTCAATCCGTCTTAAAAGGCTCTAAGAAGTTTAAACCACAGGGTAGTAAGAGGAGGAGACTACTCTACTGATAAGTTCCAGAGGGTCCCAATGAATTAAAAAAACCCCTGTAGTTTGTAAAGTGAATTGTTTCTCGCTAGATACGGTACATTTTAAAATGGTGTTGGAGGCTTTTAGGATGCGCAGTGGCAAGTTTAAAATGGGAAACCCTGAGCTTCCCCTGCAGTTGGGTGCATGAGCCGTTTTCCAGGAGACCCCTTCTTGCTGAGGAGCAGGCCGCGGGAAGGTCTCTCCTTTGGCCAGGGACATGGGGACGGAGCGTCATGGTAATCCCAGCCGGCCGTCCTGTGTGGCCCGAAGCAAATCACTTAAACTGTCTGTTTCTTCATCTGTAAAATAGGAGAGAGTAATACTTACCTCCCTCGCAGAACACTGGGCAGATTAGTTAATGCTTGTACAGCATTTTAAAATAAAACACAGTGTGTCACTGCTTGGTGTCTTCACCTAACGGAGCAAACCAACGTGCCCCTGTCCGGAAAGCAGCATCGTAAGCTGGTGCTCCAGAAGCAGCGTAACCTAGGTGGCTGTTGAACAATATTTAGATATACAGGCAATGACTGAGACACTCGTGGTGTTTAAGAAACAGCTGAGCATCACATTTACGGTGAATGTAAAATAAAAACCTGAGGAAAATTGGTCTCAAGCTAGATGTTTATGTGTATTGAGACTACCTTCAAGAGCTGAAAGCACAGATGGGAGCATTTCCTATGAAAACTTCCCTTTGATTTGGACTTTGGAAGGTGTGTTACACACTGAAAAAAGCTGTGGACGATGTTGATAGGAATTAACTGAAGAATAAAAGCTGCGTTTGGGAGGTGGTCGTTGCTGTGTCTCATGGAGGATGAGGTGGCTCTGGAAGGAGCTGTGTAAGGAGAGCAGGACCCTGGTTGCCTGTGGATGGAGCTGTGTCCTCTGAAGGGTCTGTGTTGGCACCGCTCAAGACATCAAATATTTTTTGGAAATAGTATTTCATCCAGTAGGAAGTGCAAATGCAGAGCATTTTTCAGGGGAGAATCTTAAGCCATGAACTGCACATTTAACACATAGGTTGTTGTTTGGTTTAAAGGCTGATGCTTTTGAAATACCCCAAAAGTCTGAGCTGTGTCTTCAAGCTTCTTGTTGGATAGGATGGACGTTTGCTTGAGTAGCCTTTTCCAAAATGCCAAATGTTCTTTCTAAACTACATACTGCAAGTAATATAGTTTTAAAGAATTGTATTTGATGCACTGTGAACTATCAACAGGGAAAAAAGCACACAGTACTGAATCCGTTAAAATTAGGATGAGAGAGTTCTCAGACACTTGGTGGTAGTTTTGTTTTGCCTCGGCCGTTTCCTGTGTAATTCCCTCTTCTGTGTGTGCAGAGGCAGAGGAGGGATCTGAACCTGTTTGCAGACTCACTAAGTAGTTTGTATTTTGCAGATATAACTACAAACTTGTTTTGTCTGCTTAAGTGCATTTTGTAAGCATTTTGCGATTGTTAATATATTTACACACATCCCTATCTGAAAGGCCTAGGGTTGTAATATATGCAATCTGTGAAACATTTGCAACTGCGTACCCTCGCCAGAAAACCGTATGGGGGGTAACTATGTATGTACTATAATTTTTTAGGATTAGAGTGTAGACCAGAGGGATACTTAATAAAATACTGAAGTTAGCAGGCAAAAGGAGAGTTTAAAAAAAGAGTGAGAATACTGAGAAAATACTTTGAAAATAGTTTTTCAACTAGAA